>NC_064255.1:24700902-25325902 GCF_003254725.2 Canis lupus dingo
GATCATGACCCCAGCTGAAGGCCATGCATTCATGGCCTGAGCCACCCAGGCATCCCTGTTTTCTGCCTTTTGAAAAAAAAAAAAATTAAAGTCCTCCTGAATGTCTTTGTCGTTTACACACATTTGTTATCTCGTCTTCATTACAGCCCAGAAAGAGGCAGAGGTCATTGACATGATCTTATAGACAACGGCCCCAAGAATCATGACGATGACAATGACATGTGTCCAGAATCCCCATCTCCCAGCTCAACGATGGACAGCAGAGGACTCCGAGGTGGGTAGCCCAGGTTTCAGCACCTGTTGGCTACTTTAGGTTACCCGGTGTCTCTGAGGTCCAGCTTTCTCATCTGTAAGTTGAAGAGAGAGATGCCAGCCTCCTGGGGATTGGGGAGACCTGAATGAGGTCATGCACCTACAAGTACCTACAGTACTAAGTCCTACAGGACCTAGCTCAGGCCTGCCTCATCGGCTGTGGCAGGGAGTTAGTGGGCAAGTTGTGTATCAAGCACCTTGTTGCACTGTGGCCCCTCCTCCCAGCCCCGTATTCTGTGCAAACCATTCCACACTGCGGTTTCTACAGCTTTTATGGAGCGGCAGTCCTTTCGCCTGGGGCTTCTCTGGCTCGCTGTAGCTGTACACCTTTGCTCAGCTTTTAAGGACTATAGAAGAGGCTAACACTGGAGGGGGCGCACCGCTGACCAACGGGGGCTGGAAATGTTGGAGAAATCGTCCTCTTTCCATTCCCCCCCACATGGATGGTTCTGAGACATAGTTCACGTTGGGGAGGGGCAAAGCCACAATCACTCTCAGTGGTGACCAAATTGATGGTGTATTTTTATATTCATATTCTGGTTTCACTCACTGGTGCTCCACTCAGGTTCCCTGCAATGACCTCCCAAATAAATGACCTCACGGCATACTCTGACACAGGCTCTTCATTGGGGAACCCAAGCGAGGACAAGATGGGATAGAAGCCAGACTTCTGATCTTGGACTCCAGGGTCGGGACTCCTTCAGTTAACACATGCACACAGGCATGGATACGTACACACGTACACACACATGCTAGTTCCGTGTCCAGAGCAAGTAGTTGGACATGGGCTAAGTGTGAGGAGCTTGAGAGCATCTGTTTTCAGAGCATCTCATAGGTCGTTGGGGGCTGCAAAGGGCAGGAAGTGTTTGACAGGTCCTTAAAGGATATGTGTTCCTGTGGGTTAATGGGTATTAGTGTCCAACCCCAGATGTACTGAGAACAGCACTCACCTTAGACCTGGGGCTGGCATTAGGTGGAGTCTGAAGTTGTCTCCATGATGTGATTTAAAGGCACCATTAGGCTCTGCGATGCAAATATATGATATGGGTGGGGTGACATGTTAACCTCAGGCTCTCTGCCACACCAAGTTGGAGCTTGCAGGAGAGTGGCAATGTTAGGTGAGTGCCACTTGCCCACCATCACTTAAACTACCATTTAGCAATGGCCAATTATGAGTCAGCACCATGCTAACACTTCCATATACATCAGTGTTTTCTTAACCCAGGCTTCATGGTAGAATTAGCCAGAGTGACTGTAAAAATGCCAGTGTGAGCCCCGTAGTCTCCATTCTGTCTTAACTTGGCTGAGGGTGGGGCTTGGGCATCCCGAAAGTTCATCAAGTGGTTTCTAGATGCAGTCAGGTTTGAGAACCATTGATAGGAATTGTCTGAATTGTCTCTTTTCACTCTTGCCTCTACTTCCCCAGGAAGATAGTCCCCCCGCCACCACCACCAAACCCTACTTCAGCAGAGGAAGCAGTGAGTGTCTCAGGACATTTAGGACACACAGCCAGTCGGGCAGCATGGAATGAAGAGTCATATGCAGATCTGTCTGGCTCTGATGTGTCAGGCCCCAACCAAGACTGTACTTGCCAAACTTCTCTTCTAAAAATCCCAACAGAGAACAGGGTAAGCATGTGCCTCCAGGGGAGAATATTAGGAGAAATATTTTTTTTGCAGGTCTCAAGCCACCTTAATCTTTAAAAACTCCTTATTTGTTTTTTTAATAAGAAAATAAGATTTTGCATAATTTTCTATAAATTGATACTCCAAGAAGACAGGCCATTCATTGTACCATGCCGGGATGTTCACACCGGACCGCAGTTGCAGGGGGATCGGATGCTCTGGTTTGAGCAACTCAGCCCCGATCTGTTTACCACCTCTTAAAAGGAAAAGGGAAAAATCTTCCCTATGAGAGGATGGACACAGTTGGAGGAGAAGAAAGAATGTGAGGAGGGAGAGGGAGGCAAGCCTGAGACTCTTTCAGGGTCACCTCTGTTACTATTTCCCATCATATTGGGAAAGAAATGTTCTTAGCTTTGGAAGATACAGTCATTAAAGACTGGTGCAGGGACACAAGCTCACAGAATGTCCCTTATCTTCTGCTTCAGAGGTCAACAAACATTTTCTCTAAAGGGTCGGGTAGTAAATATTTTAGGCTTGTGGCCCATCTGGTCTGTGTCACAACTACTCAACTCTGTGGCTGTAACATAAAAGCAGCCTTAGACACTACAGAAATGAATGGGCGTGGCTGACATCCAATAAAACGTCATTTACAAAAACAGGCAGGCGGACCGGATTTGGCCTGTGGGCAGTAGTTTGCCGACCTCTGCTCTATTTGCTTACTTACAAACATGAGCGAGGCAATTAGCTTAACTCCTCCTATCCTCACTGGACTTATCTGCGAAATCTCAAAGTGAGGGCTGGGCTAGATGCTTCGAGCAGCTACCAGCACCTGCATACACATGTGCTCATGCACGCATTTTGCTCGTCTTCACATCCTGGATTTGCTTTCTGGGTGAAACAGGGGCACTTAGGGCAATCGGGTCTAAGGCTTCCCATGTCATCAGTCTAAGGCCAGAATTTGAGCCCAGGCCTTCTGGTAACGGAAACTGATTCTTTTCCAGGCTATAGCAATGCTTCTAAGCAATTCCGTGAAAATACTGCTAGCCCAGAGATCTATAAAGCTATGATTTCATCTACTTTCTCTAGGTGGCTCTTTGCCCAACATGCAGACAGTGCAAAACTGTCCCAGCCAAGCCACTTATGTTTTTTGTTTTATTTTGTTTGTTTTGTTTTGTTTTGTTTTTGTTTTAAATAACGTACCTAAGGTTGAAGTCTATTCAACTGAGCAGGTTGACTTGGCATCCTGTAGGCAAATGTCAGGAGACCCATTTCTAGGAGACCTGCCTCCTGCATCAAGGATATATTTGGAAATGCATCTGAAGCACCTCCTTATTTCTGACCATGCAGCTGTCTCCATTCTCACAGGGTCACATAAGCACTTGGAGAGAGTCCGATCCCAATGACACTAGCCTGCTAAATGCAATAAATGCACTTTCTGTGTGTCATTGGCTTTAAATGGCCTCTCTGGAAATATCCAAGAGGCCGGAAATCACTGTGGTCCAGATGCCTGCTCACCCTGTCAGTCATTTTTCCTCTATTTAAAATGTCATCCCAGCATGTATTTATGTGTCCAATGATCCTAGGTGCCCAAATGAAGAATTAAAAGTGTGGTCTTTGCATTTGCCCTGTAGGAACTGCAGTGCCAGGGCTTATGTTAGATACTTAAATCTGTTAAGTATATTATGCCACTAAATTCTTCCAGACTCCTTGTGAGGTAGACATTACTGTCTTCATTTTACACGTGGACACGATGTATGCTAGGGTGGCACCTCTTCCCCTTGGAAAGCTATAGGAGCTGGCTCAAATCTTCCCTCTCATGGGTAGGGAAAATCTTCAGCCTCCTGGACATCGCTATGGAGTCATCAGGGGTGCAGCCTTCATGCTTACTCTATGGTGACTTAAAAATATTTGCAAGTAGATGAATAGAAAAGGAACAAACCTCAGGTCATATAGATTCATATGCCAGTAGCATATGAATCTTTGGGACCATGGATTTCTTTTCAATATATGATCAACATTTAGCATCTTTTCCCTTAAAAATGTACAATTATCCATAGTTTGCACATCATTTCAGAGGCTCCATGAACAAAAGCAAGTATCTGCTAAATGTAGGTTATTATGGTAGATGCTGGGCCATTGATGTCAAACACTGGTCACATGGAACAGATGCTTCTGGAAACCTCTCCCCACACCCCTCCACATCATCACCCTTATGACTACAGTGACACTGGACCCACTTCCAGCCTTATCACCTGCATTTCTCTGCTTAAGGGCTTCCTCTTACAGAGAGATTTGTCATCCTCATGGCACCTAGAATGTCAGATTAATGCCCCAGGAGTATAGCTCTCCAACAAAGATTGACAGGTGTATAAATACCCCAGCTCTCTCTCCCTTTTGTGGGATCAACCAAGCCACACTTTGCATTCTCTACTGGTTTTCCTCAGTGGGATTCAGTTCAGTTGCCCACACTAATGGCTATCTTCTTTTTTCCTATTCTTCCACCAGTGTCTCCTTCATTGTCAAATAAATCAGTTGCACCGGTATCCTTGTTTCAGAGATTGTTTCTGGGAACTCAAACTAAAATAGCACATAACAATTATGTGTAGAATGATTTACTCCCTATGCTATATACACTGGGTCTTAATGGGCATTTGCTTTACAGATGGGGAGCTCTGACACATGAACAGGGTTAGTAATAAGCTCCAAGGTCTATGGAAGATTGATCTAAGCTCATCTTGGACTTGTCTCTTTGTGCAGGTACTTGCCCTCTTTTTCATTTACTTAGACAACAAAACTGCTATGTGCTAGGCATAAGGTAGGACATTGGGATACACAGGATAATATGTCAGATAAGGTCTCATATATGGAGCTCATATTCTAGGGAGTGGAGAGAGAGAGGAAGCCTGTATAAGTTGTGATGAGGAATATCAAAGAAATACATAGCGTGGCATAATATTTTTTTAAACAAGGAAGATATTGGAAAGAAGGACAACCTTAAAAAGGATTCCAGGGAAATCCTCATCCTCCTAGGTTCTCCCTCTTTGTTCATTGTGCATCCATTCTTAACTCCAGCAAATGCTGAATGCATAGTATGTACCCACAAGGAAAATGGACATAGTCTCTACCCTAAGGAGTTTACAGTCAGGCAAAAGAGCTAGGGCATAAACAAATAAGGAGATAAAAGAGGAAAGGATACCACTTAATGATAACTACTTTCGGAAGATTAACAAGTGATTGGGGGCATGTGTTGCCTTTTTCAGTAGGAGTTCCCCTAGAGGATTCAGTCCAACTGCCCTGAGGCACTCATTGGATGTAAGTAAGTCACTTCTCTTCTATGACTCTAAAATGGTACTAGTAATATGAGGTCCTTGAGAAAGTCTGGAGGGGAAGTTAGTGAAATCATTTGCTGGGTTCTGTGGTCCAATGAGAAACCCCAGGTGAGAAAGTTATATTAAGCAGTGCTCTGGATGTCAAGGAGAAGCTAGCCATTGAGGATCAGAGCTTGCAGCACGTGGAGAAGGGCTGCTGCAAAGCCTTGAGAAGACTAGTGAGACTGGAGCAGGGTGGATGAGATGGGAGGTGGAAGGAAGTAGAACTAATGAGGTGGGAGAGGATGAAAATGTGGGCAGTCTTGTACATCAAAGAGTATGTACTCTATCCAAAGTATGGGGAGTAGTAGTTTATAGAAAGATAACAATCAAAGAGGAGAGACCAGGTAAGTTGTTACTTCAGTATCTGTCCAAGAGGTGGCGGTGGCTTTATCCAAGATGGTAGTGGAGTCAACAGGACTTGCTAATGAATTGGATAATGGGAGGAAGGGATGCTAAATCAAAGGTAGTGCCTGGCTTTATGAATGGCAGATAAAAGATGGGTCCATTTACTAGGATGAGGTAGGCTATGAAGGAACAGGTGTGCTGGGATCAATTCAAGAATTCAATTTTGTGTATGTTACAAATGAGGCGCCTATTTGAACCCAAGTAGAAGTGTTAAGGTGATTAATGAGTATGTGAATCCTGAGTATATAGAGAAAGATTTCAGAATATTTGCCAGGTAGGAAGTGGTCACCTAGAAACTTATCTGTGGTCCTGTAGTACATATTGACTGGTTTAGCATCTTAACTCTCTCAAGGTGGTTCCGTGTTGGATGATAAATTATATCAGCACCCTCCACAGGGAGAGAATAGATGCAAGAAGTTAAGGAACCTTAGGCGAGATCCCAAGATACTTCAACATATATAGGTTGAAGAAACAAGGAAGAGCAGCACAAGTGACTGAGAGAGAGTAATTAGTGGGGTAGGAGGACCACCAGGAACTCATGGTGTCAGGAAGACAAAGGAAAACATGTTGTATGGAAAGTGGGTTGGTCAGCCATGTCAAATGTTGCTAGGAGGTAAAGCAAGCAAAGACCATCCAGTAGACTTCCCTACTGGAAGTCGTGGTTCCAATGGATGAGATGGCCTGCCTCTCTAGGACACCATGCTCCTGAAAAAATCTCATCTGTGGCATCACCAATGATTTAAGGATAACTGGCAGTGCGCTTGGAAAGAAAGCAGGATATTTTATCTAGCGTGCTTAGAACAACTTAGACAAATTGAAATTTCTTGGGATGAAAGAACAATGTCTTGCCTGTGACATTGACTGTTATGAAGTTCAGCAATCATGGGAATTTATTTCAGAAAATTGGGATCCTCCTAGGGCTCTGGCTTACTAATGACTATTCTACTACTATTCTTACTCCTGCCTGGTACTACTACATACTGCTTGTATCACCTCATCTCTTCCAACTCTAGGCCAGTGCTTTTTTTCTAACAGATCTTGCTGTCTCAGCAAAGCTCCCTGGCTGGTTATATAAAAAGCAATGTGGGAAAGAGTTAATTGGCAAACAGAGTGACTACACTTGCAACCCAAGAAGGCCTGCTGTGACTTGTTATCTGCCGAGCTAAGCAGCTTGCTGTACAAGTGATATTTGAGGCTCATTGCTGTTAATGCCAATGGGGGCACTTAACACCTCTCTGGAAATGATCTCAAGATTAATATCTTGCCATTTATTTTATGTTATTTTTCCCTCCGTGGAGTGGAAGACTTTCCTCATCCTTTGCCTTCAGGAGCCCAGAGCTGAGAGAAGGTCAGATGTGGCATGAACCTGGGGGGAGATGCTAACATGATGGCTCCTTCCAGACTTCTCCCTGTGCAGAGTGAGTCATGGAGTTGGAACATTACTCAGCAGAATGGAAAGAGCATGGGTTTGGGGATCAAAGACCTGCTTTAAAATATTTAATAACTGAGAGATCTACTTAACTAGGCTCAACATTATCTCTATTTCATTTATTAAAGTAAAAAAAAGTATTGGAATCTGTATTACTGGTTTATTATGAACAATCTTCTTGAATCTGGCTCCTGACTTTTCCACTTACTGAAGCTGGTGTTGAGCTATCATTTCAATTGTATGTTTATCACAAGTGACCCACCCTCCCCATGAAACATACTCTTCTTTTAATTTCTGTGATCTCATGCATTCCTGTTTTCAGGGTTTTTTTTTTTTTTTTTCCTTTCTACCACTCTGGCTGCCCCTGCTCAGTCTTCTCTGCCAATTTCTCCCCCTCCCTCTGACCTCAGAATTTGAAAATAGATTTTCTTCCCTCTTCTCGTTATAATCTCTCTCTAGATAATAGCCATTAGCATCTCATTACACACAATGTGTATGCTGACGACTCTGAAATGTACCTCTCCAGATTAGGCACATCTTGAGATATGGTCTTGTTCATCCACCTGCCTACATGACGTCTCCACTGAGATGCCTCCCAAACACCTTACACTCAACATGCCTATGAATCTTGAGCTTTTTAAGAATCCATTGTATCCCAAACCTACCACATTCAGCAACTATAGCATAACAACCCCGTAACTCCAAATAGAAGCCCAAGGAACAGTGTTAATGCCTTGCCCCTACTCTCCGTATAAAATACATATGCACCCCATGGGAATTCTTTATCTAACTAGATCTTGAATTCTTCCCATTTACTTTTATCTCCACTATCACCTGGGGGGCATATTTGCCATGTTTCCTTCCAGATCCATTCTCCACCCTCTCCATCCTGCTCTATTCCTCAACAGGCTGGTCTGCATAAAATACATCAATAAGACTTTGGGCTTCTGGTTGGGTTTAGGTCATGGAAAGTAATAGCAGGAAATTGGAGGAAGGGAGTAAGTGAGACTAGGGTATGTTCCATGGGCTTCTTCCTTTCAGGATGGCCACAGACTTGCAAGGAACCTCAGCAGAAAGTCTCATTTCTAGCCAGGAGGCAACCCTCTACATCCATGAACTAGTTATCCGTCTCTGTGTCTGCTAGAGTAATGGCTCTCTTCTCTTCCTTGTGTGAAAGTGCTTTCTGTTTCCTGCTGAAGCCTGAATGGTAAGGCATCAAAAAACAAACAAGAAAACAAAAACGTACTCCTTGTTGGTCTCCTACACTCACTGAAACCAGTTCCATATAGTCTCTCTGCAACAATATTGAGCAATCGTTTTAAAACACATAATTTCCCTCCTCTGCTGAAAAGTATTCAGGAACTTCCTATTGTGTTTGCAATAACCTCGTTATTATGGGATTAAGTCCTTTTGTGATCTGGCCTCTGCCTACTTTTCCAACCATGTCTTGTACTTTTCTACAGCTTCTTTTGTGCATTTCAGTTATGCGATACATTTTTAAAAATTTAGTTATTTGAGAGAGAGAGAGCATGAACAGGAAGGAGCGGGAGAGAGAATCTGAAGCAGACTCTGAGATGAGCACAAAGCCTGATGCAGGGCTCCATCCTATAACCATGAGATCACAACCTGAGATGAAACCAAGAGTTGGATGCTTAACCTACTGAGCCACCCAGGTGCCCCATCCATGTAGATATTATTAAGTCTCTAAAACACAAGAAGCTTTGCACTGCCTCGTGGATCTTATGTGCACCTGTTTCTACCTAAAACGTTCTCCTGTGGAGAACATGAGTATTGGCCTCCTCCTCATTGTTGAGTTCTAGCTTGGATATCACATCTCAGAAATACTCTTCCTGTCACTCATCTTAAGTAACCTCTTCCCCATTATTCTCTGCTGTAGCTTTCTGTAGCTCTTCTCTCATGGCACTGAGTTCACTCATAATTATTGATTACTTAATTATTTAATGCATGTATCCTTGCTGTAGACAAGGAGTTTAAGTCCATGGCTGCTGCTGTTTTTGACTCCATTATGTACATTGCCTGATATGTAGTAGGAGTTCAACAAATACTCATGGGATTAAGGAATTAGGCAGGCAAAAGTACCTGGCTCATAGCGTGTGTGGTAATTATTGAGCATATACTGTTTGCCAAGTGCTTTCTAATACTTGATATTAGATAATAATATTAGTAACATCACCAAGTCCACTCTCTCCATATGCTTCTGGTTATCATGGGTTGACCGCAAGACATAATCATGGAAATATGTAGCGTGACTAAACCAATTGTTGTGTATCATTAGGGGTGTGAAGATACCCATTCTCTAAAGGGCCTATTTTCTAGATGAGTCAGAACAAAGAGAAAAAAAGAGGTTTATTCTTCTGGAAGTTCGGAAAATGGAATTTATTGGAGACTGGGGCCAACCTTTCTTAATAAATACATGTTGCTATTTCTTTTAAAGATTTATTATTCATGGTAAAGTAGATTCCAAACCTAAAGAACTAGAGAAACTTAACCATGGATGAACTTACCATGAGGCTTCTCCACCTAGTGGTGTTTATCTGAATTACAGGCACGGTGCTGGAAAGAGATCAGCCAGTCTCCAGGATGCCAAACTATTTGAACTAAGACAATAAATAGAAATAGACAGAAATAAATAGAATAAATAGAAATAGATATAATGGCTAATAGCATCACAAACAATTTTTGATCCACTGGATGATATGGAACTTGATAAATGCCTGTTATAGGACGTGGGTTAAAATAAGCACTTTTTCCTATGGAAGTGTACATTTTAAATGTAGAAGGAAATCTCAAGTGGTTGCTGTCTTCTGTGGACCTCTGGCTCATGGGGTGGAGGGTAGCTGAGGCATCAGTCACATCATTTATACACGACGTAGCTGAGGGGTATGGAGATCATGCCTTGTCCACAAGAGCCTGTGCACTTGAGCATTTGCGTCCTGAGACGGTGATGGTCTGAGGCTGCGCAGCAGAAGGGCCTCCCCAGGCATACATTTCAGGTCTTTTAAATTCATCCTGCATCCATTTTGCACCATGTGTGGCAGTTTTAACAAGAGGAACAGGTCCAAGCAGGAGTCCTTTATATCCCTATTCTTAGTTTAGCTTCATAGCCACTTTGTGAAGTTGGTATTTTGATTAAAGTAAGACTCAGATGAAGGAAGACATCAGCTTTCCTGGGAAAATAGGGTCTTTCCTTCCTTTTTCTGTGAGATAGTAACAAAATAAGGGCTCAGATTGTGGGTGTGCTGGCTCCAGGTCTTATCCTCCTTTTGTACTACGTGTTGCAAAACCCATGGACATGGCACAGAGTTTCTTTTCTTTCTTTTTTTTTTTATTTTTTTTGGTTTTTGTTTTTATGCAACAATTTTAACAGCTGTAACCAAAGTGTGACATATATTTGATTTGGTTTTGTTCTACTTCTTTTTTAAAAATTTTATTTGTAACTGAAGTAGAGTCGACATACAATATCGTGTTAGTCTCAGGTGCGTGACAGCGATTTGACAATTCTATACAGTACAAAAATGCTCATTTCTTCCCAGAGGTCAAAGGGTGGCACCTTCCTCTGATGGTTGCTGAGGGTGGTCATGGGTTAACACCTGCTTTAGTGTGGAGCCACCTCCAGGATTATGAAAAGAGAATTTAGTCCCAAGGGCCTTTTCTCAATAAAGGCACCAAGAAAATGGATGCAGAGTGGAATGGGGCTTTTCCCCTCGCTGTCTTTATAGTTACCTTTTATAGGCGATGTTATAGCAATGTATCATTACAGACAAATAATCATAGCGCTAGTTTCCAGAATGCAGGCTATGAGGTTCTACATAAATAGAACCTGTCTTTCAGTGCTGTGTGGTATGGAGGAATGAGGATAGGTCAGGAGGACACAGACTTGAGTTCAAAACCCAGCTTCATCTACCCGCTAGCTTTTTGGCCTTGGACAAGATATGTGACATCTTTGATCCTTACTTCTTCATATCTCAAAGAATAATAACATTGATCTCAATATGCTTTGGAAGTTTAATTGATAGAGCTATACAGACGGTGCATAATATAGTACTTGAAATCAAACAGACATATTAGAAACATTGGTTTCCTTGCTCTTCATCATCTGATAGTGAGTAGAATAGACCGCCCCATAACACCTGCCGGTGGTGATGCAAATGAATCCTATTTTCACCTGAGTGCAGGTGTCCATGTAGGAAATGGCTAATAGTTGTGATACTCTCAGCTTGACCAGGGAACCCTTGGTCGAGGCAATGACATTACAGCTGAAATTTAAAGGAGGAGCTAGGAGGAACTAGGAGAAAAAGGAACGTGAAAAGTATTTGGAGCCAATGCCTTGGTGTGGCTGTGGGACAGAATCGAGATCAGGTGTCTGGAACCTAGAACCAGAGGGAGCCTAGGGCAGTAGGAGCCGAAGAGGCCAGCAGAGGCCAAGGCCAGGCAACAATTCCTGTCTCTTATGCCCCGGACGCAACCCGTCACCAACTCACTTTCTATCCACTTTCAAAAAAAAAAAATGTTTCTACTACAGATCCCCCCAAAATTTGGATCTACTTTTAAAACACATTCTCCTCCCTGAGCTGACTACAGGCCACCAGCCTCTCACCTCACTACTATAAAAGCCTCCTCGGGATTCACCTCGTTTCCAAAGCAATCATGGTAAGTCATGGAAGTCGTATCTTGTTACTCATTTGTTTAAAACCTTCCAGTGGTTTTCTGTCCTCCCGAGTGAAGGCCAAAGGCCTCACCAGGACCTTCAAGGCTCTCCCTGTTTTGTTTTCTTTTTATTGCCCATTTGTTTACCTTTTGTCTGTGGCTGCTTTCACAGAACAACAGCAGAACCAAATGCCTGCAACAGAGACCGTATGGCCCCCAGATCTAAAATATTTGCTATCAGCCTTTTGCAGAACATGTTTGCTGAGCCATACTTTGCATAATTGCCCACTCTCCTCAAGTTGTGCACAAACCCACACACCTCTCTAACCTCATATTCCAATATCCCTGCCCCCTCCTACTCTCCTCTAGCTACTCCAGCCTATGCAATTTCAAGAACTTTCTAAGCATGTCCTCATCTCAGGGAGTTTTGCTTGCTGCTTGCATTCCCCAGACCATCCTTCACTCATTTGTCCAAATGCAAAGCTCCCTACCTGCCCTGCGGGTCTCTGATTTAAAACATCTTCCCAGGTCATCTCAGATAAAAAAGAGCACTGTCCCCCATCACTCTCTTTTTCTCTTACTTATTTTTCGTCTTTCCTCTTCTTCCTTACCTCCACTGGCACTGTGTTTTTACTTCTCTAGTCTCTGTCCCTCTACTAAAGTGTAAGCACTCTGAAAGCAGAGACTTTAACGTATTCACTGTTTTGTCGTCTGTGGCCTGAAAAGAGCCAGACACATAATAGATGCTAAGTTATAATTTTTGAATGAATCTGAAAGTAGCTGGAGCATAGTAGATAATTACAGCATACGTTCTAGAATGTTCCTTGGGTGTCTGCTGTGTGCTGGGCACTTGCTGAACACTTTCACATACATTGATTTCATGTTTACCCTCTTCACAACCTTGGTAGGAAGGGGCCCTTGTTTCTCTCCTGTGCTTTCCATAAAAAGATAAGGATATCCCTGAAACAATGTGCTATGAGAGCTGTTGTGTACAGAGTGGCAGGAAGGGGCTGTGTCTCCGGTATGCTCACAAGTGACCATTCCTGAGGTCTGAGCCACTTCTTTCCTCCAGGTGGTAGCTAGGAAAAGCACTGTCTCTTTAAAATAACTCACATCATTGAGATACTAATAATAAATCAGAGTTAGGCGATTTTTCCTAAAAGGATTAAATCCAGGATCCTTCCCCAGAAATTCAGTTCCTGCCACAATGGGCATCCTGTTTACTGTGTTCTCGATAATAGAGACCTTACTGGATAATGTCAGAGTGGAGTGAAAGGCCAAAGTACATGTGGGTGTCATGCTTGCAATTTTCCTCTATGTTGAATACCTTATACATATGCACGTCTCAACATGATGCCTAGCACTGATCTTGTTTTGTTCAGTGTGGGAACAATATACATAACAAAAAATTTACCATTGTAACCATTTTGAAGTGTACACATCAGTGGCATTATGTGCATTCATAGTGTTGTATAATCATCACCATCATCCATTTCTGGAGCTTTTCCATCTTCCTGAACTGAACCTCTGCCCCCAGTAAACTCTAACTCCCCACTGCCTGCTTGCCCCAGTCCCTGCAACCACCTCCAAATTTGACTCCTCTAGGAGCCTCACATAAGTGGAATCCCAGGATTTGTCCTTTTGTGACTGGCTTATTAATCGCTGTGGGTAATGCCTTCGAGGTTCATCCACGTTGTAGCACATGACAGGATTTCCTTCCTTTGTAAAAACCGAATAATATTCTATTGCATATAGACACTGGATTGCTCCACCTTTCGGTTACTGTGAGAAATCCTGCTTTGAACATGGGTGTGCAAATATCTATTTGGTCCCTGCTTCCAAGTCTTTTGGGTCAATGTCCAGAATTGGAATCCCAGGATTATACGTGAATTCCGTGTTTATATTTTTTTTGAGGAACTGCCGTGATGTTTTATTAAATTTAAAATGTTTTACTTAAATTTTTTAAAGTTTTCACTTTTATTACAATTTTAAGTAACTCCTAAATGTCTAAAATAACATTTTAATCTGGATTAAAAGATTGATATTAAGAAATATTACAAAATAACAAAAAGTGCCAAGATCCCAGCTGGTCTCAAGGGTCATAGCTTAGTCACTGACTTCTCAGGCTGGTCTAAAGACCAACTTTACAAGAAGGCACAGGTATTCTGTATTTTTTTTCCTGTGTTTTTGTTCTCCAAATGAGTCAGGCAAGGAAGCTAAGAGGCTGAGGGAGCACTGGCAAGCTTTCTGTATTTTTTCCTTCTCTGTTCCCCTAAGTCCACCAACTCAATATCATCAGTGTCGAGCCAGTGAGCCAAGCACTCAGGCTGTTTCCTTACAACCCATCTGTGACCTCATGAACCTCCAGATGGGCATTAATGGACCTTGCTGGACCAAAGTGAAGAGCTAGAATCACACAATAATGTTCACTCAGCACAGGGATTGTAGTATTAGGCATGTGTAGATAGCCTACACTTTGTGGTCATGAAAATCACCCTGGAAATAGGAGTTAGAGGTGGTGCTGGATCCTATTCTGTGCTCTGCTCCCAACTCACTTGGTGTCATCCTCAGCCAACCTGATTTCCTCACTCTGAGAGAGAATGAGTCCTTCTCTCACTCCATTTCTTTTTTAATCTATAGGTCCCCCAAAACAAATAAAATATTACACAAAATGTGAAGAAATAGCACAAATGATAATAAAGGTGCTAAAGGAAAACCTTTTCTCTACTCACAGTGCTTCTGACACCAAAGGTGTGGGATTTTTCCTCACACCAATAGCCAGTTCTCTACCTCTGCACACCAGCTGGGTGCCTTACCATTTAATGAAGTTTGAAGCCATCCACCTGGAGTTGGCACAGATCCCACTGTCAATGTCAAGGGCTCGGTCCCACGGGGCTGCCCCCACTTCAGTCACAGTCACAGGTCCAGATTGTCATCTGCATGCTTGACCTACTGGCTACAATCGGGGGTTCCCACACCCCTTCCTCTGGTTTGATAGTTTGCTAAAATGGCTCAGAGAACTCAGAGAAACAATTTTACTCACATTTACTGCTTTGTAACAAAGGATGTGAGGGAGCAACTAATGAAGAGGTACACTGGACAAGGTCTGGAAGGGTCCTGAGTGCAGGAGCTTCTGTTTCCTTGGATTTGGGGTGTGTCACCCACCTGGCACCTGGATGCATTCATTAACCCCAAAGCGCTCTGAACTCTGTGACCTAGAAGTTTTTATGAAGGCTCCATCTCCTTAGCATGATCTCTAGCTTCTCTCCCCTCCAGAGGTTGGGGGTGGGGCCAAAAGTTCCAAACTTCTTTTCATGGCTTGGTCTTCCTTGTGACAAGCCCCTGTCCTATAACTATCCAGAAGCCCACCAAGAACCATCTCATTAGAACAAAAAGGGCTTGTATAAGCCAGGAATCCCCAAAGGATATAGGACCTTTCGTATAAGGCTCTCCCATCCCCCTCATCCCTCAGGATATTAGACAGTTATAGGATGTCTTGTTAGGAATGGGGGCAGAGGCCAAATATATATTTTTTATTATGTCATGAGTGCTTTGCCTAAAAAAGGGGTAGAGGGGAAGAAACTCATCTACTTATTTCCACTCACCTATTTTACCTCCCTTTTCTCCCCTTGAGCATTCTGAAGCTTCATCATGGCACACCCTAGTGCTCAATGGGACCAAGTTTGGAAGCCACTGAAGGAAATAACTTCATATTGTTAACCAGCTGTAATATGCAATGAATGGGGCTCACCCATTATGAAAGCTCCTCTAATTATGAGCTGGATTTCTAGATGCATTTCATAAATACAGTTGTTCATCAGAAGTCTAAAGGTGGATAATATATCAGTAATGATCCCTGCCATCTGTTGGCGGTGAGCAGCACTGATGAAATTTTACTCTGGCTTCTTGTTTATTGTGTGTGATTGTCACAATGCCACGTCGTTAGTTGGTTGGCACAGGAGGCATGACTTGAACCTAAGAAATGTGTCTCTCAGAACTCATACTTTTCAAAAGTCGTACATTAAAGCTTTTTTTTTTTTTTTTTAAGCCAGAGTGAGTAAGTGGAGAAGCTTCTGTGCACAGCAAACATGAGAGACAAGAGTGGCATCCATGGCACTGCCTGCCTCACTTGTCCCAGTACCACTGTGAGAGGGGTCTATCCCTGGCCAAAGTCACCAACCTGCTTCCTTTCAGCCCCCAAGTCTCCTGGGGGCAGCCCAGGCCCCACATACATATCAGCAGAGTACTTTAGCAAGTTGCAGCAATTAAAGTGATTCTGTTAAAGGTTCAGAGCTATAGAACAATTCATTTGGTCCAAGACTGAGTATTTGGAATTGAATTTTCAATCAATTTCCACATCTCTTTTGCTCCTTCTTTTTGCCTTGTAAGAGGGGGCTTGTCCTTTTTAATTATGCAGATGCTTCCTCTTAGGTCTTATTTTCTTCCTCAGGGCTCCCTGCAGAGAATTTGCTACAGTTGATTGATAAGAAGATATTGATTCCAAGGGCAGAGTTCAGGAATATTCTTATAAATGGATCGTGTTGTTAATAAAGGGTCACTGCAGAAGGAGCTTTGGGGTGCGAAAGCTGCTGAAATCAGAGCTCTCAGCCATGGTAGCAAGAGGGGGAAATGGCCTGATGACCCATGCTCAAGAAGGGAAATTAAGAGAAGGAAGGCATGAGATCAAAATTACCATTTATCAAATGCCTCTGGTGTCCTGGCTCTGCTAATACTAACCTTGTGACCTTGGACAAGCTTTTTAACATCTCACATTGTCTCTTCTTCAACTGAAAAGTGGTATAAGGAACATCCTCACATGGTGTTGCCAGGATTAAATAAAACATAATATGTAAAGTGTTTGGCTGCCACAACATAGACAGTAATAGAAATGTCTGCTGTTATAGCCATTATTCCTGTTATTATCTGTGATTTTCATAACCCTCCCCAGCCTCCCCAGTGATAGATATCAGCTGGAATTCTGGGCTTCAACATCATAAAGCAAAATTGACACAATTCTCGCTTGTCGGGTGATGGGACTTTGCTTCTGTTTATGACTTTCATATGAAAATCAGACAAAAATAATGGCTGTTGGGCAAGGGAAAGGTGCAGAGCAATGAAGCCTAGTCAAGGGGCAGAACTTGTAAATTTTGCAACTGTCCTCAGTTTAATGTTTGGCATTCTGTCCTCATTACTGACTGGGTATGGCTTCGCAGCAAACTGGGAATTTACTGTGTGGGAAAATGAAGATTTATACAAAGCCAAATTGGACAAATGGTGAATAATTGATTTAGCTGACCTGACGACTCCCACTTGTAAATAACACAGAATGTTTTATTCTGGTTGTAATTTAGTTTTCTAGGCATCCTGACGCCTTCTAGCAATTCATGGCAAAGGCCTAGTTGCCTTCTGACTTTGCCATACAGCAGAAAATTTTAGATGCTGAGCTCTCATGGCATCCTGGCATACTCTATAATAAGTATGGTTCATATTAGATACACTCTGAAGAATGTAAGGATCTTTTATTTAGACCTCTGATGCAGAATATAGTTTGGTCCCTACTTAATAAAACTTGAACATATTTGGTTAGATTCAAGAAATACTATGTTTACCCATCTTGAAATGCAAGAATTACTGTTTACCCATCTTAAAATACAGTCTTACTTTAAAATAAGTAAACCAAAAATAAAGTAAATAAAAGAAACATAAAACCAACAATGTTGTGTCACTGTCTAAAATTCCCTTGCTGGCATCTGGGTACAGTACATGACATCTTAGAACACATTAGCCAAGGAAGCATTTATTTCCAAGCTTGGCATTCCAAGGAATCGTATGGATGAATATATACGAACATTCCTTGAACATTCCCACATCAATGACTTTGTGAATCACAGATGGCTTATCAAACAAAATACAGAAGCAAATGAGGACATTTAGAAGGCATCTCATAGCCCATGCTAAAATCATGCATTACTAGGATTGAAAATGTCTTTGAGAGATAATCCTGGTTAACCTCTTGATTTGCAGATTCAGCTTCATTCAATAAACAATTAGTGAGCTCCTAAAAGATGACAAGCATTAGGCTCAGGTTCTTGTGATGGGGGCCTGTGTGTTTTGAGGGAGAAACAAATAAAAAGAGTGTGCCATCAGGGAGTTTGTATGATAGTGGAAGGGTTGTTTGGCTACACAGGGACTGAAGCCAATGCTATGAAGTTTGGTGTCAATAAAGTACTCTTGGAGCAATTTGAGAGGAGAAAGCTACTTTGGGTTATTAGCCTGGCCAACAGAAAACCATCCTTAAATATGAGCTCCTTTTCATTTTATTCATTCATCAAAAATCTGTTGACTATCTTCTCTTTGCCAAAATCCTGTGCTGGGCATTTGTGGCTGATGAATACAGTAATCATGATGCCTTCATGGGCCTGAAGTCTAACAAAGACAGCTAGAAATTGAACAGGAAATTGCAGTGTCATGAATATTCTTAAATGTTGTCATGTTCCCATGATTCAGATAGATCTGTATATCTTGGGATGTCTGTGGGAAGCCATGCCCTAGCGTAATGACAGAATGCCCAATTTTTCACCTTTCTTTCTCAAGTCGGAGAGTTGAGGTATATGGATGAGAAGGTGACTAGCTTATCTTTATTAAAAAATATAAACCTCAAATAAATATGGGTTGTCCTACTTTTTCTAGCTAATGAACTGAAAAAGTCATTGTGATTTCTTACTACGTTTTTGCACAGTTGGACACTTTCTGGACTGAGTCAGGAGTTCTAAGTTGGAGTGTCAGCTCTGCCGTGGATCAGATGTGTGTCTGTATCTGTAGGATCTTACTCAGTTTATATTAAGCCTCATTTTCTTTGATGCAGAGTGAAGAAATCATGTAAGCTGCACTCTGGGTCTGTGTGTTTTCTCTGAGAGTTTGTGTACAATGCTGTTTACTGACCACTGGAAGTCACTCATTACACTAGAAGGCTGTTTGGCCATATGGTACAATTAAGCTGAAATACATTTCGAAGGTAATGCATGCTTTGGACACAGACCTAGTTGTATTGCCTGCAAGTGCCACATCACTGAAATTCTGTTCAAATTTATGACACAGCAGTTCCCAATTTTTGGTTTATATAAATATGAACCATCAACATTTAAAAAGCAATTGTTCCCAATGCATCACATCCCGGAGTTATTTTTAATGAGCAATGAGAAAATGATTGTGGCAATGTCCACAGGCTCCATGCATGGGTTTGTCATTTGGGGCTGTGTGACATTGGAGGATTTATATAACCTCTCTGCATCTCAGATTTCTCTTCCTAAAAATAAGGCTAATAGCTGGGTCTGCCCCTTTGGGCTATTTAACATGGAAAAGGTATATAGCCTACCCACTGGAGTGTCTGCCACATGGTGAATTCTCAAGGACCGCAGCTCCTATTCGTGTGGATTCCCCAGCTGAGAGTGATGTCTCTGCTCTTGAGTTCCTTTATGACTGGACTGGTTTGGCAAAGCTCGGATGCGAATCCTGTCAGATATCAGAGACTGTACTCCAATTACTATACTGTCTTGCTGATCAGAATCAATGACTTATACAGTAAGACTCTGATAATATAAACCTATGGTACTCTCCTTCCTGCCAGGCTTTTCATCCTTGTTTGTTGGCTGTTCCATTTACCCAATGAAAACTGATATTTGTGTTAATACAATTCTTGCTGCTTTGTTCTAGGACCAGAACAGTAATCCAATGAAGTTTTAGTTGTGATGGAGCATTGGCATACTACACTAGCATTAGTATATTTGAGAAATATCCTTAGGACTATTTTTTGAATTTTTATCTTTTACATATTTATTAATTTGTGTGTGCTGTAAGTTTCTGATTTCTTACTCATGTCACGGCTAGGCAGCTTTTTGGTTTAGGGAAGTGAGATATTTGAAGTACGTGATGGTAAAACATGTAAATAATAGTGGCTGTTATTTTTTTAGCACATATTATGTGCCACGTACTTTATATACTTTATTTCTATTTTCATAATAATTATGAAAGTTAGATATCATTTGACTGATTTAGAAATGTACTCAGAGAACTTAAATACCCTGCCCTTCATAATAAGTGTTAGGACCCAGATTGCAACCCAAATTATCCCATCTTCAAGCTCAGCAAATTTCACTTCTACTCTGCCTCCCTTGAGTGGAAGGAAATGATGTTTACAGGAGGAATAGGAAGGAAAAGCCTTGTTCTAACTGAAAATGTGTGTGAGTGTGTGTGTCAAGTGATATTTTTGCCTGTGAATTAAGATATTGCATACACAAGTAGTGCAGAGGATCATAGGGGAAGGGAGGGAAAAACTGGATGGGAAGTAATCAGACAGGAAGACAAACCATGAGAGAGCCTTAACTCTGGAAAACAAACTGAGGGTTCCTGGAGGGGAGGTGGGTGGGCTGATGGAGTAACTGAGTGATGGGCATTAAGGAGGGCATGGGATGTGATGAACACTGGGTGTTAGGTGCAACTGAGGAATTGAACTCTACATCTGAAACTAATAATGTACTATATGTTGGCTAATTGAATTTAAAGAAAAATGATATTGCACACATTTTGGGAACCATGCTACTTAAATGAACTAAATAATTATACTTTTTGCAAAATTAAAACTATTTTTTGCATGGGAAATAACCATCCCATAATATTTGGTGTGGGAAATCTTCATTTTGACCTAATAGATTTGCTTAAATGAGTTAGGTATCCATGTTGTGCTTTTTCTCATGACAAGTATGATTGATTCTGATTTCACCCCCATCAGGAGCAAAGGGGCAAATAAACACTGTAGGAGGAGGTGCAGCTGTTACAAAAAGTGACAACAACTTAGGTTTATGTAGAACTTCAACATTCTTACTGGATCAAGTTTGCAATTACCCAGGGAAGTATCCAACTTACCATTGTCTTCATTGAATGACAGTGGTCATATATGAGCAAAGTAGAGCACAGAGAAGTTAAGAGCTTGCCAGATATCAAACGGTCAGAAAAAAGCAGAATCAGGACTGACATCTTGATCTGTGGGTGCCCAAAAGAATGTTTCTGCTTTCTTTTTTTTTAAAAAAAGTATTTTTTATTTATTTGAGAGAGAGAGAGGGAGAGAGGGAGAGAGAGCATAAACATAGGGGAGGTGCAGAGGAAGAGGGAGAAGCAGATTCCCCATCAAGCCTGTCAAGGGACTCAATCCCAGGACCCTGAGATCATGACCTGAACCAAAGGTAGACACTTAACCAACTGAGCCACCCACATGCCTCAAAATAATTTTTTTTTAAGATTTTGTTTATTTATTCATGAGAGACATAGAGAGAGAGAGAGAGGCGCAGAGGAAGAAGCAGGCTCCATGCAGGGAGCCCGACGTGGGACTTGATCCCAGGTCTCTAGGACCACACCCTGGGCTGAAGGAGGCGCTAAACCACTGAGCCACCTGGGCTGCCCACCCCAAAAGAATCTTATTTCATCTATCTCACACTGTTATGCTGGAATAGCTGGAAGAGGAGGGATCCATGAATTTTGGGGAAGCAGCGACCAACAGAAGCAGTCATTTAAATGGCAATTATTAGCACAAGTTGGTGTTTCAGTAATGTTATTAACTGAGTACTCACTTTGATAACAAAATTTAAATTATCAGTCATATCCCTAATAGTCTGTGATCAGATTGTTGCTGCACACCTATATTTTTACAAATGTATTTTTGCTAACAGATATTCCAGAAAGTTAGAAGTAAATATAATTTATACAGACTTAATTGAGCATATGCTATGTGCAAAGCAGTTTTCATTTGAGGAGGAGGAAGGTAAGTATATAAATTATTATAGTAGAATAGTGGACGTTGTAGGAGTATAGATGACTTACCCTTGAAAGTAGTGTTAAATATAGCCTTAATACAGGTATCAAATGAGGAAACTAAAACAATTTAGTAACAAGTTTGATGTCCTTTATTCAAAGGAAGACTATCCATGAATTAGGGGAGTACACTGCATCGAAAACAGTGGAGCACTGTTTGCAAGGGGTTTCGGGTAGAGGTGAGTTTCATAGCGTTAGAAGGGGCAACATGGAAACAGAGCATGAGTGGCTAGGGTGTGAGGAATTTTGTTGTAAGACTAGCAGCTCCTGTTTTCTAGGGTAAAGTGAGCTAGTCAAAGCTGAGTTGGAGGGTTGTGATTGGTGTAGGCTTAGTTTTCCTTGACAGGCGTTTCCCATAAATACAAACTAACTTAGGTTTAATTTTGTGGCATGTGCTGGGCCACTGTGGCAGCCTCCATTTTGTGGTCCCCATATACAAATTAGTGTTATCACAGGTGAGGATATTTAAGTTGGGTCTTGAAGAGTATGTAGAAGTTCGCCAGAAACACATAGGGAGAACTGAATCCTAGGTTGAGGTAAATATATGAACTAACGTTAAGCCACGGAAAGGCTGAAGATGTTTTAAAAATGGCAAGTAGAGAACAATTTAACGTGTCTGAAACGTAGAATATGAAGAGGAAATGTCTGAAGATAAAACTGAACAAAAAAATGTGGCTTGTTTGTGATGAACCTAGTTTGTCCTACTAGAGAGTGGAGACTGTATCCTGTAAGCTGTGAGAAGTCAGTGAGTTTTTTCGAGAAGGGGAGTGACGTGAGCAGATGTATGAGAAATATTTCATTGGTAGCAAGGTGAGGAATACTCACATGGCAGTGGAGGAGAAGAAACAAACTCAGAGGTTGATGCACCAAGACTGGTGGGAGACAATGCTCCTGCTGCGCAGCCACAGTGGGGATGGAGAGGATGCCTCAAAAGGAGGAATATTGTGGGAATACTTCCCAATAGCTTGCGTAGACCAGCTCTTTAACTTCTATCCCACACCCTTGAGCCTTCCTCAGGAGAAGAGCTGTGATAAGAATGTTTGGGCTTTTTTATTCATTAATTTAATTTATCTTCAAAAAATTCTAAAAAAGGGACACCTGGGTGGCTCAGTGGTTGAGAATCTGCCTTTGGTTCAGGTTGTGATCCTGGTGTCCTGGGATCGGGTCCCGCATCAGGTTCCCTGCAGGAAACCTGATTTTCCCTCTGCCTGTGTCTCTGCCTCCTTCTCTGTGTCTCTCATGAATAAGTAAATAAAAATATCTTTAAAAAATTACAAAAGAAACATGTCTTTGCTACAACAAATTAAGCAGTTGAAAAACATGAAAAAAACAATGGCTAGTAAAATTCCTTCAGCCTATCCCTTCTAGGAAACCAGCTTTAACAGTGGGATGGATATCTTTGTCTTCATTTTTTTTAAGGAAAATTGTGTTTATTTATTTGAAAGAGTGAGAGAGAGCAGAGGGATTGAGGGGCAGAGAGAGAAGCAGACTCCCCACTGAGCAGGGAGCTGAATGACACGGGGCTCAATCACTGGACTCTGGGATCTTAACCCGAGCCATTAACTGACTGAGCCACCCAGGTGCCCCATCTTTGGCTTCATTTTCAATATTCACGCTAAACATATAGACATATGCTTTTTGCCATTTTTATTGAAAGCATCAGATTCATACACACACATATTTCTTTGACTTGCTTAAATTCTCTATAAATGTCTCACTTTTACAAGTCATCATGGACATCCCTTGAGGGTAACAGATAGCAATTAAACTCACTTTTTTTCAGTGGCTGGATGATATTCCTTGCATGGATGTGCCACAATATGCAGCCATTTCCTTATTTATTTATTTATTTTTTAATTTAATTTAATTTAATTTAATTTTATTTTTTAAAAGATTTTATTTATTCATGAGAGACAGAGACAGAGGGAGAGAGAGGCAGAGACACAGGCAGAGGGAGAAGCAGGCTCCATGCAGGGAGCCCGACATGGTACTCGATCCTGGATCTCCAGGATCAGGCCCTGGGCCAAAGGCAGCGCTAAACCACTGAGCCAACCGGGCTGCCCATCATTTCCTTATTTAGACATATGCAGTTTGTGTCTTTTTTTTTTTTTTGTCACTAGAAACTAGTGAACAATTATATTTACATATCTTTTTATTACATTATGTAAATAATGGCCAAGGAAGTTTTTAAAAATCATCCTGCACCCTTTCACCCCTAGAAAGGACCCTACAAATATCAACCAACCTCCTAATTTACAGGTGAGGCATCAGAGGCACTGAGAAGTTGCAAGGAAGAGCTTGAAGTCAACATAAGTAGTTTGGTGGCGGCTCTGCAGCCAGAAAGAATCCAGTCCCATGGCGGCAACCTAGCCCCCTTTCCATAGGGTAGGTGCTCGTAGAGAATGGAGATGTGGATCCCCAAATGGCGGGATATTTGTAATCAGAACATGGAATCTGCATGCAGAAGGGATCTTCCTGACCTAATTTCAATCATAAAACAACCCTTCTTCTAACCAAAGCCTCTGTGTCACAGGCCAGGGCAGGGGTGAGGGAGAACTCTGAACTCACCTCAGCCTGTCCCCGGCGGCAACCAGGGAATTTACCCTTCCTTCTGCTCTAAGGAAGTGGCCTTCTAGCAAGTGTGTGTGGTTTCCTGGTTGGTGGACAGAGGGCAGCTGCTCTTGCCTTCCTAGAGCAGACCCCTTTGACCTCTTAACATCCTTGAAGGCCCCTTCTCACTCTCTTATATGCACAGCCTCCAGGCTCCTGGGAATAGGCAGGAGAGAAAAATGCTTTGGTGTTCCTACCATGAAATGCTAACCAGAAGAAAACCAGTGACCTCTTTCTCTAATGATTTTCAGACCTGTCTAATCTTCAGAATCACTTATTTATAATTTATAGATCACTTTTCCCAAACACACAAATATATGTATACAGGTACACATACATATTTTTTTCCTTTGGAATTGCCAAATATAGATATATATGGTATATATATACACACACACATACACATACACATAACAGTTCCAAAGAATAAAATATTACATATTATTTAAAGTCTATTATTTAAATCTCATATGTATTATATAGTAGCCTTTCTTTGGCATCGCCAGGTACTGCAATGATTAGCACAGTTTGACCTGTGGACCATGTCCAACATTATTTTCTCAGTGAGAAAGTTGCAGTCTAGAAATGTTCTACAATTTGCCAGAAACCATTCAGCCTGTCTGTGGCTGAGCCGGGACCACTCCCCGTCTCCTAGGTCCCAGGTCAAAATTCTTTCACCGGATTTATAAATACAGATTCCTTTTAAAACCAAGAGAGATTTATCTTTGTCAAAGTGCCACTGTGAGAGGATGTAAGGGGGGAAAAAAAAAAAAAAAGAACTCAACAACCCAGAAACCAGACAAGTGGTCAGGTTTTCATGGTGTTGAACAGAAGCAGGGTTTCTGAACTGACTGGTGGGGGTGCAGGAAGGTGGGCGCCCACAGTCCCGGCGATGCGTGGGGGGTGCAGGTCTTGGCCGCCTGTCCTATTACAAAGACTGGCAAATGGACAAAGCCGGTCTAATTCATCTCCTAAGCATGTGAAAGACATTTAGAGACTGAATGATTTTCAGTCCCCCTAGGTTTGGGAATTAAAGGTAAATATGGTACGGAAAATGCTCAGGCTTGGCTTTAAAGACTTGTGTGAAATGCTTCCCGAGGGGGGAAATGCGGGTCACTAAAAGGTTGCCGCTCACTAATGCCCTTGATTGGCTGTTGGTGCAGAGCTCCCTCTGAAGTGACAATCCGTCCAAGTGACCACTGCCCTCTTGCTGCAATTATCAATGGTCCAGCAATTTCCCTCAATTTTAATCAATTTGCTTTGTGAATAGCTCTTTTCTTTGTTTTAGACAAAAGAGGCAAGTGTTCAGTCAGGATGCCTGGCTTTTCCCTGGCAGCTCCTGTTTTCTTTAGGAAGCTTTGGAGACCCTGTTCACTTTTTAGGCGCTGCAGAAGACTGGCATCTCTTTTCAGTAAAGCAAGAGCCATTCCGGCCCAGCCTAGTGTGACACTGTCATGAGAGTCAGGGGTGCGATAGAATGGGGACAGGAGGAGGAGAACTGTAGGATAAACGTGGACTTAATGGCTGGGTCTGTTGGCATGCCAGTTAAAATACAGGGCTCTGTTAAATTTGGATTGCAGATAACACATTCACATGGGGCATATTTGCACTAATTGATTGCATAAAGTACCATCTTAGCTGAGTGTCCTCTGCTATATATCTCTATCTGACAACCCTAGTAGGAATAGATAAAGAAGAGGAAGGAAATGAGATGCAAGTCCATGAATCCAAGATGAGCAACAATGACCATGGTGACAAAGCACTTGCATGCATTCACTAGTGTATTTGTGTATTCGAAGGTTCATTGATTTAGAAAAGATTTACTGAATCTGCTATGCAGCCAGCATCATGATGGCAATATTAAGATAAATGAAGCAGATTACTGCGATTGAAGATGTACAAATCAATGTCATGATATAGTATGATAAGTACAACAAAACTCGGTACTACTGTGGTTTCTGGTGTTTTTTTCCATCCATCACATGACCAACCACAGCTGAGATCTCGAGCCAATAAAGCTTGGGGATATACCAATCTTTCCTGGTCAGGAATCTTTCTCTTTTCATTTTCTTCTTCGCACCACATTCAAGGTATTGCTCCAGGGAGAGACTGAGTGGGTGAAGCACGAATAGCAAACACCTGTATGTTTTATTTCTAAGATAAATGGGCTTATCTGGATAAGCTAAAACTGGGTATCTAAGTATAGAAATTGGGCCATAGCCATTAATATAGTCCACAGCTGCGTAAGAAAAAAAGAATATAAAGGAAGATGTGATATGTCTACTTCAAGTTCTCTCTAGATGACAGGCCTTAAGGCATTTTATTAAAATTTATTTTTTAACCCTATCCAGACCTTTTACTTGCTATTTTATTTTCTGTGAAGGGTTATAATGCCTTTTGTATATGTTCCCTCCTGTCGGTGGTCCATGCACACACACATACACACACACACACACCCATCACAGCACATCACATGTACAAATACACTCTTTTTAAACCAAGTCAGAGTTACCGAGAAACTAAAACCAATCTAATGAGAAATCAGTAAAATTGGAGTTTAAGAGCATTTGTGCAGCACCTATTAGTTGCTGATGGAGATGTAGAGATGCACAAGAGACAGCTTACTTACCTTGTAAAAGGAATTCAGAGAGCCTTAATAGAGATAAGATTGTTCACCAGGGAGTCCTTGCCTCAGATGCTGGCCACACCACAGCCACCTTTGTTGGAGTTCCTCCCCGGCCGCCCAGAAAAACACAACCCACTCAGATCAGGAGTCTCTCTAGTACCAGGTATGAGCCCAGCACTCTGGCCAAGGCTGACTTGCTTGGAGTGGACAGCTGACTCAAGGAGTGTCAGTTGGCCAGCACACTGTATGTGGCACGAAAGGGCTGGCCAGTGGGCTTAATAGTGACCATCTTGACAGTCAGATTTTCCCTGTCAGAGATGAGCATCCAGCAGAGAGGGGAATATGGGAGAGTGTTAGAATCAGAGTGAAAAGAATACTGGCTCAGGGGCTCCACAGGCAACCCCAATGCAGGGGAGGCACAGGTGGCCACTGGGCAGGGTGTGGATGCCCACATGTGCACGTTACGTGTGTGAGAAGGGTGTTTGCAGGAACCCAGGTGACCTTCCAGTTCTTGAAGGTATTTCCATCCCTCTGAGGCCGAGATGTGTGACTAAATCTGTTCTTCCCAGAAACCAGATTGTGGGATGCTCCTGGTTCACATGAGACCTGGTGGAGAGCCTCTGTATTTTTATGGTCATGCATTTTATTACAATAGCTTGTTACCTGAAGTAGTCTGAAGGGGGCCTGTGCTCCTTCCAAGCAAAGGATTAAACTCATAAACCCAGACTCAGCAAGAGAACTGCATTACAAGGTAGCATTGAACATGTGCTTAGCATAGAGGGAAAAGAAGCTGCAAACAGTGAAAGGGGGCTGGTTTCTGCTGGGAGAATTAGACACACAGCATCTGAAATTGGCTCTAAAGGAGGGGTCAAGGGTTTCTTAACCCAGCCTGGTACCTTCTAAGGAATTAAATAAGACCATATGGTTGTATTAAAGCATTCCTCTGCCTACTGAGGTGAAATCAGAGGTCCATACTGCAACCCACTGACACATACACGCATTTGACATTTACTTGTCTCACTGTCTATATTATGAAACAGTTTGATGTCTTCCATTCATTCCTCACAGAGAAAATTTTCGAAGGAGAGAGAAACCTCAGAAAACAAGCAACTGGTCATTGAGCTTATACCTCTCCTCCTTCCAGATGCCTGCGTTACCGTATCACGGGAAACTCATAAGAATTGGAGGATACAGTCCTCCCTTATTAAAGGTGGGTTAACTGAGTCAGAATGGGTAAGTGATTTGCCTGAGTATCACACAAATGGTAAGGAGGCAGGTTTCTTTCTTTTTAATTAAAACAATGTAGAAACAAAAGCAAAATCTCAGGGTTGTCCTGTAGGACCGGTTCTCAAATTCCCCCTTCTACCCTGCACCAAAGTCCTCTGGTCACTTCCCTCATGTGGCTTAGGATCCACCATAGCCACACTCAATCCACTGTAAGGCTTGTCTTCAGTGACCTCGGATTTATGGTACTTTTGACTCTCTTAACCTCATCTTAAAACTTACCTGATCTTTGCCTCTTTCCTTAAGATTCTTGCTAAAGAATTGGTTGTGAAGTAGCAAATCAAACACTGGGGTTTTAAAGGATGATAATGGTCAAAATACAATTCCCTATTAAGACCATCTATGCATTTTATCCTGGAGAAAATGCTTGAGAACTCAACGTATCCTTAAGTGTGGAATCCCTTTCATCAGCTCAGAGGGTTTTCTAAAAATAGGTCAGGACGCTCACTAATTAGAACCCACAAAATGGTCCTGCTTATGAGTTCAGAAAGCCCTGTTTGTCTTCAGCTCTTCCTTATAATTCCTGGAACCTGCAAATTCCAGACCCCAAAAGTATAATAAATTGATAAAGTTTTGTAAAGTCCATCTCATGTTGAAGCTTCGAGGGCAGCACTTGTTTTAAAAAGGCGGAAATTAATATGTGTGAATTTAATTCGAATCGAAACTATATTTTGAATCTACCAGAGTCATACGGTGACTGACTGGTTTTACTTTCCAAACAATTATGCCCTTTTGCAACTGTTCCTCAGTGGTTATGCAGGTTCTTCCCTGTATCCACTTACAGGAATTGATTATTGAATTTTCAGAAATTTTGTGAGCTGGTTGACTTCACATTGGAACCTTGTAATTGGCCATGGTGAAAATATACTCACCGTGGAAATTGGCCAGCCCTGTAATCCAGGGTTGATTGATTGATCTTTATTTATCTACTACAGAACCACTTTTTAAATTGTTAATCATTTATCAGCATACCACTGTCTATCCTCCTTCTTTCCATCTGTCTTTCTTATTTTCCTTCCTCTCCCTTCTTCCTTCTTTTTTCTTTCTTTCTTTTTTCTTTCTTTCTTCTTTCTTTCTTTCTTTCTTTCTTTCTTTCTTTCTTTCTTTCTTTCTTTCTTTTTCTTTCTTTCTTCTTTCTTTCTTTTTTTTTCTTTCTTCTTTCTTTCTTTCTTTCTTTCTTTCTTTCTTTCTTTCTTTCTTTCTTTCTTCTTTCTTTCTTTCTTTCTTTTCTTTCTTCTTTCTTCCTCTCTCTCCCTTGCTCTCATTATCTTATTTTTCTTTTAATGTCTCTGTCTTCTAATATTTCTAATAATACTGGGTGTTTTGATAGGCCCTTTACCAAAAACACTCTAATTGCATCATCATAACAACTTTATACTATTTTAACTCAATTAAAAAATAAAGCAACAGAGGCTCAAAGAATTTATGTAATGTCCAAAGGACACTATCATTAAATAGAAGTGGAATCTCAACACAGATATGTCTTGTTTGAAAGCTCCTGTTCATTCGTGAAAACTGTGCTAACACACACACACACACAAAACCAAAAACAAAAACAAGCAAATTGAAGGCTGTGTTGGTAATTCCCAAACAGACTTGCTTTTTTATTTTTTTTCCAGATCTTGAAAGATCTGTTGCTGGATGACAAATATGTCCTAATATCCCTACTGGACTTCTGCCCCTAAAGTAATGTAACAAAGTTTATGAGAATGAGAGGTGACAACCTGCCATGATTTATCTGAGGGTAAAAGATTCAGGTAGAAGGTTTCACTACCCATTAGAGAAGTCAAGATTTCTTAGTAGGGCAGTCCACAAGAGGTTGCCCTGGCTCAGCAGAGAAAACTAAGGATAGAGGTGACTAGATACAATCCCCATTCCCTACAAACTCCTGTTGAATTTCCAACTGGGGATACAATTTAGAAATGTCCAAGCTCTTTTTTTTTCCTTCCTTTAATCCCATATCTCTGGGGGTTGCTTATTTCCCTCTCTGGGCATGGGTTTTGCTAAAGGAAAAGCTCCATAACTCAGCTCTTGCAACATCGAATTCTGCTGAGTCCAGGGTGGATGATTCAGAAACATCTGGATTCAATTTCCTCGTTAACAGACATGGGATTAGAAATTAAGGGAAAAGTTTCTGGCAAATGGTATTTGGGGGAGATTGTCAAGCCCCAAACTAAATGCAAAATCTTAAATAGAAACGGATGAATTCATTTGTTCATTCATTCAAGACACTTTTATTCAGCAGGCGCCTCTTGTGTGGCTGGCAATGTTCGATGCACGGGAAAACAGTAGTGAGTTAGGCAGGGCAAGACAGAAAATTAATTTGTAAATCTGGAAACAAACAGAATACTTTCAGATGGAGTTAAGTGATGAGAAGAAAGTAAAATGAGGTCTTTAATAGTGACCTCCCCAAGTATGATATGAAGAGTTTCTTAATTTCTCCAATGTTTTCTAGTTTTCAGTATTCCTGTCTTGTACATCTTTTGTCAAATATATACCCAAATATTTCCTATTTTTGGTAGTATTTTCAATGGCATTTCTTTGTAATTTCAATTTCAGATTGTCGCTGGTATATAGAAATATAGTTGATTTTTCACATTGATCTTGTATCCTGGAACTTTTATAAGTTAACTTATTAGTTATAGTAGCTTTTTTGGCAAGGGAGTTGATTCTATAGAATTTTTGGTATAAATAATCATGTCTTCTATGCGTAAAAACAGATTTCTGTTTTTCCCTTCCCAGCACAAATTTTTATTCCTTTTGTGCCTTATTTCACTGGCTAGATTCTTCAGAACAGTGTTGAGTAGGAATAACGAAAGCAGACATCATTGACTTGTTCATGATTTAAGAGGAAAGCATTCTGGTTTTCTTCATTAAGTATGATATTAGCTCTATGTTTTTGGTATATGTTCTTTATCAAATTGATACACTTCTCTTTCTAGTTTTAGGAAGTTTTTATTAGGAATAGATATTACCTTTTGTCAAATGCATTTTTCAGCACATGTTGTGATGATCGTATGGTTCTTCACTTGCAGTTAGTTTAGCATGGTCAGTTGTGTTGAGTAATGTTTATGCAATAACTTTGAACTTGTAGGATGAATCCCATATGATCTTTTTGCATCATTGGATTGAATTTGCTCAAATTTTATGAAGACTTTTTTGTTTTTATTTTCCTGAGCAATATTGGCTCTTAGTTTTCTTTTATTGTGATATTTTGGGCTCTGGTTTGGATATCAGAGTGATGCCAGTTTCATAGAATAAGTTGGGAAGTATTCCTTCCTCTTTGTCTTAAAGAGTGTGTGGTTGTTGTTTTGGTTGCTTGCTTGTTTGCTTATAGAATTCTTCAGTGAAACCAACCGCGACTAGAGTTTTCTTTGTAGGAAGTTTTTTAAACTCAAGTTAAATTCCTTTAATAGACATAGGGCTATTCAGGCTATCTACTTCTTCTTGAGTAAGTTTCAGCATTTGAATGTTTCTAGGAAACTGTGCATTTTATCTAAGTTGTCAAATTTATTAGAATGTAATATTTTCACATTATCATTTTAATATGTAAGGAATCTGTAGTTATGTTGTCTCTCATGGGTAATTTGTCTTTACTCTTTCCTGATTAGTCTATTGATTAATTAATTTTATGATCCTTTCCAAAGAAGTGGGTTTTGGATTTGTTAATTTTCTCTATTCTTTTCCTAATTTCTATTTTTCTTAAAGATTTTATTTATTTATTCATGAGAGACACAGAGAGAGAGGCAGAGACACAGGCAGAGGGAGAAGCAGGCCCCATACAAGGAGCCTTATGTGGGACTCAAACCCAGGAATCCAGGATCACGCCCTTAGCCAAAGGTAGGCACTCAACCACTGAGCCACTCAGGCGTCCCTCCTAATTTCTACTTTATTGATTTTTTTTAAATTTCTATTTTATTGATTTAAGATGCAATTATTTTGTTTCTACCGCTTATTTTGTTGTTTTTTTTTCTCTCCTTTTTCTAGTTTCTTAAGCTCAAGTTACTGATTTGAAACTTATTTTGCTTTCTAATATAGGCTCTTATTTCTGTAAATATTCCTCTAAATACTGTATTAGCAACATCTTATGTACTGAGGTATATATATATAACTTTTTTTTTTTAGTTCGAAAGGCTTTCTAATTTTCCCTTTGAGTTTTTTTTCACTGACCCATATCTGTTTAGAAGTTTTTTTTTTTTTTGTATTTATTTATTTATTTATTTATTTATTTATTTTTTAGAAGTTTATTTTTAAGAGCATCAGGGTTGCTCAGTGGTTGAGCATCTGCCTTTGGCTCAGGTCGTGATCCTGGGGTCCTGGGATCAAGTCCTGTATCCAGCATCCTACAGGGAACCTGCTTCCCCCTGCCTATGTCTCTGTCTCTCATGAATAAATAAACACTTTTTTTAAAGTTTGTTTTTTAGTTCCCACATACATAGGAATTTTCCAGAGATCTTTTTAATGGTTGTTTAATTTTTATTTTAGTGTGGTTTGAGAACATACTGTATATGACATAAGCTTCTAAACATATGGAAATTTATATTAAGACCAAAAATTTAGTTTATTCCTTGTTGTTAGATAATATAAATAAAAAGTGATTAACTGAATACAGACTTAATTTAATTTCACCTACTTCTGTTTTGGTTTAATTTTTCTTCCCCTAATAGGTGTTATGAAAGATAGTATTAAATATGTATCACTGTTCTCATTCATTTGGGGAATATAAATAATAGTGAAAGGGAATATAGAGGAAGGGAGAAGAAATGTGTGGGAAATATCAGAAAGGGAAACAGAACATAAAGACTCCTAACTCTGGGAAACGAACTGGGGGTGGTGGAAGGGGAGGAGGGCGGGGGGTGGGGGTGAGTGGGTGACGGGCACTGAGGGGGACACTTGACGGGATGAGCACTGGGTGTTATTCTGTATGTTGGTAAATTGAACACCAATAAAAATTATTTTATTAAAAAATATGTATCGCTGCAAAATAAATTCAATGCTTTGTAATAGTTGTCACATATCACAACATCTAGTTTAAAACTTTCTTTTTTTAAAAGATTTTATTTATTCATGAGAGACAGAGAGAGAGAGAGAGAGAGAGGCAGAGACATAGGCAGAGGGAAAAGCAGGCCCCATGCAGGGAACCAGATGCAGGACTTGATCCCAGGACTCCAGGATCATGCCCTGGGCCAAAGGAAGGTGCTAAACTGCTGAGCCACCCAGGGATCCCCTAGTTTAAAACTTTCAAACATAGTATGCATCAGATAATGTTTGCTGAATTATAATTTACTTTTAACATTTATCCGTTTTTCTCTTATTCTAATTACATTCTCAAATGTCTGTTAGAAACTGAGAAGGTTTACTTGGTTGATCCATAGGAGGACACATTACTATAAACTGGTATGCCAGCTTCAAGGCTGGGAACTACACACCATGTCCCGAACTCTCCACTCCAAATTACTTATCCAAATCATATTTAGAATTGCTTCAGATTTTATGTACGCAGGAATGAGTTTCAATGCAAATGAGATCCATATTAACAAATGACAAATAGAGAGGAAAAACAATTTATCACTCTGAGAAGAGCTGTTTGTCAGAGGAAAGTCTCTGCCATGTCTCATATTGACTTTCAAGAAATGATACTGACCTAGTGATTTATTGGATCAATTGCTTATAAATACAAAAGAGATTTCAATTCTAAGGATTTTCCAAGATCTCATGCGAGAGAACTGGTGTTAGAGAACAAAGTCCTACATTATAAATGGATATAAATGCACAATTGTAGTAATGGTTTTTGACTGTGTAGAAAAGTCACTAGGCTTTTTAAACTTGAAATCTATGTGGTATAACACACACCATGGAGAAGGTTTTTAGGAAGCAAGGAACGTAAAAGGAAATCCATCTTTATTTGCCAGGTTTTATGTAAAGCACTTTTCAGGTGTTACGTCTTTAATCCTCACTGTAATAATTTTGTGCAGTAAATATTATTTTCCTCATTTTCAAGCGTGACAACTGAAGCACAAAATGTATAAGTAGCTTGCCTAAGGCCGCACATCTAGAAAGTGGCACAGCTAGAAAAGCTAGATAAGACTCACTATGTGTCAGTCGCTGTGTGAAAATCTTAAAAGATGTGATTGTTTCCTCCTCACATCAACCCTTTGAGGTTAATTACAGCATTTTAGAGATGAGGATAATGAATGTTTACTGAACTCAAGCATGTTATCCAACTTCACAATTGGCAGCATCAGAATTCAAATCCAGGCCCATTTGGGTCTGAAGTTCTTCTGACCTCCAGGATAATTAATTATGCCATGGAAGGGAGAGAGACAGTCTTCCAGAGAAGTCTCATGAGAGAGGTCATACTGAGGTAGGATCACAAGAGAAGCATAGACACTGTTCCCCAGATTTGAAGAGAGCGACTTGCAGAGGAAGGAAAGCAAAGACTGAGATGGATTATGGGAAAGTACAAGAACACCATTTCCAAGCTTCCAGGCTGACCAGTTAGGCTTGAAGGTAGAATTCTCAGAGAAACTGTAGAGGCAACAAATCCCTGGGGATTCAAACAAGAAGGTTAAGCCACTGGATGGACATTTTGACCCCAGGAAACATTGAGGAAACTGCCACACAGTGTCCTCCCAGATTTCTCCAATTTGTCATCAGGTGAAAACATAGCTAGGTGTTTTCAGACCCTTTCTGCTAGCATAAAGGGAGGTCCTGCTTCTTGTTGGTCTTCATGACAGTTACGTTTCCAAACTCTGGACTCAAACTGATGCTTAGCCACTTAATAGCTACATCACCTTGGACAAATTCCTCAAGCTCTCTGAGCCTCAGTTTTCTTATCTGGAAAATGAGAATAAATGAACACTTATTGCAGATTAGCTGGCTGGAGATGGGGGTAAATAGGCAGGGAGCGAAGCAAGAATGCACCTTATTTAGTGACCTGTCCAATTCTAGGCATTTCTGATACAAATTTGAAAACCTGGAGTCAAAGATATTGTTATTAGAATATTGTCTAGTGCCTCTCAAAAAACTTATCTCAACAACTGTATCTAAGATAGATCCTTTGTTTGTTTGTTTGCTTCCACACAAATCTTAAGATGATTTGTTCCAATGTTTTGTTTCAGATGTTTTCTCTGAAGAAAGTCCATGGTATTTTGATAGGGATTGCATTAAATGTGTAGATTGCCCTGGGTAACATTGACATTTTCACTATATTAATTCTTCCAATCCATGAGCATGGAATATTTTTCCATCTCTTTGTGCCTTCCTCAATTTCTTTCAGAAGTGTTCTGTAGTTTTTAGGGTATAGATCCTTTACCTCTTTAGTTAGGTTTCTTCCTAGGTATCTTATGCTTTTGGGTGCAACTGTAAATGGGATTGACTCCTTAATTTCTCTTTCTTCAGTCTCATTGTTAGTGTATAGAAATGCCACTGATTTCTGGGCATTGATTTTGTATCCTGCCACACTGCCGAATTGCTGTATGAGTTCTAGCAACCTCGGGGTGGAGTCTTTGGGTTTTCTATGTAGAGTATCATGTCATCGGCAAAGAGGGAGAGTTTGACTTCTTTGCCAATTTGAATGCCTTTAATGTCTTTTTGTTGTCTGATTGCTGAGGCTAGGACTTCCAGTACTATGTTCAATAGCAGTGGTGAGAGTGGACATCCCTGTCTTGTTCCTGCTCTTAGGGGAAAGGCTCCCAGTGCTTCCCCATTGAGAATGATATTTGCTGTGGGCTTTTTGTAGATGGCTTTTAAGATCCTGAGGAATGTTCCCTCTATCCCTACACTCTGAAGAGTTTTGATCAGGAATGGATGCTGTATTCTGTCAAATGCCTTTTCTGCATCTATTGAGAGGATCATATGGTTCTTGTTTTTTCTCTTGTTGATATGATCAATCACATTGATTGCTTTATGAGTGTTGAACCAGCCTTGCATCCCAGGGATAAATCCCACTTGGTCATGGTGAATAATCTTCCTAATGTACTGTTGGATCCTACTGGCTAGTATCTTGTTGAGAATTTTTGCATTTGTGTTCATCAGGGATATTGGTCTATATAATTCTCCTTTTTGGTAGGGTCTTTGCTCTCAGAAAAGAAAAAAAAAGAAAAGAAATCTAAACTTATTGAACACTTACTGTCAGGAAATATGCTCCCACTTTATATTTATTATAGTTTTTAATCTTGCAAGGCCACATTTTGAAAATATTCTGCATATCCCTTGCACATGAGAGAAATAATATGTAACATATAAAAAATAAATTTCCCCAAAATGTAAAGCTGACAACTTGAACATCCCAGATTTGAACCTGCATCTGTCAAACTCTGAAATGTGTGCTCATTACCCTGGGCTGCCTTCTAAGCACAAAGATCTGTTCTGAAAATAAACTAACTTCCTGCCATTGCCCCTGCTCGAACAGACCCCTGGCCTGAACTTGGAAGTGTCCTAAGAGGACTGGCCTTCCAGGGAAGCTGGGCATTGTTCCTTAGCATTCTGTGCACTGTTTTCTAACTTGCCATATCCTGTCACTCCAACTTCCTTCCCCTTGCTGATAACTGAGCAGACTGAGTTGCAGACCTACCGTACACACCATTGCCTTTTTGTCCCATTGATACAATGATCCCTGATAGAGGAGATTTATGGCATTCTTATACTTCCGAGGAAGCACACTCCAGATGTAGAGTGAAGTCTAGTGACTCCCTCTTAAAAAATAAAACAAAACAAAATAAACAAAACAAGGGCAGCTGAAGAACTTTGTCCACACCCTCTAGGACAGACACTTAATGTCCCCGTGCTCGGGTATAAGTGACTTCCCTTTTCCTTCCTTCTTATCGCTTTAAAGTGTGCCTGGAAACATTGCAAAGGGGAAAGTATAAACACTGTCAGGGGTGGTGCTATATTTAAAGGAAATTTAGGCTTTGCATCCTGTCCTCCTCCTAAAAATAAATAAATAAATAAATAAACTCGCAAGAAAGTCCTGTACATTTTGTAGACTTGGCTGGATGTGCTGGCTTATTTAAATTAGACAACCAGGTTAGCTTTCAAACAATCTTGGAATGGGCTTTCTGACTTTCATGTTTGAAATGAAAGGTACTAAATTCCAGCTTTCTGGACTAACCTCGTATCTCTCTCACAACTGTGGGTTTTTTTTTGTTTTTTGTTTTTTGTTTTTTTTTGTTTTTGTAATTTCAGTACTTTTCTCTGTAACACTCCCCCAAAAGGTAACATGCTAGGGTTTGAATTAGAATGACTTTTAGAGATGGAAGGGAATGTAGTGGAAACAAAATAGAAACGTATGAGTAAAATCTTCTTATACATAGGTTTTGCTTGATTTTAATGATCTTTAAAAAGATACGAAAAAAATACTTCATTAGTTACAGGTTTTATATTTAAAACATCTGACTTTTGGGTTTATTTTGAAAATGTGAAAGGTATAGCAACACAAGGCTGGCCGTTCCACCTGTAACAATTAGATGAAGTTCGGTAGCCACTCACTGTTCACTGGAGGAGAGGTGCGTCTCTCTTATTATCTGAACTCACTCTGCCCTCTGTGACCCAGCATTGAGGGCAAGGGTCAGTTGATCTTCATGCCGTTATATTGCCTTTGAAATGCTGGCTGATGTTCTTAAGAAAATAATTATTTTTCTCTACCTATGTCTCTGTCAAAAATGGAATCATGAGAGCTGAAACAAGCTATGTGATATTTTCTTTATAGCTTTAATTTGTGTTACCTGCCTTGCCCATTGGCATTTAACTTGGCTATCCTTGATCTAGGCCAGCGCCTTCTACTAGGAGACCAGGGAACTGAGACTGGCAAATAGATAGGGACTTGTCCAAATTCAGGTACTGAATTGGGTAGTGCAAGGAAAGCAGTTCACATCTTGTGACTTTAATCTTATGTGGTGCTACTTGATGAAATGTTTTGGAGTTTTTTCAGTGACATTTCTGGTAGTCATCATGATAGGAGGGTCAACTGGCATTTAGTGAGTAGGGACCAGAAATGGTAGGGATGCTGTGATGCATAGTTAGTCAAGAATTGTCCTGTGTCCCACTTGAGTTTTGAATCTCTTGCCGGCCATTTAGTAGTTGAAAAACTCATTTACAATTACTTGACTCTATCACTATTTTCATTTCACACACAACATATGTTTATTTTTAAATGTAGGTTTTAAACATACACAGAATTTTCCAGAATTGCAATTTCATTGTAAATCAAGAGAGGCAGTATATTGGTTAAGACAACAAACCCTAAAAAAAAAAAAAAGACAACAAACCCTAGAACTAGACTATGAGGGTTTGTTTTGAACTTCATCTCTACTACTTGTCAGTTGTGTAAATTTAAGCAAGTGAATTCACCTCTCGGACCTCATTTTATATAAATATAAAATGGGAACAATAGTAGTAACTATGTTATTTGGTTGCTAGATAAACTAATACATATATATTATATATTATATAAAACTAATATATATATATATATATATATATATATATATATATAGCATTTGAAACAGTTCTTGGCACGCGTTATTTGCTATAAATACATTATTACTGTTATTTTGTCCAGAATTTAGAGTTTTTCACTATTTCAGAAAATAGTGCTTGCCAATAAACCTTTCTCTATAATTCTACTTGGGTACAGTTATATCCTTGGTGACTTAACATTTATGAGTGAGTATCTGGTCACTTTATAATGCCTTCTAAGGTGTTTCTATGGGATGATACATGTTATTTCATTTTAAAATACTTTCCTTTTTCCCATTTATAGTGGTTTTATAATATTATGTTGCATTTTAAAAATCATGTGTGAGACTGTTATTGCATCTGTGAAATTTATTTCTGATAGCATAGAAGCATTGAAAAAAACTTGTGGAAAGAGGACATGAGTTTGTTAACATTGAATATCGTTGGCCTAGTGCTTTCTACTCATGGAAAGTTTAAGGGATTTCTAGGACTTTTAAGGGAACATTTTGATCAATTCCCTGTCTGACTTTACAATGTTTGAAGAAGATCTGCTCTAGGCACAAATAAAATAGGGATTGTATTATTACCTTTGAGTGATTGAATCACAGCTTTCTGGAAGGATGATCCCTGCTATTGGTATCTTTCCAAGAGCAGAAGAAGCTCTCCTGGAGAAAAGGAAAGGTTGAGAGATTTATTCTTCTCTAGCCCACTACCTGGGTCTTGTGGTGTGAGGTTGATGGAAGAGTTATCTGATATTTTATTCAAACCCCATGGTACCTATTAATATAAAAGTCCATTTTATTCCAAGTGTGATGGCAAATTCTTGGAGGATTTTGAACAAGTACTTGATCAGTATTATGTTAAAACAGTTTCTGTAGTTTCTCTGAGGAACTTGAAGGGAGAAGCAGAACCCTCTGTTAGGAGATACTGTCTCAGGTAAGAAATGCAACCACCAGTAGAAAGAGTGAGGGGATGAGATTTGGTCCAATTACAGATATATTTTGAAGGTTGAATCAATGGTTATGATGTTGGATAAGATGTGAGGTATGAATGAAAATCATCAAAGCTGGCTTCTTTCGAATCAACAGTATATAGAAGGGAGACTACTGAAGGAGATGGAGAATACTGGTTTGGAAGCAATTTTGGTCATGTGGAATCAAAGGTTCCTTTCTGAACATAGTACATTTTAGTAGTCTTGACTCATCTAGGTAGAAATGCCAATACAGAGTTGCATATGGGAGCCTAGACTTTCTGGAAGAGGTCAGGACTAGAAATATTGTTCTAGAATCACCACTATATGAGCTTGGATGACATAACCAGTGAGTGATCACAGGAGCCCATTAATGTGGAGAGGTTTGGGAATTTGAGGAGGATCTAGAGGGTGAGGAAGAGACAGAGATAGAACAACAACAACAAAAAAAACCAAAACAAAACAAAATGGAAGTACAATTATAGGAGTCAAGTGACAAACATGTTTAAGTAGAGAAAATAATCAGTTGTGTCAAATGCAACCAAAAGATCAAGAAAAAAAGATAATTGTGAATTGCCCATTGGATTTGGCAAAAGAGCTTGTCAGCTCTTTCTTCCAGGTGTTTAAAACTTGTCATTATCTCATATCGTAGAGTGAAGCTTTAAAGAGTTTTGTATAGAGCACTCAGGTTTCAATCTGGGGACCTGTATCCTTCAATTCTGAAAATTTTTTTCTTATTATTTCATTATTTTTTCTTCTATTTTACTTTCTCAAATTATTCTTTCTGGAGGTTTTTACTATTTGGATGTTGAGCATCCTGGATTTTTGTTTTGTTTTGTTTTGTTTTGTTTTTTGTTTCCTCTCCATCTCGATCTTGGTGTGTTTGGTTCTACTTCTCGGAGATTTGCTCAATTCAGCTTTTTAGAGAGAAAAAGCTAGAGTCAGTTAGCCAGCAAGAAGAAGCTAAGAGATCCATTTTCATCATATACAAACTTTAAAACAATCTCTTCCAACCTCCTATCTCATATCTGAGGTATTTTATAAGAGGATGTGCATGTCCTTTGGCACTCTCTAGCAGTATTTCAAAAGCTTTGAAGGAAGAAAAGCATGCCTTGAGGGGAAGAAAAAGTGCCTGAGATATCTACTCTTCTGCGGCCACAAGTTGAAGAAAACTTCCACCAATATTGTGGTAAATCCCAGAGTTCCTGTTGATCTCCCAGGAATTTGAAAGGCTGCATGTCTTGGTTCATTTTCCTGTGGGTGACTTTCCTGCTGGAAAGAAGCACAACTATAGAACAGTGGTATCCTCAAATCATTAACCCTTTGGAGTTATCAATACACCTCTTCCCTGTACATTCAGTTCTTTGACTCAAACATTGTCAGGTTTTGTTTTTGTTTTGTTTTGTTTTTGTCTTATATAAAGTCTTGTGATTCTGCAATGTTATTGTGTCTTGAACATTCCAAAAGAAATTTTATGATGTGAGTCCATAATTTTACATAGCATCTTCCACCCTGTCCTAAGTACTCTGAGATATTTAAGAACACAAGGTGTGATCTATGTCACCTTTATAAACAAAATAAACAAATGAGGAAGGGAAAAAGCAACACATAACAAACAAAATTATATTCAAAATATAAGATGGCAACCTTGTTTCTTGGTGCATGCTAGTGCAGTGGGATCTGTAAAGGCTACTTTGAGTATCATGAATTTGTATTAAATTCATGTTGAATCATGTCTAGGTTTGACATGAAGTGCCACATTTGACTAGAGGTATCAGCCTTCAGCACAAAAAGGAAAAATAGCATTTTTCCCTTCTGTTTTTTACCATTCTTTAAATGCTTTAAGAATTTATAAGAGAAAGAAGAAGAAGAAAGAAAGAAAGAAAGAAAGAAAGAAAGAAAGAAAGAAAGAAAGAAAGAAGAAGGAAGGAAGGAAGGAAGGAAGAAAGAAAGAAAGAAAGAAAGAAAGAAAGAAAGAAAGAAAGAAAGAAAGAAAGAAAAGAAAGAAAGAAAGAAAAAGAAAGGAAGAAAGGGAGGAAGGGAGGAAGGAAGGAAGGAAGGAAGGAAGGAAGGAAGGAAGGAAGGAAGGAAGGAAGAGGAAGAGGGAGAGACCAGTGGTCAGTATAAGCTGGATCAGAGAACATTTCTTTGGCTAGGTGGTAAGATTTTGCTATGAAGAGGGACTCATGAATGACATCCCAGGGGAGGAAAACAGGAAGAAGGAGCAAAGATATATGACTGTTTAATGCCAAGGCTTCATTAACATAACCATTAGCATCCAGGAGTTCTGACCTCTGGCCCCAGCTCCATCAGTCATTAGCTGTGAGTCCTAACACAAATCATTCCTTCATTCTCAGTCAGTATTGTCACTCATTTTTTGCATTTGTGACCTAGAATTGTCATTCATAAAATGAGGAGAAGATGACATGATGCAGTGTTGTGTTCCTCAAAGAGTATTCCATGGAATTTTATGTTCATGTGATACCAATGGATGTTTTCTGAAAGAACATTCTATGATCAAGTTAACTTAGGAAATACTGGCCAAACAAAACTAAACTGAATTATTTAGGACATTGTAGAGTCTTTAATATGCCAATAGTATAAGTTTTACAAGAAGAATATTATATGCAGAAATATCAACTTATCTGATCACAGAACCTTTTTATATAGATGATCATGAGTGGCAGGTGTTGCTGAGTTGCTGATTCTAATAATCTTCTTTTTCCTAACTTTTGGCTGCATGTAAGACACTGTGAAAAGATGCAAAAGGAGTAGGTAATATAGAGATGGAGCATGGATAGTCAGTTATACAAAATGGCTTTGAATCCCAAAGCTGCAATTGTGTGATCTTGGAAAAGCTGACTAACTTTTTTTTTTTTACTCTGTTTCTACATCTATGTAACAGGAACAGTAACTTCTGCTTTGTGACTATTGTTAGAGTATATGGAGACCTGATACACAGTCCCTGGTACTGAGTAGGTGCTTAAGAAATGTTAAATCTTTCACTTCCTTACTACCATATAATTTTGTGCTCTAAAAAGGGGTAAATGTCAGTGGGGCTGATTGCAAATGAGGCATGGGGTGAGTCAACATCATGTTTTTTAATGTTTTGTGTGAAGGAATCAGAAGCAGAGAACTCTTCTTTTCACCCTAAAACATAATTGAATCTGGAAGGACAAAAGAAAAATTTCTGCACCATAGAATGAGCAGATGTTCACAAACTTATCACTTGCATGGGATTACGAATATTGTGTAAATATCTGGTTTCATTTTTTTGAAGTTGCAATAAGAAGAAAGCACTGGAAATCGGTTTTTAGCTTGCGGTTGCAGAAGAACAGGTGTACCAGACCAACCTGTCATGAAATCTTGTGATTTCTCACATCCCCTTCCATTTGAGCTTCCCTATCCATAACCCCCCTTCTTTAGAAAGAACCTCTAAACTATACTTGTTGCAGGAATGATTAATATTAGATGAAGTGGGCAGCTGATCCAAGGGTAGCCTATGATTATAATACATGAGGGTTTGATATCAAGCATGCTGAACAACTGGTAAATACCAATCAAACTGGCTTGCTTTGTGTTTGGGGTAACACAAAGAAATTGTCCAACCAAGGGTGAATAGCACACACAGACATAGAGAAGACATGCCATCATAATGCCTTTTCCTTGTGGCCCCAGTGAGTTCCTGCTTCTTAAATAACAAGAATATAAGTAGCATATGGAGTTCACTAATCCCTCTGCCTTGGTAGTCCCATCCTATCCTTTATGAAACTCTTCCTTATAGCTAAAGTTGGGACAAAACTGAAATATCCCATTACTCATTTTTCTTTAAGGCTTAGAGCTTGGCATTATTTTCTAATGTCCAAGATGAGAGGTGGTCCCTAAGTTGATTCCCTAGGAAGATTACTTCAAAGTGACTGAGACATGAAAATCAACACGAGTTTGTACAGATCCAGACGTGCCAAGCTTGGGTGGACTTTCTCTTCTTGCTTGTCAACAGCTTTGATGATGTGCCAGCTATAGCTGTCTGCAGCCATTAGCTACTCGGATGACATCAGACAAGTATTACCTGGCAACATTCAGCCCTGAATTCCTGTGGAAACTCAGGTTAATCTTGGAGGATCCTCTGAAAAATTCCTTTTGAATGTTTTGGGGGCTTTATTAAAAGTTATTGCTCTACTATATATCTTTCAGATGAGGTCAATAGTTATACAATCATCCTTTACTCTTTTGTACAGCCACAGATCTTCCAAGTAAGGACCAATGCCAGCAATTATACTTACTTGCCGAGTTTTTGTGATGACCCTCCACATTTCAGTAGCTATGAAGCTGAAATGAATAGGCACTGGGCTGGGATGGATGAATCTCAGTTTTAACCCATGCTCTGCTGATAACTATCTCTGTCACTTCGAGCAAATGCCATCTCATCTCTTAGCCCTCATTTTCTAGATTGAATAGAATTTGGATGACGGGAGCTAAAAGCCTTCTCTAGAAATTATGGTGTCCAACTGCCTTCACTGTGCAAGGGAAGAAATGGAGACTTTGTGTTGCAAGCTACTGCTAGGATCCAGGGATCCTATCAATCTTTTCAATCTTACTCATGAGCAAGACTTGCCACTCAGCATTCAGTTCCCATTCTTCCAGAAATACCACTCTGATTTCCTTTGGTGAAGCCCCTGCTTCTCTCATTCTCCACCCTTTTAAAGGGGCTGACTACACTCCAGCTCTGGGAGTGAATGATTGATTTCACAGACCTAGTGATTTGTTCAGGGACAGGTCATAACTCCAGCCAGGCTAATCAGAGACAATGAAAGTCAATTAGAAATCTTGCATTCCAAATTGTTGAGCAAAGAGCCTTAGGGATTCTGCTGGGGTGATTGAGAGTAAAGGTGGAATAAATGAAAGCCATGCTTCAAACATCAGACGTTTTCTGCTTGAAAATGGAGACAAATAATAAGTGGGAGTGTGTGGTATGAGAGGGAGATTGAGTCCTGTAGATATAATTCAAGTCCATAAACCAAGCCATACCTAAGCAAGATGTTGGGACCAAACAGCCCTAGTTTGAATCACAACTTTGCCACTGACAAGCTGTGTGACCTCCTTGGGTAAGTCACTTGATCTCTGGATGTCTCAACCACCTCATCTGAAATGAAAACAGTAATTGGAAACCTACCTCATGAAGTCTCACTGGGAGAAATAAATGTGTGTGTGTGTGTGTGTGTGTGTGTGTGTGTGTAGGGTTGACACATAGTAAATGCCACGTTACTATTTGTGTTAGTATTGTTATAACTGCTCTTTTCAGATATATGAGCCAGTAAATTCCATCCTTTTTTGGAGCCAGTCTGATTACTGACAAAATTAATTAGTCATCAAATTAGTGGCAGATCTTAAAGCCAGATCTTCTGAGCCCCTTTTCAGATAAATTAATTCCCGATCACTGTAGCCATATCATATGTTACAAGGCATAAAGTCAGAGTATTGGACTGGATGGAGGACCAGTCTGTACATTCTCTTGAGTTTATTGAATCCCATGTCAATTGATGTTAAAGACTGGGTATTCAATGCCAAGAATTGTTGTTGATTTTGATTTTGTCAGGTGTAATAATGTTTATTGTGTTATACAGAGAAATGTTCTTTTTTTTTAAAGAGAGAGATACATGCTAAAGTAATGAGAGTCAGTGTTATAATGTGTGTAATTTACTTTGAAATAATTCAACAAAAACCACAAAACAAGATGAAACAAGTGTGACAAAATGCTGGCAATTGCTAACTAACTGAATGATGGATAATTGGCTGTTCATTATAAACTTCTCTCAACTTTTCTGAATGTTTGAAAATTTTTATAATATAAATTTTGATTACAATTGCTGGCTTAATTATATGCCTTTTCTACTTGAATGTAGAAACCATAAGGGCAAGGAACATGTCTGCTTGTTTATTGTTGTATCCCAGTGGCTGTAATATGGTACGTGCTCAATAAATGTGTAATTAAAGATGAACAGGTTAGACCTTGTCAGATGAGGAGAGCCAGTAGACCAGGTATAACTGAAGCTGTGGGTGCCTGCCATATAGTATGATCACCAACCATCTGGGGCTCCCCTCCTAGGGGCTGTCCCCCTGAGCACTCAGGCTTTGTGTGGGGCTGGCCAAAAGTCCTCAGAAGCTCCCCAAGAGTAACCTTGAGCTAATGATGAACAGAAATAGAGGATAAATATTTTAGCTTCCTTCCCCTTGAGTGGATTATGTCTGAGGCTTGTTTCACATTATCTCTCAGAGAACAGAATTTGGTCTCCTATTGGTGTGAGACTTTCAGAGGTAGATATTTCCCCTGGGGACATCCTATGGTTTATGCATGTCTGAACAGGTCACCCGGTTACCTGGACATTGGGAAAACCTTGTGCTCAGCACCAACTCTGCTATTTCTAGAATCCAACTACTCAGTTATTCCACTCTCACCCCCCACACCCCTTTCTGCTTTCTCCATGGAGATATTTCTTGGTGCTGGTTTTTGAATCACCAGCCAAATATTCTTTTCTCTCTACATGGTGACTTTGCAGTGCAGTAAAGACATATGCTCTTCCCTAAGAGCCAAACCTAAATTCCATCCTGGCTTCTTCAAATGCCCTTGGATGAAAATAGACATTCCTTTCTCCTGCAATCTTGTGTATTCTTATTCATTAGATATGGTATGTTAAATCCATAATTGGAGCAGTTATGCTTATGAAGCTCCTAAATTATAACCAACTCAAAATAAAGCCCTCACAAAATGAAACAAAAAGATGGAAAAAAAATAAAGTTGCCTTAGCTATTCATTGTCTGTGGAGTGTAATATAATCTGCTCAGTGTGACAATCAAGGACCTCAAAGACTCAAAGCTCTGAAAGTAGTGGAAAGGATCAAACAGACCTAAATTTGATTTCTGACTCTGCTTCACCACCCTCCTGGGGTTTTGAATCTATGCCCTGCGTTTTATTATCTCTCCAAACAAACAATGCACACACAATCCAGAGTGACACTTTAGCTCTTATTTTCCCGGGCAGATGAGGAGCTTGTTTCTCATAAGAGAACCGTGTAGAAGGGATGAGTGAGTTAAATAATGCATTCTTCATCTTACTTCATATTTCCGAATGCTCCCCCTGAATTGCTGTTATAAATCTAGTTACCCACCTGTGAAAATTCAGTCATCTTCAACTTCTCTTGCTTAAACTTTTTTCAAAGGTTTCCTTAAATCCTGTTGATACTGCCTCTCCAGACCTTTATATTGTGGTTTCCATGCACACTGCCCCTGACTATGAGAAGACCCTTTTACCTACCAGCTATATCATGTTAAAGGTTTTGTTAACAGGTCTCCCTGCTTCCAGCACACCTCCCCCCACCTGGTTGCCTCTACTCCAGTGTCTTAGTTTGCTGCCAGTATGATCATCCTAAGTAAGCCTGGGTCTTACTAATCAGTCTCTGGTTCTCAAATATTCAGTGGTCCCTGCACTGAAATCCACGTTGTCTCTAGCTAGCAAGATCTAGCCTTATTCTCCCAGTCAGTACCTTGAGTCCTATATGTCATCCTCACAAGTCCTAGAACGTTCCCTCAATTCTCTTGCTACTGTGTCTTTGCTCAAGCATTTCCCACACCTGGATAGCCTTCTGAAATATGCATCTCTCAAAGCTCTGTATATCCTTCTGGTGCAGCTCAAATTTTATTTCATTTCCAAGTAGTCATGATTTTTCTTTTTCTGTATTCATAATACCACAGTGCATAGTTTCTCTATAAAAAATTTACTATCTTGTTTTGAAATGATTTTGTTTTCTGTTTTCCTCATTTACTGGTGAGCTTCTAGAAGAAGACTTCTGTTTTATTCATTTCAAAACCCTTAGAACTCTGTGTGCACGAAGCAGGGGTTCAGTAAATGGAATCTCCAGGAACAATTGTGGGGGAGGGTGGGGCTTGGATCTTGCAGAGGCAAATGAGAAAGAAGTAATACTGGCACTTCTGTCTTCAATCTTTCCTCCAAGAAGCAACAATTACATTTGATTTAAAGAAACAAAACCAGGCATCTACTGTGGTAGGCGGTTTCTGATATCACTCTCAATGATCCCTACCTCTTGGTATTTGTGGTTTGGGTAATCCTTTCTGAGTGTGGGCTGAATCTCAGGACTCACTTCTAATGATAAAATATGGTGGTAGTGGGTGGATGTCAAAAGGCTGTGGTGTCCATGCTGCTGGCACTCACTTTTGCTGGAACTCTGTCCTCTTGTTTGTTTGTTGCCACATTGAATGGAGAGGTTCATAAGGCAAGGGATCAATGGAGGCCTCTGACTAACAACTTATAAGCCACTGAGGCCTCACTCCAACAATCTTTGAAAAATCAAAATTACTAACAACCATCTTAATGAGCTAAGAAGCAAGTCCTTCCCTAGTGAGCCTTGAAATGACTGGAACCTTTAAAAAAAATAATTCATTTTTTACAGTTGAGTATAGTTGACACAATATTAAATTAATTTCAGGTATATGACATAGTGAATCAACAAATTTACACATTATGCTATGCTCACCACAAATATAGCTACCATCTGTAACCCTAAATACTATGACAATATCATTGACTATATTCCTTATGATGTGCCTCTTATTCCTATGATTTATTTATTCTGCAATCTGAAGCCTGTATCACTCACTCATCTTCATACATTATGCCCATCCCTCCACTCCTTTCCCTCTGGCAATCATCAGTTTGTTTTCTGTATTTATAGGTCTGATTCTACTTTTGTGTTTATTCATTTGGCTTTTTTTTTTCTGATTCCACAAATAAGTGAAATCATATATTTGTCTTTCTCAATCTGACTTGTTTCACTTAGCATAATTCCCTCTTGGTCCATCTGTGTTGTCTCAAATGACACAATCTCACTCTTTTTATGGCTGCATAATAATCCATCATGTATATTCACCATTTCCTTATTCATTTATCTATTGATGTGTACTTGAGCTGCTGTCATATCTTGGCTATTGCAAGTAAGCCTGCAATAAACATAGGGACACATACATCTTTTCAAATTAATTTTTATATTCTTTAGGTAAATACTTAGTAGTGGAATTACTGTTATTGTATGGTATTTCTATTTTTAATTTTCTGAGGGACCTCCATAATGTTTTTCACAATGGCCGTACCAATTTACATTACCACCAACCGCGTATGACTGTGCCTTTTCCTCCCACATCCTCACTGACACTTGTTATTTCTTGTCGTTTTTTATTTTAGCCATTCGGACTATAGCCTGGTGAGAAACCCAGAGCCAGAGCATCCAGCTGATCTGGCCCAGATTCTTGGCTTACAGAACTGAAATAAGAAGTGCTACAGCTTCAAACCATTATGGTTTTGGGTAATTTGTTATGCAGCAATAGATAACTTAAGACATCTACCTTTGACAGTTCTGAGTACCATGTTTGGGCTATCAGGATGTAGTTTCTTACTGATGGATTGCCAGGGGCATGTGTTTATATTGCTCTTCTATCTTCTCTAAGTATTTTCTATTTCAGGGCTTTGTATAAAGATCATTAGCTTCTAAGAACATGGCCTATACATTTATCTGTACAGAGCTAGCATGAAATTATGTAAAACTAGGTAGATAAAAACATAAAATTAATCTTAGTGAAAATATATCAGTTATGGATTGCCTACTGGTTCAGGCATATTATGAAGGTAACTTTTTTTTTTCATTTCTACACATAAGGAGAATGGCAGTCAAATTAAGATGTTTGCACAAAAGCACACATCCAGCAAGTGTTGCAATCAGATGCCAAGCCCAAATGTGTGCATTGTCAAAATCAAACTCTTTTCCTTAAACCAAGAATTCTCCATCATAGCTGTCCATTGTAATCATCTGAGGGATATTAAATAAACTTGGGGATCCCTGGGTGGCTCAGTGGTTTAGCGCCTGTCTTTAGCCCAGGACATGATCCTGGAGTCTCAGGATTGAGTCCCACATCGGGCTCCCTGCATGGAGCCTGCTTCTCCCTCTGCCTGTGTCTCTGCCTGTGTCTCTCTGTCTCTGTCTCTGTCTCTGTCTCTCTCATGAATGAATGAATAAAATCTTTAAAAACAAACAAACAAACAAACAAACAAACTGTGGGAGATTCTGATTAATTCTTCTGGGGCACAATCTGGACACCGGGATTTTTAAAAGCTTACCAATGACTCTAATATGTAGCCAAATTTGAAAGCCACTAGACTACTCCACAGACCCTCCTGAAAGAATTTAGCCACACTCTGTGATTGCTCCCAGTTCCTGAATTTGAAATCAAGCCACTTGAATCCTTTCTGAAAAGAAAAAAAATTCACCATGATAGAAGCCTCTGTGGAGTAGAACTGTGATGAGAAATGTTCTAGGTGAGGAAGAAATAAAGGGAAGAGAAACTCTGACCTTGAATTATACTGACTTTGAATGGAGGCGATTTTATTACAGACCAGGAAACTGATCAGCAGTTCCCCCATGCCTTATATAGCTGCACTGCATTTACTCATGTTTCACTTGTCCTTGAATAATGGCCATTTCCTTTGCGTGATAGTAGATTGAGCTAGAAGGGAACCTAGAATTCAATCATTTATGTACAAAGAAACTGAATCACAGAAATGGGCAATGATTTGCTGAAGGCCACATCACAAATTAGGTACAGAATTAGGTTAGTCTAAACATTTATACTCTCTTTGCTCAAATATTTCCTTATTAGAGAGTCCTTTACTGACCACTACATATAAAATAGCAGTCACCTCCAGCGTTCTCTCTTCTCTTTATTCCATTTTTTCTATAGCTTTAATCATCAACCAAAATATATTTTGTGTACTTATTTCTATCTCTCCTCCTTACCCCACTAGAACTAAAATGGTATAAAGGCAGAATCATTGTCTTATTCTTTTATTTGCCACTTTACTCTGAGTGCCTGGTATTCAAAGTGGCCCTTAAGAAACATTAGCTGATTAACTGCAGAATGAATAGTCAAATCTTTAAAGATGAACCATCCTGAGACCTCGTAAATTCAACATCAGGAAGTACATTCAAACATAAGTTGGGTTAACATTTAAAGAAGATAAAGTGATACTTAAGCACAAATGGGAAATTGAATCCATTAATTTCTAAAATCCCTTCCAAAACAGATTCTGCAAGGTTTTACCTTTTTACTACTTCACCATACAAGGAACTCATGGTTGTTAGACTTTTCATGGATCGTTTGAATAAGTGATTAAGTCATTCAACATTTTCATTCATTTAAGATATATTTAGTGAGACTCTGGGCTATGTGTGTTGGGTGCAGTTGCTGCATAAATGATGCAAGACTAAAGTTGGTATCTTCAGCCTATCTCTCCTAACCTGATGGCCCATCTTCCTCTAAAATCTCCCCACTTGCAAGTGTTCTTTTATAATTTTTAGAAAGTCAAATTCATCATAAATGGTGGCTTCAGAGAAACATCATAGTACATCAGTGGCATCATTTGATAGTGCATTAGGTTCTGACTTTCTTTGCAGAACAACTCCTGAGAAAGACAACTCCATAAATGACTACCCAAGGTTATGCTCTTTCTAAAACTGTGTGGAAGGAGGCCATGCCAGACCTTCTATCTTTTTATTTCTCGCTCTTGGGTGTCTTAGCGCTATGATATAACCTAAAAATTCAGTCAGTTGTTTATAAGGAATTAAAAGACAAGAAGTTCTTGTCACTTGTCCTGAATTATTAAACTCTTCCTGGGATTATTTCAATTCTCAATCATTTTTCATTATCCACTCTGGAAGAAGGACTAAAAATATATATCTGTATTTTAAACAACCAAACCTGACCCTCCTTTGGTGCCCTCACTCCCAGACACTTAACTACCTAAAGATCTTCTAAAGATTTTATAAAAAAATTTTTTTGATGTGCTAAAAATACTGTATTGGACCTTGTGATTATAATGAATATCATTGAAAAATACCAGATTTAAAGAGAAATAATTCACATTATAAATTTCACTCCTCTAAGAGGTAAAATTAAATGTTTTTTAGTGCTTTCATAGATTGTGCAACCCTCACCACTACTTAATTTCAAAAACATTTATCATCCAGAAAAGAACTCTGCACCTTTTAGCAGTTTTTCTCTCATTGTCCTTTCCTACTAATTCTTGACAAATGCAAATATACTTTCTGGCTCTATCGATTTTTCTATCCTGGGCATTATATCCAAATGGAATCATAAAACATGTAGCCTCTTGTCTGGCTTCTTTCACTTAGCATGTTTTGAGGCTCATCATTTTTCTAGCACAGACAGGCATTTCACCCCTCTTTATAGCTGGATAATATTCCATTGTTCAACTATTACATATTTTGTTTATACATTCATCAGCTAATGGACATCTGCATTATTTCCACTTTTTGGTTGTTATGAATAAGGCTATGGTGAACATTAGTGTATGTGTTTTTATGTGGGAATATGTTTTGAATTCCCTTGGGTATAGACCTAGGAGTAAAGTGCTGGGTCATACAGTAACCCTTTGTTTAAGTTTTTGAGGAATTCCCAAATCCTCTTACAAAAAAGGCTGGACCATTTTATATTTTCAGCGACATTGTATGAAGAGTCCAAATTCTTCACAGCCTCAGCAACATTTGTTAGTGTCTATGTGATCATAGATGTCCTAATGTGTATGAAGTGACATCTCATTGTGGTTTTGTTTTAATCTCCTTAGTAACTAGGATGCTGAACACCTTTCCATAGACTTATTAGCCATTTATATATATTCTTTGGAGAAATGTCTGTTCAAAACTTTGCTCGTTTTTAACTGGGTTATTTATATTTTTAGTGTTGACTTATATGAATTTCTAAAAATATATTCTGGATAGAAGTCCCTTTAATATATAATTTTCAGACATTTTCTTCTATTCTTTTAGGTGCCTTTTCACTTTCTTGATGATGTCTTTGGAAGTACCAAAGCATTTAATTTTGATGAAATCAAATGTATACATCTATTTTTTATCTTTTGGTTACTGTGCTTCTGGTATTACATTCATGAGGCCATTGCCTAATGCATTTTAACTAACATTTACTCCTGTGTTTATTCTAAAGAGTTTTTTGTTGTTGTTTTGTTTTTGTTTTTGCTTTAGCAGTACATTTAGACCTATCATCTGCTTTAATTTTTGTATCGATAGTGAGGTAGGATTTCAAGCTTATTCTTTCGTGTGTGGATATTCAGTTTTCCCTCCACCATTTGTTGAAAGGACTATCCTCCTTCTTTGAATGGTCTTGACACTTTTGTCAAAAATCAATGGACCATAAATATAAGGGTTTTTTTCTGGACTCTGAATTCTATTCCATTAGTTTTAATGTCTATTGTTATGCCAATATTGAACTGTTTTGATTGCTATAGCTTTGTAATAGGTTTGGAATCAGAAAAAATACTTTTTCTTTTTTAACAGTATTTTCTATATTCAAAGCCTCTTGCAATTCCATATGAATTTTAGAATTAGCAGTCAATTTCTTCAATTTAATGCAGCTAGGATTTTGATGGAAATCGTATTGAATCTGTGAAACAATGTGGGGTGAACTACCACCACCACAATATTTACTCTTCCAATTCATAAACGTGGGAAATTGTTCCATTTATTTTTGTCTTTCAATTATTTTTATGGTTTTTATTGTACAAGTTGTGCATTTCTTTTGTAAAATTTATTCCTAAGCATTTAATTCTTTAGGTGTTATTGTAAATAGAATTGTTTTCTTAGTTTAAGTTTGGGATTGTTCATTGCTAGTATATAAAAATAAAATTGATTTTGTATATTAATCTTATATCCTTCAACCTCATTGAGCTCATGTATTAGATCTAATAGTTTTCATAGTTTATTAAGCATTCTGCATAAGTCATCATGACATTTGCAAATAGAGATTGTTTTACTTTTTCCTTTTCATCTAGATGTCTTTTTATTTTATTTTTTTTATTTTTATGATAGTCACACAGAGAGAGAGAGAGAGAGAGAGAGAGAGGCAGAGACACAGACAGAGGGAGAAGCAGGCTTCATGCACCAGGAGCCTGACGTGGGATTCGATCCCGGGTCTCCAGGATCACGCCCTGGGCCAAAGGCAGGCGCCAAACCGCTGCGCCACCCAGGGATCCCTAGATGTCTTTTTTAAAAAACAAATATAATCTATACTTATGGCCCTGCTTTGAACCTCCTGCACAATGTTCAATAGAAGTAGCAAGAGTAGACAGTCATTTCTTGTTCATTATCTTAGGGAGAGAGCATTCAGTCTTTCACCATTAAGAACAATGTTAGCAGGTGCTTGGGTAGCTCTGATAGTTAAGCATCTGCCTTTGACTCAGGTCATGATCCCAGAGTCCTGGGATCAAGTCCCACATCAGGCTCCCTGCTCCATCCAGGAGTCTGCTTCTCCGTTTGCATCTACCCTCTGCTTGTGATCTCTTCCTTTCTCATGCTCTCTCTCTCAAATAAATAAATAAAATCTTTAAAAAAAAGAACAATGCTGGCTGCAGATTTTTAATAGATACCCTTTATAAGAATGAAATAGGAAGGCCTCTTGTTTTCCTAGTTTGTGAGGGTGTTTGTCATTAAAGGATTTTTTTTTTTTTGTCAGTGATTTCCCTGTGTCTATTAAAATGATCCTGGGGTTTTTTTTTTTTGTCCTTTTTTTTTTTTAATTATTTATTCACTTGAGAGAGAGAATGAGCAAGAGATAGTGTGAGCATGAGTAGGGGGAGAGGCAGAGGGAGAGGGAGAAGCAGACTCCACTGAGCAGGGAACCCAATGCAGGGCTGAATTCTAGGACCCTGGGATGATGACCTGAGGCAAAGGCAGATGCTCAACCAACTGAGCCACCCAGGCACCCCTTTTTTCCTTTATTTTATTAATGTGGTACATTTCACTGATTTCCTTATGTTAAAACAACTGCGCATTCCTGAAATAAATCCTACTCTGTCAAAGTGCACAATTCTGTTTACATATTGCTGGCCTTAGTTTGCTAGTATTTTGTTGAGGATTTTTGCATCCATTTTTAGGATAAATATTGGTTAGTGGCTTTGTTTTGTTTTGTTGTGGTGTCTTTATCTGGTTTTGGTATCAGTGTAATACTAGTCTCATAATAAGTTGAAAAGAGTTCCCCCTCTTCTATTCTTTGGAAGAGTTTATGAAGAATTGCTATTAATTCTTTTTTAAATGTTTGGCACAATACATCCATAAAGCCATATGGTCATAAACTTTTGTTTGTGGGAATTTTTTTGATTCATAACTCAATTTCTTTACTCTATAACATAACTTGTTATAGAGCTTTGTAGATTTTATATTTATTCTTCAGTTCATTTTTGTAGGCTCTGTCTTCCTTGTATCCCTTCTACCTAGGTTGTCTAATTTGTTGGTATAATTTGTTTATGTTATTTCTTAATCAGTGTATTATATAAGATTAGTGTGGTGGATCCTTTAATTTCTATTATTAGTAGTCAGAATCTCTCTTTTTTCTTGTCAATCTTGATAAAGATTTGCCAATTTTGTTGATCTTTTCAAAGAACAATTTTCTTTATTGTTTTCCTATTCTCTGTTATTTATTCCCATTCTAATTTTATTATTTCCTTCCTTATTCTTGTTTAGGGTTTAATCTGCACTTCTTTCTATTTTGTTAAAGTATAAGGTTAGGATACTTGTTTGAGTTTTTTTTTTCTTCTTCCTTTTCGTTTGTTTCTTCTTTTTCAGTAGAGGTGTTCTGAAATTTAGATTTCCTGATAATTACTGTGCTGGCTGCATTACATAATTTTTTATATCTTTTGTTTTAATTTTTAATTTATTCAAGTATTTTATAATACCACTTTTTATTTCTTTTTTAAAAAATATTCATTCATTCATGAGAGACACAGAGAGAGGCAGAGTCATAGGCAGAGGGAGAAGCAGGCTCCCCACAGGGACTGCATCCGAGAACTCCAGTATCATGCCCTGAGTGGAAAGCAGACACTCAACTGCTGAGCCACCCAGGCGTCCCCCACACTTTATTTCTTTTTTGAATGATTGGTTCAACAATAGGAATGTGTTGTTTAATTTCAACATAATTTTGTATTTCCCCAATTTCTGTTACTGAGTTTTAATTTCATTCTATTATTGTCAGAGAACATACGCGGTTTATTTCAAATCTATAGAAGGGCCAAATTAAAGTTCTGGAGTCAGAAAATACAATAAGCAAAATTAAAAATTCATGAGAGGAGGCCAACAGCAGACTTGAAATGATCAAAGAAAGTTCACAAACTTGACAACAGGTCAATTGAGATTGTCAATCTGAGGAACAGAAAGAAAAAAAATGAAAGACTAAAAATTAAGGGTTGCAGAGACCTGTGGGACACCATCAATATCACTAATATACTCAATCCTACTGATCCTGATTTTCACTTGGAGTAATTAACCAGTAGTTAGCAGCAACTACAGAAAATGTGCACTTCCTTTTATTGACATCCCTACAGCCTCTTATTCTTTTATATCAGGCAGTCTTCACTGATTTTATGTTACCTGCCTAGCTCCCATGGGGACTGGGTCTTCAACCTCTGAAAAAGAGCATCTGACATAAAAGGAAGGACATTTTAGGAAGGAAAAATAGCAGAAGCAAAGATCTAAGAGGTAAGAAAATGTATGGTTTGATGAGGGAGAGTAAAGATGGATTTGGCTGAGGAGGGGCTCTCTGTGGGAAGGTAAAAGTAGATACATCTAGAAAGAATATTTGGAGCTACACTCTGCAGAATATAGATAGTAAGGCTTTTATATACTATTTGATAAATTTTCATGCATTTCAGAGAACAGGAACCCAATGATTTTATTTGATCTCCAGAGGTACTCTGAAACAGTTGCAGTTATTGTTCTACCAATATAGAAATTAAACCTGAGAGTTACATGGGCTATCAATACTTAATGGAAAAACTGGAACCAGAATCCAGATCTCCAAATTCTGCTCCACTGCTAATAAACAGAAAGCAGGCCATCCCAAACAAATCAGAATTGAGCCTGAACTTTGTTTGATTCCCTGTGTTAGTCTTAGCACCTAGAACAGTACCTAGCACTTGGGTGAAAGAAATGATTGAATCCTGCAAACTACAATCTGCTTACTATATAGCCAAATATCATTTTGGCTTCTGTGGGCACTCAGTGCACAAATAGCTCCTGGAAGACAGAAAGATTTATCTAAGAGCAGCTGTTCAACTTCAGCTTTCTAGCTCTTTCTTTTAAAAATTTTTTTTCGTATACTTTTTATTGGAGTTCAATTTGCCAACATATAGCCTAACACCCAGTGCTCATCCCGTCAAGTGCCCCACTCAGTGCCCGTCACCTAGTCACTCCAACTCTCCACCCACCTCCCTTTCCACCAGCCCTTGTTCATTTCTAGCTCTTTCTACAGGCTGAATCAATTCCTTCATTGGAAATTTTCTGTTGCAGAAGTCACCAGGACTGGGCTCATTACAGGATTCCTTATTATGAGGAAATCTGACTTCCTTGTGAGATGGTGGTGAATAGGCTGGACAGTGAATAGGGACTGAGGGCCATGGTAACAGGCTGTTGTCACCTGAAAATAGACTGTTTCCACATCACTCCCAATAGCTCATAAGATGTGACTCTTTGCTTAAGAAGGAAAATTAGTCCCAAACTTCATGCTCTCTGAGGATACATTCTTGGGACCTTATATCAATATATCAAAAGTTCCTCATAGAGTTTTGTGAATAATTTATGGATGATTGTTTTTAGAATGGCATTACAAAATATTTCAGAATTTTTAAAACCCCAAACATAAAAGTTATGCTATATTGTACTTTGCTCATGCATGAATTAATGGATATCTAATCTAGATTGAGGTCGGTTTGTTACAGTGAGAACTAGACAGGGGATCCAGAGGCCTGGGTCTTATATGTGTTCCAATCTAGTAATCCTTAGGCTCATAATATTGTCAAGTCTCAAACTCCTTCCTTATAAAAACAGAGACGAGTAATTCTTAAGAGCCTTCCAACTTCGCAGTTCATTTACTTGAATTGTGAAAAGTTCTCTGAAAAGCTTCACATTCTGTGATTGATTTTGTTGTTATTGTTGTTCCTAATTCCAGTTGAAAGGAATGAGGGCTTAGTTACATCTCTGACATATTTTTACAGTGATCTCAAATGGTTCCAACCAAATTAAATATTTGCTCTAGAAATATTTTGTATTTGCATAGCATCTTGCAATTTTAAAAAATAACATGGATTATTTAATTTATTTTGCCTTTTCACAGTAAAGTAGGGAGACCAGATAGGTGGTGGGGAGTTAAGGGAAGTATGCCCATCTTAGACATGAGGAAACATCCTCAAATTTCAGTAATTTAACTAAAATAATGTGACTAATTCATGGAAGGGTGGGACCAGATACAAGGTCATCTGATACATGGTCTAGAGCTTTTGAAATTATTGTTAAATAGCTGCTTATGTGTAAATCATTGTGCTAGGCACTGGATATGTCTTTAAGCTATTTCCCAGCTTTCCATGAGCTTCCAATCTGGTAGTTCTGTAATGAGATAATTTGGATGATTGTGTGACAGTAACAATTGACATGGCAATGTGAGTTGAAACAACACAGAACAAGGGAGAGAACGGTCTAACCCAGGGAGCTCATGAAGGGTTCCTATAGGAGATGGCATCTGACTTCAGTTTTAAAACACTGATGAGTTAGGCATAAACTGGAAGAAGGGCTTTCATGACTGAAAGAATATGAGCACAGGTACAAAGATGGAAACATTTTCTGTGCAGAGTAAGATAAGCATTTCTTTCTGGAGCAGATTAGGGAGAGTGGGAATTGGTATGAAATGAAGCTAGCAAAGAAGCTGAGGTAAGATTTGGGAGGTGGTATTTACCTTGCAAAGAGTTTGGACCTTTTCCTGGAGGATATGGTGGGAAACTATTGAAGGATTTTATATGAGGGCATAACTTGCTCTCATTGCAAGAGGACCTAGCTACCCAAAGGTTGTAAGATAGTGACATGACAGGAGAAAGGGAAATTAGTTTGGAGGCTTCAGTATGGATGAATAATTCTCAGATGTCTTTTATGGAACTTTCATAATAACAAAGCAAAAGCAAAAAGGGGAGTACAGAACCTAACATAAGTGATTATCTTTCTAGAGGAAAGTGATCTATTTGGCCAGGCCTTGGTTGCTTAAAGTTGTGCACACCAAGTCTCTTAGAGTTATGGTTGACTACCAGATTTCCTATTGTAGGAAACTAAAAATATGCCATAAACAAGATTGATCTTTTATTACCACTAATACATAAAGTCTATTGGCTACTATAGTCTCCATAATAAACTGGGCCCCACAAATTCATATATTACTCAATATTCCTAACAGCTTTGTAATATAGGTTTACTTATCCTAGATGGGGAAATTGAGGCACATAGCAAATAAGTCATCTGCTAAAAGTCACGGGCTAGATCAAGCTAGTGTATAATTCAAGTCTAGACTGGACTGTTATCTCAAATGTGGCTCTTAATTGCTACAGGGTGTTAAATAGTAATAATCAAATAAAGAAAGACTGGAGGACACAGAATACTAGCAGGAGTGAAAGGGGTGTTGCACATAAAGGGACATGTATTCCATACGTGTAACTTGTTGGCAGCTGTGAAACCATGTGGCTCATTGGTATCAATGATCCCAATGTCTTCGAAAGGGAAGAAGAGAGAACCTGGCCATAGTTACTCTCTCTAAACCCTATAGAAATAATGCAAAACTATTTTTTGTAGGCTTGGATGGAAGGCCAGTGAGTGAGGTTTAGAATTTCACTAGCTGCTGACTCTGGTGCTTCCCATTTTAGGTTTCTTATATAGACTCCGTGTTCTGAGTCCTACAGATTTTTCTCTTATTATTTAAAACTTAGATTTTGGGAAATTTCCCAAATGCTTGACTATAGCTCATTTTCATGACTATTGTTTTTGCCATGGGCAAAAAAATAATCTACTCTGGAACTCAAAGACATCAATTTGATTCACTGTTCCTTTTGGATTATTTTCTGTCATCTTTCTTTAGCCTCTGGCTTAGAAATGAAGAAAGGCAGGGAAAAGGGAATTTTGGAGATGAAAAAAATGTGCTAGGTCATAATTCAGAACATTGTCCCACTAAATGTAAACATTAATATTTATAAAGCACCAGAGCAACCTAGAGTGATGTTTATCACTTTCCAGTAGAATTTACTACCTGAGCTCCCTGAAGGCAAGTGTTATGTCTGTCTTGCTCACTGCTGTATTACCAGTGCACACAGTTGTGCTTGACATATGATAGATACTTAGGAAACATTTGTTGGTTGAACAAATAAATTAATGAATAGTTTTCAAATAATCTATTCCACTCTGAATTCATATCATAGTTGACTCTACTAATATTCGGATATGCATCAAGTACATGTGATGCTTAAGTAGAAAGAATGTCAGTACAGGAATATATATCTGACTCCAATAGTGGAAAGTCTGCTTTTGAAAGAGAGAGTAGATTGGTACAGTGATGTTCCAAAAGTCAGAGTAGAGACCCATTGGTGCAAACTACAAGTAGGTGGGTTTCAGTTCAGAATATATTCAGGAAATATTCTGACAGCTAGAGCAGAACAACCTAGAATTATTTGCCTTAGGGTCTTGTGAAAAGCACATTAACAGATCAAGTTAGATGAGGGCTGAGCTTATTGATAACTTTGATAAGGTGGTTGCAATGGAGCAAAAGACAAATGGGACTGAGAGTAAGAGAGAATGTGAAGAATTGGATAACATTTAGGAGTTTGCTATGAAAGAGAGAAATATGGGACAGCTAGACAGCAAGAATGGATTTAAGAGAGAGAGAGTATTTTTTATATTTGCATTTTTTTATTTGGAAGGAAGAATAACTAGATTGTATGCTGGAGGGAATAACCCTTCAGATAGAAAAGCTTGTTAATAGAAGAGTGGTGCATTACTGAAGTGATGACCTTAGATAGGTGAGGGATTATCTGTCTGTTGAACATGATAAGGGTTGGTTTTAGCCTGATGCTACCATAGTTCATCCTGGTGATGGGAAAGATAGATCTCTTTCACTGAGTATAGATGGTGTTGGGTGAGTGGATGAGGGGGGGCGGGGTGAGATGGTGGAAGTTCTCTATGCAACTTGTGGCATGTTATATTTGTCTGACATGTTCTCTCCCAACTGGCTATGTGGTTTTCCTTTGAAAGAGTGTCTTAGTGTTATTTGACACTTTTTTTTCTGGCAGTTTTTAGCTACATGGCACTTGGTAGGCACATTTAAATGAATAAATTAATGACTAAAAGATATACCCACATTTTCCAAATGTTAGTGCAATCCTGGAAGCCTCCAGGAAATACAGGTTGTGGGGTGCAGTTTAAACCAAATCACAGCAGTATTTAATGAAGAAAGAATGTGCTGCTGGTTTGGAAGGGCTAGGATGTAAGCATTGACAAGGTGGGTGGGGCCAATTTTAAGGGATCGGTCAGCAAATTTTATTAAGACTTTCCCAGGACTCAGCCCTATATTCTGTACTTTTGGGACTTGAAGAGAAGAAAGATGTGTGGTGGCTCTTGAAGAATGTCTAATATGGTTGCTGAGCCCAGACCTTATGTGGAGCCTGGTGATAGATTGCATGGTTCCAACTCTCAGCCCTCTAGTATACTAGTTAATTGTGCAGACTCTTAAATAAAAAATGTCTGGATTTGAATCCAGCTTCTTCCAATGGTCTGTGGATTATCTCACACAAGTTGTTTTCATTGTACTTCAGTTTCTTCATCTTTGAAATGATAAAAACTGTGTCCCACATTTTAAGGTGTTATGAGGATTAAATAGGCAGCATTTTGACACATAGAAGTGAGCCCTACGTGTTAGACACAATCATATTAAGAATAAAGTGTGAGTATTCATGAGGCAGTTAGGATAGAGAAGGCACATTCCAGGGGTGATGCTTATCCCCATATGACTCCTTCCAGCAGCCATGTCCTTCTTACCTTGTGATCTCCAGGTACAATGAAGTCAGGAAAAGGGCTTCTTTATTACACTGGAACAATCAAACTCTCTTACTTAACAATTTGGCATCACTGTGAGAGACACAGGAGTTAAGACTAGTAGTCACATTGTGGCCATCAGCTTGGCAAAAAGGCCTGCGATCTCCTAATACTGACATCCTTATGGTTCCCTGGGTTGTTTTTCCTGTGGTTAAAATGTTTAATTTCTCATTTAAATCTGTGACTACTCTGTTTTCCAATAAATCTTCATTTCATCTGAAGAGCAAAAGTTGTTCTCTGTGGCTTACAAACAAATATATTTTCAGATATGTAAATAGATTCCACACTTAATGGAGCTCCCTCAGGGAGGATTCTGTATTATGGAGGTTTAGCTATTAAACAAGTCAGGTAATTCATTCACTTATTAAGCCTGCATTTAGTGAGCATGTTTTGTTTTATTATTGCTAAGTATTGGGATTATCCAGATGATTCATACACAGTTTCTGCCTTCAAGGGGCTTGAATCTTGTAGCCCAGAGATTTATGTTCTTGACTCAGAAGAGGAAGGGATTGGGTTATTTTGACGACTCTAGGTGAAGTGACTGTGTGATAGGTAGTACCATCAAGTATTGTTGGATCTAGAGGAGAAATGTAGTCTCCAAGAAATGATCCAGTATCCTTCTTAAAAAAAAAAAAAAGATTTATTTATTTTTATTTGAGAGGGAGAGAGAGAGTACATGGTGGGGAGGGACAGATGGCGAAGGAGAGAGAGAGTCTCAAGCAGACTCTGTGCTGAGCATGGAACCCAGGGCTTGATCTAATGATCCTGAGATCATGACCTGAGCTGAAACCAAGAGTTGGATGTTCAACTGACTATGCCAACCAGGCACCCACAGTATCCTTGTAAGGAGGGATCAAACTTCTGCCTTTATATTTTTCTGAATACCTCCAAAGGATTTCTTTCAAAACAAACAAACACAAAATTAGAAGTAGAAATCTGTGGGCCTGGTGATAAAATATCATTAGAAACACATGCTATTCTACTTATTTGTTGAAGATGGATAATATAACACCTTTCCCATTTCTGTTTGTTCAATTTTATAGTTTAAGCATGGTATCATATTTCCAAGTACAAGGAAATTCTACATTCTGTCCACTCATCTATATATATTTTTTAAATTTTGGAATACTTTTATCACAGTTGATTTTTTAAATTTTCTTTCTCACTATTCCTCTATAAATACTTTATACACCAGGCATCATGCTGGCATCCCTTACGTACTCCATATTCTCTTCCCTCTGTGTCTTTGTTCATGCTGTTCTTCTCCTCATATCCTGAAACAGTTTCTTCTCATGATTTCATGCATAAATCATTCTTAGTTTTTGAAGTTCATCTAAAATATTGCTCACTCTGTGATGATTTTTTTTATTATCTCTCAGCTGGAAATTCCTCTTTCAGGTTTTCAAATATTATCTGTCCTTCTTTTTACAGATTTTATTACTTGATACCTCATACTAGAACTATTGTCTTTAATAGTTTTTTGCCTTTCTACAATTATTTGAGGGCATTCAAATGGAATGTTCCAGAAGCTCTGTCTCATCCCTCCCCCCTCCCCACCCCCCACACAGTAGGCTCTTGCTCAAGATCTCAGGGATCTTCTGACATTGAGAACAAATATAGATTCTTGTAAGCCCTGGTATATGAAATATTTTACCTATCAAACTTCTAGACAGCTTGATAGACAAAATACAAAGAGATGAATTTCTGATAAAGGTTGTGGTGAAATGAACATTGGACATAGACAATAGGAAGAAAGCACTAAAGAGAACAGAGCAGATCAGATGAGATAATTGGGCAAAGATACCTCCGTGACTTAGCCAACATTGGGAAAGAAGGACAAGGAAGAAGAGCAAGCTGGGTTCCAGAGGTGTTGCTCTAAGTAGAGATTATGTGGTAGGTTGGATCCCCCAGGAAACAGTCTGATATGGAAATTAGCATACACTTGTTTTCTTCCGTTGTGTTTTTGGAATCAATACATGTTGAAGGGAAGGGAAGGAAATAGGATTGGGAGGTGGGAGATGTCATGCTGCAATGCAGTCTCAATAGAATCCTCAGTTTACACTGTGAGGAATTTGAAGATGAGATGGCCCTTCAGAGTTGTCCTGAGTTGGGCTAAAGGAACAGGCCTTTATCCCCAAGCATCGAGTAGTCATGGATGGTGGGTAGTCTGAAAGGGTGACTCCTTTCAGAAGAGGTACTCTCAAAAAAGGATTGACAATTAAGGTCTGTCTACCAGCAGCACTTCTAGCAGCTGGGCCAATTAAAACTCTGACTGTGGAAGGGGTCCAGGCACTGCATTACTGTCTAGCACAAGGTGTTTGTGTGTCTGGGGGACATATGAGTGGACTGGAAGACAAAATGATGAAGTTATAAGATTGGCTTTCAGCTTATGAGCTTGGATATAAGTAGTCTCAGTAGGGCTTAATTTCCATCAATCAATACACTGGTGACCACCATTATATGAGTAGTGACCTCAATTCAATTATGAAAATGCAGCATTACTTGGTGGTTTATTTCTGAAGGGAACAAAGCCAGATAACCCAGCAATATGTGCACAGTGCCTCGCACAATGTAGATTATTCAGCAAATGACTATTGAATGAATGAAGGGCCAGCTAACCCTACCAAATTACTAGAGAGCTGAAGATTCTGTTCTATTTTTATGCAACTTTCCTCATTTACTTTGAAGTCCCTTACATTATCTTCCCCATTCCAATCCTGATTTATATCAGGACTGTCCATCTTCATGGCTTGAGGTATTTTATTTTATTTATTTTCAGATTTGAAAGGTACCTCTTCTGAACACATTTCTCCTTTTTTAGCATTGAAGGAACTTGGCTTCTTTGTTCTTTTTTTTATACCTGAGGGGTGTGTGTATGTGTGTTTGATCTTCAGTATACCTTTCTCCTGGCCTGGAATAAAAGTTTCTCATTTACAACATCCCATTTCACCACCCAGGCACAGACAGATCCTTGTGAAAATTCAAATAAAAGTGCATAAAAAGGAAAGGTGATCACTTAGCAATGTCTTCTGGATAGCTGCCTGGATCTTACTTAAGCCTTTCCTGCTTGAGTATAAGCCTTTGGTGGTCTGGGGCTTGTTTTTATTAAATTAGGGTTCAGTAAGGCAGGGATGCCTGGGTGGCTCAGTTGGTTGAGCATCCGACTTTTGGTTTCAGCTCAGGTCTCAATCTCAGGGCCCTGAGATCGAGCCCCATGTTGAGCTCTGTGCTCTGCGTAGAGTCTGCTTGGGGATTCTTTCCCTCTGACACTCCCTCTGCCATTCCTACTTGTGCTCTCTCTCTCTCTCAAATAAATAAATACATCTTTAAACAAAATTAGGGTAAGGCAAAGAGGTGGAATGATTTACTGACATACTTAAAATTGATAGAGATAATTGTAGAGTTTTACATTTAAGTTCAAAAGATAAGTCGATATATATGGCTATTTACATTTAGACTATTGTGTCTAAAACACAGATCATATACAAGTATTAGGGAGTTTCAGTTGATGGAAAAGTCCATGTGAACCAACAGTGTACATTTTGTCAGTAACAGCCACAGAACATACACATATATACACACACAGAGAGATACATGCTCAAACTCTGTCTATACAAACTTTAACTGTATTAAATATTTTAGGGCTAAATAGCAATGAGAATGATCTTTAAAGTAAAATATCTCTTATTATCTGGATAAATTTAGAAAAGTTATTTAGTGTCTCTAAACCTCCATTCCCTAAATTGTAAAAAAACAATTACAGTAGTAGAATAGTGATACCTATCTCATGGGGTTTTCTGAGGAGTAATCGATAATGATGTATGTAAAATATGTAACATACTGCTTGCCATAGAGAAAGCACTAATAAAAGTTATCCATCAACATAATTAAATCACCTCAAAGAAAGGAACGCCTTTATGTGATAAAAGATTGTTTACCTTCCTGGCTGGCAAGACCATGTGTTTGGGATAATGTTAAGGTAATTTCTGTATTGATGTGGTATTTTGGGCAGATTACTTTTCAATTGAAGATTATTTGGTAATATGTTTCTTTGAGACTTACCTTTCATAAGGAAGCTTTCCTATAAACCTAAACTTACCCTGCCAAAGTCTGAAAATGGGCATTAGTTCCTGTCTTTTTCCACTTAGGCTGGCAGAGGCATCACTTACTCATGTCTCAAAAGGGACAAGCTAAAAGGGTGATTTTTCTACTGAAGATTGGGAAGGGACATAATGGCTTTTTGATCAGCATTTGGTACTTTCTCATATAAGTTCATCATACACAACATTTTCGGAAGGAGGAAAAAATGGGTGTTTTCTAGTTGCTGAATTATGCATAAAATTACTTTTGCCTATTACACAGAGTAACTGGAAGACTGACTTAAAATATGTTTCTATCATTAAAATTAACACTAATCAAAAGAAAGTTGGAGCCACTCTATTGATTTTATGTAAAGTAGACTTCAAAACAAGAAATGTTACCAGGTGTAAAGAAAGATATTTCAAGTATCTTTGAATTTATTTATTTATCTTTGAAGTATTTCAAGTATCTTTATATTTATCTCAAAATGGTAAAGGGGTCAACTCACCAAGAAAACATACCTGTTCTAAATATATGTCTTCATTATTTAATATAAATATAAATATTTATATGCATTACATGTTTTATATAAATAGAGCTTGAACTACATTAAGCCAAAAATAATAGAACTAAAAAAAAAAGAAATACACAAATCCAGTCATGTTTGGATATATGTGGATACTCATATCTCAATTATTGATTAAAAAATAAGGGGGTAGATGAGTAAATTAAATGAGATTAGGAATTTAACAAATGGTTCTGGAATAAATGAATATTTATTCTTTTACTCCATATGCAAAAATGAGCTCCATGGAGATATTATGGATATAAATGTATAAGAAAAAGCCATAAATATTTTAGAAGAAAGCATAGGAGGAAACTTTTGTCACTTTGGATTAAGAATGTATTTGTTAGGGGCGCCTGGGTGGCTCAGTCAGTCGATCATCTGACTCTTAATTTTGGCTCAGGTCATGATCTCAGGGTCTTGAGATGGAGCCCTGTCAGGCTCTGCACTCAGCAGGGAATCTGCTTGGGATTCTCTCTTCCTCTCTCTCTTCCCTGTCCCCTTCCTTAAAAATTAAAAATAAAAAATAATTAAAAAAATAAAAAATAAAAAAGTATTTGTTAGAATAAGGAAGTCTAACCATGAAATAAAATTTTTTTGACATCATAGATTTTATAAAAATTTCTAAAAAATTATGCTTATTAAAGGATACCACTAAGTAAATGAATATAGAAGCCATGGACTGGAAAATATATTTGCAAAACATCATATAGATGGTAGACTTCCATAAAAGATAAATAAAGAGATCCTAACAAACCAAAAACAAAAATACAAATTTCCCCATAAAAATGAGCAAAATTCTTGCACAGACATTTCTTAAAAGATATTTCTTAAAATTTTCTTTAAAAAACAGATAAAAATCTTGTTTATAGTAATTTATAATTTTAGTCATTCTACTAGATATGTCGTGGTAACTCATTGTAGTTTTCACTTCCATTTCCCTGATTACCAATGCTGTTGAGCATCTTATCATGTGCTTATTTGCCATTCATGTATCTTTATTTGCTGAAATGTCCATTTAAATATTTTGTCATTTTTATTGAAATGTTTTTCTTATTATTGAGTTACATGAAATAGATCTATATATCCATTTTTATAGATGTGTTTCCCAAATATCTTCCCCAATTCCACAGCTAGATTTTTCTTTTCCTAACAATAATTTTTAAAGAGCAAAAGTTATTACTTTGATGAATTCAATTTATCAAATTACTTTATAGTTTGTGCTTTCTGTGGCTTATCTGAGAATTTTTGCCTAATTCACTTTTATTAAGATTTTCACGTATGTTTTTCTCAGAAACTCCATACATGGAGCTGCATGATCCATTTCAAGTTAAATGTTGCATATAGTCTGAGGTAAGGGTTTTGTTAAAATATTTGCATATAGGGATCCCTGGGTGGCGTAGCGGTTTGGCGCCTGCCTTTGGCCCAGGGCACGATCCTGGAGATCTGGGATCGAATCCCACATCAGGCTCCCGGTGCATGGAGCCTGCTTCTCCCTCTGCCTGTGTCTCTGCCTCTCTCTCTCTCTCTCTCTCTCTGTGACTATCATAAATAAATAAAAAATTAAAAAAAAATATTTGCATATAAATGTCCAAATGTTGCAACATAATTTGTTGAAAGACTATCTTTCCTCTTATTTTATTAAGTTTACATGTTTGTTGAAAATTTGGTTATATATGTGTGGGTCTGTTTCATATGTTTCTGTCCTGTTCCATTGATCTGTATATCTATTCTCATGTCAATATACACTGATTATTGCAGTTTTATAATGAGTCTTAAAATAAGGTAATATGAATTCTCTGCTCTTCTTTTTTCCAAAATTATTTTGGCTATTCTTAGTCTTCAGATTTTCATACATATTTTAGGTTCAGTTTGTGCATTTCTATATAAAATGTATGTGAAGATGGAATTGCCTTGAATATACTGGTCAATTTGGAGAAATTTTATACCACAACATGAATATATTTAAAATTTTTATTTTACTTTCTGATATGTCCCCTTTACAATCCTTTTCACTCCTTCCTGCAGATCTGGGTTTCCAACTGGTGTTATTTTCCTTCAGATGGAAAATTTTCTTTTAGTATTTTTATAGAGATGATCTATAGAAGATAAATTCTTTCACTTTCTGCCTTAACATGACTTTATTTCATACTTCTATGGAGTCTCTTTTTGCTGGACATAGAATTTGGGGTGATAGTTTCTTTGTTTTGTTTGTTTCTTTTTTTTCTTTTAAGTCTTTTAAGTTATGTTATTATTTCCTGGATTCTAATTTTTTTCTAATAAGAAATCAGCCATCAATCTTATCTTTGTGTACTAGTAAATAATGTGTGTCTTTCATTCTCTTTAGCTATGTTTAAGATTTTCCTTTTATGTTTGGTTTTAAGCAGTTTGAATATGATCTATCAAGGTGTGGATTCTTTATTTAAACACTCCTTTGGATTTATCAAGTTTCTTGGAACTGTGGATTGATATATTTTAGCACCTTTGGAGAACTGTTATCCATAATCTCATCAAATTTTTTTTCTGTCCTATTTTCATCTCTCTTCTCCTTCTGCAACTCCAATTACGCATATGTTAGACCCTTTTTATGTTGCCCCACAGGAGATGTCTATCCTTTTAATTTTCCTCACTCTTTTGCTCTTTATGTTTCAGTTTATATAATTTCAATTAACCTGCCTTTAGATTCATTGTTTTTTTTTCTCCACTAACCCTATCAGTTGATAACCCATCAAATATTTTTCATCGATGATATCATCAGAATTTTTATTTTCATTTTGAAGTTTGCATTTTTGTTTTAATTCCCCCTTTTTAAGGCATATTTCCAGTTTTCCACTAAACCTTTTAAAACATTTATTTTAAAATCTCATTGTGATATATCCATTACATTGCCATCATTGGTTCCACCTCTTTTCTGTCCTGACCTCACTTTTCCTTGATTCTTCATATGTCTCCTAATTGTTACTGAATATCAGGTATTATGTATAAATAATTGAAGAAACTGAAGTAAATGATAGTTTTCCCAGAAAGTCATACATCCTTCTCTGAGGCTGCTAAACATGGAAGTTCAAGTCAATCTACTGATAGCTTAACTGAGTCTAGGTTTTATGTTTGTTCTATTTAGATCCAGAATACCGTTGGCTTCTGGTGATCTGAGATCAAAAAAAACGAGACAAGATTCCATCAAAATCCTAGAGAAGAACACAGGCAACACCCTTTTTGAACTCGGCCAAAATCAGGAACTTTTCTTTAACTGCCTGGGGATCTGAACAACAGAAAGAGTCTGGAGATTTCTTTGTGTTTTATAACCAATCCACCAGCTTTCCAAACAATGGAAAATATTGCTCTCTGTATCATAGTTTGGGAGATTTTTGAGTTTCTGGAGAGTTCTCTTTTATTTTTATAAAAATTTTATTATTTACTTATTTGTTTATTTATTTATAAAGATATTACTTATTTACTCATGAGAGATAGAGAGGGAGAGGGAGAGGCAGAGACATAGGCAGAGGGAGAAGCAGGCTCCCTGTGGGGAGCCTGATGCAGGACTCAATCCAGAACTCTGGGATCACATCCTGAGCAAAGGCAGGTGCTCAACCACTGAGCCACCCAGGCATCCCAAGGTTTTATTTATTTATTTGAGAGAAAGAGAGAGAGAGAGAGAGAGAGAGAGAAAGAGAGAGAAAACACAAGCAGGGAGGGGGACAGAGGACAAGGGAGAAGCAGATCTCCCACTGAGCAGGGAGCTTGATACAGGGCTTGATCCCAGGACCCTGGGATCATGACCTGAGCAGAAGGCAGATGTTTAACTGACTGAGCCACCCAGGCACCCTAAGAGTTCTCTTTTCTGTTAAGGATTTCTGCCTTTTGGGATTATTCTCTTCCTGCTGCCTTACTCAGCTTTCAGAGACCTGTTCACATCATGAGTCATGGAGAGGAGCCTTAGAAAGAAATCTTTCAGTCTCCTGCCTCATCTCCAGCCTTCTGTACCTTCTGCCCAGCACTCGTCTCCTCCAGGCTTTGTCATCCATTGCCTCAAAATAAAAATTAAAAAAAAAAAAAACCACAGAGTTTTTTCAGTTCTTACCCTGAATGTTGGAAGTATGGGTGACTTGTCCTGTGGCTGAGGTTCCTTTGGGTTACAGATCTTCACATCTCTCACTCTGCCATTAAAACTTCATCAGACATTGAGCTTTTCCCACTTTATTCATAGATGGTAAGTTCTTCCTCCTCCTTCCAGACATCATAGATAAAAGCAATAATAGCACTCTTCTTTTTTAGAAGGACTTGTTTCTATCTGGAATTAATTTCATTTAGGTTTATCACCCTCAGATTTCTGATAGATTTTCTGGCTGTAACAACCATAATTTCATAGTTTATCCAGTTTTTCCCTATAGCTTGCAGTGACAGTGAAGGATTCTTACAACTTTTTATATCCTAACAGAAATCCTATAATTCCATATTACCACTATTGCTCTTCAATATTTTACCGCCTAGGTTAGGTGTCAGCAAATTAATGGTCTGCAGGTCAAATGCAAGTAGCTGTATGTTTCTATAGCCTGTAAGCTAAGAATGGTTCTTATAATTTTTGGAAGTGGAAGGGGAGGAGTCATGTCATAGACTGTAAATGGCCTACAAAGTTTAAAAACTACCTGGCCTTTTATAGGAAATTCTCATTGACCCCTGTCCTAGACTGTGCTTATTTCTGTGCCATAGAATTGTTTCATCTTTTCTGTGAGGAAAAGAATATTCATTTTGTAATATGGGTGCACACAGGGAGCAGAGGAAGCATTGTAGGAGGGAGGAGATAGGGAACTTGGGTGTGGTATATATGGAGATGGTAGGGCCACGCATGCTGACTTCGACACAGCTCCTTTAGGGCTTCAATTCAAAGAGGCATGTAAGAGGTTATAAAATCTCTGGCATGGTTTCCTGAAACAGTCTTTCTGACATTTTGGCTGGAGATATAGTACTGGCCAACTGATGTCATATTTTGGGGACATTTTATCTATAGCATAAGGAATCTCAGTCCTAAAAATCCTTTCTTAGTAACAATGGTGCTACAAACAGAAATAACTTTGTGTGAACTCTGCCTGTGAAGATAAGTCACTGGCTCAGCATCCCACTTAAATGACTTCATGTCTGGGTTGACCAAAAACACCCATTGTGATGTTTATGCCATAGAGATGGGGTCCTGCCAGACACAATGCCCCTTTATCTAAAGCTGTCCAAATCCTTTTTCCTGTCTTTATCTTTCCTTAGTTATCTCTGCTCCAGATAGCCAGGTGATGGCTGCTCAAAATAGAAAACAGCAGAAACAGGGTCATTGTCACCATGGTTAGGGGCACATCATTTCAGCATGTAAAAGGGAAGTTCAAAGTTTGTCATTCATGAATTATATTTGTTACATGTCCCACAATATTTTGGTAGGTTTAAGGAAGTGAGAAGAGCAGCTTTTGTCATATACACTACACTATCAATCAATGAATTTTTAGTGGGCATCTATTATATGGTAGGATTGGTGGGGGATGTTGCCTTGAAAACCTTCCAGTGTTCTTGGTGCTATGAATATTCATGTACCTCTTTTTACACAAATTTTACCACAACCCAATGAGTCACTTATCATTATTACTATCATGACCATCATCATTGTTCATTCTATTTTATAGATCAAGAAACTAGCAATGAGAGAGATTCAGTAAATTGCCATGAATCATTGCAGCCAGATATGTAGAGCTGGGAATCAAACCAAAAGAACAGATTCTGGATCCTGGATTCTGGGTTGTAGATTCTGACTTCTGCATCACTGCTCATTTTTAAACCCATAGCTTCCTCTTGGGCCCAATTTTGATGAATTTGAATTTGAATTTGAATCTCCATTATAATCACTGATCTAATATAGCTGACAAACCAATGACTCAATTACTAGAACATAAGGGAATCACAGAATACTAGGGATGAGGAATCTGAGTTCAGAGTTTTTAAGCAACAAACTCATTTACTTATTCATGATGAGACTTGCACTCCTTTTCTATGACTCAAAGCCTATAGTGCTCTTTCTACAACACTGCCCTGCAATACTGCAGATTTGCGTCTTCTATGCATTGTAACTTATGTGAATGCAATCATGTTTGCTCAGTATCTGTCAAAAAAGACAGAAAGAAATAGATAATTTTAAAATGACAAAGAATGCTACCCCGATTTCACTCCACAAGCATATCCTCAAAGTGGTGTAGCTGTGATTTGGAATCTGTTCTTCCCTTTTGTAATCTCAAGTTTTCAGGCCCCGTGGTCTCTCACTGGGACCATATTCTGCCTTTTGGTATGGCTCTGGTGCCTTACAATTTGTATCCTTTTTGTAAAGCTTTCAGCCCAGTACTTTTTGCTCAACCAAAAGAAACAAAAATCTCCCTCAAACTGAAGGAAAAAATCGGTTTTGTTGGGTATAATAGAATTGAATATTGTAGGTGTACTGGTTCCACAAAATTTCCAATACATTTTCAAAAGGAATTAATGTTAAACACAGTTTTCTTCCTTCACATTGATTTTAAAATGTAGACTTTCTCTTTTTGAAAAGATTTTATTTATTTATTCATGAGACACACAGAGAGAGGCAGAAACATAGGCAGAGGGAGAAGCAAGCTCCCCACAGGGATTCCAATGTGGGACTGGATCCCAGGACCCTGGGATCATGACCTGAGCCAAAGGCAGGCGCTCAACCACTGAGCCACCCAGGTGCCCCTAGGCTTTCCCTCTTTGATATTTTCTTTCTGATAAGATAGGTTTCCGCCATCTCCTTATTATTGATAGCCCCTGTTTTCCAACAAAATATGACTTAATCCTTAGAGATGGAAATTTATTTTTGAAATACTTAAACTCTTATTTAAGCATTTTCCCCCTTTGCATAATACTTCCTTTTTTACTGTATTTATAATAGTCCTGTACTCAAATTGTCAGTTTAATTGGTTTGATTATCCATCAGTTACATAGCTCACCTCATTTTCACCTTCTCTTTTTTTTAAAGATATTATTTATTTATTCATGATAGTCACAGAGAGAGAGAGAGAGAGAGAGAGAGGCAGAGACATAGGCAGAGGGAGAAGCAGGCTCCATGCAGGGAGCTCAACGTGGGATTCGATCCCGGGTCTCCAGGATCGCGCCCTGGGCCAAAGGCAGGCGCTAAACTGCTGTGTCACCCAAGGATCCCTCACCTTATCTCTTTAAGTTTTTTATGATTAATATGTTTAAGGCTTATCTCCACACCTAGACTTCATGTTATTTAGGATCAATATCTTGCATCTTAGATCTTATTGCCAAAGTGTCTTATATACACAAGGCCTCTAATAAATACCTAATTGTTTGAACAAATGCCTGAAGAAACATCCTAATAGGGGTAACATGATTAAACTCATGTCATATATCAGGATATTGTGAAGAACTTCACGTATACTATTTCAAAAATGCTGTGGGATAAGGCATGTTAAAGGGAAAGGAACAATTCAAATCTGGAAACCGAGCCTGGGAGAAACTATGTGAGTTGCTAAATATCAGACTGCTAGTGAGTGTAGAGGGGCCTCTATTTCTGCATGCCATGTGCTGTGATTCATTCATTCTCTAGTGGATACGCGCCACTGATGCTCACTGAGAGGAGAGATGAGGCAAGCCTTTACACAAGCTGTTCTCTCTGCCTGGGATCTTTTCTGGCCATTATTCAGTTGTCAAGATCAAGATTAAATGTTACCCCATCTGTGGAACCTCCTTAAACAAAATTTGTTTTTCTTTCCACTGGGTTCATACTCATGCCTTGCAAGTATGTGCTGTTTTCATTCACTCCGTCATAACCCTGGTTAATTTTGGTGGTAAATATCTGACTACTTGTCTGTTTTCTTCACAGAAATGAGAATTCATTGTAAATAGAGACTGTGTTCATCTAATCTATCACTAACTCCAGTAGGTGACTACTTAAAATAATGAATTGAATTCTCTCCTTTACTATGTGAGTTTCTTCTCATGACCCCTTGAGGAAAAATATATTCCAACCTTAAGCTATTTGCCCAAAAAATGCCTTACTGATATATGCAATCTAAAGTCCTGGTAGCAAAATAATTCATTGTGTTTGGCATGGACGTTTGGAGTTGAGAAGACACATCTCTACTGCTGTATTTCCTTCTGTATTACTCACAGAGGATAAAAGAAACCAATCATTCATTCAGGCTTTGCCTTGTGAGGTTCTGAAAATGCTGTACACAACAGGCTTATAAATTATGTAGCCTCCAAAGCCCTAATGAGCTAGCTAGTGGTGATTCCATCTTTGAAGCAATGTCTATAATCATCAGATGGTTCCTTTGGCCTAGATCCCAAAAGTCCCTGAAGCATTTGCTTTGAGCATAGCAGTGGGAAATTTTCCTCACATACTCCTGCATACTTTCAGGCAGTGAAGTGGTCATAAATTAGATGCAAATGAGCACACCAGCTCCTCAATCACTGTGTGTCTTGATTCCCCTTTTCCAGAGTAGAAGGAAGCAGAGCTAATACCCTTGGCATTTGGACTTGCAGAGCTGGGTTGGTGACAGCAAAATACCCCAGCCTCCAGGCTTGAAAGGAGCTGGTAGAGAAAATTGATGATCTTCTGCAAAGCCCTGGTAGATCTTTGTAAGCCTGTGGAGAGAGGCTACTCAGTATGGCCTGTAGTTTTCCATAGCAATGTCTAGGAAAGTTGTCTAGTTTTACTAGTTTGAAGTCAAAGGATTCCCTGGTAAGTGCTCATAAGATTCCAGGGACTTATAGCTTTGGAACGCTAGGGCCTCAAGGGATCTTCAAATCCCTCAAGACTTCTGTATATCCCAGCTTTGAAATAGTATTGATTTCTCCTTTCCCTTTCACCATTTCATGGCCAATCATGTGCCAAACCCTCAGGACTACCTGAGGACATCATTTCAACATGTTCTCTCTTCTCCAGATCCCCTGTCCCCCTCTCCCCTGTCTTTTCTGCCCATGCTATGCACTGATTTCCTGTCTCCCTTTCTCTGATCTCTGCCTATATCTCCTTTCAATCCATGCTCATGCACATGCTACTTGCTTATTTGGTTTCAAAAACCATAGAATAATATTGAAGAAGGAGGAAATGATTTTATAGTCAGATATACATGATTCAGAAGGCCTGATTTACCAGGTAGAAGTCCCCTTACCCATAGGCTTTTTAAAAAAGTGTCTATATATTATTTAGTAGGATTATTATAGATTGATATATTTCAAGAAACTAATAGAATGTCTGGAGTGAAGTAGATGCCCTGCTCCATTACTATGCTAATATCTCATCAAAGGTCACAGTGGTTCCATATATTGCAGATATATATATATATAAACACAAATTATATATATATATATCCAGTACGTATATAGCCCCCTATATGCTGGCTATAAAGGCTTTATATTGGCCTATAGGATAAAATCCAACCCCTAACTTACATTCAAGTAAAAATATAAGGAGATTCAATCCATCTATCTCTCCAGTTTCTCTTCCACTCTGACCCTTCAGTACTGGATGCTTGAGCCAAATCACACAGTCCACTGTAATTCAGGCTCTTCTTTCTCTTTGATTTATTTTTTGCTGTTTTCTCCACCAAGAAGAACATTTTCTGAGTGTTGAAATCCTCACCATCCTTGAAAACCCTTTGCAAATTCTTTCTCCACAAACTCAGAATTAATCACTCCCTCACTGAATGACAGTAATACATTACTAACTTTTCTCTGGCATTTTTCGTTTTCCTCCTTTTATTTTTGTTAATGCATACACAAATCCATTCTCTACTTTAGAGCAGGTGCTAAGTCTTATTTATCTACCTACCTCAGAAGCAAGCATGGTCAACGCCACAACATAGGTACCCAATACATATCTTTGAATTTGATTAAATTGGGTTATGAGAACTTGAGCAACTAAGATTGGGACTCTTGACTTTCAATCTTGGAATTATCTATTTCTCTTTTTAAAAGATTTATCTATTTATTTGAAAGAGAGAGAGAGAGAGAAATGGAGGAAGGGACAGAGGGAGAAATAATCTCAAGCAGACTCCTTGCTGATCACAGAGTCCTATGTGGGTCTCGATCTCATGACCCTGAAATCATGACCTGAGCTAAAATCCAGACTTGGATGCTTAACCACCTGAGCCACCCAGGTGTCCTTGGAATTATCTATTTCTAATACCACTCAGCTTCTGCATTCAGAACCTCTGAGAGGATTGCAAGGGTCTCATGGAGACTTGCAATTTTGGAAGAAGTCAGGATCTTCTTCACTTCAACTAAGGGCTCTGCTGAATGCTCCCATGGAGGATCCAAGATGCAAACTTTCCATTCTGGTCTATTTTGTGTCAGGACAGAATTGTTCTGTGGGTGCAGAGAGATGACTACACGTTTTTGATTGGTACAATAGCAACTCAACAGATTTCTAGAAATTGACCCTAGAAAAGATGCTCTGTTTCTTACCTTGAACTTTATAACCCAATTAAGAAACAAAGGTACTTTCTTCCCCTCATATTACCTTTATTTGTAGTCTGAATTTGTCTGGGAGCTGTAATGATTGCCAAGTGTTTTACAGCTGAAGTTGGAGGAACACACAAAGTCTATCATTTGAAGGAGGTGAGATGGGCAATGCCAACTTCTGCCATTTCTGGGGGCCAAATAAGATGAATCAGTCTTTCATTATATCAGGAGAGAATTTAGCCAAAAGTAAGGAGGAACTGACAGATAATAAGTTGTTTATGCAAAAGCCATGCAAAACTAGTCATAAAATCTCTCATTTTATCTAGAAAACTTTAGGATACATTTAACCATCTATACTTGATACACTGCTGACATTATAAAGATGTAGAAATAGACCAGGGGCACCTATTGGTCCTGCCCCTATATGTCAGAATGAAGTTATAATTACATAATCAAATGCAAAAAGCCATAATTTCCTCATCTGCAAAAATGGAGTTGGTAACGAAATTACCTTTCCCATAGGAAAAGTAAAATTAGTCATGCAACATTCTTGTGCAGTGTCAGGCAAATAGTAAGCACTTAATAAATTACTGAGGAGTAAATTAAACTGATCATGAATGGAAAAGATGGCTACAGATATAAATTGTTTACTAAGGGAGGAAGCTGGGTCTCCTATAGGAAACACTTGAGTTAGAAGCAAATGACCTGATTGAATCTGACTCTAAACTACTGGCCCGGGCAGCCCAGCTGGCTCAGTGGTTTAGCATGGCCTTCAGCCCACCTGGAGACCCAGGATGGAGTCCCACATCAGGCTCCTTGCATGGAGCTTGCTTCTCCCTCTGCCCGTGTCTCTGCCTCTCTCTCTGTGTGTCTCTCATGAATAAATAAAATCTTTAAAAATAAATAAATAAACTACTGACCACATGATTGAGGGAAGTTACTGAATGTCTTTGGGTCTTGGTTTTCTTCCTCTCTAACTCTGTATGTTTCTCTCAAAATTGTTACGAAAATTAAATGGGAGAGTCTATGAGAGTGTGTAGCACAGGTTTCGGTAAATACTAGATACCTCCAAGTCAGAAATGGGTGAAGGATGGGCATTTGAATTCCCTTTATCCATACCAATAAATAAATAAAGTGATAATTAAAATAGTTAACATAAGCTCATTTGTTCCACTGGGAAGCAGAATGCAAGCCAGTCCTACATCTGGGCCAAGTCATCAGTCGCTTCATGGTGTATTTTGACAAATACTAGTAAGGTCTTTTCACGTCATCCTGAAATTCCACTAATAGCAGCTTTCTGTATTTCATTGACTCTCTCTCCATGACCTTTTATATAAAATGCAAATTCTCATATTAAGAGTTAACATTAAATTCTTAATGTCTTAGAAAGGAAAGAAAGATTGCTTCAATGAGCATCTCTTTATGTTCCCACCCCTGAGCTAAGAAGGAATTGTTGGTTGCTTTCAAAACAGACTATGCAGTGATATTCTAGAGAAACTGGAAAAGATGAGGACACTGAAAACAAGTAAGTTTTCAAAGCTGCAATTCCCCTTTCATTGAGTGAATGAGGATCGATGGTTGTGAGTGAGGCAAAGGGTTTCGCATACTGAGGTTCCCTGGGAACTCCTAATAGCTACAGGCATAAACAACCCATTTATTACTTGCTATTGCTATCACATAGCATTTTCTGTTAAATTAAGGAATCTAACTTAACAGAAATTTAAGTGCAGTTGACTTCTACTTTGGATGTTTTTATGGGTACCAGAAAAGCAAGAATATGCCACTAATATTTCATAAAACTAACTCTTCTGGGGGAATTGATAAAAATGTGCATGCACAGGAGTCTTCCTAACTATGCATAGCAGGCAATGGAAGCCATTGAACTTGAAATGTTGAAGATATCAAGATGTCCTTGCACATATACTTACTATCTCAGCTGAGTTATTTCCTTCCTGCTCTTTATTCATGCGCAGTTGCCCATCCACAGCAAGCTACAGAGCTTCACATCCTTTCTATGTATTACTGGCATTTGAGGCAGAGAAATGCTGCTCATTTATTTGTTCTCCTTCTTTGGATAATTATTCCCTCACCTCCAAGTTGTTAGTCATTCCTATCAAAGCTAGGGATATGGGGTTGAGAACATGAAAAAGAAGTAGGAGGGTCAGGGCTGTGGCCAGATTCCAGCTTCTGTTCTCATCTTGGTCCCTAACTGCTGGCTATATTAATTTCAAGGAATTGGGCACAGGAGATACAGAGTTGATGCTTGCCAATGTTATCAAGAACCTGCCCTCCAAAGACACCATGTAAGACCTGGCCTGGTCAGAATTCTCTGTTCTTGTAGGTGAATATGCCAGCCAGGCCAGCTATAGTTTAAGGATTATCTGGGATTCTACTCAAGCCACTATATCGTTAATGATCAGTTACTTTTCCACAATACTTTTCCCTTTTCCTTAGCTCTGATTTAAATGTATATTTATTGGTTATTCAACCTGCCACTCTCATCCCAGGTAAGCTTCTCTTTGCTTTATGGAATGCACAGAAGTTTTTATCTATATGTTTATTATCTATCTACCTATCTGCCTATCTGTTGCAGACAGGATGAAAGGATGGAAGGAAAGAAGAAAGGAATAGATTTTTATGAAAGTTACATATTTTTAATCATTTAGTAGAATATGTTCTGAGAAAAGTGAAGATGTGTGACGCACATTTTAGATTTTGATATGATTTGGGGTTTTATATCCAAATACCTCTAATTAGACCCTGCTCTAATAGGAGGATTCTCTAATGGAGAAGTGAAATTGCTAAGATGAATCCTCTTGTTCTGGTTCAAGACTCGATGCTGTGAGCCTGTGTATATGATTCTCCATAGAGTTATCTATGATCATGGGCATGAAAGTACTACAAAACTACATAGATCTATAGAAAGAATGGCCATTTCGCTAAAGGCCCTGTGAATTAAACTCAATTCTAATTTTTAGCCTTCTTCACTGATTGGCTATGATACAGAAAGTCTTTTTCTACTGGAAGTTGGGCCTGGGCTAGACCTCAAATACACAGAACTTCCCAGACTGTCAACAAATCAATGAGAGTGATTGACTCCTGGTGAGCTTGCAGCTCAGCACGACCCAAGGGTCTTTCTTCTTTCCTGGAGGCTTGACACCTTGCCAGTCACTCCTCATTGGCAGTTCACCCTATGGCCTTGAACGTACTCTGTCCCTGTGACCCCAGTGCATCTCCACCTGTTTATGCTGCCACTCACCACTCCCTCCTCCTCCTTCTCTGCAGTGACAGCAAGGCAATGACAGCAAATGGCAGTGGACTGCCAGGTGATGGAGGACTGGAATTATTACACTTCTGTCAATGTCTCCAGGAACTTTGCCTTTCCATTTGGCTTTATCTCTTCACACACACACAAACCAAAAACTAGAAAATGTCTTTAAAGGCCAATTAGAGGAGGGACTTGTATCAAATTAGTTAAAAAAAGAAAAGTGTTCCAGACTATATATTATTTCTTAGAGTCTGAATGACTCTAAGAGTCTGCTGAAGCCTTTTACCTTCAGCAGAGGCCTAGGTTTTAGGGTCAGACCTTGGCCTTGGATGAGGTGCAGAGGTCTCTGAGCCACCCTTATCAATAAGATGTGATTAATTACAGAACTTTTCTCAAAGTTTCTTAAACAAAGAATTTGCAAGTCCTCAAAAAATATTTGTTGAATGATCAGGGGGGATTGAATAAGATGATGTAGATAAAACACTTAACACAGGGCATCATGCAAGATAGGTGTTCAATGCACAATGGCTATTACTGTTGCCTATAGTACTGCTTTGCTCGAGGTGGCTGTCCAGGTCTCTTTATTTTGTATTCTTGTCCCTTCTTTGTCATAAGAACTTTACAGAGTGATTAAGAGCTTTGACTACAAAACTGGAATCTCTGGATTTGAAGCCTGGCTTAACCAGCTGTGTGATAGTAGACTAGTCATTTATTCTTTTTTCTGCCATTGTTTCCTTGCATGGATTATAAAGATAATAATGTGTATTTCATATAATTATGAAGATTAACTGAATTGATACATGAATTATGCTGAAAATAGTGCCTAACAGGTAATAAATACTTGGTGAAATTAACTTATATTTTAAAATTATTATTGGAGTCCATCTAGCTTGGTTCTTGGAATATCCATACATAAGGAAGATTGCTCTAAAGGTGTTCTCCTGGCACATAACCATGTTTCACTTTATTGTATCTCATTAGACTCTTTATAAGTCTTTGTGGTATTGTCCCTCTGGACCATGCCTTACTCCAACAACTATCATCTTTCAATTTTTCCCTTTCCCCACTGCTCCTAGCATAGTGCCATGGCACCTTGCCTATTGCTTTCTTATTTTCTTTTTAAAAATATGTGCTGTGTAATTGCCATAAGGTGAAATCTTTTTAATTATGAAGTTTTAAATCTCACAGGACCTTTACTTTTCCTCATTTTATAGGTGATAAAAATGGCCCATAGAGGTTGGAACTTGCCCATAGATATCTGGTTAATTACTCGCTGATTCTCAGAACCAGGTCTCTTGGCTTCTACTATAACACACCTTATTCACCCATTAAGCAAACATTTAAGAAAAATAATAAGATTCATAGCATATGGACCCTAAAAACTGTCTTAAAACATATAAAACTAGGATCATATACTACAGATTTATCAGTGGTGGTTGTTGGAAGGTAGAAGCCACCTTCTGCTGGGTAATTCCCCATTCAAATAAGAGACACGAATAGGTCTGATGACCTAAGATCACCCCCTGATTTTGTTCTCTTTCTGGTTCAGGTACAAAGGGAAGTTTGCAATGAAAGGAGAATTTGCAATTGTGAGAGAAGCAGGGTGATATTATAGGATGCATGTTGGACTAGGGCTGGCATTTCACTTCTTCTACTCACTTCCCTTTGACCCTTGCCAGGTCACTTCCCCTCTTGGAGTCTCAGTTTTTTTCATTAAAAAAAAAAAAAAAAAGGATTGGAGCTAGCTGATTCCTGGTCCTCTTCCCGTTCTACCATTCTGTGAGGCTAGCTATGGATAAATGCTAAGTAGCTTGTCTGTGCACAAGTGTTTCATTTATTATTAGCTCCTGCTCCAGCTAGGAGGTTCTGTATTGCCAAAATTCTTTTCATACAATGCATCTCTTTGAATGACACACGGATAACTGTTAAACATGACTGTAATGTGAGAATATGTGTTAAATTAGTGTAAAAACTGTACGCCTCACAATTTCCAGATGCCAGAGTCTTGTAATGTTGTCATTTTTCTTTTTTCTGCTCAGATGTTCATACAAACGGAAGGCAAATGGGTGCAGGCACCATCCCCCAACAGCACATGCCTTTCGACTTGCTTCTACCAGCTTGTTCCTGGGAGTGAGATACTCTCTGTGGGCTCACCAAAGTAAAAATGACTTTCAAACTATCACGGCACTGCGGCAATGCTTCCCTTGTGCATTGCTTAAAATATTGGCTCTTATGTGACTTTGAACACTCGAAAACACAGACAGCCTGGTGGTAGGTAGTATTTACCCAAATTAGAGAAATTAAACTCTGAACTGTTCAAGTTTCAAGCAATCAGTTCCAGTTGGTACACATGCAATTCCAACCTTAGGCATCTGAAGAGAAAATGTGATTTTGGCAGCGAGAGTTGCTGGTAGGAGCTTAAGTCCCAATCAACATAAAATGTACGTAAGTGCCAAAGCTGAATATTGATCAGGAGGTTTTCTTTTGCCTACTTTATGTCAGCTGAGATACTTAAAGGCTGTCTTCTTTTATCAGAGAAGAAAAAATATGCAAAACAATTTAAAGAAAAGATTAAATCTCTTTTTTATGTCATGAGTAAGTTATAAAGCCATAATAGAAAAGCTATAGATTATCCTACCTATAGTCATTGTCACTTTAATCTTTTTATTAAAGATGAGACCAAATTCTTTTGTTATGGACACTTGGGAAGGAAATATGCTTTCCGTTCTGAAACCTTATGTAGCTTAACTTCAGCAGGCCTGGTTCATGTTGTACTCTACACACAGATCCATCAGATACAATCAGATAGTGCCCTCGGGGTGTTCAGTGAGCCAGGCCTGACTAACTTCGAATACGAATATGGGATAAAAGGAACAAGAATCAATGTAGAATATTTGCATATGTAGATATGTTATATATTTATTTCTTTTAACATGTATTTATTTGAAAGAGAGAGAGAGCATGAGTGGAGGGAGGGGTAGAGAGAATCTCAAGCAGACTCCCCACTGAGCATGGGAGTCAGACATGAGCTCAATCCCAGGACCCTGAAATCATGACCTGAGCTGAATTCCAGAGCCAGCTACTTAACTGACCGAGCCACCCAGGCACTCCAATATGTTATATATTTTAATCACTATGAGAACCCAGTGGGATATTCAGAGGAGAAAACTGAGACTCCAAGAAATTAAGCAAACTACCTTAGAAGCTCAGTATTTCTATACAATAAGGGATTTATTTCTCACATGATATTCTAATTGGATATTTATCAGGTGGCCTTCCAAGTAGAGATTCAGGGATCCAGGTCCCTTCTATCGAATGGCTCTGGCATCTTATGACCTCAGCAACCTGCAGAAGATCTTCTGCATTATGTCTGCAGAAAAAAGAGAGAAAGCCTTGAGAGTTTTCTGGAAAATTCTGAGTAGGACCAGGCTGGAAGTGACTGGCCTATATCACTTCTATCCACATTTCATTCATCAGAACTCATTCAGATAGCCTCATCCCACTGCAGGGGAAACAGAAATGTAGTTGTTCTGTGTGCCTAGGGGGAAAAGGAAGTGGGTTTTCTGAGCCCAGTGCTTTTGTCTTTGGCACTTGCCAGTGGGATTTGTAAGAACAAGGATCACTTCTCTGTAGCTCCAAGTTCTATGATCTTTCCACCATATCAGGCTGTGGGATCATCTTCTGAATGATTTTTGACCCAAATTAGAAGAATAGGCAGAGGTGCATACTAGTGCTTAAGGTCAAAAAGAGAAACTGAAAAGTCATCCAGATGTTCTTAAAATTCCTTATTTTTGCTTATATGGGCACAAATTTGAATATTTGACTGACTTTTCCAGATCTCATTCATGTTTAACTTAGACATTATGTAAGAGTTTCTTGAAGGTATTTGGTCTGGCTGTATTTATGATGAAAGATATAATCTTGAGAAGGCTCTTGTCCTGGCCAATTTCCCCTTATTTCTCTAAGGCTTCATCTTTAATACTGTAGCTACCTTTCATTCAACTATACATACCTAATGTGGTCAGGCCTCTCCCCAAACATGCTCTGGTTATCTCTTTTCCACTCTCTCCTAACCTGAGGGGCTAACACCCAGTTGCCTACTGATCACCCCTTCAGCATCCCACATGCTCCTATGGCCAACTTATATAATGTTGAGTATTTTTCATCTCTCTTGAAACATGTCTCTATTACCATCTTTTTAGTCTTAGATTATTGAGTTGTGATTCATCTGCATTGGTAGACCCAAGTTTTATGGGAACTGAAGCTTTAAAATTTTTAATACAGGATTATGAATATAAATTAGACTCAAAAGTAATCATTTAGAATGAGGAAAGCAATTAAAACAAGTTATAAATTAAAAATCTTGATAAATTCTATAATCACACAATTCATTAACACAAATTTTTAACTGTTAACTGCTTGTCACAACTCTGTAGTATTTTTTCTTACATTTTTTAAAATTTTTATTTATTTATGATAGTCACAGAGAGAGAGAGAGAGAGAGGCAGAGACACAGGCAGAGGAAGAAGCAGGCTCTATGCACTGGAAGCCCGACGTGGGAGTCGATCCCGGGTCTCCCGGATCGCACCCTGGGCCAAAGGCAGGCGCCAAACCGCTGCGCCACCCAGGGATCCCTTTTCTTACATTTTTTTGGCCTTATAAAGAAAAAAATAAAGATAACTCTGTCTTCTTTCTATCACTGTTGATAGCAATTGAGTTTTGTTATTGATATCTTACTGGACTCTTTTCAGCTTCTCAACTCATTGATCATGTCATATAAACTAGGAGAACTTTTGTTTAGTTGGAAAACTTCTATCAAAGTTTTTTCACAGCATTTATATTTTCTTTTGAAGTGATTTATCGTAAATGTCCTTGGAATTGGCAACACTTGTTAACTTTGGTAGAGTCCCTACTAGGTCCTTGGAAAGGGTCTGTACAAATCAGGGACTCCAACTTTGTATTTTATTAACTTCCTAGCAAATCCACACTTCTTTACTTGTATTCACCCTCACTTTCTTTTCCCACAAATAATCAATTGCCAGTGTACTTTCAACACTTCCCTCATGGTGGATTTTTGTCTTCATTCCACCAAACTTTTAAAGACCATGTTGCTTTAAACAGGAACCACTGCAAACTTTTCACCTGAGGACTTTCCTTCCTCCTTGTCATTCTGAAAAATAGTTCCAAATTAATCATTTCCATTTTTAAAAACTTGTTATCTGCCAAGTTAAGTTCAAAACCTTTTACCTGATTTTGCAGTCCATGTGTAATCTGGTCCCAACTCGTCTTTCCAGTCTGATCTCCTACGATTTCACTCTGGTCTAGAGGTTTGGACTTCACCCAAAAAAGGATTACTAACATGCCATCCATTCTACCTTGAACATGACTCCCCCCCTTATATTACAGGAATAAAATGGTCAGCATCTTGTAAGTGTCTTGACCTTCCAGAAGGGAGAAGGTAGCACATATAATAATGAGAGAGTTCAGATGTAGCTCAGTGACACCTAATTCCTTGTCTCTACTTTGGTTTTTCTTCATGATCCTTAAACCACAACAACATTCTAAGTATTATACTTTGTTTCCATTCAGTAGATCACAAAATCCATGAAAGCAAAAAGCATTTGATCTGCTTTTTTCATTGCTGTATCCCCACTGCCTCTAAGGGTGCCTGGATACAAAAATTTCTGGAAAATGCTGAGATATTGGCCACAATTGCCTGTGAGATTTTGAAAAATTACTAATGGTGCAAAACCTGACTTTGTTTGTAAAGTGACAATTATCATGGTAAACGTTTCATAAAATTATTGTGAAGATTTAGTGATTTAAAATCAACCAAAGCTTTTAGCAGAGTGCCTGAGACACAGTAAGTGCTCAATAAATATTATCTAACATTTTAAGTAGAATCTGTACATGGGAATGCTAAGAAAGCAACAGCTTGGGATGGCAGAAATAACTTGAGAATTTGAGTACCAAAGGGGCCTACCTACTACCTCTGAGGTTTTGAGGAATATTCTTTGATTTCCTGATCCTCAGTTTGATCTATTTTCCAATGAGAATAATGAGAATAGCGGTGTCACAAAGTTATGATGGAGATGAAATGAGGGTTTTTTAAAAAAAGATCCCTGAAAATACCATTATTATAACAGATATTAGAGTAGAGGGACTTCCTCTGGACCCCTCATAGGCAGGTAGAGTGCCTGGTAATACATATACGGTATAGAGAGAGCATTGAACATCCCCAGTGAAATGCGCTGTGGAAGCAAAAGTTATCACTGTATTCATTGTAAAATCAAAAATGTTTTTATAGAATTACATCTATGATTAACACTTCTAATTTTGGAGATAAAAAGAAATCTGGAGATAATTATTTGAACTAATTTTACCAGACAGGAATTAGACTTTAAATTTGTTTTATTCCTAGCCAACTTTGCTCCTGGTATAATCCAAGGAGATCTTTCTTCCCTTCTTACCTACTTGTTTTTAAGGGGTGGGTAGAGAGCCTGTTTTCCTCTCTGGGAAGGACAAATGCCAGTGCCAGAGGGTGAATGAAGCCAGATTGACTAGAGGTTTCAGAGCCTTTGAAACATGGCCAAGGCCAGATTAGAACTGGAATAGGAATTTCTCCAAGTTGTAATAAACAATAAAAATCTAAAATAGAAACTACCATTGTGATGCAAAGAGGAAAGCAAACACGATTAGCACAAAGCCGTTCTGGAGGGAGAAACCTGAAGTATTGAAATGATCTCAATAGGTGCTACATTGATTCCATGGATAGGCATCATGCTTAGTCATGTAGCAGCTAATAATTATGACCAGACTCCATGAAGAAAAGCTGACCTCAAATCACAGCCAAAACCTTTCATTTTTGGTGATGGTCTAGCGGGTCATTGTATAGTGGTGGAGACAAAATCCTGTTATCACAGGTAAGATATGACATTTCTGCCATTAATACAAAAGGCGAATTGTCTTCGGATAATGGGAGAAGAGAATCACAATATTTACTAGATTTAGCACATCCATTATGGAAATGCACTGTGGAGTTGGGCAATCTGGAATGAGTCTTGCCACCACTCTATAGGAACCATTTGGTATTGACCAAGTTATTTAACCTCTGAGCCTCCTTGTTTCTTCCTAAAGCATGAAGACAATAATTGCAATACTTCACAGGGCTGTTGTGAGGATGAAATGAATTAATCATGGAAGACACTTAGAAATGCAAGTCGCTATGTAAGTTCTTCACCCGCACTACCTACTTGCAACAATTCTCTGAAGCCATTTTGCTATCCCCATTCTATGGATGAGGAAACTGAGGTTCCTAACTCAATTGCTAACAAGATGTGTTGTCCAAGCCTTCAAGAGTTTGTCATAGTGAGAATACCTCTGTCATTTTTTTCCTCTGTCATTTTAGAGTGGGTATAAGGACTCTCAAAAGGGAGAAAAAGAACATTTGAAGCCGAATAATTTCTCCAAGACCACCTCACTGAACTACTGACTCTGGGTCTTCCCCTCTCTAAAGAAAATTTGGGAGTTCCTTTCCATTGGACTCCTATTTCTAACCTTCCCCTCACCTTCCACCAGCCCTCTATCACAACTATGGCTCAAGACAATTCTTGAACAAGAAACATTGTAGGAGAGTTCTTCCAAAAGGAAAGCTCAGTCTATAAATGAAGCAAGTGGAACTAATGAATCTGATTATTGAACAATTGTGTTAAGAGCATCACTTGAGTTATTGACTTGTAGGATTTCTGGTTTGTTTAGAGGCAACTGTATTTCAAGAAGTCCATTGTTCCTAAGAGATTTCATAAGATTATAGAAGCTAGAAAGGAAGTGAGAGGTCATCTAAACAAACCTCCATGGTTGGCAGATGAAGAAGCTGAGGCCCAAGAAAGTAAGGGAATTTCCTAAAGTTCATAGAGTTACTTCAGTGGCAGAGTCCAAGTTGAGTGCTCTCCACATTGTTCACCATTTCTACCCCTTTCACTAGACTGAACTCTTTGCAAATCCCCAAATACATTTTCTCAAGATTCTTTGCTTTGACAACAACACACACTAATCCTGGAATTCCAAATATATTGTTACTTTTTGTGTTTCTGTTTTGTTTGTTTTGTCTTTGATTACTACTTCTTGATCCATAGTGTTCAGATCAAGCATCATCTCCTCCAGGGAAACTTAACCTCCTCTATACTCCTATAGTAGTCTCTGTTTATCAAACCCATAATCTGATTAAATTATATCTGCATATTTGTCCATCTTTCCTGGAGGCAAAAGATCATGTCTGCCTTGTTTATCACTCAATTCCGTGTGTCTAACATCATAGCTAGCACCTAGGTGGAGGTTCAGATACTGAATGTTTGGATAGATGGATGGATGTGTGGATGGATAGATAGAAGCATGGACGCATGGACAAATATAGAGATTTTCTCTTGAAAATATATGGAATTACTTGAAATCCTCTGGAAGGCTTGGATAACATGAATTCTTTTCACACTTCACACAACATTACCTTATAATATTCTTTGTTATTGGCCCTGTGTATGGCTCTGTTATATTTCTAAAAGAAGGAAAAAAAGGCATGATCTGATCTAGTAGCAGGTCAAAATCAAATGCCTTCTCACTGTGAGCTTTGGTTGAAATCTTTCAAGTCTTCATAAGTATTTCCTCTCAACACTTTTTCAGTGTGTGTGTGTGTGTGTGTGTGTCTATACTCATTTATTTATCCCCTTCAAATAAGAAAATAGAAAAAGAAGTATATGTGCAGGAATCACAAACAGCCCCTTAGATGGTCAGAAAGGTAAAGTGCCTTCATGAGAACCTGTCCTATTTTATGGGGAGTCAATGAGGTCTGGACAAGCCCTAGTGGCTGCTTTCACTAAATACCACCTTGATTTAAAATCTCTGCAATTGGGAATTCCATGTGATATATGCAGTACCTCAGCCTGGCCTACATTTCAATTCTGAGGCAAGAAAGAAAGAACGCTTCTGGGTTTTTTAAATGATAGAATAGTAATAGACCATTGCATCTTGACTTTTAAATTTACTGTAATTTTTATTTTCTTTCTTCTGTGCATCTTCTATTTTGTAGTCTCATTAGCTCAGAAGGTCAAAGTTGAGATACCTGTCTTGACAGTCAAAATGTGGAACAATAAATCCATGACAAAAGCAAGGCATGATATTAATTGTATATTAAGTTTATAGGTCTTTGAGTCATTCATCCCTCTGACAGTAGTAATAGGAATCTTGAGTGCTATTATATTTCCTTCATGGCAAAGATTATAAAAGGCGAGAGGAATTACACATGCTTCTACCCCATCTTATCAGCATTCCGACAAGGCCTACAAATGTGCATAATCAAAATGAGTTTTAAAAGGTGCCACCTTGGTATTTTTGCTAACCTAATTCAATGTAACACACTTATTGAGCATCTATTAAGTACTAGGCACTGTACCTCGTTCTGGGATAGAGAAATGAGTAAGTAGATGTGGTCCTTGCCAGTTGAAATAGGAAGCAGAGACATGTGCAGTTGGTTTACGTGTTAAGTGAAATTTGGGTTCTTTGTAGTAAGTAGATTCAGATAGAATTGCAGTTCACCTTTGCTGTTATTTATGTAACTTTGGAAAAGTCAGTTTACTCCTGGAACCTTCAGTTTCCTCACCTATAAACAGAGCTCATTTGAGCCTTTCTGTTGGAAAAATATCTCCTAAGGATGAAACTGGAATTAGAAGTCTGGGTTGAGAGTCTGAAGTAATGGTCACATACTTGAGTCCCTGTAAGTAGCAGGTTGTAGCAGTCCCTGCTACAGTAGCAGTCCCACTCTTGAGTCCGCATAAGTAGCAGGCTGTTTCTATCATGAAAAGAAACATCCCACCATTTGCTTTGACATAGACGGAACTGGAGGGTATTATGCTGAGTGAAATAAGTGAAATAAGTCGGAGAAGGACAAACATTATATGGTCTCATTCATTTGGGGAATATAAAAAATAGTGAAAGGGAATAAAGGGGAAAGGAGATAAATGAGTGGGAAATATCAGAAAGGGAGACAAAACATGAGAGACTCCTAACTATGGGAAACGAACTAGGGGTGGTAGAAAGGGAGGTGGGCGGGGGGTGGGGGTGACTGGGTGATGGGCACTGAGGGGACACTTGATGGGATGAGCACTGGGTGTTATTCTATATGTTGGCAAATTGAACACCAATAAAAAATAAATTTATAAAAAAAGAAACCTCCTTCCTCTTATCACCACTTTATGGGAGATTCTAAAAATATATTCTCACCAAAAGTCTATGTCAAAGACGTTTTAAAATTTTATTTTTATTTTTTAAGATTTTATTTATTTATTTGAGAGGGAGGGAGGGAGAGAAAGAGAGAGAGAGAGAGAGAGAGAGATGGCGAGAGAGAACACGAGCAGTTGGGGAGGGGGAGAAGAAGGCTCCCTGCTAAGAGAGGAGGATCCACATGGCGTGGGGCTCAATCCCAGGACTCTGGGATAATGACCTGAGCCAAAGGCAGACACTTAACCAATTGAGCCACCCAGGAGCCCCAATGTCAAAGACTTTTACTTCATTCTTTGAAAACATATTTAGATGGGGAAGAGAAGAAAATCAGTTGCAACATATGAGTAGCTGGTAAAACCATCTCTCCTCTCTCAATGGATGCTTTCCACAGTAAATTGGGACAATGTCGTCAGTTTAGGTAAGTGAAAATACTAGATGTTTCCTTAGTATGCGCTAAGTGAATCATTATAATGAATGGATCTGTTTTTCAATTGTCTTAGACAATCACATTGGATACTCTTAACTATTCATTAATGATAATTAGAGTCTATAAATGAGAGGTTGCAAGGGTAGCATCTGCAGCTTACTTATTAAGAATCTACCTATGACACTAATATATCTGATTATACTCTATGGTGGTAAAAGTTACAAGATAAATACAGTAGTTGTATGACCATCTAACATTCACAAAGATATGTCTAGGATTCTTATCCCAGGGCTTTGTGGGAAGATATTTTCTTCCTGCTTATTGAAAAGAAAATTCTCTATAGTTCCCTGTACATTTCCTATTGCTTTTAGGAATGTTCCTAAGTATTAAAAGAGAAGATTAACTAGAGAAGCAATGAATTTGGTGGACAGAGAATGGGCTTCAGAGTCAGGCCTGGTATGAATTCCAGTTCAATGGATTAGTAACTGAGTGACCTGGTAAGTCATTTAACATTTTCTCACCTGCAAAATAAGGATAATGCTAATACCTACCCACTGGGTTTTGGGAAAGACTAAATAAATGTTTTTGTGAAAGTGCCTCAAAGGGTAAAACCATAGACTATAAATGAATTAGTAACAGTGGAAGGCTTACAAATGAGCTGGTAATATTACATTTATTAAACCTTCATAAATAGATATTAAATGTTCTTTTCTTTATTAAGAATATGGAGCCAACATTGACTGTTGCACTAGCTCCACCAAAACTTGAGTTTTATGGGAAGTGATTTCTTCAGCTGGAGAACAAAGAGTAAAGACAAAATCCCTTGACTTTTCATCCTTGATCTTTGTCTTTCTTTCCAAAAACCAGAGAGAGGCTGAAGATACACAGTTGGCCCCTACTAGTTCCTTCTTCATCTAATGCCTGAAATTTTCACCCAGATGATACAACCCAGCCCCTATCAGGCCTCTCAAATTACTGTGTAAATGGTAAAGCAGACAGTGTTCTTCCAAGCATGGTCCAAGAATGGTACCTCTAAATAGCCATTTGTTGTCAGTCCACGAGATAAGCACAGAAATTAAGAGTAAGTGTTTAGGCTCTTTATAGCAAATTGACAAAGTAGTTTTGTTTCTGTTGAATCTAATAATACAAATTTTCAATTTGTATTTTGATATCTTTTAAATGTAATTTTTCTAGTAATTCATTTTTTATACTTTGCAAAAGCATCAGACCATGACAGATTATAAATTATTTTTAAAGACAGAATCTTCCGGCCTAGACAACAAGGAAAGCCCTGCTATAAAACATCATAAACATTTGTTATTGAAACTTTGCACTATCTAACTTCTCAAGTTATTTCTTTTCCTCTTCACAATATTACATGTAGAACCCAAGTTTAAATTAGGTAAAAGTCTTGTGATACTTCAGATTTCTATTTCAACACAAATAAACAGGGAATACCAATAGTGCACCTGCAGGGATGACACTGGTCTGGATGTCCTGGGGAATGCTAGCCCTTGTGAGGAATTGGAGGAAATTCATAGAACTTACAAGGTTGTAGGAGAGATAAGATATGCCCACCATTAACCACCATAGGAAACAGAAGGTGGCAAGTGCCAAGGGCAAGATATGGATAAAGTTATGGGAGAAGTCAGATACGAGAACTTACTTCCTGTTAGTAGAAGGAGAATGAAGGACAATGAAAACGGAATAAATGTAACCAGAGGCTATGGTCAGAAGGACCCAGCCCCTTTAACAGTGTATGATGTTCACACTAAACCTACTACATGTGAATATATGAAACATGTAACAGGACTGGTTACTTTCCATATTAGAATATGAGGGTTGAGAGGAATCTAAGGAATCACGTAGTTTAAATTTCATTTTTCACAGAAGTAGAAAACAAAGTATATATAGACCAGGCAAGTGATTTGTCTAAAGTCAAATGAGAAATACATGTGAAGCTATCCAACAATAAAAACGTACTATGTCTGCCTTACTGGTATTAAGTACATGCCCACTGGACTGGAATAGGTTTTGTGAGGTTGATTATAAGGTGACCATTAGTATTTAAAGCATAATTTTTTTTAAAAAAAGGTAAATATTGCAGGATATTTGCAAGGCAGCATGATATGGTTGAAGGAACATGGAATTGGGTTCAAAGTCTAATCCAGCAAGTTGTGATTTTAGACACAATAATCTACCACTCTGAACCCATTTCCTCATGTATGAAATAGGGCATTATAGCTAGCATTGGCAAGGAAGATTAAAATATAAGATATATATTTAAGGAGATAGCATAAAGACCCAGAGTGAAGTAAACCCTGAATGTACATTATTCTCTTTACCAAGCTCACCACCAAGGTAGCAGAACATTTGGGCACAAAAAGCATCCAGAAGTCTAGCTTCCCAATCGAACACTTTTTCCATGGCTACAGTGCTACTTATTTTCTCTGGTGAATTCCCCATTTTTGCTGTGTTTGTGGCAGGATGGTAGCAGCGTATTCTAAAGTTGTGTTAATAGCCACAGCCAGGATAGGAGTTTGGAAGCAGGACCAAAAAACCTCCAGGAACTGACTTATTTCTTACAAGCAAGGTATTTTTGTGTGTCCAGTTTTTAATCACCAGAAAATGAAGGTAGAACTTCTTTAGCATGAATTCACTGTTTCACCTGGTTGACCATCTGCCAATGAGTTTAGTCACCCACGAGGCATAAAAGTAGGTCTTTTCCTGAAGCAAGAGAACTGAAATGTCAGATCACTGTTTGGAAATATAAGGTAAGTTTTGAGCCCCAAAAGCATTGCATGCATCGTATCCCTTATTTTGGTCCTAATTATTATATTTGTCTGGGGAAGTTTTGTTTGCTAATTATCTTGTAGTTACAACATGTGGACATTCGCAGGTGCTATGGGAGTGACCTGATAGAAACCTGGAAGCCTTAAAATGCCCCTGGGGGAAACAGAACACAGCACAATACTGTAGATGAAGCTTACACCCCCTTCACAATCTCTATCCCAGGCCAGGGATAGAGTAGGAAAAAGGAGGATCCAATACTGTCACTGGTACATGATTTGCATACCATACATCAGAGTTAACCTTTCACTCAGTGCTGACCCCAGGGCTCCTGCCTTTCAGTGAACCACCTTGCTTTTAGGAATGTGTGTTGATTAAGTGCCACAGCTGGGAACATTGTTGGGTTTTTCATGATGCTGTTTAATGTTCAAAGTCATCCTTTGAACCTTACATTGAACCCTTGAGGGTGAAACCTTGAGAAGGTTCGTTTATGTGACAGTTTCCTCTCATTCTCCTCACTATTGTTGGCAACACCATCTATTACCCTGGGAAGCCATTCCTACTCATGTAGGATATCCTGTTATGTGCCCAAATGCTGTCTTTATAATTTTGCACTGGCCACAAATAGAAAGGGAAGGAAATGGATATTTATTAAGAGCTTACTTAGCATCAACATACATTATCTCATTTAGTCCTCACAACAATAGGATGAAGTAGAGATTTTTATTCTCATTTTACTTATAAAGGAATTAAGGTATAACATATTGGTGCAATTTGCCTAAGGTCACACAGCCAATAAATGACTGAGTCAGAAATAGAATTCACAGTTCTAACTCCAAAGCTGATCTTTTTTACTCCATCTTGTTGTTCCCTAAGGGTAATTCCTTTGAGATAGCAGCAAACATGAACAAATTGTGCTTCTCCTCATTTCATACATATTCACATATAGGTAAATAAGCACATACTTATATGTACTTATTACTGGTTAGAATCTGAAGATAAAGCAATGAAAAAAAAAAACAGATGGAATTCCTGCCTGTAAGGATTTGACGAATTAATTAATTAATTAATCCAGATATAAAAATAGATAATTGACTCCAGAGTCAAAAGTAATATAATCGGGGAAATTTGAGGTCATAGGAGAGCACACAGAAGTAGCACTTAATTCAAGGTTAGGGAAAACTTCAGGTAGAATTCATGTCTTAACAGAAATCCTTAAGAACTTGTAGGAGATAAAGAGAGATGAATGTGGACAGAGGGATCAGTAAATGCAAAGATCTAGAACTAAAACAGAATGCTGTGTATTGGGAGAAGTGAAAGTTGTTCTACATAAATCGTATGGGAAGAATTGTTCAGGCACCTCATGCCTCAGGCTACTCCTGGCTTTTAACATACCAGGTGCTGGGATGGAAAATTGAATAAGCCATGGTGCTTCTTTGTGACGAGTGGATGATTAGAAATATTCAAGAGCCAGAGGATGCTAGAGTGGAAAGAGAAGCTACTTTATAAAGTTGGTGGGGGCTGGAGATGGGATCAGAGAAGACTTCAGAAAGGCTTTGAAGACTGAACAGAGTTTTGAAGATCAGGGTTAAGTTTAAGCAGGAATCCAGTAAATAGGAAAGCCGTAAAAATGCATTCTAGAGGACATGGCATTTTCAGTGGGAGGCTGGATAGGATGCTTTTCTTAGAGATTTGCAAAGAGCTTGTTAGTCATCTCCCTTTCTGGACTTATTTGAATACACTCTTCACCAAGCGACAGGAGGATGCAAGATGATGTCAGGGTATTCTTACTAGAAGTTATAATTCCAGTCCATTGAATGTTCCTTGTTGACTGGAAATGGTTACCAAAAAAAAAAAAAAAAAAAAAAAAAGCTTGAGGAAAATAATCTTTTAAAGGAAATAAGTTGTCTGGCTACACCAGCACTGGATTTGCAGTCAATTATCACAAGATTCTAGACTTCATAAAAATCAAGGATTTTCTCTACTTATCTTTTTTTTTTTTTTAACTTCTGTGTTCCCAAACCTAGCATGGTGTCTGACTCATAGGAGGTATTCAAAATATTAATTGAATAAGTGGAAGAGTAGGAGGTATTTTAACCATGCAGAGGTTGAGTTTTCTCATCTCAAAAACATGGCCTGACACTGTATGGCTAAACACATACCTGGACTCAGCTGGAATTTGAATTATATGCCATCACATACTCCATGTTTCATTTTGGATACATGGCCTCACTTTTAGTGAGCTTTGGGTGCTCATCTGGAAAGTGGAATTGACATTAGCTGCTCACACAGATGGCAAAGGTAAAATGAATTAAGGCATATTAAGTGACTTAGAATAGGGCAAAGCACACAGAAATTTCTTAGTAAATATTACTAACATGATAATTGTTAAAGGTGATTTCCAAAAGATATATAAAATCATATATATGATATATATATATATATCCCATGCTGTAAGTCTCATAGTTTTTGATTCTATATACATACATATATATACTATTATATATATGTGTGTGTGTGTGTGTGTGTATATATATATATATATAGAGAGAGAGAGAGAGAGAGAGAGAGAGCCATTTTAAAGATTTTCATTTAATTCATTAATTAGGAAACTAGTGAGGTGTTAAAACCCAATCCGATGGAGATTCCAAATACAGACATGTTCCTCCATCAGGAATGTTAAAATGAACATGCAAATGGAGGAAATATTAGTCTCCTCCGGAGTGGGGAGGAAAATCACTTAAACTTCCACTGGATATAACTGACAAAGTTTACATGTGTATGGACAAGAATTGCTTTGCATTTCTATCAGTTATCTATAAGGAACAGAGTTGTAAAACAGCTCCCATAGAAGCAGAATTGGATAACTTGCGATAATGTGTTTTAGATATTGCATAGTTTTCCATTGAGGTAGAAATTTTTTTTGAAGATTCAATCAATCAATTAATTAATTAATTAATTTAGTGAGAGCACATGTACATGTACACATGCAGGTGAGGGAAGGGACAGAGGGAGAGAGAGAATCTCAAGCAGACTCCGCACTGAGCACAGAGCCTGATGAGGGGCTCAATCTCATGACCCTGAAATCATGACCTGGGCCTAAATCAAGAGTCAGATGCTTAACTAATGGAGTCACCAAGTTCCATGAAATCTTTTATATTGTTATTATTACTACTTACCTGAATCTATTAACAGCAGTTAGATGAGATCATATTACATATGATGTTATATAATGAGAAATGATTCTTCTTCATCTCATCCTGCTTGTCATGCTGGTCCTTTTAGTATTTTTATACCATTATTTCTTTTTTGGCATATATTTAGAAGTTTTTAATATATTTTATTTTCATACTGGTTCAGTATAAAAAAATTAGTCAATACAGAAAGGTATAAAAAAAGTAAAATCAGTGACTTACCACCCAAAGATAACCATTATTAATATAAAAATATGTACATATAGATAAATATATATTAAAAGCTGACAGAACTGAGGTGCCACTTGATCTTATGGAAGCCAAGAAATCTCTAAGTGCCTGATGTCCCTTCAACCAATTTCCACAGTTTCAACCAATTTCTACAATTTCCAACCAATTTCTCTTCTGAGAATCTGAAAGGAGATGTTAACTTAGAGGAGAGGCTAGATAAATAACAAGGGACAAAAATATGAGGACTACCATATTTAGTCCAACGGGAATTGTCCCTAAGTTTGGATTGGTCTCCTTTTCACTATATGTCTCCTTCTTAGGTATGTCCTTCAGGTAGCTCAAAAGCTTATTGAGAAGGGGACAATATCTTATCCATCTCTCTATCTCTTGTGACCATCAAAGTGCCTGACACATTATAGATAATTAATATTACCTGTATGAATGAATGAATGAATGATTAGTGAATATAGTGAGATAGATTTCCATTCATGGTTCTTCTAAGCCTGATCAGAAGCTCTGTGACTACTTAGTTGAAGGATCTTTACTCTCTGTGCCTGCAGTTCTTGGAAGGATACTCCCTACCAATTGAATCCCTCAGACTAGGGGGAAAAAGTCAACTTGGACTCTGCCATCTTCTGTACCACCTCAATCTTCCACTTTCATTCATCAGTGAAATTTGATGGGTTTGACTACCTTCCACCATCAGTTCTTTCTTGCCCTCCTACCCTCCTCCTTCCACTTGTGCTGCTCATAGCCTTCTTGCTTCTCTCTGACTATAGCAATAGCTCCAAGGGGTCTCCAGGTTTGCAATATTCAATTCATTCTTTACCAGTAGCAAATGTGGTCATTTGAAAACTCAAATCTGATCATGTTTTTCTGAATAATCCTTTGCCTAAGACCCTATTCTCAAAGTTATAGCAAAATTACCTAGATAACTCATCAAAACATGGACTGCTATGAGTCTTATAGTTTTTGATTCAATAGGTCTGGGTAGGGGGTGCCTGGGTGGCTCAGTGGTTGAACGTCTGCCTTTGGCTCAGGGCGGGATCCTGGGATCCAGGATCAAGTCCCACATTGGGTTTCCTGCAGGGAGTCTACTTCTCTGTCTGCCTATGTCTCTGCCTCTCTTTCTCTCTCTCTATCTCTATCTGTGTGTGTGTGTGTGCGTGTGTGTGTGTGTGTCTCATGAATAAATAGATTAAAAAATAAAATCTTTAAAAAATAGGTCTGGGTAGGATCCAATAATTTGCATCTCCAGGTTCCTAAGTGTTGTTGATCCTGCTGATCTCAGGATATATTGAAAACCACAAGCTTGTAGTATGAAACCAAATTCCTCAATGAAAATTTAACTGAGGATATTCTAATATTTATGCTATGCTAAATATTATCCTATAGTTTTCTAGATTCATTTTCTATTACTTCTACACTCTACTTTCAACTCAGGCACATACAGCTTTCATTTCAGCCACACCAAACCATACATCTCTATGTATGCCCTGTCTTTCCCAGTCCTGCTTGAAATGTAATGTTCTTCCTCATTCACTTTAATCTGTCAAAATTCTACTTTTACTTAAAGGCCCAATGTAAAACCACCAAAACTTCCTTTTTGAAAGAATCACACCCCATTTCTGAAATATCCCTCTTTCTAAACACCCAGGTAGACTCAGAATCACAGGCAACTTTCCCTATTTATAATTCATTCCGCTTCTTTCATGAAACCCTAAATAAGAGATATTTATTTGTGTGTCTGTGTACTTCAATTACTTATAAGTTCCTGAAAGTTTTCTCTTTTTCTCTCTCTTCTTTTTCTCTTTCTCCTTCTCTTTCTTCCTTCCTTCCTTTCTTCCTTCATTCCCTCCCTCCCTTTCTTTTTTTTCTTCCATTTTCTTTTAAAATCAGGAGAGTAGTAAATAACTAAATGAATGATTTCCATTAAACATTTATGGAAATCAGTTGAATTTATGGTATACCTTAGTTTAAGGACTGAGCTATCAGATCAGCTCCTGATATTGTTTGTTGCTGGACACATGGGCACTTGGGGAAAGATTAGGTAAATAATTGGGTGATCATTCCTCTGCAAAAATAGATTTACAGGGGAGCACTTTTTATTCTGGGCAGGCAGTCATAACCAGTGCTGGTTTTATGGGAGCAATACATATAAAAAAGATGTCATGAGACCAAACTGGCCCCTTCATATCTGCATTTAGGTAGAGGGCAAAGGTAAATACAAGTACTTCTACTAATAGTAATATGTTCTTATGTGGACACATATCATTGTTCAGGTTTTGATATATACCAAGCACTGTTATAAAAATAAGGTAGAAGCCATTTTGTCTAAAACAATCAGGATTTTTCTAGCACAATCAAAAAGGAATCACTTTTTTGCAAAAACATAGTAGTCATCAATTTTCTTAAGGCTTTCTCTGAATTCCTTGAGATTAAAATCAATCACTTTTAAATCTCCTATGGTGTCGGGATCATGTTAATTTTTCTCTTCTCCAGTTGTTAACATATCTGAGCCAGATCTTTGTAAATGTCTTTGACTATGATTCAAACAAGTAACGTTCCTGAACCTTTTGTAATATTCATAATTTCACTTGAAAATTGATTTTCACCATTCAACTGGAGTCTTCTTAGACAAGTCATAAAAATAAAAATATTTCTTAATAATTAACTTCAAGCATATGAATCAACCTTTCTTTTACCAGTTTTTTGATTAAGGGCTAAGGCCTTGCATTCAGATATGAGTCCAAAATATAAAACTTTTTTGTCATCTTTTGTTCTTAAGCTATACACATAATATACTAGTACATTCATTTATAACTTTTGTTTGTGCTTCAATAGAGAGAAAATGAAAGGAAAATGAACTATAATCTGAAGGTAAAAGCCCTCTAGACTTTTGTTTTCCCCAATCTTTTACAATGGTATCTATGGCACATACCATTTGGTGAGGCTTGCCTTTGCATTCTTCCAAAATATTAACTTAATAAAGAAATAAAACCCTTTTTTCTTTACAAAATCATATTTGATGTGTTATGTAGCCCTTTATGAATCATCAATTACATTAGTGTAAACAGATTTGGGAGTCAATACAGCTGATTCTTGGCACATATAAATTTTAACTGTTAAGAATAGAAGCCACCACTAGATTATTATGGAGCTCAAACAGAATGGTTTGAGAGAGAAGTGATACTGGAAGTCAATTAAGAAGTCAGTGTGGGCTCCTGGATGGTTCAATCAATTAAGCATCCAATTCTTGACCTCAGCTCAGGTTTGAATCTCAGGGTCATGAGTTCAAGCCCTGGGTTGGGCTCCACACTGGGCATGAAGCCTACTTAATAATAATAATAATAATAAGTGAAAAAAGTGTAATTTACCTGTAAACCTCACAAGAAATCCTAGGAAGTCAGTATTACCTTTTGTGAGGGATTCCATTTTCTCTCTTCCAGTGTTTCTGAGCAGGGCCATTAAATAAAAACATCTGTCTTCTTGGAAATATTAAAAGCACTCTAAATCTTGCTTTTTCTTTTCCCCACCTATGCTTCTTCAGGGGATATAGAATGTGTAATCTGATTGGCTTGGAGTGATTGGCAAAGGAGTCCTGAACACATGGCACCCACTTCTCTTCTCCATTCTCTCTTAGATTTAGCCAGTTCCTAGGGTGCACACATTCTCTTAGACTAGGCAGTGTGAGATTCTTCCCAATGTAAGAGAGGCCAACTGTTGATTCATGGCTTTGCCAGTCTTGAGTTTATTCACGCCCGAATGAGGTAGATGGGGACCTATTTGGCTTGGAGTCTAAGCAGGGGTGTCTTCATCCCAGACTCACTAACCACAATTCACTATTTCATGCAATTGGTCTGGAGAACTTGGGAGGGAGGGTGGAAGAGAGTATGTAAGATGTCAAACTTGTTATTCTTATTTTACCCACTGTTTTATCTTAGCTTACGTATATGACTTTATTCTGAAAAATCCCAAAAAAGTAGTCATTACAATTATCCTGGTTTTATAGATGAATTTGAAAATAGCAGAGATGAGATGCTTAGTTGAGTTTCTTATAATTAGGAAGGAGGGCTGATTTTTAATCTATTATTCATTTATTCAGCACTTTGGTATTGGACATTATGCATGCAGGTGATATGTGAACAAAATAGTTATAGTCCCTACTTACATGGAGTTTATAGCTTAGACTGTAAGATAAATGTTAAGTAATCACATAAATAATTATATAATTATAAGCCGTAATAATATCTTTAATGTCCATTCTCTTAACAATTTTAGTGTCCTGCTTTGACCCAGAGATTTGGTAAACTGGAATTCACATTATTCTTTTGTCTTTATTCTTTTATAGAAAAAAATCTGTCCATTCCTTATTTGATTACTTTATTATGATCAACTGATACAGAAACTCTCCTAAAAACCACCAACTTGGCAAGATCATAAGGTTTGGAAGCCCCTTTGCCACCACTAGTCTATAACCTGCTACCTGTATTGATTTTTTAAAATGAAAGAATAGTTCCTAACAACTAGATCAAGAAGACAACCCCCCCTCAACAGAAAATGTTAATTGTAGAAGGAAAATTTAGAGACCATCTAGCCAAGCTCCCCTATATTATAGAAGAGGAAGCGCCTAGGGCTAAAGGAGATTAAGAGATCTATCTGAGGGTTACCGAGGTTATGTTTACAGGCTTCTAGTCCAGGGAACTGCTTGCTATACCTTTTAAGATGTTAGCTCAAGTTGTCTACATATTGAAATTAGCTGAAATCAGATCTATATTCAAGAAGAGGTCATGGTAAAGCAGAGTTCTGTGCTCTTTCATTGACAGAAGAAGATAGTGTGTGGGATTAAGGAGAAGGAGGGACATTGGAATAATTTCCTTGGCATGGAACTCTGAAGTGAAGACTATGATTATTTTACCCTCTCCTCCTCAGTTTTTGAAAATGTACAGAGTGACTTTGTGTAACTGGAGTAGTCACTTCAATACACTTCTTCATGTGCTTAGTCTCTTCATTTGTGACACAGGAATGAGGATAGCACAGAGCCCATACTGTTATGAGAATTTAATTGTGTAATGTACATAAAGGATTTAACACAGTGCCAGGCACATATAACATATTCAATAGATGTTCACTTTTGGGATTGTGGTGTTGATGTTGCTCTTGTTCTCTTGTTACATCAGCATATAATGTTTCAAATAAATTACTTAAAATCTTAACGTTAGAAGGAAGAAATACGGGATATGTCTAAGCAAAAAGCTTCTGATGTGATTCACTTTTATTCTATAACCAACCTGGCTGAAAACCACTGGTGTATAAGTTTACTGTATTTTCTGATCTATTTTAGTGCCTCACCTGTGCTTTATGCAGAGTACATGTTTAAGAGTCACTCTACACAACAGTTTCCATAATTTGGCAAATGAGTCAAGATTAATTAGTGGAAGAGTGTTGTCTAGACTTCAAGTCTCTTCAGCTCTAATCTGCTTCTCCTTGCTAGACACTGGAACCAACCAAAACACTGTCTTCATTTCAGCCCCCAACTTAAGTGTTTCAGTTTAGAGCAAATTTTCCTTCTAGTTCCATTCAGATGATCTGCCCACCGTCCCCAACCCCACCTCATTTCCATTTCCATGTTTCTGACTTCAGGCCCTGCTATTAGATGTAGGCAGAATGTTTTCCCTTCCAATTACTTTAGTGGAAACCTCACGTTTGATATTGTAGCAGACAATGTTTCATTATGCTGTGGATTTGAACAGAGAAATCCCTGTTCCTGAAGGCAGCCAAGGCATACTCTGAGGGGTAGAGTTACTGAGTTACAGCCCAGAAAGGGAGACCACGAGGGAAGCTAGACTCCATTGAGAAAATGCATGGGCAAGTGTAGCTACACAGGAATGCTTCAGAAAGGATTTTATGATCAGCATCAATAGATGTGTGTGTTTCATGAATAAGAATAAGTGTATTCATGTTCCTAAAGTGCTTCAAAATCTCTGGCTGAAAGGTGCTCCTAATATTTACTCTCGTGGCTCCCCCTGATATAATATGCCATTTTACACACAGGAAATGGTGCATCAGAGTTTCCTCAAGCTTCCACACACTGGTGGGAAGTTGTATCTTAATTGCTTAAGGCCTCTGAAACGGTTTTGTACTAAAATTTCTGCAGCAAAGGAGCCTAAAACCAATGGTCAAAAAGTATTTCTAGATCCTCCCCGTCTAAAACATACAGGCAGTTGTCAATTACAAAATAAATTAATACATATAGTTTCTTTTGAGGGGTAGGGAGTTCAAAGGGTTAAACAGGCCAAAGGGAGAGAGAAGAACATTCCAGGGGAGGGGTCCAATGATGGACTGGCCTACGACAAAAGGTACAGTTGTTAGAGCATCAACCATAGGCAGCAAATGGCTGGAAACAAAGTTGGAGATGGGGATTTATTCCAAGTGCCTTTCTTGGGTGTGGGGTGAAATCCCAGTGGATCCAAAAGAAAGGCTGGATGTACATTTTACACTTGAATTATGTACATTTACAATTTTTTTAGTATCTTTTTTTTAATTTTTTATTGGAGTTCAATTTGCCAACATATAGCACATTTACAATTTAAATATTCTTCAAGGTTTTTCTTTTATGAAACTGGGACATCTATTTCTATCTTCATCCTTCCAGGACTCTGCAAATTCTTCCAGTATATCCCAGAGCTTGAATTCATTATAGTTGCCATTAAAAATGACACAAATGATCAAAACAATCCTAATTGCATTGTGTCATTTAATCCGCATGATAACACTGGCAACAAGGCACTACTGGCTTTATTATTTCTACTGTATAAATGGAAACTCTGAGGCGTGGAGATGTTAAATGACACAGGAAGTGGTATAACATGTTTCCTTGTGATATTCCCAGTTAAGACTGACACATTTCTTTGACTATCCCCTAGTATTTCTTTCCAGAGCTCCCCTTCTCTACCCTTGCCTGTGTCTACTAAGTTGTATTACACTCTAATCTCAGCTTCAACTTATAGTGAAATACTCACCTTACCTTGCCTCCTTCTTAATTTTTTAAAGCATGAATTGCAAACCAACCTGGTCTTCTACATTGAAATCAAATCACAAATTTTTTAAATCAAAATTATGGGACATTATCATCCATCTCATGTGATATGTTTCAGCCTGGCTTGTCTGGGTAATTTTGTTATCCTGAGTTGTTGCCTAGCATGCTAACTATTTCTTCCAGTTCTGTGACCCTCTGGAGTTGAAAACCATGAGTTAGCAAGGTCCTAAAAGAATGGGAAGCAGGGTTTTTCCAGGAGACAGTGAGGTAACGTGCTTCCTAATCCTTGAGCTGTAGAAAGACATCATGCCAAAGCTAGGTACTTGGGAGCACAGTTGTTCTAAAAAAAAAAAAAAAATGCAGGCAAAATGAACGCCACATCTCACACTTTTGCCAAAGTTTGGTTTTGCCAACCTCTGAAAAACCCTGCCTGCCTTCATTCTGAAGAGAGCCAGACTGCATTTCTGGGCAAAAATGCAGAATCCTTTGACTTCAGACTCAGTGCTACCCATTTATCCTGTACACCAAGAATTTTGCTGCTTTCGGAGTAAGTAATTACCTCTTCATGGTCTCCAGCAGATATGAATTTGAGACTTCCTTTGTTCACGTGCAGGGCATTGTACTGGGGGTGCTGGGAATAGAGCAAGGTCAAGGGCAGACCTTTTGCCTGCCTTCAAAGATGTTACTCTCTGATGGAAAGTTAACAGAAAACCAGAATAACAGAAGTTCTAAGAGGCATTGTTTGGTCAATGTTGCTAGAAGTTTTTCTTTTACCCATTTCTCTGACTACTCCTGTTTATCTCCTTTTAAGTTATCTTGGCAAATGGATTTTCTGAGTTGTCTTTCCATGAGAAAGTATGCTGTGAGCTTAAGAGGTAATTTTATTATCTTGGTTTAGATTCTATTTATACTAAAGTAAATGATGAGCTTGCTATATTTGAAGTTTGGAAAGTTTAGGGCTGAGAAGTAATTAACTAATTCTTTCAGCCATTGTCTCCCCTTAAATAGGGCAGATTTACCCATCTCAAAAGCAATTTCAGTTGTCAAAACATTGGCCTTCTTCATGGTTTTTGGCTTTTGACAACCATCAAAATTTGGCAAGCCGCCCCTACCTGCCTGGCAGGAAGTTATATTTAGTACTGTGTGAAACTTTATTTTCCAGTTTCAGACATACTCAACCCCTGCTGTTGAGTTCCAACACTCACACTTCCAAATAAAGAGAGTTTCTGGAATTCTTGTATGACTTGTAGATGCTTTGACCAAAGTTCTCACCAAATCCAGAATAACCTGACACCAACTAGGCCTTCACTGTAGTCTATTGTTGCATGGCCAAATTAAACAAGGCAGTTCTTTGTCATTAATTTGCTTGTTTGTCAGTCTAACTGATGTGCAAAGGGAGCTTTCTGGCATTGAAAACACACACACTATCAGGGGCAGCCCGGGTGGCTCAGCGGTTTAGCGCCTGCCTTAGGCCCAGGGCATGATCCTGGAATCCCGGGATGGAGTCCCAGGATGGAGTCCTGGGATCGAGTCCCACATCGGGCTCCCTGCATGGAACCTGTTTCTCCCTCTGCCTGTGTCTCCGCCTGTCTCTCTCTCTCTCTCTCTGTCTCTCATGAATAAATAAAATCTTTAAACACACACACACACAGTCAAATAAAAAAAAAAAAAGACTTGAAGAATTTTGAAGTGAGATTCAGCCCATGTTTACTCACTTATATCCCTACAACATGCAAAATGGTGCCTCAAAATTATATTTGAAAATCTGAGGTGGTCTTGGCATTCAGTTACATTCAATTCAATCATATTGTTCAATTTGGGTAAGAATCCAGAATTTGTTCCCAGCATTTCTTTTCTTGTATATGTACTTTGTTGCTAAACATTCTTGAGTAGCAGTGTGACATAGTCTGAGATACCACAATGTGCTAGCTAAGCCCCAGCTCCTTCTCCTCTCCCAACCCACCCCTTCTCTTAACAGCTGAATTCCCACAGGTCAAATAGGAGCCAAGGAGGGAATCTCTTGAGAACAAAGAGACAGCTAGGATGGTGGGCCGAAGCTGGGGGACCACAGCATCAGAAACTGTAAGATGTACAGCCCCTAGGGGAATCTGGGATTTAAGGGATCAATTGGTGTGCCTCACATTTGGAAACTTGTGGAAGGCCTCACAAAGCCTGCAGAAAGCCAGCTTTGGATCTTCCCTAGGATAAGGCCATGAAGAACAGTAGGTGTCGCCAAAGAGACAGAGGCACCAATAGTTAAGGGATCTTTACATCCTTCTCACTCTCCTCCAAGACCCAGTGAGGCCCCTCCGGGACGAACTGCAGAAAGGAAGGAGATAAAACTGAAAATGGCTTTTAATTCTTTCAAATGAGAATTTAAATCTGTTGAAACTTCCCAATATGAAATGAATTCTTGGGCAGCCCGGGTGACTCAGTGGTTTAGCGCCGCCTTCCTGGAGACCTGGGATCGAATCCCACATCAGGCTGCCTGCTTCTCCCTCTGCCTGTGTCTCTGCCTCTCTCTTTCTGTGTGTGTCTCTCATGAATAAATAAATAAAATCTTTAAAGAAGAAGAAATATCAAAAATCCAATTAAATGAAGAGATATAACATATTTAAAAAAAATAAAATGAAATGAATTCTTTGGTATTTATAAACAAGGGGCAGCTATAGCATGGGCTGCCTCAGAAAGAATTCCCAGTCCCTGGGAGCCTGTAAATCGATGATGCAGAGTCAGGTCGTGGGGTATTGCAAATGTAAATAACTTGGGTATCCCAGATGGTCAGTGATGGATCCTTCTCACCCCAGTCATCATGTTTTCAATCACTGCGTAGACTACAAAGTGGAAGGATCTCAATCCTTATCCAGTCCACTGCCCGTTTCTCCACACTACATCTGTTGTATGTTCATCCAGTCTCAGATTTAATAAAATTCAAGGGGAATCAGGATACCTGAGCAAGACCATCCCATACCTGGATAATTCAAGTTCTGGGAATCATCCTTATCTTTCCATGAAAACTATTTCCCTTGTGGTTGGTACTCTTACATGCTTCTTTTGAACTCTACATACTTCCAGGCTAAATTGACTAAAAGCAACTATTGTCAGTGGCCTGTCTTAAATGGAGAAATTTAGAGGTATCTGTGTAGAAGCTGTAAAACTGGAAAAGAATGTCAACAACCCTAAAGTTATAATTTTATCCTTGGACTGACCTTTTCTACAGGAATGTTAAAGTTTTTAAGGACAGAGACTTTGAAGATGTTGACTGATGTCAAATCTTCTGAGTATAATTTTTTAAATAAAAATTTGCACATTTTCTCTGCAAAGAGTCAAATTAGAAATATTTTGGGCTTTGTGGACCACACAGTTTCTTCTTCTTCTTCTTCTTCTTCTTCTTCTTCTTCTTCTTCTTCTTCTTCTTCTCCTTCTCCTTCTCCTTCTCCTTCTCCTTCTCCTTCTCCTTCTCCTTCTCCTTCTCCTTCTCCTTCTCCTTCTCCTTCTTCTTCTTCTTCTTTTTTTTGACCATACAGTTTCTATTACAACTACTCAGCTCTGCCATGTTGGTTCAAATACCGCCATAAATAGTGCACAAATGAATTTATGCTGTGTTCTATTAAAACTTGATTTGCAGGGGATCCCTGGGTGGTGCAGCAGTTTGGCACCTGCCTTTGGCCCAGGGCGTGATCCTGGAGACCCGGGATCGAATCCCACATCGGGCTACCGGTGCATGGAGCCTGCTTCTCCCTCTGCCTGTGTCTCTGCCTCTCTCTCTTTCTCTCTGTGTGACTATCATAAATAAATAAAAATTAAAAAAAAAACTTGATTTGCAAAAGCAGGTAGGAAGTTGGGTTTGACTCATAGGCTGTAGTTTGCTGACCCCTGTACTAGAGAATCTTGCTACTGGAATGATTAAAGGAAATGTCTTTGGATTTTATCACTTTATTAAAAAAATCATGCTTGTTCTAAAAAACAGTGCAATACAGAAAAACATAAAGAAAAATTACTAACCTCCTCAGATAATCACTATTAACTCAGTATATTTTCTTTCAACTTGTAATAAATTATTTTATATACTGTGAACCTACTATTTAGATAATTTTGTCTCCTGCTTCTATCCTTAACATGCCATTGTAGGCTTTTAATATGTTATTTTATACTCTTTATTGGCACCATTTTTAATAGCCATATAATATTTCATTGAGTAAATGTGCCAGTGTAGAAGCTATATAAACAACCATTCTTCCTCTCTTAACTATTTAGGTTGTTTCTCATTGCTTGCTATTTGAAAAAAATACTACAGCAAAGCATATTTATATATATTTCCCTTTGTATTTTAAGTTATTTCCATACGTTAAACTTAAAGAAACGGAATTACTGGATAGAGATTTTGAGTGCTTGAAGGCTCTTATTACACACTGCTATATGACTTTCTAAGGGGTCATTGCCATCTACATTCCCAGCAGTAATGTATGACCACTTATTTTAATGAATCCTTATCACACTAGGGCTTAGCATTAAAAAGAAAAAAAATCTGTGTTGCCTTGTATGAAAAGTGGTATCATTGTTTTAATTTATATTTTTTATTGGACATTTTTCTATGTTTATTATCCATTTATTATTTTCCTTTTTGTGACTTGTATATTCATGGCAAGACCATTTTCTAGTATGATGATTAATCTTAGGTACAAACCTAAAGCGAGAGAAGTTTTCTTAATAAGAGCTGTGAATTACTGAATGCTAACCATGTGCCAGACAATTATATATAATTGTGTGTGTAAGTGTAATACTTCTTTTTAAGCTACACAGTGACATTCTATGGCTGCTACCTGAGCTTTTTAACATAGGCTGATATCCCATATGAGTGGACCATAAAGCACAGTTCAGAGAATGAATTTAGTTTGTATTTGTCTTGCACATATCTCTGTTCACACCTTAATAACACTGCATTTACTCAGCATTTAGCTCTTGGAATTTAAGCACTTAGATCCTGCAAAATATTTTACATGTATTATCTCTATGTAATCTTATAATAATTCCATACTGTGGGTATTGTTCTTCTATTTACCAATAAAGGAGCCAAGGTTCTGGGAAATGGAATACTTTCTCTCTGTCAGTGCGACTTGTAAGTTGTATAGGTGGGAACCCAGGTGTGCCTATCTGCAAATTCCATTATTAAACACGGTGCTGCTGTGAGCACTCTTCCTTTTTCCCCATTCCCTGGGTTTTCATTACCCTTCTTAATCTGTTTCTCATAACTTTGTTTGGGCATACGGGTAGATCCCTCCATGGACTTCTTGGGCTTCTGCTTCTAAATGGTTCCTTTCTGCTTTCCCCTCTTGTTTTGCCACAAATATGCATCACACACATACACACTCATGCACAAGTTCAGATGACAAACACTTTGTTCCAGAATGCGTTCCAGGATAGGAGAGCTGAGGTCTCAAATGACAAGTCCTTTCTATGTGGAATTTAGCTTTTAATGTTTTAATGTTTGAGTTCTTTCACTGGTGGAGTTCTAAATGTTTTTAAACTTCTTCATTAAATACCACTTTCCTATCAGTATGCAATATTCCTTCCTCCAATTTACATAAGTAAGGTGGACCTAGATTTTAACTTTAGCATTACTAGGGCATTTTGTTAAAAGAAAAAAAATCTGTGTTGAGTTATGTTAAAAAATGGTATCATTGTTTTAATTTAAAGATCACATTACACAATTTTAATAAGGTAGGCTTTCTATTTTACATGTGCGAGGGACTTCATAGTCAAATCTTTTTTCTCTATACAAATTAGCTTCAAACAAATGCATTGCTTATCCCCACGCTTCCCACCCTTCTTAAACCCTTTCATGCTCTTATTTCCCTTTTGGCCCCTGAAAGGAACCACTTATTTGAATATGACTTATTATGTAGTTTTAAAATTTGGTTGTGGTTTGTACTTAGAAAAACTGCCTGACACTGGAAAGGTACACTTGTGCAGTTTGTGTTTACCTACAAGATCAAAGAGGCTACTTCTAGCTTCAACCTAGTTTCCTCACGGAGTCTGGATAATATTGGCCTTGTGCCTATTTTGCCTCCTAAATGCGGTGTTACGAAGGTAAGTGACTTGGTATCCCAGATGGTCAGTGATGAGTCCTTCATCTGATTCTCATCTCTCCCCAGATGCCATATTTTCAATCACTTTGCCTAGACGACAAGGCTGAAAAAGCTCAATACTTATCCATCTCCCATTTCTCCACAATATGCCCTCTATATGTTAATCCAGTCTCAGGTTTTGTACTATCCATGGGAGCAGAAATGCCTGAACAAGACCATCCCATAATTGGGTAATTCAAGTTCTAAGGGTCATCATTTTTTTTTTTCAGTGAAAGTTGTCCTCCTTGTGTTCTTACTCTTACATGCCTCTTTTGAACTCTACATACTGCAAGACTAAATTGACTAATGACAAGTACTGTCCATGGTTTGTCTTAAATGGAGAAATCGAGAGCTATCTGGGTAGAAGTTGTAAAATTGGAATAGAATAATGAATAACAAACACCTTAAAATCACTATTTCATCATGTGACAAACACTGTCTAGTGGACTGTTGAAATGTTTCTCCCTGTTGAATGCCATCAATTGTCAAACTGTTAGGTTATAACATGGCTCCATTCAAACAGAATGAGGACACTATACACTTCTGCACCAGTAGATCTGTGACTGCACATCTACCTTCTCAGGACAGTCCTGGGCTTTCTAAGAAGCCCTGCACTGCGAGATGCTTTCCAGGATCAGGAATGCTATTCCAAAGGCATTAGCAATGTAACTACTTTTACCAAAAATAAAGAGAGCTTCTCAGGCAGTGAGATTAACAGATACAAATGCAAGGAGATTATCTAGTGCTCCCTCATTTTGGTAGCAGCACTGTAAAAGGTACCCAGGATTTACCTCCAGTTCAGGGAGCCAGGAACAAGAACCATAGACCATATTGTGATTGTAAATACTAGGATCAGTTGAATCTAGGATCAGTCTCACCCGTGTCAGTTTGCTTCTCAATTCAAATCATTTACTATCCTTCCATATAGATGCAATTTTCCTGAGAAACTGTGGAAAAGAGTAGAAATTTCACTGAACTTGGAATTGGACACCCCTGGGTGTGAGTCCTGCCTACAACTCTTACAAGTCTTGTCTACTTAGGTAAATTTTATAATCTTATAATCCATGTTTTTTCACCTTTCTCATGAAGATAATAATACATGTCTTACAGAAAATCTGTGAGACCTCACAATACATGAAAATTCAAAGCATAGAACATGGAGCATAATAAATACTCACAAAGTCTTGACTGCTTCTCTTACCTCTTCTCCTTTTTACTCCTTTCCTGTCTCCTTCTTCCTTTTCTTCCCTTTTACTCCTCCCATCTTTTCAATCAAAGTCTAGCTATTAGTGAAATCCACCCTTTACTTTCAAGCACAGCCTTATTTTAAAGTACAGCCTTAAGGTTAATATAAATACTGGGAGATGGTAAAGTTGTATGTGTATTTTGGGCTAGGGATGGGTCAAATTGCAGAAGGGAAAGTAAATAGAAATGTCCTTTGAGATTATGAATCTGCAGTGACATCTCCATAGTCCAAAGACAAGAGGCCAGTCTTGAGTTTGGGTCCCAGATTCATAATTGAACTCTCAGCAGGGCACTCAATGACATCTTTTACTCATTCTTATAATTCTGGCTTCTTCTAAACTATTAGTTCTTAAGACGTGGGCCTCAATCAGCAACATCAGCATCTCCTAGGAACCTTTTAAAGATACAGATTCATGGGTCCACTCCAGACCTACTAAATCAGAAACTCTGGGAGTGGGGTCCAATCACTTGTGTTTTGAAATGTCCTCTGACTGATTCTGATGAATACCCAAGTGTGAGCACCATTGCCCTTCACCAGTCTCAGCTCAGGATGTCCTTTGTGCACCAGGATGGGAAAAGCAGCTGGGAACCTGACACCGAATTGTCAAAGCTTCTCAAACAGGTATCATACCATCTGAGCCACAAGTTAGTTAACTAAATTCACTCCCCCAGGCTATGACTCTGATAAGGGTAAAGGATGTTGATTCATCTGACATGAATCTGCAAATATTTCTCCAATAAATGCTTTTGAAGTGTCTGAGTTAAATAAACATTTGCAATGAACCCAAGCGTTTCTACTTGGCCTCTTTCATCAAGTTCCTATCAAAATCTTCTCTTGGATCATGCTCAAAGGAGATGAAGAAGACAAGACAGGCTAATAACTCCTGCTTCCCAGGTCAAAGGATCCATGCACTACAAAAATCATGCTGCTGCATATTTTCATATCTATCACCCTTTCCCCAAAGCATTTAGGGCAAACATTTCTTCATAATCAAAATGGATATAGAAAAATTTAATGCTCACAACTCTCCTGTAATAGATAAGGCATTTTTATTTATAGATCAGGAAATCAAAATTGGAATTGGTTATTGTAACAGATGTTGATTTCTTACTTCATTTCCCCAGAGCCCACCACCGAGTTCACCTGAAGCTGACAACTTCCCACCTCAAGTACTTTTCTCTTCACAGGCACAGCAGCCCAGGGGTGCCAGGGGCAACTCTCAAACAGTGAAAGAAAAATATCAGTGAATAACTATCCAAGCCATGCTGTCTCTTGGTTAAACAATTCTGAGGTGCACTTTACAGGATTGCTGAGATGTCCTCCAGAAGGACCAGGTGCCAGAGGCCCAGAATGGTAATGGCTCATTCAGATGTTGTAGTGCTTTGTCTCTCCTTTCAGTGTCACTTTTCCCATATATGGGATAAAATTCCAAATACACTCAGTGCACCCAAATTTTTGTTTCAAGATGTATTTTAGGAACTCATAGGAAGACAGGTGATGTGATCACGGTCATACACATAGTTAAGGTAGACAAGGATTCATCCTTTTTCTACCATATTGCAATAAAAGTACATGACCTTGGTGTTGAGTTTAGTACCTAAATCTATTCTTGTCAGCATACCCCTAGAGCTGAACATGGCACAAATACAGATGAGGTTATTGAGACTTATTTGGTAAATTGGTAGCTGTAGAATTCTCACACTCCCCAAACCTGTCAGCTTTTGTATAGCAAGTTATCTTTCATGATGTGCTTTCTGGAAACCTTATTACTGTTGTTTTTTTTGTTTTTTTTTTTTCAATAACTATGTACCTATGTACCATGGGCACTGGCATAATGCCTGACATGTAACAAATTCCTAATTTGTTGAATGAATGAGTAAATAATGTAGTACATTTCAGATTAGGAAATAGGGGCCTAAAATTTTGAATCCGTCAAAGGTCACATCTGTTTTATAACCCAGGCAGGATTAAAAACCCAGCCCTGTCAGGTTTTACTTAGTACATTTCTTATTCCATCTCTTAATAACCTTTAAAGCCAAATATTTTTCCAAATTTTTTAATCACTAGAAGAAAAATTATTGTCATTTAGAGCTGTCTATTATTGCGGGTATTACTCAAAGAAAGTAATGGTCTGGAACAAATTTGTACTGAAAAATTCTAGTTTGGGGTTTTGGACAAATGAGGTCTTTTGGCAGCTAAATATGAAAAGTATAAAGATTAGTACAGCAAATACTCTGGGTGAATTGTGACCAGACAACAACCCTGGAGGCTATAATAATGTTCAGAGTACACCACTCTGAAATAATTGCATTGTCTTATGACACTCATTAATTTTTTTTTTTTTTTTTTTTTTTTTTTTTTTTTGGGACACTCATTAATTTTTTTAAAAATTTTTTAATCTATCAGTCAATAAGTATGTTTTGGACATATTATGTGCGAAACTCTAGGCTAGGTGCTTTTCAAAAAAACATGTTTGGTGGGTCTTTGATAATTCTCCTATATCCTATTCCCTCCATCTTTCACTCCCTCTCCCAAATACAAACCACTGTCCTAACATAAGACACCATTGTCTTTCATTGATATAACTGAAATAGCTTTTAATCTGATATTTGCATTAGGTTTTTGGTAAATACCCCTCATCAGGTTATTGAATTTCTCTTTTGTAGTTTATTAAGTTTGTTATGAATAGATACTGAAATATATCAAATGATTATTCTCTATCTATTGAGATATCATTAGATTTTCTCCCTTTATTAATGTGGTAAACCATTTTAATTAATTTTATAATTTTATTTATTTTACTTTTTTTTAATTTTTATTTATTTATGATAGTCACACAGAGAGAGAGAGAGAGGCAGAGACACAGGCAGAGAGAGAAACAGGCTCCATGCACCGGGAGCCCGACGTGGGATTCGACCCCGGGTCTCCAGGATCGCGCCCTGGGCCAAAGGCAGGCGCCAAACCGCTGCGCCACCCAGGGATCCCCTAATTTTATAATTTTAAGCCAACCTTAATTTCCTTGGTGGGGGGAAACAAGTAAGTCATGAAATATTCTCATTTTTATATACGACTGGATTAGGTTGACTGATATTTTGTTTAGGTTTTACATCCATGTCCAAGAGTCATTTGGCTTACAATTTTCCTTTATTTCTTTAGTTTTGTCAGGTTTTATAATTGAGATTATTCTAGCCTCATAAAATGAGTTTGGAAGTACTCCTTTTCTTTTTATATTCTAAAGAGTTTATTTAAGATAGGAATTAATTATTTGTTCCTTGAATATTTGGTAAAACTTATCCAGATAACCATCTGACTCAATGTTTTCTTTTGTAATGAGAATCTAAACTACTGGTTCGATTTATTTATTTATTTATTTATTTTATTATTATTTTTAATAAATTTATTTTTTACTGGTGTTCAATTTACCAACATACAGAATAACACCCAGTACTCATCCTGTCAAGTGCCCCCCCCAGTGCCCATCACCCATTCACCCCCACCCCACCCCCGCCCTCCTCCCCTTCCACCACCCCTAGTTCGTTTCCCAGTGTTAGGAGTCTTTATGTTCTGTCTCCCTTTCTGATATTTCCCACACATTTCTTCTCCCTTCCCTTCTATGCTCTTTCACTATTATTTATATTCCCCAAATGAATGAGAACATATAATGTTTGTCCTCCGATTGACTTACTTCACTCACCATAATACCCTCCAGTTCCATCCACGTTGAGGCAAATGGTGGGTATTTGTCATTTCTAATGGCTGAGGAATATTCCATTGTATACATAAACCACATCTTCTTTATCCATTCATCTTTCAATGGACACCGAGGATCCTTCCACAGCTTGGCTATTGTGGCCATTGCTGCTATAAACATCGGGGTGCAGGCGTCCCCGCGTTTCATTGCATCTGTATCTTTGGGGTAAATCCCCAGCAGTGCAATTGCTGGGTCGTAGGGCAGGTCTATTTTTCACTCTTTGAGGAACCTCCACACAGTTTTCCAGAGTGGCTGCACCAGTTCCCATTCCCACCAACAGTGTAAGAGGGTTCCCTTTTCTCTGCATCCTCTCCAAATTTGTGGTTTCCTGCCTTGTGAATTTTCCCCATTCTCACTGGTGTGAGGTGGTATCTCATTGTGGTTTTGATTTGTATTTTCCTGATGGCAAGTGATGCACAGCATTTTCTCATGTGCATGTTGGCCATGTCTATGTTTGATTTTTTAAGTGTTTATAGGAATAATCAAGTTTTCTGCTTCTTGCTGAGTTAGAATTTATAAGCTTTGTAGGGATGTGTCTTTTATCTTTGCATTTTTAGGGATGCATGTATGTGGATTTTATCTATACATATTTATAGGGATGTGTCTATTTTATCTATGCTTTAATATTCACTGATATAAAGTTGCTCTTAAGACCCCCTATTATCTTTTTAATCTCTCCCATAACTGTATTATGTCCTCCTGTCTTAGTCCATTAGGGCTGCTATAACAAAATACCACAGACTGAGTAGCTTATTATCAACAAAAATTGTTGCTTCTCACAATTCTGGAAGCTGGATGTCTGAGTTCAGGGTGCCGGCAAAGTCAGATAAGTACTCTCTTCGAGTACTCTCTTCGAGTACTGAGTCACAGACTTCTCACTGTGTCTTCACATGCCAGAAGGTACAAGAGACCTCTCTGGGATCTATAAGAGATTTATAAGACACTAATCCCATTCATGAGAGCTCTATCCTCATGATCTAAGCACCTCCCAAATGCCGCATCTACCAAGACCATTACCTTGGGGATTAAAATTTCAACATCTGTATTTTGAGGGGCCCCCAAAATCCAGACCATAACAACTCCTTTGCCTTTTTTGACCAATTATGGCAGCAATAGAAATCTAACACAAGTGCATACATAAAAGGATTGTCATGCATTTTAAATGAGTTCATTTGTGTAAACCAGTAAGAATAATACCTAGCAGGCATTAAGTGACAAATAAATTCTTACTGCTATGATTAGACTGTTCTACATTATTTCATTCACTCAAACAAGATCTTATTTATTATTATAATTATTATAATGCTACAGTGCATATAAAATGTACTCTGAAATTGTTCTTGTTAGATATGTTCTTGGATATTCTCATTTGTTTATCTCTCCTCACTCTGTCAAATGGAAATCACCCCTGCAATTTTTATTAGAAATACTTCAAAATGTATACATTCAATTCTTTCTGTTGATAAAAATCATAGCTTTTGTAATAAAAATGTGGATGTCGTTTTGGAATTAGCCAATGCGCAGAGGCTGGAAATTTTTTGAGAAGCATGATAGAAAAACTGGATTTTCTTGAACACATTACTACTAGAAAATGGATGTTAATGATTCTGCTAGAGAGGACTGAGAAGGATGTGAAGAACCTGACAGAAAGAAAAATATACATGCATTGTCTTGGAGCGTACCTAAATTGTTGTAAACAGGCTGTGAGTAGAAATGTGGATATTGAAAGTGTTGGTGAAGGCTCTGATTGAAATGTTATTGGAAATAGAGGCAAGGGGAACTAAGCAGAATGCTGAACAGAATCATGCCCTCAAGTTATGTGGAAAACAAAGTTTGTAAATAATTAATTTGGAAATTTAGCTGATGAAATTTCCAAGCAAAACATTGAAGTTCAGCTTGGTTTCATCTTGCTGCTCATAATAACATGTGAAGGGAAAGAGATTGTGGGAAGACTGTTAAGCAAAATGTCTCCAGGACTCGATGATTTAGGAAATTCTCAGCATATCTACATTCTTAAAAGACCTCATGGAATGATCTAGTAGGTAGAAGAGTAACACAAAGAATATTAAATTGTTCTGTAAAATTAACGTAAGAATATTTGGCCGCAGGGAGTCCAAGTAGATGAGCTAGTTGAAAGGGCCCAGAAATATGAGAAATGTAGAAATTAAGAGCAAATAGGAAAAAAAAAAAAAAAAAGGAAAGATTAACAAGATGGTGGGAGGATGTGGGCTGAGGAGAATTGGGAGCTGGAAAAGGCACATTCTGGAACATTCTGAAGAGCTGGAAAAACCAGAGTCAGAGGAATTAAGGTATCTAATAGCCAACAGTTAGTGTTGTGATGCCCTGTGAAATATTTCCTGTCCCTATGTCTACTGCTCCTAAACTTTAGTCAAATCTACTGAAAGCAAGGAGCATTTAAATTCTACAGGACCCAAAAGGGAGACCACTAGAAAGACGTAAGACACTGAACGAAAGAAAAAAGAAAAGGGAAAAAATGGAGCAAAGGATATTAGAAGTGTAAGTCATGACAGTCTAATCATCCTCTGATGATCCAAGAAATAGCTGGAGAAGGGTTAGGATGGGGGAATGCTTTGTGTTTCCACCTCTGTGGGATACCCAATCTTGGTTGGTTTTATTTAAACCACTAAAGGACAGCATGATCTCAATAGCATGAAATATTGGAGATACTCGGGCATCTGATATCTGGATCCACTAAGAAAATTACATCAGATATGAACATTCATATTATTTGTTTGACTATCAAGAAAATGAAAATAAGAATGTTACTTATTTAGGATATTCCACTCCCATTTCTCACTCTTCTTTAATATAGGATCATGATCGCAGGATTCTCTCCAGGTGGCAGCAATTTAGGAAGGATACAACATGGCATAAACAAATGAGTCCACAGGGGCTCTGGCCTTTACATTTGCTGGCATGAGTTTGTTTTCCTCCAAGGTTACTGGAGGCTTGGCCTGGATGTCCCATTCACAACCACATGGCTAGAAAACTAACTGTCCATACTAAGTTTTCTACTTTCTGGGACAGCCAGATGAGTGCTTTTCCTACACCCAAGCAGAGCTAACCGCATCCAGAATTGAACATGATTAGCAGTTATGTGACTTTTACATTGGCCATCTAATATTCTCCTTAGTGCTGAAAAATTTATTTTGCTCTATGTAGTGAATTTTAGAGAAGGATAAAAATTAAATTCCTCCTCCAACATTTTGTTTCAGTTTCTCTCTGTCTCTGAAATACAAAACATCAAATAGGAATAACATTAAAGGAGATGTTTATGGAAAGAAGCCAACCATCATCTTGCCATCTTAATGCTATTCTCCCCTTGTTTATTTGTACCTTAATTTTTGCATTTACAGGCCTTCTTCATTTTATTGCATTATGCTTTACTGCACTTTTCACAAATTGCAGGTTTATGGCAACTCTCTGTCAAGTAAATCCATCAGTGCCATTTTTTCTGACAGTATTTGCTCACTTTGTGTCTCTGTGTCACATTTTGATAATTCTTGCAAATATTTCAAACTTTTTCATTATTATTATATTTTTTATGGTGATCTGTGATTAGTGATCTTTGACGTTACACTGTAATTGTTGTGGGACACCACAAACTTCACCCATATAAGATGCCAACCATAACTGATAAATGTGTGTGTTCCTACTGCTCCATGGACTGGCCAGTCCCCATCTGTCTCTCTCTCCTCAGGCCTCACCATTCCCTGAGACACATCAATACTGAAAATAGGTCAGTTAATAACCTATAATGGCTTCTGTGTGTTCAAGGAAAAGGAAGAGTTGCACGTCTCTCATTTTATTTTATGTTTTTAATAATAAATTTATTTTTTATTGGTGTTCAATTTGCCAACATACAGAATAACACCCAGTGCTCATCCCGTCAAGTGCCCCCCTCAGTGCCCATCACCCATTTACCCCCACCCCCCGCCCTCCTCCCCTTCCACCACCCCTAGTTAGTTTCCCAGAGTTAAGAGTCTTTATGTTCTGTCTCCCTTTCTGATATTTCCTACCCATTTCTTCTCCCTTCCCTTCTATGCTCTTTCACTATTATTTATATTCCCCAAATGAATGAGAACATATAATGTTTGTCCTCCGATTGACTTACTTCACTCACCATAATACCCTCCAGTTCCATCCACGTTGAAGCATATGGTGGGTATTTGTCATTTCTAATGGCTGAGTAATATCCCATTGTATACATAGACCACAGCTTCTTTATCCATTTATCTTTCGATGGACACCGAGGCTCCTTCCACAGTTTGGCTATTGTGGCCATTGCTGCTATAAACATCGGGATGCAGGTGTCCTAGCGTTTCATTGCATCTGTATCTTTGGGGTAAATCCCCAGCAGTGCAATTGCTGGGTCGTAGGGCAGGTCTATTTTTCACTCTTTGAGGAACCTCCACACAGTTTTCCAGAGTGGCTGCACCAGTTCCCATTCCCACCAACAGTGTAAGAGGGTTCCCTTTTCTCTGCATCCTCTCCAAATTTGTGGTTTCCTGCCTTGTGAATTTTCCCCATTCTCACTGGTGTGAGGTGGTATCTCATTGTGGTTTTGATTTGTATTTTCCTGATGGCAAGTGATGCACAGCATTTTCTCATGTGCATGTTGGCCATGTCTATGTCTTCCTCTGTGAGATTTCTGTTCATGTCTTTTGCCCATTTCATGATTGGATTGTTTGTTTCTTTGGTGTTGAGTTTAATAAGTTCTTTATAGATCTTGGAAACTAGCCCTTTATCTGATACGTCATTTGCAAATTATCTTCTCCCATTCTGTAGGTTGTCTTTTAGTTTTGTTGACTGTATCTTTTGCTATGCAAAACTTCTTATCTTGATGAAGTCCCAATAGTTCATTTTTGCTTTTGTTTCTTTTGCCTTCGTGGATGTATCTCATTTTAAATAAAAAATTAGAAATAATCTCAGTGAGGAAGGCATGTCAAAATCCAACATAGGCCAAAAGCTAGGCCTCTTATGGCTAACAGTTAGCCAAGTTGTGAATGAAAAGGAAAAGATCTCGAAGGAAATTAAAAGTTTTACTCCAGTGAACACACAAATGATAAGAAAGCAAAATAGCCTATTGCTGATATGGGGCAAGTTTTAATGGTCTGGAAAGAAAATCAAACCAGCCATAAGATTTCCTTAACTCAAAGCCTAATCCAGAGCAAGGCCCTGACTCTCTGCAGTTCCATGAAGACTGAGAGGGGTGAAGAGGCTACTGAAGAAAAGTCTGAGGCTAACAGAGTTTGGTTCAAGAGGTTTAAGGATGGGCAGCCCCGGTGGCTCAGCGGTTTAATGCCGCCTTCAGCCCAGGGCATGATCCTTGAGACCCTGGATGGAGTCCAAGGTCAGGCTCCCTGAATAGGGCCTGCTTCTCCCTCTGCCTGTGTCTCTGCCTCTCTCTCTCTCTCTCTCTGTCTCTGTGTGTGTGTGTGTCTCTTGTGAATAAATAAACAAAATCTTAAAAAAAAAAAAAAAGAGGTTTAAGGAAAGAAGCCATCTCCATAACTTAAATATGCAAGGGGAAGAGCTGATGAAGAAGTTGTAGCAAATTATCCAATAACCTAGCTTGGATAATTAATGACACTGACTACACTAGACAACAGATTTCCAATGTAGATGAGACACCCTTATACTGGAAGAAAATGTCTTCTAGGACTTTCATAGCTAGAGAGAAGTCAATGCCCGGCTTCAAAGCTTCAAAAGAATAGTTGAGTCTCTTGTTAGCAGCTAATGTAGCTGATGATTTTCAGTGGAAGCCAACGCTCATACACCATTCCACAAATCCTGGGGCCCTTAAGAATTATGCTAAATCTACTCCGCATGTGCTCTATAAATGGAACAACAGAGCCTGGTGACAGCACATCTGTTTACAACATGGTTTCTGAATATCTTAAGGCCATTATTGAGACCCACTGCTCAAAATAAGTAAATAAATAAAATAGAGATTCCTTTCAAAATATTACTGCTCATTGATGAGGCACCTAGTAACCCAAGAGCTCTGATGGAGATGTACAGTGGCATTAATGTTGTTTTTATGCCTACTTATACAATATCCATTCTGTAGCCCATGAATCAAGGAGTCATTCCAACTTTTAAGTCTTATTATTGAAGAAATACATTTTGTAAGACTGTAGTTGCCATTTATAGTGATACCTCTGATGGATCTAAGCAAAGTAAATTGAAAACTTTCTGGAAAGAATTCACTACTCTTGATACCATTAAGAACATGCATGATTTATGGGAAGAGGCCAAAATTTCAGCATTAATAGGAATTGAAGGTAGTTAATTCCAACCTTGACAGATAAGTTTAAGGGGTTCATGACTTCAGTGGAGGAAGTAACTGCCGATGAGGTGGAAATAGCAAGAGAACTAGAAGGAAAAGTAGAGCCTGAAGATGTGACAAATTGCTGCCATCTCATGATAAACTAATGGATGAGGAGTTGCTTCTTATGGACCAACAAAGACAGTGGTTTCTCAAGATGGAATCTATTTCTGGTGAAGATACTCTGAAGACTGATGAAATAGCAACAAAGGATTTAGAATAGTACATCAACCTAGTTGATAAGGCAGCAGCAGGGTTTGAGAAGATTGACTCCAATTTTGAAGGAAGTTCTCCTGTGGGTAAAATGCTATCAAGCAGCATCATCATATGCTGCAGAGAAATCATTCATGAAAGGAAGAGTCAATTATTGCAGAAAAATTCATTGTTGTTTTATTTTAAAATATTTCACAGCCGTCCCATCCTTCAGCAATCAGTGCCCTGATGGGTAAGAGGCTATCAACATCCAGGCAAGGAGATCCTCCAACAGCAAAAAGATTACAACTTGAAAATTCAGATGATTGTTATATTAACTATAAAGTACATTTAATTATGTACATTGTTTTTAGACATAATGCTCTTTTGCATTTAAAAGCCTGCACTATAGTGTAAATATAAGTTTTATATGCACTGCAGAAAAAAGAAAATTTATTTGATTCCCTTTACTGCTGCATTCACTTTATTGCAGTTGTCTGGAACCCCACAATATCTCTGTAGTTTGCCTGTGTCACCAAGTGAAAGACACCAATCTGAAAAGGCTACATATTGTATGATTCTAGCTGCATAAAATTCTGAAAAAGGCAAAACTATGGAAACAGTAAAAAGACCAGTAGTTGCCAAGAGTTAAGTGGGGAGGTGGGGGTGAACAGTCTGAACACAGAGGAGTTTTAGTCAAAATATACTATATAATACTGCAGTGGTGGATACATTTCACCATACGTTTGTCAAAACTCTTAGAATATGCAACACCTAGAGTGAACTCTAATGTAAACTATGGACAATAATGTGTCAATGTAGGTTCATGAATTTTATTTTTTTATTTGTATTTATTTTTTAATTTTTTAAATTTATTTGACAGAGAGAGCGAACGCTTACACACAAGTAGAGGGAGGGGCAGAGGGAGAAGCAGACTCCCCACTGAGCAGGGAGCCTGCTGTACACCTCGATCCCAAGACCCTGAGATCATGACCTGAGCTGAAGGCAGATGCTTAACTAACTGTGCCATCCAGGCTACCCAAGGTTCATAGATTTTAACAAATGCACTGCTGTGGTGTGGGATGTTGATAGTTGAGGAGGCTGTACACATGTGGGGACAGTGGGTAAATGGGAACTCTGTACTTCCTGCTTAATTTTCTTGTGAACAAAATACTGCTCTAAATAGTAAAGATTACTGATTAAAAAATATTTTATGATTTGTAATAAAAAAAGCTTTGTGTCTTGCCTTCTACAAAAAAAAAAAATAAAATAAAAGACAAAATAAAATATACAAAGAAACCAGGGATGTGTAAGTTTGAGAACAGAGTGATTATGAGTTCTGGCCTTTGAACTCTGAATTTATATATTTCCTGATGGCTTTAAGAGGAGTTGATGTGATGGAGGACATAGTCACACCTTTGAACTGTTTCAAAGGCAATGGTTCTCAAAGTGTGACCCAGGCCCAGCAGAGTCAGCATCACCTAGGAACTTCTTAGAAATGTAAATTCTTAAGCCTTATTTCAAATCTACTAATCAGAAATAGGGATTGGCTCCAGCTATCAGTGTGATGGAGCACTCTAGATGATTATAATGCTTGCTAAGAGTAAGCTAAGAGTAAGAGTAAGAACTACTATCTTAAGGTGTGGTGAATGTGCTGCATTCAACCATCTTATTATCTGAATAGTCCACAGGGTATTCGTCTATCCATTAGGGTCTGTGGTTGCATGGAACAGAAACTGTCTAAGCCTGACTTAAGTTAAAAAAAAAAATCATACTAGAAGTTTTTCTATAAGTAACCTCCAGAATCAAATAAGAGAGACACACCAGACATCAGGAGGAGTAACCAAGGAAACAGATTTTTATAGGGAGTATTTTAGAATTGAAGTTCTTTCAACTGTTTTCTGTGCAAGTCTGACTTTGCTGAAATCCAGAGTGCTAGAATGCAGTCTGTGAGTGGCAGAGAGAGGCATGGGTGGCACTATGACCAGTAGTCCCAGTAGGTTACTTCCCGGTGGCTGTTCTAGCAAGATGGGTGATAGAGCAGTAAAATACCCGATGTTGACTGTAGGGAGGCGGTATGACACAGAGCAAGGTACATGGACTCTGGTACTGGATGCATCTGAACTGGAGTCCTAACTTCACTGCTTATGAGTCTTACCATCTTGGGGAAACTACTTAACTTGCTTGAGCATCAGTTATAAAATGAGCAGGGTTGACATGCGGATTAGAGAAAATGTAGACAAAGCATCCAGAACATAGTAGGTAGTAACTTTCATTGGGCACCATCACCAATCTTTGAATCACCAACTATTACTTACTTCACCTCCCACAAGTTTTGGGAGGGTGCCTTGGAAGCCATGTATTTACTCCCTAAATGTTACCCAACGGTGCCCTAGGTGTCAGAACAGGTTAATACTCTTCCTAACATGCCCCAAACTTCCAGAGATTAAATTCAGCTGTAGAGGATTTATCTGAAGGTGGGGGGAAAGTAGCCTTTGAAATAAAGTCATTAGGAGCTGGCCTACTCATTGTATTCCAGCAAAGAGAATGAGTCACCCTTTCCCTGCCAACATGTATGTGTAAATACAGACCAAGGTTAGGCAACTAGCTGCTCTTGCTTTATTCTCTGTGGCCCTCACCTGCTGTCATAGCAGCAGCTTTTGAAATGGAGAAAAAATGCAATGATTGCATGACCTAATTCAGGCCTGGTGCTTCAAGCGGGAAACATGTGTGGGCCTCTCTCTTTCATACACACACTCAGAGCCTAAAGCAATCAGCAGGGATTTTGAAACAGGTCCTTGTGGAAATAAATCCAAGGCCCTACACCTACCTATTACATAACTAGAGGTTATGGAAACAAAGCCCTGTGGCTGGGTGTGCCTGAGTATGCAAGCCAGAAAGATACATACCAGATACCAGAGCCCTACCCTGTCCTTACTAAGCAGAAAAGGGAAGCCAGAAATGACTTCTTCATCCAGGATAGCTAGAATGCTGTCTTCTGAAGAGGGTCAAGTGGGAGAAAGGAAAAGAAGATAACAAATGTGAGCTCTTATTAGGTATTAGAAAACAGTCTTGGTCATTTTGCTAAGTATATCTCAATCTTCACAATATGTTTTTGAGCTGATCATGATAAGGTCACAATTATCAAATCACGGATGAGGGAACTGAAACTCAGAAAAGTGAAATCAGCTTGCTAGTGAATGGCAGTGGCAGGTTCACAAAGGTTATATCCGTATGGCTACCACATTCTAGCTTAGTATCCTGCTGGAATGGGAAAGAGACAGGGCCAGAGCCCTAGTCCTACCTGCCCCCATCCGGGTGAGGTGGGCTGTACCAGTGAGATGGGAGTCAGATTGCCATTCACCTTTACTTAAGGCAGCCTCGGCCCACTAGGGTTGTTGTTACATCTCTCTGGAAAAGAAGAAGGTATACACTATCCCTAGCACCCAAAAGGTAAAAGGGGATATGCACTTTGATTTAGAGATAAACTCTGGGGCTTCCCAAGCTACTTTCACCTTTGCACAAGATTCTTTTTTTTTTTTTAAGAATTTTTATTTATTTATTCATAGAGACGGGGGGGGGGGGGGCAGAGACACAGGCAGAAGGAGAAGCAGGCTCCACGCAACAAGCCTGATGTGGGACTCGATCCCGGGTCTCCAGGATCACACCCCGGGCTGCAGGCGGCACTAAACCGCTGCGCCACCGGGGCTGCCCTGCACAAGATTCTTTGAGAAAAGACAACAAGTTCACAAAGCAAAGGACTTCAGTGCATTGTCCAAGACACAATAGGTTTTTTCTTTTTGTTTATTTTTCCATCTTGAAACATGATGGCACGAAAAGACAATTTTGCCAAATTTCCTCTGAAGTCTAATCAGTGTCAAGGTCTAATCAAGCCAAAGAATGGACCATCCACATTTAAAAGCAATTCCTTCCTTCTGTGAGTAACTTACAGGCAGTGCTTATAGGCAATGCCTACATGCATTCATTTATTCACTTAAACACATTACATATTTATGGATAGATTATTCTGGTCAAGCATCATGCTCATTGCAGACATGGTGGAGCTAATTAAGACAGAGATTTGCCCTTAAGGGATTTTTAGTTGAAAGATGAGAACAAGACCTGGGCAATGATACAGGTACATGAAGGGCAGTGAAAGCAGGAGTGACACCTATTAGAGACAAGGAGAAGTAGAGGACAGTGTCTCAAGCAGAAGGATGACCATGAGCACAAGCAGAGAGGCATGAGAGAATTTTATGTATTTTTGTAAATAGAGAGTAATCCAAAAAGTTGGACTGTGAAGCTTGAGAAAGATGATATAAAAGGAGATGAAATTGGAGAAATAAACGCCTAGATCAGGAAGGATGTTAAGGTTTTGCTCAAGATCACAAAGTTTATCAGGGGTTAGGTGTGACACTCAAATCTTTTGCTTCAGATTATAGAGATCTGTCAACTACACAAATCTAATTTGTTTAATATATATATATATATGTTCCCTGGCCTTTAGTGACTATTGAAACCTGCTTTCAAAAATGGAAGGGTTGGGGATCCCTGGGTGGCTCAGGGGTTTAGCGCCTGCCTTCGGCCTGGGGCATGATCCTGGAGACTGATGATAGAGTCCCGCATCAGGCTCCCTGCATGGAGCCTGCTTCTTCCTCTGCCTATGCCTCTGCCTCTGTGTGTGTGTATGTGTGTCTCATGAATAAATAAATAAAATCTTTAAAAAAAGGAAGGCTTTATTCCATATCCTTGTGATAGGTCCATATTATATCATATTTTTTTGCAGTTGGTATCTTTTATGATGATTTTTCTATGTGCTATCCAATCTATGTTCCTGATCAGTATAAAGTACTGGATAACCCCTTGGTGTTTGGCTAAAGTTAAATTAAGTACTTTGAAAAGTCCTGGGCCTCTTGTCCATCTACTATTCATCTCTTCATCTGCATGCATTTTGAATTTTACATGTGTACCAGTATTTAGCTCTTCTCTCTCTCTCTCTCTCTCTCTCTCTCTCTCTCTCTCTCTCTCTCTCTCTCTTCCTACCAGGGCACTTTCCTAGAAAACATGCTTTTGCAGCCCCAGGTCACCTTATAAGAAACCTGACTATCTGAATCCACCATGCTATAGTGACCATATAAAGGGACAGCATAGGTAGAGGCACCCCAGCTTTTCCAACTTTCAGCCTTTTGACTCTTTCCAACTCAGGTATCAGACTAGAGGATCCTTTGAGATGACCTTAACTCCAGTCGCCATCTGAGAACAACCTCCTAAGACAGCCCAATTCAAGGAAGCCCAGTCATGCTGCTCCTGAATTCTTGACCCTCAGAAATGGAAAGATTATATATGATGTCTGTTACTCAAGATACTGTGTTTTGGGGTGATTTACTATGCAACAGTAAGTGATAGTTTTTCAATGGTGTTTGAGTGGAAAGGCCAAATGATAAGGAATACTGTTTCTTATAGTATCTGTTCCTCTGTGTCTTTACTTGGATATTCTTTCTCTTCTCTTCATCAACCCAGACTTGCCCATGTTTGAAGCTCAGTTGTGATCTTAACTTCTCCATCTTTCTCTGACACCCTAATCCAAAACGATCTCTGTCTTCTTTGAGGTCAAGACCAAGGGTTCACAGACCTGCCTCAAAAGCAGAATCCTTGCTGAGTTGTTAAAGAAATGCATGCCTAGGCCCTACCCTGGACCTACCGAATCATAATCAACAGGGTGGGGACCAAGCATCTTTACTGGTCTGACATCAGTTGGTGGATTGGTGTGGAGCAGCTTTTGGAAACCACTCATCTGGACCATGAATCTGAGCACGGGATTACTCACTGCCTTGTAATAGCTTCTTACTGGAATATTGTCTTTAAATTAATTTTAAAAGAAGAACCCTGTTCCTTTGTTCATTCACTTGGTGGAAATTAACTGGGTACTTGCTATTTGCTGGCCATTGTACTAGGTGATGGCAATAGAGAGATGAGTAAGCACTAGGATCTATCTCAAAGAGATCTCAGGCGTTGCTGCAAGGCAGAAGACCGGGCAATGAATGACTCAGGGAGGGAGGCAGCCAGAGGTGGAATGCAGTGGCATGTCAGCTGGTACTAATGATCCCTGAAGCTTTTGTAAGCACAGTCAGCCAGCCAAACAGGTAGGACCAAGATGAGAAGGCTGCATATCATTTGTTTTCCTTCCTTCTATCCATTCCTGTTCATGCACAGATCCTTTCCTCACTTCCAGGCTTTCCTTGATATTCAATCTGATCCAATTTTATCTGTAGAGAATTATCCTCAGGAAGGACCCTGAGGTCCTGTGTTCTCTGAGATCAGTACCCAACGAGGGATCACTTTGCCCACAGAAAAGTCAATACTGTAGCAAACCATTTTTGAACCATATATTAAACACTTCTTATATTCCAGGTTACTATGTTAAGCATTTCTTCCATTCTCTGCCCAGGCATCTCTTTGAGGTAATTATTTATATTTTACCCCTTGTCTACCCCCTCATTTCTCTTACTGTTGCACCTGCCTCTGCTTCTTACTTACTTAGTCCTTCCAGCGATAGGCTCACTGTCATCTCTGTCTAGTCTGGCTCCAGCTAATAGAGACATCTGTTACCTCAGAATATGTTTCCAACATTTCATTTAAACCCAATGCATTTTTTTTCCTCCTGTTGCTATAAAAATATTACCACAGTGTAGTGGCTTAAATGGGCATAAATTAGTATCTTATGGTTCTGGAAGTCAGAAGTCAAAAATGAATCTTTCTGGGCTAAAGAAAATGACATTTCCTCTGGAGGCTCACAGGAAGAATCCATTCCCTTGCCTCTCAGAGCTCCCAGAAGCTGTCTGCATTCGTTAGCTCTCAGGCTCTTCTTCCATCTTCAAAGCCAGCAGTGTCACATCACCTCTCGACCCTGACATCCTGCTACCTTCTTTTAAGGATTATTGATGATTTCACTGAGCCCACATGGACAATCCTGAATAATCTCTCCATCTCAAAATCCTTAATTTAATCTACTGTGTGAAGTTCCTTGTTCCATGTAAGGGGAGCTATTTATAGATTTGATGGGAGCTGGGATGTGAAGGAAGGTGGGCAGTGGGCTACACCACTGTTTCTAAGTTATCTTCCTGTCTACCTTCCACTGGACACATCTCATCCAAGGATTGGAGGAAAGGAAGCTGAAGTCAATGTTAGAATTGCTAGGTCTCCTTCCCAGAGTTGAACTGAATCTAGGGTGTAGACTATCCATCCATCTATGATTGAGTCTCATTATCTTTATCAATCATCTGATCCCACAAAGTCTACTCTGCCCTAAATTGGAGTTTTCCTTGGCCACTGCCGAAGGGAAGGTCCTCCCTCACATAATACTTCCTCTTCACTGTAACTTTGTGCGCTTCCCCTCCTGTCATCCATCCCTATTCCTACCGCATCTTGTGGAATGTACCTTTTTAGACCATATGGACCATTTACATTCTCAGACTTTCATCTCTTCAGTTCATCTTTAACCATACCATATTCACTATGAGCCTCTAGCTGGACGGTGTTTATTGACTGATATCCTACCTCCTTTATATTTTGTCCATCTTAGATTCTATACTTCATCTTTTCAACAACACTTCTACCTATCCTTTCCTTTGAATTTCAGTATCATTCCCCCTACCCATGGGTGAATCCCTACTGCCTTTTCCAGGTTTGACTCCTACATTCTAAAAGCAATGAGAACAACATAACTGAGCAGATGGGCATTATTATAAACTTAAGTTCACTAACAGCAATTGGTACCTCAGCTCTGCTCCCTGAAATAACAATTTTTCACCCATCACCTCCTCTCCTTTTCAATTTAAGCATCCTTCTCTTTGCACCATACTTCAAGGCCCTGCCAGTTGCCTCCTCCTCAGCAAAGCAGTGCCTGAACCTATCCAACCCAGCCATAACCAATGCTTCCCTCCTGCCAGTTCTCAGAGCATTTATCTGTGCTTTTCTTGGGGAATGTGAATATTCACCCTGGGAACATATTATACAGAGTTCTTACCTTCTTCACAACTTTGTGAGTCTTAAAAGTAAGTTTCACTCTTTTTGGTCTTTATTCTCCTTATCGCCTAACACTGGTCTTGCTACACAGAAGGCTCCAAATGCAAAATTGCTAAATGCATAAATGAACGTATGGACATAAAACATTGATGCTTTCTTCAGTAACGCTGCCATGATAAGTTGGAAATTCACTCATCTGGGCCTATGAAAGCTAGTACTGCCCTTCAGCGATATACTTCTTGCCAACAGCAGACTCAGAAAAAATCTCCAGTCACTTACAGTGACAAGATTTGTTTCTCAAGCTTGCACATTTCTGTTCTAAAAACAAGCAAACATAAACAACAACTAAAGTCATAATAATGATGATGAGGTGTACATGAGATGTGTGTATATGTTGGTAGACATAGAAATCTTTCAAAAACAATCTCTTGACAAAATATTGAAATTTCATGTTTTTGCTAACACAGTGTAATGATAGAGTCCCTAAATTATTTTCAATCTCCACATTCCTGGTATTTTAACCTACCCTGGCAGAGCCAAAAGAGGAGTGGAAATAAAGTAGGTGGAGGGAGCAGGGGAAAGATTTAAGGAGATGCTTCCAAGATAAATCACAGAAAATGGAACACCCCTTCCAGAAATGAGGCTCCATGCAGCTTTTGACAACGGTTCAAAGCTGTCACGCTTCTTTAATTCGTAGATGCGTCAGCTGAGAAAGGTTTCAGTATTCCCACCGAAACCAGAACTACTTCAGATTTATGTGATCCACACCCTTGGAATCAAGGCACTAACATGTTCTGCTCCAGGCACTGAAAAGCTTAGCAGCTCCCTTTCAAAAAGCAAGGTTTCCTGTAAAACAAATGGAGCCAATCACAGGTGGAGCAGATCCAGGCTATTACAGGAGCTCACGTGGCTCAGGTGAGATTGGGCTAAAAAAGGTTTATGCCTGTGCTTCACCTCACTCCTCTTTTCCATTGAACTCACCATGGGCTTTGTGAGCTTCAATAGCTGGGCAGACCATGCTTTGTTTTTGTGAGGCTTTAGCAAAACACTCTGCCCTTGCCTAATTTCCCCCACTCAGGGTCAGGTATATGACTCAGCTGCATCAAATCCCCTGGGAATCCAGTGATGATGGGTAATTGTCCTTTAATGCCAAACTGATGAGCTCTTGAAGCACTTAACTATGGTTAACTAATTAAGCTACATATAAACATTCACCTTCCCTGGCTAAAGACCAAGTGGAGGCTAAGGTCATTGGCAGAGAGGCAGAATTATTTGCTAAGATTCAGTTTCTATATTTATTATCAAAGTTCACTGGGCTTTTTTGGGGGAGGAGGCTTTAAGAAGTTTTTATTTCACTCATGTCACCAAGAACAAATGAGAAATTAAGTAAATTTCCCTCTAAGAACAATTCCCAACCAGGGTATATACCCCTTTGAGACACATTTATAGATCTGTTTGGGGTCAGAGGCACAGGGTTCAAACTAGTCTCATAAGCCCTCCTAATAGGGCTTGCTTCCCAATCTCTATTTGAAATAGTGAGCTCACTGTCACTATTGGGCTTCCATAGTGGTATTGTCAAATTCTGGGGGGAGAGGGGAATTAGGGGTAACCTCTGATGATGAAATGCTTGAATTTTAATTTTTGCACATTACTGTGGGAACCTAGACCTATTTATTTAAGCTTGATGTCAACCAGGTTCTCAACCATAGTTGCACATGTGAATCTCTGCTGGTTACTTAAAAGTTCTGGAGCCAAAGTGTCTTCCCTGAGTATTATATGTCATTAAGCTCCGAGATGCTTATGTGTGAGAGAGAAAGAGAGAGAGAGAGAGAGAGTGCATCTATGCGTATGTTGTGTACACATATACATATATACACAAACCTATATGCCTAGCTATGTATATGTATGTTTAAAGTTAGTATGGATTGGGATCCCTGGGTGGCCCAGTGGTTTAGTACCTGCCTTTGGCCCAGGGTGTGATCCTGGGGTCCCGGGATCGAGTCCCATGTTGGGATCCTTGCATGGAGCCTGCTTCTCCCTCTGCCTGTGTCTCTGCCTCTCTCTCTGTCTCTCATGAATAAATAAATGAAGTCTTAAAAAAATAAAGTTAATATGGATTAAATGATGCATCAATTACTTGATCAATGATCAAAATAAAATTAGTGAGCTGAAATTGCTTTTTTCATTAAACAGATCTTCACTGAGTGCCCACTCAATACAAGGTGCAGTGATGACTAAAACCAAGCCCTGCCCTAGAAGAATCTATGATAACTTTCAACCACTGGACAAGAAACATCCTATTCATCTGCAGCATTCCCTACATCCGGTACTGACAATGGCTCATGGGAGAATTGCAATACACGTTTTTACATCAATGAGTGATCTTATATCCTTCCTGTAGCATCTACATATTGAGGTTGCTGGTTTCTCTTGAGACCACTTTCTTTAGGTTGAATATTCTTTTATGTAACTAGATGTTCTTTCACTTACTGAACTTGCCCTGCTCCCTCTCTCCACAGGGATGTGACCCTTTCTGTCTCCCTCCTCCCATCCTCCATAGCTGATTGATTTCTATTCATCCTCCAAATCTCAGCTCAAAGACCACTTATCCATGGAAGCCTTCCTTAACATCCGTTGCCAGCCCTGTCTTCTATATGAACAACCTAAGTCTGCCTCTTTGCTCGTACTCCCTCATGTTTCTTTCACTCAGATTCTTATATAAGTTTGAAATCTTATAGTCAGAAGTACAATTGTTTCTTTTCTGTGTCTCTTTAATACTTCACCAGATAGAAAGCACAATAAGGACAGGCACAGAACGTCCCTCCAGTGTGCCACCCGAAATCCATGCTGCCTGCACACAGAAAGTTCACAAGAACTATTTGCATCCAAGAACTATTGGAGTGAATGAGCAAATGGTAGAGAGAGGTCCTCTTATCAATATAAGAGCTGACAGATATGGTAACAAGTAGTTACAGGGATTTAATAGCAAAAGTGTGTACTTCTTGCCAAATAAAACCCCAGGACTAAAGAAGTGAGAATAGTAGTAAGGGAACAGCCATTCTCCTTGGTTCTTGTCCCAGAAAAATAAACAGAGTACCATTTGTGTAGTATAAATGGTATTCACTGAGCACTGTTTTACCAACCATGCTCTGATGCTGGTGAGAAGGTCAGGCATGGCAGTCAAGCTCTGGGATGACTCTTTTCATCTTATCCCTTTGCTTTCACTATTTGACAAATGGAAACCTCTTGACTGAAAAGCTGGGAAAGCAACCTTAAACATGCTTTAGGAGAGCAGGTTCAGGAAACTGCCTCGGTTGAACTCCTAGCTCTACCTTGAATTAGTGGTTGAAAATAGGCAAAGATCTTCACTAGTTTGTGCCTTTGTTTCCTCATTTATGAAATGGGGAAACCGAGAGAACCAGCATCCTGGGATTGTGCAGAGAATTAAATACTCTAAAGTAAATTAGGGTCCTCACTCATATCTCAGCACACCTTAAATTCTCACTATTTTATTAGTGCTCAGTTATTCTTAGCTGGGTTGGGAATGAAAAGGGAACCATGGGAATTAACCTTTGTAGAAAACCTACTGTGTGTCGGGTAATGCCAAAAGTACTTTGACTCAGGCTAATCCTCACTACAGTCCCAAGAGGTGGTTAAAACTGAACTGGAAGGAAGTTATAGACCTTGCCAATCTCTACAAAGAGGCCTTCTGGTATCTAGTTCCCCTGCTGTGGGAATGTTGACTCTTTGAGGAACAGAAATAGATTATATCTTACTGGGACTATTTCTCAGAGAATTTATGGTTAAAGGAAATTCCTTACAATCCATTAAGACAATATTTGTACCCATGACAATTCTCTCCACTTTGAAGGCAATAGTCATTCAGAGTTCTCCATGCACAACCTCAAAGAATATTGAACTTAAATCATTCACATAGACAAGAGCCTAAGACTTGGCATCACAATACTGGTGGTTTGGGGAACTTAAACCAGTTCCCTAACTTTTTTGAACTTCAATTTCAATTTCTTCTTCTCCTTTTTCATCTCCCTCCTCCTATTCTTCTTTTCCTCATCCTTCACCTCCTCTGCTTCTCCTCCTCCTCCTTTCTCCTCCCTCCTCCTCCTTCCCCTCCTCCTCCTCCTCTTCCTCCTCCCGTCCTCCTCCTCCTCCTCCTCCCCCTTCTTCTTCTTCTTCTTCTTCTTCTTCTTCTTCTTCTTCTTCTTCTTCTTCTTCTTCTTCTTCTTCTTCTTCTTCTTCTTCTTCTTCTTCTCTTTCTCCTCTTTAATAATAGGAATGGTATATGGGAGTTATAACACCAGCCTTACTTGCCTCCTAAGGTTGTATTGAGAATTAAATCAGTACCACTCAAAGCATGGTCTGTCCATGAACTACTGTCTACCCTTCAACCAGCAATTTCAGCCTAGACCCACTGAATCAGATTTTCTAGGGGATGGCCTCCAGAAATCTCTTTTAATAATATTCTTCAGGGTGATTCCTCTACTTGTTAAAGCATTTTGTAATGTGTTCTATTCCTGTCCAACTCTCCCTGATCCACATTCCATCTCCTCTTCTTTCCTCAAACCCTCTTTTCTATTTTTCATTGTCTTCCATCTACTTCACTCCCTCATCTTCCCACCAAACTGAAAATATTTTGTCTGTAGAGAGCCTGTACTCTTCCAATCTTCTGGGTTCTGTAAACACTAGGTTTTGAAATCATGTTTGATGAATGGATGCATGGACAAATGAACAAATTGCATAGCGTATCCAACAATGTTAGTTTTTTTTCTTTTTACAGACTAAATCATATTAATCTACATAATGGTTTTCCTCCAACAAATCTCAAGTGCTTTCACATGCACAACCTCATGCATCTTCACCTGCACACCATCTTACTGAAGCAAGCAGAGGCAGATACCACCTCCCCACCGGACCCCACCCTACCCCACCCTGCTCCATCCCCAACCTGGCCAGATGCTGATACAGAAACTGAGAGTGTTTGGGTACTTGCCTCATAACATACAGGGAAGAGGAAGTATCAGAATTAGAGACTGGTTATATGTCCTAACCTCTGACCCATTTCCTTCCATTCCCAAGGTCCCTGGATTTAGAGAGAGCATAAGATGAACTCCAGCTCTGCTCTCTTCAGTGGTAGAGTCCAGGAAAAGATATACAACCTCTTTCTACCTATATGTTTGGAAGCTTAAATTAGAGAGCATTTGTAAAATGCCTGGAGCATAGTAAGTGCTTGGTAAATATTACATCTCTTTCCCATGTTCTTTTGGGCTGGCTCCTGCAAATGTTATCAGCAAAATGTACTTGGCTTCATTTAAAGTATCTTGATTGAGGGCAACAGAGTATAGTCCTGCCCTTTGATCTGCATTTCTTCAATAGCTGGAGTGAAGAACTTGTGTAAGCTGAAAAGAATAAAACTAGTACAGGTTTCTCAATATGCATTCCTTGGACTACCTGAATCAGAAATCCCTGGGTGTTTGTTGAAAACACAGATTCCTATGTCCTACCTAAGAACTACCCAAATCCCCAGGGGGTGGGTCCTAGAAATCTGTATTTTTTACAAGCATGCCAAGCAAACCTTATAACCACTCAAGTTTGAAAACCATTGCTTTAGTTAATCTAGATACTTTAGTTAATCAAGTATCAGCCTTGACTGTATATTAGGAAGAATTGGTGAACTTTTAAAGCCCGGATTCCTACCTAGAACAATTAAATAAGAGTATCAGGGTGGGAGGGAGCATTGGGTGAGAGGTAGGATGGATATTGGAAGTGAAGGAGAGAGCAGGAGCCAACCAGACCTTTTATGCCCTGTAACTAATTCATTAGCATTTAAATGTGTCTGCTATTGGGGGAGAAAGAAGACGAAGGCAAGAAATTATATAAACATATTTTTAGATTTTATTTTCCTAAATCAAAAGCATAACCTGAGCTGTTGAAGGCATTTTGAAAAGAAGCCCTTTCTTCTTTCTATGTAGGATTCACTGAATTCATAGACCAAAATGAGAGGAAGGTAAGGTTAAGTTTATTCCCTAAACTGCCTTCTAACAAAGAAGCTGTCCTCATATGACCAATGTGCACTGCTGCATGAGGAACACCTACCTGGCATTTAAACAGTCTGCACTTTTAATTATTATACTAACATTTTGTCAACTGTCAAATGCTCAGAAATAATTTTATATCCTCCCATTTCTATGCAACACATTTATTGATATTCATGAAGTGAGTTTCTCCAGCAGTGTCTAGACTGAATGTCAATAGGGTCTGGTGAGGGAGATACTTTCCACAGAGGGAGGATATTAATAATGGAATTCAGAAATTATTTTTAATTTTGGTTTAATAAAGGATTAGATGGTACAAGACCACTGTGCCCCCTTAATAGTCTGATGCATAAATAAATGTAACCTGGCCAAGTCATTTTGAATATCAAAGATGAGAAATGATCAACTTAGCCTAATTCGTTTTTAGCTGATAGCAGCTTCACATTTTTACAGGCCAAAGTCTAGTTTTCTATGTTATATCAGAGATTTTTTGCTTGTGTCCTTGGCAAAAGGGAGAGTGAATTTGGGAAGGTAGACTCTCACTTTTGTAAATCTGAATTATAGAAAAGGTAGAAAAATGGATTTTGCAGAGATTCTTGGCAATAACCTGCTTCTGAAAAAAAAAAAAAAGTACCTGGGGATGACTCTCAGAAAACTGTCCAAGCTTCGTAGTCGGAAAACAGGAGAGAGTATTGCTACACATTTAAGGGCCTTAGAAAAAATCATTACCATCATGGGGCAAGTGGCCGATAATCTGCTAAACTTTTCCCAAGTTTTTCCACACTTAATCCCCCACCAACACCAGGAGATACCCCCAATTATCACCCCTGATTTTATTGTTGGTTTGTGAAGACCTCTGTTCTAGAACACTGAGTTGATTGCACTATTATGGCATTGTTTTTATTATTTATCTATACAGAGACCCCTTTCATTAAATTAGTAATTTATCCATTTTATTCCCAAATCCCATGTCCATTCCTCCTCATCCCACAGGTAACCGTGCTATTGTATTTATATGTGTGTTTTGTGTGAATGTATTCTGATACAATGCACAATACATGAATGGTAATGTTACAGCTGTTTCTTACTTTTTCGTTTTTTTTTAATAAATTTATTTTTTATTGGTGTTCAATTTACCAACATACAGAATAACACCCAGTGCTCATCCCGTCAAGTGCCCCCCTCAGTGCCTGTCACCCATTCACCCCCACCCCCCGCCCTCCTCCCCTTCCACCCCTAGTTCGTTTCCCAGAGTTCGGGGTCTTTATGTTCTGTCTCCCTTTCTGATATTTCCCACACATTTCTTCTCCCTTCCCTTATATTCCCTTTCACTATTATTTATATTCCCCAAATGAATGAGAATATATAATGTTTGTCCTTCTCCGATTGACTTACTTCACTCAACTAGAGTTGTTTTTAAGCCCCTTTGATGTTGTTCTGTGTACCTCTAACACAGGTTATATATCCACCTGATTTTCCAAGATGAAGGAACTGAGGCTTAGGAAGTAAAGTACATTATCTGGCACAGCATCACATGGATATTCAATTGTGGAGCTGGTCTCCAGTCGTTTTTGCTCCAAAGATTGTATTCTTGACCACTCTACTTCCCTTTGCTTCCCTTTAAAAACTTCTGTTTGTTTTTCACAGTGATCCTGTGAAGTTCAGAGAGGTTAAATAGTTTGTCCAAGGTCACTCAGCTAGTTAGTAGCAGAGTTTAGATGACAATTCAGGTGTGTCTGACTCCTGAATCTGTGTAGTTTTCATTTTTTTATCTAATGATCTGTTAGTGCTAGAGCCTTCTGAGTTTGCTCACTCTTCAAACTCCTTGCTCTGTGTTTGATCCGTGTTTACTGGGCTGGAGGAGGGATATTTCGTTCCTTACCAAACAGAACAATGGAAGAGATGGGGCATCTTGTGGAGAGAGGCCTCTTGGATTGTCGGTTACAATCTTACTATGGCTTGTACTACAGTGAGTAGTACCATCTGAACCTATGGGGCCAAGGAAGGCTGTCTGGGCAATTTCTCCTCTCTGAGTGGATTTCTGCCAAGGTCTCATGCTGGAATGATGAGAGAACTATTGAGTTCTTTCTCCAAGGCTGACATGATGCAATAAGTTTGGTGACCGGAGGTTTTCCTTTTTCTAGTTGCCCTTGGATTCTTTATAGGTTTGTCTACTGGGATTATGTAAAGCTCCTTGTATGAGTTGGCCAGTGGCCCTCAGCTGCATTGTCCTTGCTGGTAAGCACTCAAGTAGCATGAAAGGAAGTGTCGCTTCTCCTGAATATTCCTGAAGATCACAGGTCTAGATCACTAGTCCTGGAGTTTGGCCTTGTGGACCAAGATTCTTATACCTGAATTAAACAACAGGTATAAAGTATGTTTCTGTACACTTTTACATTTGTCTTCAGTCATTTCATAGCCAGCCAACCATTTGCATAGAGTACTTTTCTTGTCATCAAACAAAGGAGAGAGAAGAACATTGAGGTTTTCGAAGTATTGAGTAGAGTTTTCTTATTCTGATACAAATCTGAGGGGTTGTCTGTGTGGGAAAAAATGTGATGAATTTTATAGTAAAACAAAACAAATATCTCAGACTCACTTCTTCTTTCCAGTGCAACCTTGGGCAATTTACTTAACCTCTGGCTTATTTCCTCAAACATAAACTGGAGACAATGACATCCGTCTCACAATGCTATTATGAAATAATAGGAGAAAATATATATAAAATACCTGGCACATTATCAGGCATTCATTGAATGTTAGGTCACCATCAAAAAGAATATATTGCAAATATTTTAGTACCTCAGCTCATTTTAAAGATTTTTCTAGCTGAAGTTAAATTATAGATTTTTTTTTTCCTTTGCCCTTTCAGTTCATTTTGGTAGAGGACAGCTTAGCTGGGCCTTGCAGCATTTGGAAGGTCATTCTGTGCATGAATTTGTTTTGGCATTTATTTCTGCCTTCTTTATTTTATTTTATCCACTGCCAAGGGGGCATTTTGATTGGCACGGGGAGCCAAGTGAAACAAAACACTCCCTTCGAGGGACATACATGCAGGATCTCTGTGAGAATCGCCTCCTTTCTGTCTGATGAGGGCTGACTTTCTTTCCCTTCACTGTGTTTCTGAGAGATTTTTGATGTTTTTCTGGCCCTGTCAGTTTCATTCCTTGCCTGCCTCATTCACCAACACCACAAGGCACTATCAGCTCAGACCCAGAAACATGATGCCAACGTTGTAGAATCCATTTAGACATGGTAACGTCTAGTCTGAGGCTTGCAGGAGACTACGACTGAATTTATTTTAAAGCCTAAAGGGAGAGAAAGGTTTCTCTCCCTGTCTGGTACGTGGTTTCATTACTCAGCCTCTTTCCTAGTGATAGGGATTTTGTTCACTGTCCCTTGAAAGATATCAATCATCTGAGCTCACCTGTTCCCATGAGCTGTACTTTTTGATCAGTGTCTCCAAAATGAATCATCTAAAAGTTTCTACTGCTTTAAGCAGAGACTCTTCCAGGTAGTCTAGGGATGAAATGCATTATTCAGTAAGCTCTGTTCTCTCCTGCACCCAAAGAAATTCAGGAGAGGCAGTTACTCTGCTTTGGAAGAGAATCTGAGAGCATCATGTGTTATAAGAAGCATGTGTTATACCTTGCACTGAAGAATCTTCAGGAAAGAAACACAAGTAATAAGCAGCAAGACAACTTAGAATAAGTTGGTGGGGGGTTGAAACCTTAGACCTAGAGCACTGTTCTTTCAACATATGGTTGCCTACTAACAACCCATACACCTGGGAGCTTGTTCCAAATATAGGCTCCTTCCCCTCCCCCCTAGAGGATTCTAATTTTGGATGTGGAGTTCTAGAATTTGCAAGTGATCCTAATGGACACTGACACTTGAGAATCACTGGAGCAGAGATTCTATATTTGTTCCTCAAGGAACATATATTGAGTTTCTTTTAAAATGTAATTTAATTCCAAATAAAGAAAAAAAAATTGAATGGTCGCTGGACTAGAAAGGAGAATAAACTTAGAAGTTACACATATGTGGTTTTAATTTTTATATTCATACCTGGAATGGTCATTAGTATTGTTTCCCAATTATTCTTGCTTTCTTTTTTCTGGGAAAAATGTTAGTATCATACTTCTTTGGGTTCTTGGAGCTAGGTGTGGTCAGGTGGGGTTTTGGCCAATGAAATGTCAACAGTGGTATCTGACAACATTTGAGATGGGTCTGGTCTGTCAGACTAGATCCCAGGATGATGGTGACAAGCAGAGAACTCCTGATAAATTACCTTGAGTTGTAAAGAATGAGTCAAGAAAAAGTGTTCATTTTTTAAGACATCAATATATGAGGTATGTTTTTTACTGCAGCAGAACCTAGACTAACCTGACTTATACACACTAACTCAGTCTGTGACCTGAGCCACAATAGTTAAGAGCCCTGAGCCTCATTATTGCCACCATTCAACAACAACAACAACAAAAATGTAATATCCACAATTAAGAGGATTAAACCAAATTGTGTAGAAGATCCTTGCCTAGTTCCTACACCATAGGCACTCAATATGTGTTGGTTTATGTCCTTGTCCCCACAGTCCTTTCCACCAATGCATGCATACTCTTTTTTATAAAGAATAAACCTTTGGGAGCACCTGGGTGGCTCATTGGTTGAGCATCTGCCTTTGGTTCAGGTTGTGATCCTGAAGTCCTGGGACTGAGTCCCTCATTGGGCTCTTCGCAGGGTGCTTTCTTCTCCCTCTACCTCTGTCTCTGCCTCTCTCTCTGTGTCTCTCATGAATGAATGAATGAATGAATGAATCAGTAAATAAATAAATAAATAAAATCTTTAAAAAAAAGAACATGTAAACATTTATTCTGTGTCCTCAGGCAACTGTGTGAATCAGAGTACAGAATCTTGAACTTGGGACATATATACATTGCAGATGGAAAATAATCATGCCATACATCCAGACTGGCACAAATAACAATGAATAAGACAAATAAGACAATCTCTCTGTCTTCAAGGAGCTAATGGTCTAGTTAGGAAGACAGAAAACCATCAGAATTGAGTAAGTCTATACAATGATGCAAGTGCTATAATACAAATAATGACAGATGATAATGTTTGTCCTTCTCCGATTGACTTACTTCACTCAACTAGAGTTGTTTTTAAGCCCCTTTGATGTTGTTCTGTGTACCTCTAACACAGGTTATATATCCACCTGATTTTCCAAGATGAAGGAACTGAGGCTTAGGAAGTAAAGTACATTATCTGGCACAGCATCACATGGATATTCAATTGTGGAGCTGGTCTCCAGTCGTTTTTGCTCCAAAGATTGTATTCTTGACCACTCTACTTCCCTTTGCTTCCCTTTAAAAACTTCTGTTTGTTTTTCACAGTGATCCTGTGAAGTTCAGAGAGGTTAAATAGTTTGTCCAAGGTCACTCAGCTAGTTAGTAGCAGAGTTTAGATGACAATTCAGGTGTGTCTGACTCCTGAATCTGTGTAGTTTTCATTTTTTTATCTAATGATCTGTTAGTGCTAGAGCCTTCTGAGTTTGCTCACTCTTCAAACTCCTTGCTCTGTGTTTGATCCGTGTTTACTGGGCTGGAGGAGGGATATTTCGTTCCTTACCAAACAGAACAATGGAAGAGATGGGGCATCTTGTGGAGAGAGGCCTCTTGGATTGTCGGTTACAATCTTACTATGGCTTGTACTACAGTGAGTAGTACCATCTGAACCTATGGGGCCAAGGAAGGCTGTCTGGGCAATTTCTCCTCTCTGAGTGGATTTCTGCCAAGGTCTCATGCTGGAATGATGAGAGAACTATTGAGTTCTTTCTCCAAGGCTGACATGATGCAATAAGTTTGGTGACCGGAGGTTTTCCTTTTTCTAGTTGCCCTTGGATTCTTTATAGGTTTGTCTACTGGGATTATGTAAAGCTCCTTGTATGAGTTGGCCAGTGGCCCTCAGCTGCATTGTCCTTGCTGGTAAGCACTCAAGTAGCATGAAAGGAAGTGTCGCTTCTCCTGAATATTCCTGAAGATCACAGGTCTAGATCACTAGTCCTGGAGTTTGGCCTTGTGGACCAAGATTCTTATACCTGAATTAAACAACAGGTATAAAGTATGTTTCTGTACACTTTTACATTTGTCTTCAGTCATTTCATAGCCAGCCAACCATTTGCATAGAGTACTTTTCTTGTCATCAAACAAAGGAGAGAGAAGAACATTGAGGTTTTCGAAGTATTGAGTAGAGTTTTCTTATTCTGATACAAATCTGAGGGGTTGTCTGTGTGGGAAAAAATGTGATGAATTTTATAGTAAAACAAAACAAATATCTCAGACTCACTTCTTCTTTCCAGTGCAACCTTGGGCAATTTACTTAACCTCTGGCTTATTTCCTCAAACATAAACTGGAGACAATGACATCCGTCTCACAATGCTATTATGAAATAATAGGAGAAAATATATATAAAATACCTGGCACATTATCAGGCATTCATTGAATGTTAGGTCACCATCAAAAAGAATATATTGCAAATATTTTAGTACCTCAGCTCATTTTAAAGATTTTTCTAGCTGAAGTTAAATTATAGATTTTTTTTTTCCTTTGCCCTTTCAGTTCATTTTGGTAGAGGACAGCTTAGCTGGGCCTTGCAGCATTTGGAAGGTCATTCTGTGCATGAATTTGTTTTGGCATTTATTTCTGCCTTCTTTATTTATTTTATCCACTGCCAAGGGGGCATTTTGATTGGCACGGGGAGCCAAGTGAAACAAAACACTCCCTTCGAGGGACATACATGCAGGATCTCTGTGAGAATCGCCTCCTTTCTGTCTGATGAGGGCTGACTTTCTTTCCCTTCACTGTGTTTCTGAGAGATTTTTGATGTTTTTCTGGCCCTGTCAGTTTCATTCCTTGCCTGCCTCATTCACCAACACCACAAGGCACTATCAGCTCAGACCCAGAAACATGATGCCAACGTTGTAGAATCCATTTAGACATGGTAACGTCTAGTCTGAGGCTTGCAGGAGACTACGACTGAATTTATTTTAAAGCCTAAAGGGAGAGAAAGGTTTCTCTCCCTGTCTGGTACGTGGTTTCATTACTCAGCCTCTTTCCTAGTGATAGGGATTTTGTTCACTGTCCCTTGAAAGATATCAATCATCTGAGCTCACCTGTTCCCATGAGCTGTACTTTTTGATCAGTGTCTCCAAAATGAATCATCTAAAAGTTTCTACTGCTTTAAGCAGAGACTCTTCCAGGTAGTCTAGGGATGAAATGCATTATTCAGTAAGCTCTGTTCTCTCCTGCACCCAAAGAAATTCAGGAGAGGCAGTTACTCTGCTTTGGAAGAGAATCTGAGAGCATCATGTGTTATAAGAAGCATGTGTTATACCTTGCACTGAAGAATCTTCAGGAAAGAAACACAAGTAATAAGCAGCAAGACAACTTAGAATAAGTTGGTGGGGGGTTGAAACCTTAGACCTAGAGCACTGTTCTTTCAACATATGGTTGCCTACTAACAACCCATACACCTGGGAGCTTGTTCCAAATATAGGCTCCTTCCCCTCCCCCCTAGAGGATTCTAATTTTGGATGTGGAGTTCTAGAATTTGCAAGTGATCCTAATGGACACTGACACTTGAGAATCACTGGAGCAGAGATTCTATATTTGTTCCTCAAGGAACATATATTGAGTTTCTTTTAAAATGTAATTTAATTCCAAATAAAGAAAAAAAAATTGAATGGTCGCTGGACTAGAAAGGAGAATAAACTTAGAAGTTACACATATGTGGTTTTAATTTTTATATTCATACCTGGAATGGTCATTAGTATTGTTTCCCAATTATTCTTGCTTTCTTTTTTCTGGGAAAAATGTTAGTATCATACTTCTTTGGGTTCTTGGAGCTAGGTGTGGTCAGGTGGGGTTTTGGCCAATGAAATGTCAACAGTGGTATCTGACAACATTTGAGATGGGTCTGGTCTGTCAGACTAGATCCCAGGATGATGGTGACAAGCAGAGAACTCCTGATAAATTACCTTGAGTTGTAAAGAATGAGTCAAGAAAAAGTGTTCATTTTTTAAGACATCAATATATGAGGTATGTTTTTTACTGCAGCAGAACCTAGACTAACCTGACTTATACACACTAACTCAGTCTGTGACCTGAGCCACAATAGTTAAGAGCCCTGAGCCTCATTATTGCCACCATTCAACAACAACAACAACAAAAATGTAATATCCACAATTAAGAGGATTAAACCAAATTGTGTAGAAGATCCTTGCCTAGTTCCTACACCATAGGCACTCAATATGTGTTGGTTTATGTCCTTGTCCCCACAGTCCTTTCCACCAATGCATGCATACTCTTTTTTATAAAGAATAAACCTTTGGGAGCACCTGGGTGGCTCATTGGTTGAGCATCTGCCTTTGGTTCAGGTTGTGATCCTGAAGTCCTGGGACTGAGTCCCTCATTGGGCTCTTCGCAGGGTGCTTTCTTCTCCCTCTACCTCTGTCTCTGCCTCTCTCTCTGTGTCTCTCATGAATGAATGAATGAATGAATGAATCAGTAAATAAATAAATAAATAAAATCTTTAAAAAAAAGAACATGTAAACATTTATTCTGTGTCCTCAGGCAACTGTGTGAATCAGAGTACAGAATCTTGAACTTGGGACATATATACATTGCAGATGGAAAATAATCATGCCATACATCCAGACTGGCACAAATAACAATGAATAAGACAAATAAGACAATCTCTCTGTCTTCAAGGAGCTAATGGTCTAGTTAGGAAGACAGAAAACCATCAGAATTGAGTAAGTCTATACAATGATGCAAGTGCTATAATACAAATATTCACAGAGATCAATGGGAACTGAGAGGGTGAATGATGAATGCATGTAGGTAGCCAGTGTTGAGTTCAGGGAGATTATATTTATTCTGAGCCTTAAATGACAAGAAGATGTTATGCAGATGCAAGAGGAAGGAAAAGGCACTCCTAGAAGATGCAAAGACAGGAATAAAGATATGAAAGCCTGTGCTTTAAAGAATGGCAGATCATGGAGTCTAGAAGTTAAAAAAAGAAATAGCTATCAAATCATTGGAGATGGGGTGTGCAGGTAACTCAGGTCAGACTGTGAGGTTTCGAAAGCTGGCTAAGATTTTGACTAGAAAGATGATAATCAAATCTGTCAAGACCTCAGCTAAATTACAGGAGACAGGGAGCACATTTGATGGGTTCCTAAACTTGAATATGGCAGTTACCCTGGGAGTAAAGACAAGGAGTTAGACTTGAGAGCTAAGTCTATGTAAAACCAAACTGATGATGGAACATTATAACTGAATTTATAACTGAGTGTGGTAAATAAAAAGAAATTTTAAGATGTGATTAAATTTTCTAACTAGAGCAAATAGATGAATGATATTGGCATAAATCAAGACAAGAACACAGGGAAAGAAGGAAGAAAGAAAGAAAGAAAGAAAAGAAAGAAAGAAAGAAAGAAAGAAAGAAAGAAAGAAAGAAAGAAAGAAAGAAGAAAGAAAATGAATTTGAGCTCACTATACACAGACTGTTACTTCTAATATTGATGCCACCTGCATGCTTCTTTCCAGCCCCATTCCACTATCCAGAATCATTCTCTTCCCTTCCCTTCACAGTTCTACTGCTTGTGGATATATTCTCATATAATAAAATGATTAAATTTTATATAGCACATAACATTCTGTAATAATTCTTTCATTCTTATTTTTATTATTTGAGATTCATCCAAAATTATTTGTGTAGCTATTGTTTATTCCTCTTCCTTGATGTATAACAGTATATTGATTGACTATACTATGATTTATCCCCACTTCCATTCATGACCTTAGATTAGTTACAATTTTTTTTTATCACAAACAATGCTGTTGTTATATGTCCTCATTTTGATCATTTTGATTTGAGACCCACATTCAGGCATTCTAAAGCTAAGTGAAACATTTGAGGTAGATATATGAACTGGAAATCTTTAAGGAATAGGTGGTATTTTTAAAAAAGTTTTTATTTATTTATTCATGAGAGACAGAGAGGGAGAGGCAGAGATATAGGCAGAGGGAGAAGAAAGCACCCTGCGGGGAGCCCGATGCAGAACTCAATCCCAGGACCCCAGGATTATGACCTGAGCCAAAGGCAGATGCTCAACCAGTGAGCCACCCAGGTGTCCCAGGAATAGGTAGTATTAAAAGACACTGGCTTGATCACTACGATTCAGTGTAGAGAAGAGGGCCATACTTGGGAATCAAAATCCTCCACAGACACTAACAACTAAGATCTGAAGGTATGTACATTAAATTAGTTGTCTAAAAGTAAGAGAAGAATCAGGAGTCATATCAGGGAAATCACTGGAGGAGATACTGTGGGAAAGTAAGATCAGTACTCACAAAAGCAGAGAAAATTGGGGTGGATTTTTTTATTATAGCATCAGTGACATATTGAAAGACAGCGCATCCAAGAGATGAAAAGAAAGACAAAGAATGCAAGATGAGGAAACATTACCAGAAGAGTACATTGGTGCTGAAATAAGCTTGTTAAAAGGGACCAGAGTTGGACCAGTAGGCTGAGGAGGGATGCACACTCAAGGAAATGTTTTTGGAGACATAACGTATTTATGGATGCAGGGGAGAAATTTGCAATTTAAGATTCATGAGAGAAATGGAAAACTTGGTGTAACTATGTCCTATAACAACAACAACATTAGAGAAGATTTATGGCTTGCTCTCCACAGACACTCTCCTAATTTCTTTATATTTAGTCTCCACACCAACTTAAAAAAGATATTTTATTATTTCTCTTTTTAAATTAATATTCAAGCTGCTTTGTTAAGAATAGATGGTAAGGGATCCAGATTAGAAGAGAGAGACTTATGGGGATCCCTGGGTGGCTCAGTGGTTTAGCACCTGCCTTTAGCCCAGGGTGTGATCCTGGAGTTCCGGGATCAAGTTCCACATCGGGGTCCCTGCATGGATCCTGCTTCTCCCTCTGCCTGTGTCTCTGCCTCTTTCTGTCTGTCTGTCTCTCTCTCTCATGAATAAATAAAATCTTTAAAAAAGAAGAAGAAGGAGATAGAGACTCAGAGGGCTTTGCATAAGTACAGGTTCAAGATGATGCATCGAATGAGGGGCAAGTGGTGAGAAAAGATTGAATTTGACATTACTTTTGAAGTAGAGCCAATCAGATCATTAATAGATCAAACTGGGCTGTAAAGGAGAGAAATAAGAGACAACTCCAGGAGGAAGAGAAGTGAGGTTTTTAATATGCTGAGTTTGAAATGCCTAGAAACATCCAAATGGAGACAGTGAGTAAGCAGCTGGATATACAAATCCAGAGTTCCAGTGAGTAGTCTAGGCTGTAGATATAAATGTGTGAGTCATCAGTGTATAGATAATATTGACAGTCATGAGATCAGACAAGACCACCAAGGGACACAGCCTTAGACAGAGAAGAGGTGATGTCTAAAAATTAAGCCATAGATTTGAAAAGATGAGGAACCAGGGGAAAAAAAAAAAAATGCTTCTGGGAGGAAGCATCCAGGTAGGAAGAAAACAAAAGAAGTGGTTCCTGGGAACAAAGTGAAGAAAATAGTTTAAGGAGGATGAAGAAACTGACTGTTTCAAAAAACTAAATTCAAATATGAAGAGGACTAAGAAATCAACAGAAATAAGCAGTGGCCAATTACAAAGTTGAAGGACAGTCTCTGTTGCTCTATTCTGATGACTGATTATACTTCCAAAATAGCAGAAAAAAGTTCAGCTCCATGAAAGCATTTTTTTTTCTCACGTGAGTCAGAGCCTTTAGTTCATTAATCAGAAGAGTTGTTGTTTGCTAATCTTTTGATGTAGATCCAGCATTTTCTTTGTATAGAAATAACTTGCCTAAAAGCAAATATTTGAGTTTCTGTTTCCTTAAATTATGGGAGAACTTGAAGACACCTAAAGCAATCTGAGTGTAGAATGTGTCTGGATCTCTACAACCACATCCAAATCTCCTATGATTTTATTTCCCACACTTATTTCATCAGGAGAAAAAAAAAGGCAAATCATCCTTGTCCAGTCATTCCAAAAGGCTCCAGTTAATTTTCATCAAAACAATTATTTTTTTCTACTCATACTTTATCAATTTATAAAACAATAAATACAACATGAATATACAGATTTGGGAACAAATGAAATTCTGTCTTGAAGAGACTAGAAGGGGTAAAGAAGAACTGGAGACTAGCTAGTTTGCAACAGGAGTGTTGAGTATATCTTGGATAACGGCCAGCATGTTGGATAAGTGGAGAGCAGCACATTGTTAATTTCAGGAGAAGGAAAATGGATTTATTTAGAAGATACCTTAAATTGTATTCACTTATAATTTATGCACTGGCATTCTGACTTAGTAAGAAGGAAAAATCAGCAACAATTTTATCATCATTGCCTCTCATTATCTCATGAAACTTAAATCCAGTCTTTTTACAGATCCCAACACTTTCCATAGGAAGCCTCTCACATGCCAGACATAGGCCCTCAGGAACTTTGGGTAATGTGCTTTTCAGTTATCATCTCCAGATCATTAGTTTCCAGTCTCCCTATCTCTTATTGTATACTTTAGGTGGAAGCTTCTAGAATGGGAGATCTATACCAATCTTTTTTCATAGTGATCACAAAGACACGGTCTAACTTATGAATATATATTTTATTATGTAAGCTTGTTATAAAAAAAACTAACAAATGTCTACAGGCATTTTATGCTTTATAGTATGCAAGATGTTTCCAATCCCCTTATTCATTCATCTAACAAATACCAAGTGAGTGATTTTTCTTCACTGAGTTAGAGAGGTCAAAAAAGCCTCTCTAAAATGGGAATATTTAAGCTGAGGTCTAAATGTAAGGAAAAGCATTCTTCAGGTTCCATAGTGGGAATGAATGGAGCATGTTGGAGACAGAAACAAGGTATATTGAGTGACAGGAGAGGAATGAGCAGTGAGGATGGATGGGGGAAGGAGAGGTAGGTTCAGGTAGGGTCTGGTAAAATTCTCTATTTTGTTCTAAGGGAAGAGAGGAGCCCTTGAATAATATTAAGGGAATGATGTATTCTTTTTTTAAAAAAAATTTATTCAAGGTCAGTTTGCCAACATATAGTATAACACCCAGTGCTCATCTCATCATGTACCCTCTTCAGTGCCCATCATCCAGTTACCCCATGCCCCCACCCCCTCCCCTTCTGCAACCCTTTGTTTGTTTCCCAGAGTTAGGAGTCTCACGTGGTTTATCTCCTTCTTTAGTTGTTCCCCACTCAGTGTCCCCCTTCCCTTATGGTCCCTTTTACTATTTCTTATATATCACATATGAGTGAAACTATATGATAATTGTCTTTCTCTGACTGACCTATTTCACTCTGCATAAGGCCCTCTAGTTCCATCCACATCAATATAAAGGATAGGTACTCATCCTTTCTGATGGTTGAGTAATATTCCTCTGCGTGTGTGTGTGTGTGTGTGTGTATCAAATCTTCTTTATTCATTCATCTGTCAAAGGACATTGTGGCTACCTCCATAGTTTGGTTATTGTGGACATTGCTGCTATGAACATTGGGGTGCAGGTCTCCCAGCTTTTCACTATATCTGTATCTTTGGGGTAAATACCCAGTAGTGCAATTGCTGGGTTGCAGGGTAGCTCTATTTTTAACTTCTTGAGGAAACTCCACACTGTTTTCCAGACTGGCTATACCAGCTTGCGGAAATGATGTATTCTGATTCACATATAAAAGTTTATCCTGACTGACAATAGGAGAATGACAGGAGTTGGATGATTAGTTGACAGGCTAATGTGGATTAATCTCACAGGCATTATGTCGGAAAAAAAGCCACACATGAAACGTACATGTTCTGTAGATATACAATACTCTACACATTGACTTATGTGAAGTTTACCAATAGTTCAGGCAGGAGAGGATGATCGCTGGATTAGAATGGTACTAGTGGTGAGGGAAAGACCGTTAGTGTGTTTAATCCTGGTTGTAAACTGTTGGAGAGGGTGCAGTGAGATTATTCTCCATGTTATACAGATAAGGAAAACAAGTCAGTAGAGTCAGATACCTGCCCGATATCACAGAGCTCGTTGCAGTGGATCTAGGTCTCAAATTCAGATTATTCCTTTTATTAATTAAGAAAGATTCAGACACATACATTTATACAAGGACTTTGGCTCAGCAGTTTAGGGGGAGAATGGCTGATCATGCAATAACATGGATCAATCTTACAGGCATTACATGGAGTGGACAAAGTCAGACACAAAGAATGCATGTTATATGTAGTTCCACAATAAGCGAACCAACTCTGTGTTCTATGGTGAAAGAGGTAAGAAAAGTGACAATATCTTTGTGGATTCAGAGGGATTGACAGGAAAGAGCCAGGAGAGGACCATTGGAGGTGATGGAAATGTTCTACACCTTGGTCTGTGTATGGGTTAGATGGACATGTATATTTACCAAAACTCATTGAACTAAATTCTTAGGGGCAAAAAAAAATTTCAGAGTACATAAATAATCTCCTAAGTATATAAAGTCAAAACATGACAATGCTGGGATGAGATTTCAAGTTTCCCGAAGTTAGGTCTGTTGCCCTAAAGCCATAGACCATGGGCTCAAAGCTACTCAAGAATCTTGGCTTTTGAGCTTTAGTCAAGTGTCATGACATGTTAGTAACTAGACTAACCCTCTTTTATTTGGAGGTATAGCTAATAAACTCTAGAACTCATAGATATGCCCCACATGAGCAAAGTGAACATCCTACTAGAACAAGAGAACCAATGCTGAATATTGGAGAATTTTCTAGGACAACAGAGTGATTTTTAGGTCCTGAATCGTGTGAAAAACTATTCTAAGAAAAGCTCTTAAGATCCAGTATGAAACAAAAAGCCAAGACAACCTAAAATAAGCCTCATAACAGAACTGGGTTAGCTTATCAGAACTTAGAGTCCCTCTAATGACACCTTTGACAATGGTGTCCACATGATTGATGCCACTGAGCTGATAATGGGACGCAATGCCCTTATAGGAATGGCATTTTGGCAAAACGCAATATCTTCTGACTAACAGTTCATTTTTTATAAGATGCTATTCATGGACTGCATAGTTATACAATCTCATTTGTCTGCCATTAATCATTTCTAAGTTTGTCTATATGCTATAATTTTCAAGGCCTGGATTTGCATACATGAAAACAATATGTTAACATTTGTATAACATTTTAGTTTACAAAGCATTTGGGGCCTGAATCATGAGATAGTTAGGGGAATATGAAAGGCAGTAACTCCTTTACCTATACTTCCTTGGGTGAGCTGGAGCTGTGGTGGAGGGACGTGTCCTGAGAGGTCTCAGCTCCAGTGATACCTGAGCAACCAAAGAGGGTGATGTTTGGGGAGTAGCGTGATTTTGTTCTTCCTTGTGAACCAGCTTGTGACTGATGATGTCACATCTCACTTTAGAATACATCAGAGTATCCTCAACACAGGTATAAGCATCCTGGAGGTAGAAAGCATACTCCCACCTTGCCCTAAAGTATTTGCCTTATGCACAACATTCCAGACCAGGAAGCTCCTGCTAACTTCAAAAATGGTTACATGGGAAGGTGGAAGCAGAGGAGGAATAATGAATTGCTAGAGAGCATCCAAGTTAGAAAAAGTACACAGGATGGAACCAGAAAAGTAGGTTTTATTCTGGTTCTTATAGTTATTGTATTCAGCATGCTCTGTTTACTAAGGTTGTCATAGCAAAGTACCACAAAATGGGTGGTTTAAACAACAGAAATGTATTGTCTCATATTCTGGAGGCCAGAAGTTCAAAAATCAAGGTGTCAGCAGAGTTGGGTTTTTTTCTTTTCTTTTTTTTCAAAAGTGTAATTTTATTTTTTTCCAGCTTTATTGAGGCAAGATTGACAAAAAAAAAAAACAATTGTATGTATTTAAGGTGTACAATGCAAGGTTGATATATGTATGCATTGTGAAATGATTACCACAGTCAAATTAATTAACATTTCCATCACCTCACCTAGTTACCACTTGTGTATGTGTATGGTGAGAACCCTTAATATCTACTCCCTTGGAAAATTTCAAGTGTACAATACAGTATAATTAGCTATAGACACCAGGTTGTAAATTACATCTCTAGAACTTGTTCATGCTACATAACTAAGCATCACCCTCAAAGCCAGATTTCTTTTGTCTTTTTTTTTTTTTAATAAATCTACATTTCCCCATCCCCCAGCCCCTGGAAACCACCATTCTACTCTCTGCTTTTATGGATTTGACTTGTTTAAATTCCACATATAAGTTCCACATATCATGCAGCATTTGTTTTTCTGTATCTGTATCTGGGTTATTTCACTGAGCATAATATCCTCCAAGTACACCCAAGTTGTCACAAGTGATAGAATTCCCTTGCTTTGAAAACTCTAATATTCCATTCTACACATATGCCACATTTCCTTTACCCATTTATGTGTCAATAGACATTTAGGTTGTTTCTAAATCTTGGCAGTTGTGAATAATGCTATAATAACCATAGAGTGCAGATATCTCTTTGAGATACTGACTTGATTTCTTTTGAATATATACCCAGAAATGGGATGGCTGGATCATACTGTAGTTCCATTTAAAAAATTTTGTGGAACCTCCAAGTTGTTTTTCATAATGACTATATCAATTTACATTCTCATCAATGGTGTACAGATGTTCGTGATCTCTTGTCTTCTTAATAACAGCCACTCTAACAGGTATGAGGCGATATCTCATTGTGATTTTGATTTTCATTTCCCTGATGATTGAGTGATGTTGAGCACCTTTTCATATACCTGTTAGCTATTTGCATGTATTCTTTAGAGAAATCTGGATTTAGGTTCTTTGTTCATTTTTAAAATCTGTTTATTTATTTTCCTATTACTGGGTCAAATTCCTTATATGTTCTGGATATTGACTCTTATGATATGTATAGTTTTCAAATATTTTCTCTCATTCTTAGGTTGTGTCTTCAGTCTTTTAATTGTCTCCTTTGCTGTGTAGAAGCTTTTTAGTTTCATGCAATCCCACTTGTCTATTTTTGCTTTTGGGGGCATACCTAAAAACTTCTTGCCCAGACCAATGTCAGGAAGATTTTTTTTTCCCAATATCTTTTCTAGAAGTTTTATAGTTTCAGCTTTTATGTTTAATTCTTTAATACTTTTGAGTTTATTTACGTATATGGTGTAAGGATCCAATTTCATTCTTCTGCATTTAGATATCCAATTTTTTCAACACTATTTGTTGAAGAGACTGTCCTTTCCCTGTTGTGTATTCCTTATTAGGGCTAAGTTGACTATAGATGCATAGATTTATTTCTGGGCCCTATTCTTTTCTATTTGTCTATGATTCTGTTTTTGTGCCAGTAATATACTGTATTGATTACTGTAGCTTTGCACTGTATTTTGAAGTCACATAATGTGATAACTATAGCTTTGTCTTGCTAGAGATCACTTTTTCTATTCAATGTCTTTTGTGTTCTCATAAATTTTAGGATAATTTCTTTTTTTTATATTTCTGTGAGGGTACCATTGGAATTTTGATATGAGTTGCATTGAATCTGTGGGTAATTTGGAGCATTTTAACAACGTTAATTTTCAGTTCATGAACATGGGATATACGTCAATGTATTTGTGTCTTTTTCAATTTTTTCATCAATGTTTTGTAGTTTTCAATGTATAGTTCTTTAACTTCCTTGTTCCAATTTATTCCTAAGTATTTTATTCTTTTTGATGCCATTGTAAATGGGATTTTCTTAATTTCTTTTTCTGATAGTTTGTTGTTAGTATATGGAAGCACAAGTGATTTTCTTATGTTAATTTTGTATTCTGTAACTTTAGTGAACTCAATTATTAATTTTAACAGTTTTTAGTAGAATTTTTAGAGTTTCCCACATATAGGATCTTGTCATCTGCAAATAAAGGGTTTTATTTCTTGCTTTCTAATTTGGATGCCTCTGATTTTTTTTTCTTGCATAATTTCTCTGGCTGTGACTTCCAGTACTATGTTGAACAGTGGCAAGAGTAGATATATTTATCTTGTTCATAATCACAAAGGAAAATTTTTCAGGCCTTTTACCATTGAATTTAATTTTAGCTGTGGCCTGTCATATATGGCCTTCCTTACATTGAGGTAAATTTTTCCTTCTATACCTAATTTGTTGAGAGTTTTATCATGAAGAGGTATTGAATTTTGTCAAATGCTATTTGGCTATATATTGAGATGATTATATATCATTTTTATCTTTCATTCTATTAATGTGGTATATCACATTTATTAATTTGCATATGTTGAACCATTCTTGCATCCCAGGGATAAGTGCCACTTGAAATGGTGTATTATCTATATTATTTAATGTGTTACTGAATTTGACTTGATAGTATTTTACTGAGGATTTTTACATGTATATTCATTAGGGGTATTGACCCATAATTTTCTTTATTTGTGGTGTCCTTATTTGGCTATCCTCATAAAAGGAGTTTGGAAATGTTTCCTCTTTGACATTTTAGAAGGAATTGCAAAAGACTGGCATTAATTCTTCTTTAAATGTTTAGTATAGGGCAGCTCAGTGGTTTAGTGCCTGCCTTCAGCCCAGGGCCTGATCCTGGAGCCCTGGAATCGAGTCCCATGTCGGGCTCCCTGCGTGGAGCCTGCTTCTCCCTCTGCCTGTGTCTCTACCTCTCTCTCTCTCTCTATCTCTCTCTCTCTCTGTGTCTCTCATGAATAAATAAATAAAATCTTTAAAAAAAATAAATGTTTAGTATAGTTCAGGATACCTAGGTAACTTGGTTGAGTATCTAACTCTTGATTTTGGCTTAGGTCATGATCTCAGGCTCATGATATCAGGCTCCATGTTGGGTTCGACACTCAGTGAGGAGTCTGCTTGGGATTCTCTTCCTCTCCCTCTAGCTCTTCCTCTATGCCTTCACATACAAATAAATAAATAAATAAATAAATAAATAAATAAATAAATCTTCAAAAAATAAATGTTTGGTATATCTGGTCCTGACCTTTTCTTTATTGAAAAGTTTTTAATTAGTGCTTCACTCTCTTTAGTCATCATTGGTCTTTTAGGATTTTCTATTTCTTCATGATTCAGTCTTGGCAATAATATACTTGGCAGTATATTATTAGAAACTTATCCATTTCTTCTAGGTTATCCACCTGGATCCCAAAGCTCCCACTAAAGCAGTTTTGTTATGGATACTGGCAAGTATTTATTTCTGTGGGGGAATATGGGCTGGAAACCTTGTAGTCTGCCATCTTGCTGACATTACCAGGGTTAGTTCCTTCTGTGGGCTGCTCAGGAAGGACTTGTTCCAGGCCTTTCTCCTTGACTTGTAGATGGCCATCTTCCCCATATGGTTCCTCTCATTGTCTTTTCTCCATGTACATATATTTTCAAATTTCCCCTTTTTATAAGGACACCAGAGATATGCATTAAGTCTCCCCTTAATGACCTCATTTTAACTTGATTACCTCTACTAAGACCCTATATCCAAATAAAGTCACAATTTTAGGTAGTGGAGCTTAAGACTTAAGGGGGAACAGAATTCAACTCATAATATATTTTGATAACTTGTTCTGAAAAACAGATATATTTACCTTACATTTTTACTTAAAAGTTGAAAATCAGTCAACATATGTAAAACCACTTAGTAAGTTGAATATTTCTGTATGAAAATAAAGCAGTAAAATTAATGAGGGATAATGACATAGATATACCTAATAATAAGAGCTCGCTCTTTACTGACAATGACCGTGTGGCTGGCACAGTTATAAATACTTTAAGCCATTAATCTTTAAAATCTTCTGTTGATATAGATGATAGCATTATCCTTACTTTCAAGATGAGGAAACTGATGCATAGCAAGTTTAAAAAGCTTTCTAAGAACACACAGCTCAGGCACACCTAGGTGGCTCAGCACTTAAGGGTCTGCCTTCAGCTCAGGGTGTGATACTGGGGTCCTGGGCCCGAGTCCCACATTGGGCTCCGTGCATGGAGTCTGCTTCTCCCTCTGCCTATGTCTCTGCCTCTCTCTCTCTCTCTCTCTCTCTGTCTCTCTCTCCCTCTCTCTGTGTGTGTATCTCTCATGAATAAATAAATAAAATCTTAAAAAAAAAAAAAAGAGCGAGCACACAGCTCATAGATAGCATGGCCAGAGGTCAGAGTCTGCAGGTTTCATCCCACTTACTCAATACAGTCACTGGTCATAGAATTAACTGAAAGTTTCCTGAATAGAGGTTGTTACAAAAATAAAAACAGATATTAAAAAAGAAAAATAGAAATGATTTCTATAGACAATTAAGTAAATGGAAAATTAGTCACATATGTGGACAAATGGTAGATAACTAAATTATAGGAGAGAAGTAGCTGAAAATTGATGGGTGGAAAAAACTATTAACTTTAATTTTTCTTGTAGTGAACTTCTAATTAAAGTAGCAAAGTGCTTAAGAGCAAAGTTTCCTTCCTGTGTTCAAATTCTGACTATACCACTTACTAACTTCGTGACTTTGGTCACATTCCTTTTTTACTTCAGCTTCCTCATTTTGAGCCCAGTAAAAGTACTACTTTCTAAAGCTGCTGTGGGAAACAAACATATTAATATATTTTAGATACTGGGGTGGGGGGGACATGGTACAAAGTAAGCTAAAAACCCAAGAGGAGTAATCAAGAGCAGAAATGAGAAATGTGGACTTCAAAGGAAATCTCACCTATACCTAAGGTGCACTCCATAGCTTTCTTAAAGGATAACTGGGGGGACCCTGGGTGGCTCAGTGGTTTAGCGCCTGCCTTTGGCCCAGGATGTGATCCTGGAGTCCCAGCATGGATCCTGCTTTTCCCTCTGCCTTTTTATGTCTATCATGAATAAATAAGTAAGATCTCTTTTTTTTTTTTTAAAGGATAACTGGGAGATAACATTTATATGGTAGATGCACGGTAGAACCTTCAACCCACAGTTAAGTTGGGACCTTTCAAAGAGAAGAGAACCTAAAATTATTTCAGGACCTACCACATGCAGGGCTTTTTACATGCTAGATTCATATGTATATGCTACGTCATTCCTTAGTGGTTCAGAGGGTGTATGCTGTTAATAAACTTTTTAGGGATAATTAAATTGAGCGTTGCGTAGGGTTATACAGTGTTTGACTCAGAAGTTACCTCCAGGTTCATTTTTAGCCCAAAACCTATGTTACTTTCCACTAAAGCAAGTAAAGTGAACAAAAAATCACATTTCCCTTTCTTTGTATCTCTTCTTTGAATATCTAATAGTAGATACTATTTCCCCTAAAGTACTTGAATTGATCTTACACAATTCCAAGAAATTAGATTATAAGTTAATGAGTTGAAAAAAATAATTTCTTTTTCCAGAAAGATATGACATCATACAGTTTCTCTGACTGATTTTTTTCTCCCCTCCTAATGAACCATCAAATGCACATTGCCTGGAGAAGCCTATAACTGCAGGTTTCTGATTAATCTATTTTCTTTGAATACTGCTTGATGGTGACAGGATGGTCCATGGGGACAGTTTTGCGATGAATGTTTTTGACAATGATTGGAACACAGAGCTAAACAGAGTATTAAAGAGGCATTTAATGCAGTAGAGACATCTGGTCTGTTTTTGTAGCAGAATTAGCATAAGATTATCGTCTCATTATTATTATCATCTCAGAAATCATTAGAACTCATAAAGATATCTCTGGTTGCAGAGATGGGGAGGGGACCCTGGTAGAGGGAAAGATTTCAGCCTCACAGTTGGATTTTGGGGGTAAAAGTGTTTGCACTGATCTAATCTTAATGAACTCCATCTATCCCAAGACACAGGAGTATTTATGTAAAGGATGGAGGGAGGCAGAAAGGACTTGAAGCACCTTGGACTGAATCAGAGAAAACAGAGTAAAGTTCCCAGAGTGGTGGCTCAAAGGAAAACACATGGTTTCATGCAAGGGGACATTCTATAGGAGTAGCACGCAGGGCCATGATTGAGAAAAGGGAATCCCAAACAAACAAAAGTATCTAAAGGAGGAAAAGGCCTCCCAGAAGTCTGGGAAAATGCCAGGTGATACTGGGCTTTAGTTCCAACTTCATCCCTGCCAAATCCGGGGCGAGGCCCATCTCCTCTCTGCTGGAGCTTCTGGGTCTCATTTGCAAAGCATGGGGCTTGGTCCAGAGAGAGGCTCCCAGGCCTCAGCCACTTCTAACATTCCTGCTGCTGTGGTTTGGCAAGAAGAGTTTCTAGGATCCAAATGGGCTTTTTGGTTTGGCTCTTCTTAACTGAATTTTCTCAAAAACAGGCAATTCTTATTTTTCTAGGGTCTTTCAACATTTAAATCTAGTTCCATAGATGTGGATACATCCTAGCATTTATTTGACTGAATAGAAAAATAAAAAGGACATAGTATCAGAAAGTCTAACTTGTCAGCTCAGATTTAAGTACTATGAGTACATTACTTAATCTTCTCCAGTCTCAGTTTACTCATTTGTAAAAAGGAACAATGACATCTATCTGCCTATAAAATAGTAGGGAAAGGGAAGATCATTAATATTACCGTTCAGCAGGCACACTATTATGTGCCAGGGGTGTAATACTCATTGTATCGTTTGACTTTTACCACAACCCAGTGAAGCAAGTATTACTTCTTCAAAGTTTTAGGTAAAGAAATCTAGAACTGGAGCACAGTGAGTGTGGAGCTATGGCTCCCAGCCACAGGAGGGCAATTCCAATGTTCAGGATCCACTCCAACATAACTGTCTTCATCAAGGATACTCAGCAGAGTGAAATGAGCTAATAAGAGTTGGCAGTATTGTGTGCATCAGGAATGTACTCCTGATGTGTCATCTAGTGAGCCTGATCTCTGGGGTCAGACTGGCTTCCATGCCTCTGCCATTTGCAAAAGCCATCCTTGGACAAGGATTTAAATTCTCAATTAGCCTATTTTTTGTGTGTGTTTAAATTGTAGCACTTAATATTTTTACCTAATGGTTTTATTTAAAGGATTATGATAGGAGGGATTTCTATTCTCTTGGCCTCCTCATTTCCATACAGAGGGAGTTCTGCTAAAATTTAGCTCTGGGTTTCCATCTGACCCTCCATGCTTTTACTCTCAATAAGAGAGACTTCAATGAGACTTCAGAGACTTCTCTGATTGGGTAAATATGGAAGAAGAAATTGGACAGCTCATCCCCTATTCCTTTCTTTCTCCAAGGAGACCAGTCCTTCTCCTAAGCCACACAGTGTACAGGGTTTCCAGGTGCAACCCCTGTGGGGAGGACTCAATTGGCCAGCTGAGCTAGTGCTGGGAGGAACAAGTCTAGTGAGTATAAGGGTGAAGTAGTTAGGAATCCCATCATGGCTAGAGGGCTAAAGCCATGTCCTCAAATCATCCTTATAGGTAATAAAACTGACATTAAAACAAACCAAAAAAATAAATAAATAAGACCCTTCTCTTTGTTTCTTGGGTTTTATTTCTCATTTGGTTCTGAACTGGGAGACAAAGACGTATTTATTACACCCTTCCTGAACCTCAACGGATTAAATGAGTTAATATATGAAAAGCATCAATCATAGTGTCTGGAGCATTATCAGTATCAATAAATGTTAACTATTACTATAGGCTTGCCCATATGGCTCCTTGGATTATAGGCACTAGAGGAATTCTGGGAAGAGCAGGAAAAGTATCCCAGGGGAGGGTGGGTTGGAGGATGAGCCACTCTGTGTGGCAACAGGCTTTGCAACGTACACTGACTCTATTCTATTTCCTCAGAATAATGCTGGCAATTTGGTTATACATAAGAATCCAAAGGCATCCTATCCACTCTGATTTTATTCTGAAATTTAATGTACTTTGGATCTACATGAGGTACAGTAACAGGTCTCTTCTTACTTTGATTGGCTTATCTATGGCTATAATTATTTTAAGCCTAGCACAGTTATCTTAGTAGACAGAGCCTAGGCTGGAATCAATTTTGGAGCTACATGAAATAGAAGTGACTACTTCCTGAGGTAGGGTCTTACTTTGATGCTTCTTAATGTGATGAAATAGAAGATTTAGGACCCCCCGTGAGTTTTATTCTGTCTCTTTATTCCCTGTTAAAGATGGTGCTGAACAACATTCTTCGCTGCCCTATTTTCAGTGCTGACACAGGTTTATTTTGATTGTCGGAGAAGTCTTGGGCAACAAGCCAGCAGAACTCACTAGGATGAAGAGATAGGCAAAGCGGAATTTGCCATAATCTCTAGTCACAGGTGAATCTGGGTTTTAGGGAGGCATGAAGCTTATACATTGGCAGGACCCTCTTAAGAAAGAAGAATGCAAAATTGTGCATACAATATGAGAGGCCCTGAAACTTATGCTTCATTAGTCCTACAAGGAACCCACCTCTGCCTACAGCCAAGGACTTGGTGCATGACCTAGTGACTGCATCCAATCATCCCTTTTATTTCCTCCCCTGGGACAGAAATGCTGGCCATGAAGCAACTTCCAACCAGAACTACCTTCTTTCATTTGACACACAAAGGGGGAGCTCCTTCTCCAATCTCTTACAAAAACATTAAACTGCAGGTAAGCACAATTTCTATCTAAAGAGAGGCTTCATAGGACCTTTGCAAATGCTTCACGTTCGCTATCCTTGTTGCAAGATGCATAGTCTATCTTTTTGGAATATACATTGAGTGTCTTAGAATATGTGATTCAGAATATGTGTTTTCAGTTACCTAATTAAAAATAAAAATAAATCCAGTACAGTACTAAGTGAAAGAAACCCAACTACAGTGGCTGCATACCATATGATTCCCACAATATGATATTCTGAAAGATAAGGCAAAACTAGGGAGACAGTAAAATAATCAGTGATGCCAGGAGTTAGAGAGGAGGGAGGGATAAATGGACAGAGCCCAGAGGATTTTTAGGACAGTGAAACTACTCTGAATGGTACTACAGTGATGGATATATGTCATTATGCATTTGTCAAACTCACAGGATGTATAACACCAAGGATGAGCCCTAATGTAAACTGTGGACTTGGGATAATAATGGTGTGTCACTGTAGGTTCACTGATGATAACAAATGTGCCACTCAGGTCGGCGATGTTGATATTGGGGAGGCTGTGCGTGTATGGGCATATGGGAACTCTGTACTTTCTGCTCAATTTTGCTGTGATCCTAAAACTGTCTAAAAAATAAAATCTATTTAAAACAAAAACAAATCCAGTCTTACATATGTAGCAACTTTTATTTGAAAGGAGTATCGCAAGAGGGAGAAAAAGACTACTGCAAAATGGAGAACCTTATAACCAGTAGAGCTGCAGGCACTTCATGTCCTCAGGCAGAAAAGGACTTTTCTTTTATAGGGAGTAGGGAACAAGACCAGAAAGAACCCTGTGTGGAAATGAGATGAACAAGTGGAGATGGTCTGACTGGAGAGTAGATCAGAGAACTTTTTGCTCTCAGGCCAGCCTATTCCTAGGATGAGCCATTGAGGAGGGGCTGTCTGCTGGTTCAGACTGAGAATGCATCAAATTTTAGGAGACTAAGGGGATCAAAACTTGATCATTGTCAGATCAAAGGGCATTTTGTCCTAACTGTTCTGTGGGTACAAATACTTTAATCATTTGTGAAGCACTGAATGGGAGGTGGAAAGTGTATGTCTGGTCTTGTCATAGGCAAACAATAAGGGCATTTGTGAGCCTCATGTAACTCATCTGGAAAAGGTTGATTCTTTGCAGTAAGCCATTTCCCAGAACCCCAAAACATGAGATGTGAGATGATTCTTAATCTTTGCTGTTTTCCAGGAGCACAAGGCTCAGGTAAAATTCAAAATTGTCACAATGCAGTTATTTGCCATGAGAAGGAATAGTTTTCACATGTGGATGCTAATGAGTCCTCACCCCATAAAAAGGGAGATTTTCCAAGGGTCTTCTCTAATGGAATCCTTGTTCCATTTCACACTACGGGCGCCAAGGCTGAGTTTCATCATCTATGAAATTCGGCTAATAATATTCACTCCTCCTGCAAATTCTGAGGATGAAACGAGGTGATGCAAAGCCATGTATTGGTGAGCATGTCCAAGTTATTTCTCCTCTTCTCATTACTTCCACTGACTGAACAGTTTCTCAATATGATCGAGAGCTACCACCAGATAATGATCTGCTGCATAAACTGGTTGGTGACTTCTCTCTGGTGAAAGGATTGCCACTGTTGGTGGCAACAGCATGTTATGTGTATGACTTGATTCATATGAGTTGGAGCCCTTGTGCTTGAGGTTCTCTGGATGTTTCACTTTCATCCTGGGTTAATCTCCAGGACACAAAAGAAAGAGTCAAGAAGAGGGAGCAGGGAGGGCAGAAGCAAGAAATCAGGATGTCATGCTCTCGTGTGAACTAAGTGGAGAAGCATCTCCCAGAGGAACAACTCCATAAGCTACAAATAATTGATAGAATAATCTCAGAGAGAATGCAGATGTCAATAAGCCCAAGTCTGACACATAGAAAACCTGAAAACAGAAAAATTTTCCTTTAACTACTGCTACCACAGTAGAAGTTGCAGATATTTTGGGTTTGGGTGCAGTTATTTTACTTTGAAAAATATAGGTCTTGGTCCAAGTAAAATGGTTTTAGGGACTCAATTAAGACTTCTTCTAACTTATCCTGAAGTTACACCAATGAGAAAAAAAAAAATTGACCTAAAGTTCTAGAGGAAAGTTGACTCTAGGAGGAATGTTGTCTATCAGTCATTCTCAGGATAGTAAGAAGTAATGTATTCCAAATGGCTTGTTCTTAATACCTAACATTTAGTTGAAATCAACCATACTTGGGCAAAGTTGCTCAAAGAACTCTCAAAATCTCATTATAAGAACTAGTTTTCACATTAATTGTCTTCTATCCAGGAGCCAAACAAGTTGGTTTGAGCTATCTCTGCATTTCTATTCATGGAAATTTGAAGAGTACATGAGCATATATCCTAGTTTGCCTGATACAACCCCATTTAAGCCTATTCAGGGCCCCATCTGGTTTGGCATTTTCCCACAGTTTTCTTTTCTGAGCTGAAACATTGTCTTTAACGTGCATGTGAATTAAAATAAAGCAGGTTGAGTTGGTAGTCATCCACTTTTCCTTCCCACCTCTACTGTGATCTCATATGAGTATGTGAGGCACACACAGTCAGGAAACAGAACTATTTTTCTAACCTTCTCTAGACACAACATTTCCAATATCTTCCTACCAAGGTACAATCAGAGTACTTGGTAAAATAAATTGTACTGGACTAGACTGGCTAATGGCAGAAGATTGCTTCTAGCTTCCCCTGGTGGAAGGAGAATATTCAATGCCATTGCCCCTACTGGTCTCCTATTGCCTCACTAGTAGTGCCAGTACCTCTGAATTTGCAAGACCTCATCTAAAGGGTCAGTGGGAGACATGGGGAATTACAGGGTAGGTGATTGAAATTAAGGAAGAAAAGGGCCAAGGAGGAGAGTAGCCTAAATGTCTTGCTACAGTGATTTTGCCATTTATTGCAAGATCTTAATCTATAACAATTTATTAATTTTGTTGTTTGCTGATTTTTAGATTTTCAATAAAATCTTTTGACAGCAATGAATTTTTAAAAAAGTGTGCTAGTGAAAACTTGAAGACTGAATTTACATTTCTCCAGGAAGACACTGACAAACACATACCATACAACGTGTTGGTTGACAATTTTCCATCAGAGGGGCAGTACTGATATCACAGACCATGTGAAAACCAGGATATTCAGATCTGTTGAAGAAATGTCAGCATCTAGTTTAAAAGACCAAAGTTATTGTAGGAAGTCTCTGTTTGAATAAGTCCTATTTATATTTCATTACAAAAAGCATGACTTTTCATTTAGATCAGATGGGTCCATTTTCTGTATTAATTTCATTTACCTTAAATTCCATGTTTCTTGTGCAGTATAAAAGCTGAAATCATGGCTATGTATGTGTTGGTTTCATTAACTTAGCATAAGAAGAACTAGTAAATGAGGAAGTGATGTCAGCTTTATTTTAGTATCATCAGAGGATAGAAAATCCATTAAAATAATTCCGGTAATCATTTGATTCTTTTATCCAGTTCACAGAATAGAAGTAAAACGTTTGGAAGCAAATTCTGCCAAAACAGATATTTTACGTTATTATGAAGACTACTGTAAAGTAAAAGAATTCAAGATACGATTATTTGGGGGTTCGTTCATATTCTAACAATATGAATATAGATTCTGGTGGAACATAATCTTATTGTTTTGATGATATATATACTTGATTAAAATACCTATGGAGAATTATTACTTTCCTATGTGTGATAATGGTATTATGGTTATATAAATAAATAAATATATATGTATATATATATATTTAAAGTTACCTCTATATTTTAAAATACAGCCTGAAATATTTATGAGCGAAATGTTAGGATGCCTGATATTTGCTTCAAATAAATCAATGTTAGATTGAGTACATACATGTGAATACAAAGGAAACGAGTGGCTATCAATTGATGGTGGTTGTAGGTGACTGATGAGTACATGGGAGCTTATCGAACTACTTTCTATATTTCTTAGAATGTTTGAAAGAGGAAGGAGACAGAGTGAGATAGAAAAAGAGATAGATTGGACAAATTTAAAAATCTTTGTGATTAAGTAGATGAATTAAAAACACTCAGTACTACAGTATTAAATCAGATTTTAGGAATGTTGAATCTTTTCGAAGAAAAACTTAAAAGTCCTACCATATTATTAAACATTTTGTAGATAGATAAGTCTTCTAAATTTGGTGGCACTGCATTCAGAATCAGTTGGAAATCTTTATCCCAAATGCATGTCAGTTTCTTAAGCTATTTGCAAACTGTGTTTAGGATGACCTGCATGTTAAAAGTCTTATGTCATCATTGCAATTTGCCTGATGATCATTGGCTGTCATCTAAGGAATTTGTAACCCTTCGAATATCTCTGGCTCCTTTAGGAGAGGAGGAGCAGGCTTATTCGTTTGCATATGAGTGAGGCAGGGAATGCTTTTTAGCCAAATGCTGGAAATATTCCTCAGAATCTTTTTGATTTGTAGTTGTTGTTGTTTCGATTTTACCTGTTCCAGTTGGGTTTGGACTGAACCGAGTTCTGCAAGAAAATATTAGTAGATATGACTATGGCTATTATTATAGAAGTAATTTTCTTTACAGAAGAGGTCTTTTTGTCCTATTCATTATTTTAGTGGTCTCTAAAAGGTTATTTCTTTTTTTTCCATTTCTGAAATATAATCTAGAAAAAAATACCACTAACTGAGACATTCAGAAACATCTATACTTTCACACAATGCAGACACCACAACCCCCTACAGAATTATTTATAGGAATTCTCTAAAAGTATTTGCTGAATAATAAATGCACTTTGGTTTATAATTCTATTGTTTTTCATCTATTATTTTACTCCTTTTTATTGTGACAGGAAGAAGAAAATGTTTCACGTCTGTCTTGTGTTATTAAGAAACTTAAAAAATACTATTAAATATCACAAAGTGTTGTAAAATTTTGAAAGTATTTGGTCAAATATTGAATGATTTTGAAATCACCCCTAAATTATAGAACTTTTCATGTTGAGGGTATAAAAGTTTAAATGTTTATAGTAATGGCTTCATGCTATCCTTGCTGAAGGCACAAAAAATGTGAAGGTCCAATTTCAACATTAATGATAGTAGATACAGTTTCACACATCAAATAGTCTTCCTGATAATTTAGAGTTCTTTTTACTGACTTCATGTCATATGTTTTTATATACCTTAAAATATGGCTAATGAAGCACTTGTGCCCTTCCGAGTTCTTACTTGCCTGCTTTTTGAATCATTAGTATAATCTTCAATCTCTGCAGGAATATTTGAAAGATACTTGTCCGTTTTTATGTGTAATTAGGGTATTGCTAAATAATATATTATCTAAATCAGCCTAACCAAGCACATGTAAACTATATAATGTTACAATATGCTGAGAGTGACTGATTGAGGATGCCTCTGGCGACCTCCTCAAATTGTGCAAAGTTTCTTCTCTCTGAGAGTATCTTCTCTATTTTTTATGGCAGATGACTATCTCCCAGATGAACTGAGAGCATCAGTGCCTATTTGTAATTAGATATAAATAAAAATCATTTCTTTATTTTCTTTTAGGTAGCAATAACTAGAAATAGAATTTCTTTTTTTTTTTAAGATTTTATTTATTTATTCGAGAGAGAGAGAGAGAGAGAGGCAGAGGGAGAAGCAGGCTCCACACAGGGAGCCCAACATAGGACTCAATCCCAGGTCTCCAGGATCAGGCCCTGGGCTGAAGGCGGCACTAAACTGCTGAGCCACCTGGGCTGCCCTAGAAATAGAATTTCTAAAATTTTCTTTTTGAGACCAAGGGATCATTTTTCACTGTACACTTTGGAGGTCACTGATTTAGATGAGAGGTTGTTAATTTTTTTCTTTATAGGGTACATAATGAATATTTCAGGCTTCTTGGGCCATACAGACTCTTCTGCAATTCCTCAACTCTGCCATTAAAACATGAAGGTAGCCGTAGATGTAAATAGATGAGCGTGTCTACATTCCAATAAAACTTTGTTTACAAGAAAAGGTGCAGGCCACATTTGTTCTGTAGGCCATGATTAATTAACCTTTGATTTAGGTGAATAATCATGGATCCAAATTTGTATTGAAAGTTTAGATTCAAATCTGAGATTTGAAGAGCTGATTTACAGAGAGGACCTTAAAAGACTCTACAATTTCCAAGAGGACAGAGAACAAGAGTTGAATGAGTCTGGGTTTGAGAGATCTGTAATGATTGAAGCAGAAGTAAATAACAATGATGCTACTATTTAAGAATTCTAAGAAAATTCTGAATGATTATAAAGGCAAGAGTTAGGCCACAATAAGGCTGGCTGAAGTGTAGGGAAGGTAAGATGTGATGAAGTTGAGACAGTCTGGGAGTGGATAATATAATATTTAAAAAGTTGAGGAAGGAGTGTATAAAGTCCCAGAGAGATTATTTAGTATAGTCTTCCTGAGTTAACAGATATTTTAAAATTGAAACATAATAGAATTTGTGCTATTTGAGAAGTTGGGGAGTTAACCAGCTAATTAGATCTTTTAGTAGATACCCTTAAGGCAAGTAAACCCCCCAGAGGCTGGTTATTCTTCCTTCCTAGGTGCTGGGGAAATGGTGGTAAACTATAGCTGGGAAATCTTCCTTTTAAGAATTCTTGGTCTCTGCCTTGGGGAGTTTATAATATAGAGGAGCAAACAATGTACAGATTAACTATGCATTAGTCATCTCAGGCTGCCATAACAAAATAGTGGGAGTAGGTAGCTCAACCAATAGAGCTTTAATTCTCACAATTCTGGAGGCAAGAAAATCCAAGATCAAGGTGGTGGCAATTTCAGTTCCTGAGAAGGTTCTCTTCCTGGCTTTCAGTTAGCTGCCTTTTCTCCGTGTTCTCACATGGTGGAGAGAAAGTGAGTGAGCTTTGGTCTCTTCTCCTCTTTTTGTAAGTACACTAATCCCATCATAGGGTCCCCACCTGCATGGCCTTATTTGAAACCTAATTACCTCCCCAAATCCCCACATCTAAGTTTCATTAAACTGGAGGTTAGGGCTTCACTATATGAATCGAGAGGGGAGGGGCACAAACATACAATCCATAACAAACTGTTACATTAAAGAAGTAAATAAAAATTACAAAATGTGGTAGCAAAAGGAATAAAAATGGTGAAGTGATAGAGTCAAGTTTGAGAGAGCACTCCCACCAGGAGAGAAGGGAAGTCCTTTCTGAAAAGGTGACGTTTCATCCAATATTTGAAAGATGAGAAAGAACCACAGATTGCTCTGTAACAATATTCCAGGCAGGAAGAACAACAAGAACCATGGTCCTGAAGCAAAAAAAAGAGCCGCCTGGCATGTTCCAGAATCTTCCAGAAGACTGCGGAGGTGGTAACATGGGGAGTGAGAGAGGAAGTGGCATAAGGAAAGCCTGGTTCCCTCAAGTTTGTTGAGACTGACTCTCCTTAGCAGTCCTAATCCAATTTGCTCATTGTGCCTGATGGCATCCTTTTTGTGTGAGATTTCATTTCTTCTCCTTCAGGAAGCTAGAGTCTGAAGCAAGACTGCCTGGATCTGAGTAATAGCTTCTTGCCATGCACCAGCTGCATGCCCTGGGCTTTAGCTTCCTCGTCTGTAGAATAAAGATGATGGTATTTACCTCACAGGGGGCTGCATGGAAAGCACTTACACCTGGACCTGCCCCTCATGCAAGTACAGCATTAGCTTCTATCAGATCTCATTTTGAAAGAGTCACTGCTTAAATAATTTGTTAAGTTTTTATTCCTATCAGGATCATCATGAAGACTGCCCTTCACTGCTCTACAACCTCAGAGAAGCAGCTCTGATCTGTGGACATTCACCCATCTGCCAGGTTGTGGTAGGGTATGAATGCCAGCAAGGGTCCATCTTGGTCTTTGTCCAAATAAATTTACTTATACAAGTTGCACTAGAAGTCCCATCTTCAGTCACATGGCTCCAGAGTACCGGCATGAGGCTGAAGCCATAAAGGTCATGGTGGCCCCAGTGGAACAATTCTGGACAAGGACTTTTCCCTAAGGCATTCACACACTGAACCCTGCAGACCCAGACCTTCAGAAAACAAGTGAACTCTTTGTATCCTGGGGCTTCTGTCTTTGACACCCTTCAGTTTTTCAGAGAATTGTGAGTTGAAATGACATTGCAGCCACTAACTTCTAGCCATTATCTTTGGACAATATTAAGACTACAGTTTTTAGGAGCTTTCATCTCCATCTGAAATGCCCTCCTCTCTTTACCTCCTTCTTCCCCCTACCCTCACTGCCTCTACTACTATGTCCTGCTCAGGCTGCTACATTATTGCATTTGCAGGATTAGCTCAGTTGGCCCCTTTTGTAGGAATCCACTCTGATATCTTCCTGCTTCCTTTGCCTGACCAGGTATGTTAGAGTCACTTCTCTCTGGCCTCCGTACTATCCTACACATATGTGTGTCACAGCAATTTCTACACACTCCTGGTTAAATGTCTTTGTTTCCCACTAGAATTTGTTGTTGGTGGTGTTGGTTTTTTTTTTTTTAATAATAAATTTATTTTTATTGGTGTTCAATTTGCCAACATACAGAATAACACCCAGTGCTCATCCCGTCAAGTGCCCCCCTCAGTGCCCGTCACCCATTCACCCCCACCCCACCCCCGCCCTCCTCCCCTTCCACCACCCCTAGTTCGTTTCTCAGAGTTAGGAGTCTTTATGTTCTGTCTCCCTTTCTGATATTTCCTACCCATTTCTTCTCCCTTCCCTTCTATTCCCTTTCACTATTATTTATATTCCCCAAATGAATGAGAACATATAATGTTTGTCCTTCTCCAATTGACTCATTTCACTCAGCATAATACCTTCCAGTTCCATCCACGTTGAAGCAAATGGTGGGTATTTGTCACTTCTAATGGCTGAGTAATATTCCATTGTATACATAAGCCACATCTTCTTTATCCATTCATCTTTCAATGGACACCGAGGCTCCTTCCACAGTTTGGCTATTGTGGCCATTGCTGCTAGAAACATCAGGGTGCAGGTGTCCCGGCATTTCATTGCATCTGTATCTCCCACTAGAATTTGTGCTTTGGCATCAGGGCCTCTATGACTAAAACATACCCAACTTTAAATCCCTGGTGCCTACCATAACACCCAGAACATGGTGCTCAGTAAGTTTTTACTGAGTGAACGAATGAATGAATGATAGATGAATAAGCTCTCTCCTCTTCTTTCCTCTATATAGCAGATGCCCCCAACCCCATTCCCCATCTTCAGTCCCTGATTATCCCACCCACTCAGAAACTTTTAGTCTGCATACTTATCTCCTTGTGAATGATGTACTTCATAGTTAGGCTTCTGTTTTTAGAAAAATTCTTTGAGTTGGGCACTTGGGTGTCTCAATTGGTTAAGCATCTGTTTCTTGGTTTCAGTTCAGGTCATGATTTCAGGGTCTTGAGATCCAGCCCTGTGTGGGCTCCATGCTCAGCAAGGAGTCTGCTTGAGCTTCCCTCCCTCCCTCTCCCTCTGTCCCCCACCCTCTATTATCTCTTTCTATAAGAAAAAAAAGAAAGAAAGAAAGAAAGAAAGAAAGAAAGAAAGAAAGAAAGAAAGAAAGAAAGAAAGAAAGAAAGAAAGAAAGAAAGAAAGAAAGAAAGAAAAGAAAAAAAGAAAGAAGAAAAACTAAAGAGAAAAGAAAAAGATGAAAAGAAAAGAAAAAAGAAAAGAGAAAAGAAAGAAAAGAAAAGAAAGAAAAGAAAAGAAAAGAAAAAAAGAAAAGAAAAGAAAAGAAAAGAAAAGAAAAATATTTGAGTTAAAACTCCAAGTATCTTCTAGCTTTGGGCATTATCTCTGCCATCTGGAACAAAAACCTACTGGCTCTTTTATAAGATAATCTTTCTCAGACTTAAGATAATTATTTCTTCTTTTTCACTATTTACCTTAAGAAAACTATCCAGTTTCCTGCATATTTATTCATTCATTTAATTCATTAGTTGACTCAACAATCCATTCATTCATCTACTAATTTGCTCTCTTACTCATTGGTCCTTCATTCTGCAAATATTCTGAGTTCCTATGATGTTGCAGCTACTTTTCCAGAATTGAAAGTGTGATGAACAAAATAGTTACAAATCTCAACTGGTTCTTCTATGTTTACAGTTTGATGAGGGAGGCACATTTCAATATAGGATGATAAATACTTTGATTAAAGAACTACAGGGTATTACAAGAACACAGAATGGTACCTGACCCAGATTGGAGGAGGTAGGGAATGCTTCCTGGTGAGACTGGTACCTCAGATGAAGCTAAATAGGAGTCAGTAAGGTCTATAAAGAAGGTCAGGGATTATGTATCAAACAGAGGACACAATATGTGTTGAGGTTAGGATGTGTGGTGGGGAAAATGGGAAGTGAGAGACAATAATTCAGAGTACCAACAAGTGAAGCATAGCATGCACAGAAGGCTTCTGTAAATTGTGTCAAATTTTTTAGATTTTATCCTAACTGAAATGAATATCCACTGTTTGAAGTGGTCAAGTCTTCATTACACAAAAATAACTTGTTCCCTCTAATGGGATATTTTTCTTTTAATTTTCTGGCTACTCCCTTCTGGATCTCTCCAAATATTGTCACAATTTCTGATGAGGAATCCAAACTAAAAATGGATTTGGGAATTGAGCCCAAATGTCCCTGTTAAGCAATTCAAGCATGTTTCGAAGGATGTGCTTTCTGACAGTACGGAAAGTATCTTAGGCTCTCACTTGGATCCTGGAAAAAGAAGGCACCTGTTTCATGGAATGTCCAGCCTCTTCTAACGTGGCAGCTGCCCTTCCAAGCTGGATGACATTAGGGATGCGGCAGACTGAAGAGGCTGATGATGCCATTTGGTCAAACCGTGTGACTATTTCCATCAGCTTTATTTCTGCAATGTTCTGTGCCCACAGAAGGGACACAAGATGACTTTATAATTCTTTGACTATATTAAGATAGGGATACACACACACCCAGGAGCTTAAAAGCAAGAATATGATTGAAATGTCAAATGGGGACTTGATGACCTAAACTGTGCCCCTCAAAAGCTAATCTCTTGCTACCACCTGTATCCTCTGGGTGAGGTTTCTAAAGAGAGATAACTGAAACCACAGACTTTCAAAAAAGGAAAGTCACAATCCTCTGGTGACCAGGACCAGTATGGATGGAATGGTATTACTTGGGGAGTAGAGAGGTGGGCTGGCTTTTCTCTGAGTCAGAGCTATCCATGGCACAAAACTGCCCCATCCTAGTTGGTCTAGGACCATACAGTGCATTTTCCTTCCATGATTGCTCTTTCACCTTCCCCATGCATTTCTGCTTTCCTTCCCTGCTCTGTATCATCTCTTTGCTGCACCAGTGACCTCCTACCCCTAAGTTCTAACCCCATGAGATTGTTTGCCTTTCCTTCATATTCTGATTTCTTTGACCTCTCTGTCTTTCAAGTTGTTCTCTTCAAGTTGTTCTCCAGCATGAATAGGAAATGGCTGTGCTTCAGTGCACATTGTTTAAATCAGTCCCTTCTAGATTACATGTTTCTGGTCTTTCGTTGTCTTTGAGCCATTTACAGCTCTGTAAACTAATAATAATACATGTAATTCTTGTCTAAAGACGTGTAAATTCTGTCCTGTGAAGGTTAAATCGACTTCCCTTCTCCTGTGTGGAAAAGGCCAGTTTACCTCCATTTGTCCTTTTATTTCTATATTCCTGATCTATAAATGTGTCTATTGGGAGATTCTCCCTTGAACCCATAACCCTTCACCAGTTTCTTCATTAATGAGTTAAATCAGAATCTTTAACACATATTCATATTTATGTCAGTATCAGTATCCTGATTTTATCTTCTTTGAGAATTATCTTTTAATAGATGATAGAAAGATAAAGCAGTGAACAATGAGTCCTGAGTTCCTGCTACAGTCCAGAGAGGGCTAGATGCCAGACAATAGGATGATGTTTCTCTTGACACCACCTCCTTGCAATCATTTGGACCATAACAAATTGCAGGTTTCTGGAAACTCTAAGATAAGGGTCAGGAATTTGTATTTTAACAAGTTAGTGTTCAGGAACATTTAAGAACCATGGTGGCCAATGATAAAAAGTAAAATGGAAGACTTTCCTATACCTTAAAAGCAACTTAGGGAAATATATTAAGATAAAAATAAAAGATACTGATGAGAGCTAAGATTAACATAGAAGTTGCAGGTGCAATTGGAACAGTTTTTGTAAAACAAAACCAAGTGAACCATAGCAAAATTTCCTGTAAGAAGTAATGGTAAGCAAAAGGGTTGGAGAACATCACCCATACACCTCACTCCTTGGCCTGGGTAAGGCATTTTGTATCTTTTTAGCCTAGCCTGGTATGAAAATTTATATTAATAAATAAAATTTGTATTAACCTATGTTTACTTTTAAGAGAAAATAAATGAGCCACTAAGTTTTCTATTACTTGATTAATACAATAAAAATTACTTGAATGTCTATGCTGGGGATATGACATTAAGATAACATCTCTTCTATTTTAGTGTTGCTTTCTTAAATAAGAGGAATTAGACCCAAGGTACAAAATAAAACATACTACCTTAGAGACTGGAATTGTTGGAAATGCCTTTAGGGGCTGTACTTAATGTTATCATTTGACAAGCTTTACCTGCAAAATACTGTGGTGTTAACCAGTGTGGTTGGGTCACAGCTCACAGTGTCTTCCTAGATACAATGTCAGAAACCCACAATTCAAGACATTTCTATGTGGAAACTATGAGTTAATAAAAACCATATATAGCAGGAAATATAAAGGAAGTACCTGGAAGATACTAATAAATAATATATGGTAGTATAAAATCAAGCATGAAAGTGGGTGCTAAAAAAGATCAGAAAAGAGGAAAATTAGTAGGACAAGGCTGGAGTAGTTTCCTGGTATTGAGGAAATGCTGAAGTATTAAGGAGAGGTTGCATGGACGTAACATCAGACTGGAAGGCTTTCCCTATAGAGCATTCTGTGTATAAACCCAGACATGAGCCTCAGCTGTTTGCTGCAGAAAGGTGTCAGTGAGCAAGAGCCTCCCCACAAAGACAAAAGTCAAACACTCTTTTAATGTTCATCACCTGCCGCAAGCCAGATGCCAGGTGCACGATCTCCTATGGTAGACAGATATCCCACTGTTAGATAGATCTTTCTCAGATAGGTGGATGCAGGAGGAAAGCTTCCCCCCAAATTCCAGATGCCTCCAAACATCTGGATATGTGGTGCCATGTACTCTCAACAGCTGGTTTGATAAAGCTGTTTTTACTTTCCACCTGGTTGTTACTTGTCAAGCCCTTCATCAGCATCTGGGAGTTCCCAAATCATCAAGGAGAGAAATGAGCAAACACTCCTGTCTGCAGTCAGAAGCCAGTTCAGAGCCCCACATGGCAACATGCCTGCATTTCATAGGAAATGGCTTAGTTTAGCTTACTGTGAATTGACTCTCCAGAGCTGGAAGGTTTCATCCTGACTGTTCCACTTCCTCCCCTTGGGGATTTTATCAAATTTCTCCATTAGCCATATAAGGACTTTTAAGTTGATATATCCCACTCGGTTGCTAAGAGGAGAATAGTAGCATGATGTGGCATGCATTGCTATAGACCAGGCTTTGCAAATGCTGTTAATGAAAATTATTTTTAATACTAATCACACTGAAGAATAGATTTTCACTCATTCAGATGTATGGCACTAGATACATTTTACCCTGTTGAAAGAACTGATTACAATTCAAAGTAGTCTTCATTTTGCCTTTATGGTGTCAAATATTTTTTCATCTTTTGTTTTCTCCATAACTAGAGACTCCTGCCTCTCAAATGGAGGCACAACCCTGATACCAGTCTCAGAGCCATCCTGTATCAGGCGAAGTCATTACATTTTCCCTCATCTGTTTGCACCTTTCTTTTAAGAACAGTCTAATAAATCCTTTCTTCTCATTCATGCAGAGTGACTTCCCACCTCTCTGAGACTTTTTGCTTGCTGACCTCAACAACCTCAGATTATATCACTTCTACTCCAAGCACTTTCAAAGAATTTTTTTTTTCATACAGAGTTCTTTCTCAAGGCAAATTCATTACACTCTTTTCCTCTGTTTACTTTTATCTTCTTTTGTATGCACTTCATCTTTCCATCTAGATTGAACAACTCTTGAGACCACAGATCTTAATTTGTATTTCTTTCCTCCCCCTTTCCACCCAGCAAGATGTGTCCACTTAATGGGCTCATTGAATTTTAATGGATTAATACCTTAAAAGACATGGAAAAGTAAGGGACAAGCGGCTAGTTTAAGAGATACGTGAGCTGCAGGGGTTGTGACTATCTTGTTCAACATTATCTCCTCAGAGCTTAGAACATAGTCCTGCAAATAGCAGGTGTGAACAAAAAAATATTGAGTGGATAAATAAATGTAAACTAGAAATTTCTTAGACACTACCTTCAAAGAAATCTGGGTTTCTGTAGTGAGTAGAATCCTGGTCCCCCAAAACATGATACATCCTAATCCCCAGTGATAGGGGTGGTGTGATTGTTGGTTTTGCAGATAGGGGTGGTGTGATTGTTGGTTTTGCAGATGGGGAAGGATCATAAGCTAAGGAATGCAAACAGCCTCAAGAGTAGCAAAAAGTAGGGAAACAAACTGTCTGCTACTGCCTTAATGTTAGCCAGGTGAGACCCACTTTGGACTTCTGGCATCCAGAACTATGAGATAATAACTTTGTGTTGCTTTATTTTTTAAAAGATTTTATTTGTTTACTCATGAGAGACACAGAGAGAGAGAGAGAGAGACAGAGAGACAGAGACATAGGCAGAAGGAGAAGCAGGCTCCATGCAGGGAGCCCAATGTGGGACTCAATTCCTGGATTCCAGGATCATTCCCTGGAATGATCATTCCCTGGGCTAAAGGCAGATGCTCAACCACTGATACATCTAGGCGTCCCTTTGGTGTTGCTTTAAACCATTAAATTTGTGGCAGTTTGTTATAGCACAATAGGGAACAAACAGACTAAATTCTAGTTCCTAGAATTAGTATCTCCAGATTCTTTGGACCTCAGATCTCTTTTCTGTAACAGGTTGAGATAATCCTTGAATTGTACAACACACCTGTGTGGAGTCCCTATTTACTGCAGCAATCAGCATTTGTCTAGGCTCCAAATGGGCGTGAGGATTAAGTAAAAGAGCACAAACAGAGTGCTTAGGGATGTTCCTGATGAAAAGTAAGTTTTTCAAAATGCGGGAGTTAGAACCTGAAACCTGAAAACCTACGAAGTAGGTGAATTGGCAAGGAATGTAGTAATTTAATTTCAGGAAACCAAGGAAGGTAGAATAAAGAAGTGAGGCTGTTGATAAATCCATAAAAGTCTTTATAAGTAAATATTTAATTTGCTAATATACAATAATAGGCTATAAATAAGACAATGTTAACATCTTATACATTTTAAATGTGCACTAGTAAATCCTTCACTATTCATGGGCATTTAGAATTCCTTGTTATTAGAAACTCTTCAGGAAATAACTTCTGTTCTGTTTCAAATATGTCCACAGTTTTATTGAGCTAATGCCTATACTAGGGCTCTTGCTGGCTTGTTATTCCCTCAGGCTAGTCCTCCAATCTCTGCATATTGGATCTAAGAACTCCAAGAGTGCTTACTATCCCTAACAGTCCTTCTGGCCCTCTTGTGACTTGCCCTAAAAGCACCTTTTATATCTAGTCCAATTCTAAAATGACTACAATTCTAAAATTAGGGTCTATTTTTCCTCATCCTCATTGCCTTTCTTAAAAGAGTCCCCCCACCAAAAAAAAAAAAAAATCTCTTTACTGCATTGCCATTGCTTTATCTCTATTTGCTATACTCGGTCCCACTTTTTCTATCTATAATTGGCATCAAAAAATTTGTGTCTACCAGAACCAAAATTTTTGTCGTTGCCAAAATATACAGATGTAAATTCTTATATAATTAAATTTTGCATGAGGGACATTCCCAGTTGGGAAGGGAATGCTATGCTCAGTAAATGGTAGTCCCCTTCCTCCCATCCCCCTGTCCCCAGGCCAGCCTTCCAGCTGATGTGATGCCAGTTCACTGCAGCTAACTGGGCTCTGCTGTGGGGTTTGAGAGATGATATTATCAAGTTTTAATTAAACTACCCCTCACAAGGTGAACAAGTACCTTAAAAACCTTCCTATAAAGAAACAGCAAAACACTATTAATGAGAGTACTGAGCAACAGTAAGAAAATAGAGCTGGCATCTACCATAATCTGGCTACAAGGCTTTTATTATCCTAATCATGAAGGCGGAGGGGAAGCAAGGATGATCTAATCAGAACTGACAAGAAGATACCCCCAAACACTGACATTATCAAGAAGCCTATTTGAAATATGAATCACACCTACTAACATTAGCTATGAATCTTCACATCAAGTGGATCTGTGCCTTGAGAGATTAATGTAAAACAGTACAAAGCCATCACAATGAGCAAAGCTTTCAATTAGCAAGCATGAAGAATATGAGGACAAATCTTAACAGTGTTTTCCCCTCAGGAATGTTTAAAATCATGATTACTCAATCTAAGATTTTATGAAGTTTCAGTAAACTTAATAATTTAGAAGCTTATGTTTAATTTTCTTGATTTTTTTTTAAAGAGAGAGAGAGAGAGAGAGGGCAGGTGGAAGAGGGGCAAAGGAAGAGAGAAAAAGAGAGATAGAGAGAGAAAGAGAAGATCCCTGGGTGGCTCAGTGGTTTAGCCCCTGCCTTCAACCCAGGGCGTGATCCTGGAGTCCCCGGATCGAGTCCCACATCAGGCTCCCTGCATGGAGCCTGCTTCTCCCTCTGCCTGTGTCCTGTGTCTCTGCCTCTTTCTCTCTCTCTCTCTCTCTCTCTCTCTCTCTCACACACACACACACACACACACACACAAATAAAAATTAAAACGAAGAGAGAAAGAGAGAGAGAGAGAGAATCCTCAAGCAAACTCCCCACTGAGTGCAGAGCCCAATTCAGGGCTTTATTTCACAACCCTGAGATCAAACCTGAGTCAAAACCAAAAGTCTGGGACTTAACTGAGTCAGCCAGGTACCCCCTCTTAATTGATTTCTAAGAGTTAAAAAGTCATGTATCACTGTGGCTATATCCTGGTACACTGAAAGGCTGACAGTTGGAAAACAACATGGTAACAAGCCAAATGAATTCCTCTGTCGACAAATACTATGATGCTATAAATAAAGAGCATTGCTAAATATTTAAAGAAATTGACATTCAAGCAATCACACAACTGAATGTATGTACTATGGAGGAATGAAAGTACAAATGTTTCTAATATGTTTCTATTTACAGAATTTTCTAGATTCTCATTTAATATTAAAACATATGAAAAAATTTTGTGTGATTCTGGAAAGCAAAGAGGCCCTCACACGTGGTAGCTGACTTAATAAGCACAATGTTTAATTGAACAAATGTATAAATACAACCATTCTTGGAGATGTTGAATTCTAGGAAACAAACTGAGGGTTGCTGGAGGGGAGGTGGAGGGAATGTGGTAACTGGGTGGTGGGCATTAAGGAGGGCACTTGATGGAATGAGTGTGGAGTGTTATATTTAACGAATGAATCACTGAACTCTACCTCTGAGACTAATAAAAAAGAGATAGATCTACCCCCCCCCAAAAAAAGACGAAGGGAAAAATATTCTAAGTTTGTAGAGAGCAGCACATTTAAAAGTTATTTATTGCATAAGTCATAGATAAGCTATTGCATCAGAGTTGAAGTGAAAAGCATAAAAAGTACTATGTAGAATTCAATTAATGCAGACAATATCTCTAAATTTTTCTAAGCAAAATTCTTGCACTATTTTCCATGAGAAAACATTTTCTATACACCACAGATTTTACTGTGGAAATGATCTCATGGCAAACTTTTTAAAGGGGCTGCGCAACAATAAAGAGACATACACATTTCTCTTTTACAAAAAAAGACCAATGTTCCAAATTTGCTGACCTTCTCTGTAATGGGAAGTGACTGTCAGTAGCCAGCAGATGTATTTGTAAAAATAAACCCACTCGATCTGTCCCTGCAAGATAAAAGTGACATTTCACAGTAAGAGAACTGCTCTCGAGAGAAAATCATGCTATGAAGAGAGCATTTTGAAAATATGTATTTGGAAATATTTACATCGTTATGTGATTTATTTATTTATTGGGTCAAAAAAGCCTAGCTGGGCAAACTCTGATTTATCTCTTAGAACACAGATCAAGCTTTATCCTACAGTTAGACAACTCTGATCATCCTGCCAGTTGGGTAGCTCTCTCCTTGGTTCCGCTCCTTTAACTTTTGCACATATACTATTATTATACTCAAAACACAGTATTAGAATACGTTACTGGGGCCCCCGGGTGGCTCAGTCAGTTAAGTGTCTGGCTGAGACTCAGGTCCTGATCTTGGAGTCCTGGGATGGAGCGCAGTGTCAGGCACCCTGCTCAGCAGCAGGTCTGCTTCTTCTCCCTCTGCCCTCCATGCCCCACCCACCCTGCTTGTACTCAATCTCTCTCTCTCAAATAAATAAAATCTTTTTAAAAATGTCATCTATATGTGTATTTCCTCTATTAGATTGTGAGTTTATTGACATCAGGAGCAAAGCAATACCCTACCCTGATTAGAAGCATCTCATAGATTAAAATATAGACATGCAATGGACCCAAAGACTGGAATCATTGGCCAACATAATAATAATGCTAACACTAGCAGTATTAATAACCACAGCAATGGCTAGAGCTTGAACTATTTTATGGTTACTGTGTACTAGACACTGATCAAAAGCTTTGCATATATTTTCTTATTTAATATTCCCTTGAATCTTATGGGAATGTACTGTTATTATCCTCAATGTATAAACGTGGGTGAAGGAACTCAATCCAAAGCATCTAGTCAGTTGTCTGAGATACAATCCAAGTGGTCTGTTCTCAGAGCCTAGGTTCTATGAAATGGGGAAAAACAGACTTTGGCATCCAGTTTCAAAAGGAGAATCACAAACTTTGAATGTATAGAACCAATCACTATAATAATATAATGACAACTGTGCATCAAGAACGCTTGATATAATACAAATTGTTCTCCCTTGACCATATGGGAATTTATGCCCAATGACATTACATACTGTCTTCTTGGTCTGTATTTTCAGTGGCATGTAGTATTGGCTCATTAGACAATTTGTATTCTTTATTCTATTATTGTAGAATATGTAAGTGTACATATGAGTGAATATCATGGGTCAGGGGCTTCACATAGTTGGTTATCTCACATCATATCTCAACAAACCAACTGGTAATCCCAATGGAAAGACTAGAAAAAAAAAAAAAGGTCTCACCTTTTCCCAGTGTCCGACAGCTGGGAAGCAGCATGGCCCTCTCCCTCCTCTTTGCCCACAGTGCCCATCCAGGTTGTTACCGTGACCCTACTTATCTCAGATGAGGAAGGGCCTGGCTAACCAGAATACCTCCAGAGCAGTGTGGCCAGAATGTTGAGTAGCCCAATTACCATGTCATTGCATGAGGAACAGCTGAGGAAGGCTGAGAGCATTTGGTCTGGAGCAAAGGAGCCTTAGGAGGTGGGATCAGAATCTTAAAAAATATTTTAAGTGGCATCAAGTAGAATTGGGATTGAATCGAGGTAATACATTTCCAGAAGATAGATTCAAGAGTGCTGGGAGGAAGTGGAAAGGAGATAGGTTTCAGTTAGCTAGAAGAAAGAAATTTCTAGTAGTTACAGATGTACAATAGTGGGAAAGGTCATCTTGTAAGATTCATACAAAGTTGCAGGGGCTGTTCCTACATGAAGGACTCAATAGAATTGGCCCACTTTCTGTGTAGGTCATGTTGAAGCTGCAGGAGGGTACTTTACTATTTATGAGATGGCATTATTTATTAAGAATTTCTCATAGACATAATTAATAACAGTTGGTTAATATTTTTAAAGATTTTATTTATTTATTTATTTATTTGTTTGTTTGTTTATTTTAGAGAGAGAGAGAGTGCATGGCAGGAGGAGGGGCAGAAGGAGAATCTTCAGCAGGCTCCAGGCTCAGTACAGAGCCCAACCTGGGGCTCGATCTCATGATGCTGAGATCATGACCTGAGTTGAAATCAAGAGTCGGAGTCTTAATTGACTGAGTCACACTTCACCCCCAGATTACTATTTTTAATTCTTTATTTCAAATCATCAGCATCTACATTGTTCTCTCCACCATGAAATAATGGTAATTCAAGTATCATCCTTCTGGCATTCTGAGAGATTAAATGATATCTCTAAGGTACTGAGAATGATGCCTGACACATAGTAAGCATATCATTTTCAATATCATTCCAATCATAATAGTACATATGTGTATAAACACATAATAGTATATACATGTATACTTGGACTCCTCCTATGTGCTGCGTACAGTGTTTCACATAGGCCTCACTGCATCCCTGATATAGGCATTACGGTCTTTAACAGATGAAAAAATTGAGATCGTATCCAGTACACTTTGCTGCTATTGTTTATCTATTCATTATCTCAAAACGAACCTGCTTAAAAATTGATGACAAAGGAAATTGGTAAGCCTTCTAGATGAGGAGCCTGATACTGAGCATACTAAGCACCCACTCAGTCCTGGGGTTGCTGCCACCTTTCCTGCTTCCCCACTCATCTCAAGAGTAAAGATACATGAAGGCTTCTGTGCCCAGGGAATTTGGTAAGACACAAGTGTGGGGCAGTTCCTCCTTGCTGCTGTTATTGATATATATGACTTAGAAGGAGGGGGCATAGCTTAAAGTGTTGATGCAGCCCTCCAAGTACCAGGGGCCTTTGCTCAGGGAAGGAAAGCAATTGCCAACCCAAGTTTAACAAGATGGACAGAAAAGCAGGCCATGGAACTCCCCAGACCTACTTCTTGATCACAGCTCTGCCACGTTGGCAAGTCAGTTAACTTTGTTAGGCTCATTCATAGAATAAGGTTGATATATTTGCCTGTCAAGGATGCAAAGGCACTGAAAGGCATAACATGTGATTCAATAGCTGTTGCAACATCTGTCAGGGACCCCGACAAAGTCAGCCCTCTTCCTGTTGTTCTCTGTTCTTTATGTTTTTCCAACATCATGTGATCCATCAATAACCACCCTGCCCCCCACCCCACCTCCAGTACCAAAGAGCAGAGAAACACCACACCTGAAGTTATAATTTGAAATATCAACCTAAAGCAAGTACTGTGAGAATCTCTAGAAACTTCCCAGAAAATAGAGAGTCTGAGTGGGATCATAAGAAGCTCCACTGGCAGCCAGTGCCAGGTGATGTAATACAGTCATTATGGAAGCCCAAGATAAGATAAAACAAAACTGTGCTGAAAAGTCCAGCTTGACAGCTCCTCTCCGTTAGCTTGGAAACCAGGATGTCTGGTAAATGGTGGCATATACATCTGGTTGGAAGACCAGCAATTCCTACCTTCCCCAGAGGTTAAGGCATATTCAAGGGACAAGGTCCTGCCATGAGGACTTGAGAGTTTGAGTGGCTCAAATCACAGGACTGAAATATTCAGAACCTCAGGGATACTACAGACAAATTAGCCTCCTCAGAACTCTACCCAGCTGGAGTCTGAGGTGGATGTTTTGAAGGTGCGGTGCCACCAGAAATTAATGAGCTCCTTCCACATGAGATGGGACCTTGGGAAACAGATGTCATGAACTCTCATTAATCTGTCAGACATTTTTCTAGCATTTCCCCTCCCATCACAGCTGATTATCAAGCATATACGTGCATACACACACACACACACACACACATCTCATCTCAAATATCTATATAGGTTACTAGGAAAACTAGGAAAAGCAGAAATATTTCTGACAGTTTAATGAGATTTGGGTGAAAGAAAATTCTGCAATCTTAATGTTTTCTAGGCAGTAGAAACAATTCATCAAAGCTCCTGAGACTCATTCAGCTTGGCTATGCTTCTTAAAATACTTTTATAAAATTTTAAGAACAAATACCATAATTGGGCACTAAAAATGCTGTAGTCGAATAGGCCAGCCATTTCACCTCTGTTCACACAGCTCAGCATTCATGACCCAGATGAAGCTGGGTCTTCCTGGGATTGCCCACGCATTGAGTGAGCCATGTTCCATGGCTGGCAGGACGCCATGCAGGTGCTGTTTTCTTCACTCATAGGGCTGGCTTTCCAGCATGTTCATATGACAGTGGACAGTCAACTGGGGGGTGGTTGTAGCATGTCCTAGTCAAGGGCACTTGAAGAAGCCTGCATCAACTCACTGATGTGGTATGATGTAGGGAAAGAACTCTTGACAATGACAATGCTAAAGTAGAAGTTCCTAGTCAAGGATTGGACAAATCAATTTGACGCATCAATCATGAGTCAGATAAGTAAATGGTAATAGACAATTTCTAAGGTCATTTCAAGTACTAAGACTCTAGAATTCTGAAGGGCAAAAAGAAAGAAAATGTTCTGCAATGTGACTTGTTTCAAGCCTTGAATCCAATGAGCCTGAGAGATGCAAAGAGCAACTTCCAATGTATGTATGGTACATGTTTTTGAGAAACATCTTTCACATATATTTGGGGATGTGATACAATTAGAATATGAAATAGGCATTAAAATAATCTCTGCATTTGAGAGGAGATTAAAGGTTAAAGGCTGAAGAATTATTCCAAACCAGTCAGCTCATAAATTTGAGAGCTAGGGTAGCCCACTGGATTCTGAATTCTGTGATCCTCCTGTTGACTTCTCCTAGAGCAATTACAAAGGCAAAACATCAATAAGCATAAACAAACTGGATATGAGTGAACACTGAGAGGGATCAAAGATACCCCAAAGTTCTGTGCAGGTTTAAAAGGGAGAATGATCAGAGCATTGATAGAAATAGGAAAGGCAGTGAGGAACTTGTCTCATTTGGTAATTGTTAATATTTTGGATTAATTATATTTGAGGATGACTGGTCATTGAGAGAACAAAATCTTAAAAACAATTATGAACTAGTAACAGCCAGCATTTAATACTTTCCAGACAATTATTATGCTTTTAAAAAGCAACTATCTGCTTGTTGCAAGTTAACTCATTCAATGAGCATGACAGCTCTAAGAACAGGCACTGTTAATGGGGAAATTGAGGCAGACAAGTTAACCTGTAGTCTGAGGCCACACAGCTAATTGATGGAAGAGCCATGAATTGAACTCAGGAGTCTGGCTCCAGAGTTTGCACTTTAAGCCATTACACTCTGGTGGCAAGAGATTTGAAAGAAATCTATAAGCACACAGATTAGGGGTGTGTGCCCTACTCCTGGGTAAGAGAAGGCTTTTCAGAAGCCATGAAGCTTGGGTGGGAAAGTTAAACTATTTTTCACGTATTGGTATATATTCTTGTTTGACCATTGAATTTTTCTCATAGAAAAATAAGATGAAAGAAAAAGGATGATGAAAATTAGCTCTGTAAAAATGTGTGCCAGAGTTCAGGTCCCAGGAGATTCTCTTGGTAGTTGTGTTAATTTTTATCTATTCATGGGACTGGCTTGGTTATTTTGGGCTTATGGACCAATCGATTCAACCAAGTAACACAACGACCCTGTGTGTTTGTTCTTTTTATGTCTCAAATTAGTTTTCTAACTGCACAAAAATTGTATTTAACAGGATGAAGCCATCAGCAAAGACGCAAACAAAGCTGCAGTTGTGTTTACAGACACGATCTGGTTTAAAGTACAGGGAGAGTATCCCAGTGTCACTTATGTAATCCATATTCAGCCCAGAATTATGTACAGTAAGATTCTTAGCAATGTTTGCTGAGGATGATATATTGAGGCATTTGCTATAGAAATGTGAAACGGTGACTTACAATGGGAGAGTCAGATTGAAGAAGAGTTATATGGATGTAAGGTTCCTGAAGGCATGGTGGGAAACATCTTATGGGTATGATACTTGGACAAGAAGTTGATTTATTAGTATTGGAAGGGTACATGGGAGAAAGGAAGTAAGAGGTTATGAGAGAATGACCCTCCTGCAATGGTGGGTGGGAGAATTTTTGCAATGTGTATGTTAGCACTGCTGTGTAGTGAAGGTCTTTGGATTCCCTGGGTCAGCACTGTCCAACATGGTAGTCATTGGTCATATGTGGCTATTGACCGCTTGAAATGTGACCAGTCTGAATTGCGATATGCTGTCACTGTAAAATACAAATTGGATTTCAGACTTAGTTTGAAAAAAAATAATGCAAAATATCACATTAGTACCTTATATTTGATTGCATTTTGAAGTGGTAAAAATTTTTATATGTTCACTTAAATAAAACACATTTTATTAAAAATGGAAAAGATTAAAGTTAATTTTTACTTGTATCTTTTTACCTTTTTTAATGTGGCAACTAGAAAATTTAAAATTCATACGTGGCTCATATTATATTTCTGTTGGACAACACCTTCTTGAGCCTTTCAATGAGTTGGATATATCCCTGTTGGGAGGAGAAGTCTAGCATAGCTGTTGATTTGAAAATGTATGAGACTGACAACCCAGGTGGGGAGGTCACTGGGACTCAAAGGATGTCTGGCAATGCTGCTTCCTGACTGTAGAAAATCCATCCTGAGGAAAACAAGTTAGGAAAACTTTTGCATTCATGGGAGGAAAAGTATTTTGCATCTAGCAGGGAAAAGGAGAGTCAATGTTTGACCTCATAGAGGTCAGAGGTCTGAGAAGGAGCCAGGGATCAGTGATCTCTAAGAAACAAGTTGATATTTTGGAGACCAAGACCTGGATGGTTTCCTTTAGTACAACACCTACTCTCTGAAAAGATATCTAATTTGACAATGCTTGTGCTTTCTGCCTTCAATTCTTTTATGTTCTTCCTTAGCAAATGTTTTTCTTAACTTCATTGCACCTCGTGTTTGCCCTGGGAACACAGAGAAATTTTGTACAAACTTAGCCAGACTTTTAAAGAGAGCATGGCATGACTCCAAGAAACAGACGTGCTGATATGTACTAGGGAATTTTGTAAATGTTTGGTAGGATGATATTTCCCTAACACCAGGGACCATGTCTTTATTGTTTCCTGAAGCACAGTATGTGGAACATAGTAGGTATCCAACAGTTGTTCGACGAATGAATTAATGACTCAAGAGTAAAGTGATACTCAAGAGAATGAAGTAAGATCAGCTGCCTCTCCCTATATGAAGCTACTTGGCATAATTCTTGGAGGATTTTGCCTTGATATATAATTCTTAGAGAAATCAAAGCACATACTGAAGTGCAAACTGGATCTTCCACAAATAATGGTAAAAATGAGTCTAATAAAACAGCAATTATAGCTACCATCAATGGAGTTCTCATGATCCAGGACTAAGAGCTTTACATGTATTATCCCATTATATCTACATCAAAGAATTAACTATGGTCTATGTAATGTTAAATCTCATTTTATAGGTGAAGCATTGAGGGTGTAAAGAAGTCAAAGAATCGGCCGAAGTTTACAGAGTTAGCAGGGGTGGAGCTGGAATTTGAATTCAGACAGTCTGACTCCAGAGTCCATTCTCCCAATCATTATGCTATAATTGTATTTCAATTAAGCATCACCCATAAATTGAAATATGATGCAAATTTTTTTTGTGCAAAGCCTTTTTGTGAAGGCTTTGCTCTTTGTGTTGGTGAGTGTGTGTGTAGGTGACTATGAACATGAGTGCTATTACCAGGAGAAAAGATGAGTCTTACTCTTTTGGTCCACTGCAGTTTACCTATGAGTATTTGATTGACTTCAGCAATTGGAATATCTTCTTCATAAACTTACTTATTTGTTTTAATTACATTAAAAATGAGCTACTTTTGTCATATTTGCATATATAATCATTAAGTTGATCTTTCAGATTATCAAATTCTACAACCAGAGCTAGTATTTCTGGCTCCAAATTATTGATGTATTAATACTATCACTACTACAACACACATGCGCACATACACACACATACATGCACACACAAATACACAAATCCTTAAGCTCAAAGAGCTTCCTCAGGACTAGAACCTCACACCTACAACTGGTCATCTAGAAAGTACTCAATTCTATTCAAGTATCAGCAAAATAGAGACACCAGATTCTGCCTTTATCTTTCACTTTTGTTGTTGTTATATGCAAAGCTCTTTCTTACAGTGCTATATGTTTATTTTAAAAAGATGTGGAAAACAACAGAAAAGTCAAACAAGAAGAATAGCTAAGTAAATTATAATAATTCCATAAGATAGCACATTGTACACTATTAAAATTATAACTACAAAGAGGTTATTGATAAGTACAAAGAAGCTATGATGAAAAGTTAAGTGAAAAACGACATAATTATATTTGAATTAGAATATCCATTCTGTATAGCAGTATGTGTAGAAGGAAAGAAATCTACTGAAGTAGTAACAGAATTAGAGGCCTCTTCTCTCTGTATTTGTACTTTATAAGTTTTTTTACTCTACACACACACATCTATTTATATACATATGTGCATATATACATACACATACTCATGCGTTTATATACATATGCATGCATATGTATACACACACACTCACGAATATAATTTTATGATTACAAAACAATGTGGATGGGGCTGTCTATCTGCTTTAGATGGTGTGATCTGAAAAGGCCTTTCTGAAAAACTGACATTTGAATTGAAATTACATGGAGGAAAATGCCTCAGTCATCAAAAGAACATTCCAGATAGAAAAAGAACAAACCCAGAGGCCTTGTTCAGCAAAGCCCGGTATGTTGATGAGGTGACTGGACCACAGAGGCTGAGTGGGAAAGTGGCGTGAGAGGAGGATGCAGAGGCTGGAGGGTCAGACTATGCAGGCATCAGGAGAGCTGCATGGCTGAAGGGACATCTGAGAGCAGGCATGTTGCTCATATTAGGGTTTTATGGACTTTTCCAAACATGAAGTGAATGGGATTTCCAGCATTAGTTCCACCTTTCCCAAGAGAAGTGTGATGATCATGCTTAAGGTGGGTATGTTTTCTAATGTGGACCCAGAGATAAATATTCTAGCATGTTCTAGCACCAATCCTGTGGTTAATGGTCATCTCAGAAGCAAAAAGAAGTGTATGAAGGACAATGTACAATTAAGCTAAGGTGTAATTACACACACACACACACACACACACACTCAAGGGGTTAATAATACCACAAGAATTTAGTCATGATGTTTGCTTAGCAGGTTGCCTGTTATGCATTTGGGTTATACTATAAAGGTAGAGCCATTGATCCAAGTTTGTACTGGGTTTTGAAGCACAGTATTGAGATCCAAATCCCCCCCAAAGAGGGAAACACATCTTTGGATCTCCCTATAAGACTTTTAAAGATAAATGTTATAAGTATAAACATTATGGCAATCAGATAAAATATATAGCCCAGGATAGAGTCCTGGAGGACAGAACTGAACATGAGAATTGTCTCTGTTGATCTCTGGCCAACATGGAAAAGAGAACTCTAAGTCCAAAGAGAGGAAGATGAGGAATCAAAGACTACAATTTCAAAGGAGCACTTACAGAAGATATGAAGAGGGTCTAAAGGCAGGACCAAGGTCAGAGAGTGGAGAAGATGGAGCCAGGCAGTCTGAGGAGTGGAGTGAAGAGAGATGCCTGGGAATAGGATTCAGGTGGTGGGAACACACTGACCACACACATGGACAGAAAGGTATGTGTGGTGGAGGCCCATGATGGAGCTGATTTGGAGAAGAGGAGGATTAAAAATACAGTATAACTATGTTTACAGTTCATTTGGGGAGCAAAAGAGGGGCTGAAAAGTTTTGTGGGTAGACAGTGCTCAACAAATATTCCTTTATTTCAACTAGTGAAAAGACAATAGACTTCTCCAAGGCTCCAAACTAGATTCCAAGAAGCCCAAAGGTACCTCAGAGGTACCCCCCAGGAAGTAAGGGAAAGAGGCAGAACCCTGAACCTCTCCCTGACCTAAACCAGGCAGCCTTGTGCTTTCCTGAATCATGCAGAGGTATCATGGAAGATTTGGAAATAAAATTCTAACTGGAAACAACATTTGAAAGCCACTGAATTAAGGAAGGAAAGAATACATCCTCTTATCCCCTTTTTAGCCAACTTAAGCCAAGACATTTAGGAGCTAGCAAAAAGCAAGAAACAATTCCTAGGGAGATGCTCCAGATGTAGCCGACAAAACAGAAGACCAATGTTTTGGGGAAGGGCAGGGTCCTTCCAGCAGTAATAACCTTGACCACCAGCCAGTCAGTGTGGGTCTCTTGGGGAGTTGCGGCCACCACAGGAAGCGATGTCTGCTATTGTGTAGCCAAAGGAATCCTAGTTGTCATTTTCTCCACTCTCTTCTGTTCCAACATAGGCTATCATAGACATATCCGACATTTGTGAAGTGAAATTCCTATCTGGCAGCTGCTCACAACAAACAAAGATTGACTAGAAGCTCCTGTGCCTCAGGAAGTTCTCTGGGAAAGCCCTACATTTGGTTGAGTTTCTGTGCCTTCAGCTCTGTGATGTTTCCCATAAGGACTTAGTAAGAAATGGAGAGGAACCATCTGACTTGATTGTTTTTAGGTGATTAAAGATGGGGAATGAGGGTGTCAAGCTTTTCATGTAGCAGAACATATCCCCTGACCCTGGAATCACTTTATTTTAAAATTAATTTAAAAATCATGATCAATGATTCCCTCTCAATGCATAGTATTCACAAGAATGGTAAGAAAATGAAATAAACCCACAGTTAATATTTTGGCAAACTTCCATCACTTGTGTGTATTTTTTTAAAACCCCAATATAATAACAGCTCTGGACTTTTAATTTTTATTTTATATTTAAGTGACAAAGAATTTGTCAAATGGTACATCATACTTCTCCCCCATCTTCTTAGAAATATAAATTGCTAGAGGGGGGTTGCTATAATTTTAGACCAGAAAATACATGCCAGATGTCTTATATGAAGCTGACCCGCCCTAGAATATATGTCTTAGTCATTAGGAGATGTCCTAAATATTACCGTAAAGCCCTTGGAATGATGGGTCTGAGCCCTCACTTATACTTAACTGCTGGCATGTTGCTTTGTCTCCGTGTCTTGTGCTCCTACTTCCATTGATGTAAAGGAAGCACGAATTAGATAACACTCCATTATTAGGGAACCAAGCACAAGCCAGCTGAGGCAGGGGACCCGCCTTCTCACCCAGAAACAATGCGAAGCCTGCCTGGCTGGGGGTCCCTGGGCCTCACTCATGCTCTGCTTTTGATATTCTCCAGCACACACTATAAACATATCTAGGGCTGTCCTGTTCAGTTTGTTTATTCAAAGTATATTGTCCAGCATAGAGAAAAGGGAAATCTAGCAGGACTCTGGAGATGACAACAGGGAGAGAGAGAGGCAGAAAAGGGCAAAAAAAAAGACAAAATGGGGAAAACAGGAAACAGACCAGTGAGAAGAGTCAAAATGCTGAGAGTCAGGAAGCAGTCTCTAAATGCTCTAATCTCTACTGTGCAGCTGGTGTGCAGAGGGGTTGGTACAATTCCTGAGGTCTCTGTACACCCTGGTAGGCCTGTCAAATCAGGACGCATCCTCATTTACAAGAGAAATAGGTATTCTTTACTCTTCTCCTACATGACTGACACCTTTTCCTCCTTAGGAAATCAATCACATCACCTCCTATTCCTGACCTCCCTAGCTAATGTGACAGATGCCCAGCCCCATCACTCTCTGTTTACGTCCTGCATAGGTCTGATCTGTTTTGTAACAGTCTGTTGTTTTGTTGTTATTGTTATTTATGGCCCCTCTCCTCAGAGGCTGCAAAGCCCACAAAAGTGGGAATACGCTTCTCTTATCACTATCCTATCACTGGCTGTACAGCACATGCCTGACCTGTAGTAGAGGTCCAAAAAATATTTATTAATTGAGTAAATAACTAAATCAATAAATAAGTCTACCAGATGGTATAGACAGCATGTGAAAGGAATGGGAATAAAATGCCTTGTCACAGAAGAAATATCTATATTTTAGACTTTCTCTTTTTTTAAAGATATTTTATTTATTTATTTGAGAGAGAGAGGGAGAGCATGAGCAAGGGGGAGGGGTAGAGAGAGAGGGAGAAGCAGACTCCTGAATGAGCAGAGAGCCTGATGCAGAACTTGATCCCAGGACCCTGGTATCATGACCTGAGCCCAAGGTGGACACCCTACTGACTGAGCCAACTAGGCACTCTATTTTAGGACTTTTTTTTTCTTTTTGACTTTCAAAAATATATTACCAAGCATAAAGCTAAAATCCTGGCAACCAATATACACTTAAATAAAATATGTAGAAAGTCAGAAATCTCAAGGATTATATTTCAAAGAACTTCCACTATATTAATTACCCAGAAAGGTGTTTAATATTATATTATTTTGAATTTTAAGGAATTGGGATTTTCTCACCACTTGTAACATCATTGCTAACATACCCATGAATCTGATGTCATTTTGTATTGATAAATCAAGTGCCATGTTGCATTCCTGGCTAGGGTAAAAAAGAGGCTTCTCTCTCTCCCTTTACAAATATACAATTAACAAAGAGTTAATTATTCTCAGGGAGTAAGATATTTCTTCCCATTTGCCAATTAGGAGACAGCTATTTGTAACAGTCGAAAAAGAGGAAATGGTGCATGGGCTAAGAGGAAATTTGGAAAGGAAATGTGATTGGAGAAATTATTTTGAAATGTGAAATGAAAGAGAAAAGAGACCAAAGAAAAGAAAAATGAGAAATTGGAGATGAAGTCATTCCAGCCTCTCTTCAATAACCTCTGTTGTTGAAGCAGCGGAAGTGGGACTTGACAAAGGATCCCGTAGACTGACAAAAGGCACACGTAACAGAGATTTCTGGTCAGTCAGGGTCACGGGACTCAGGCTTCACCCAGAGGTGGTTAGATCAGGGGCCCTTGGATCCTCTCTCTCCTCGTCTGGAAAATGGGATTAGTAAAATCTCAAAAGGGCAATTGTGAGATGCAGTGAGATCATGCACATGAATGTGCCATGTCTGGCTCAGCTTCATCCAATTTCTCCCCAGCTTATCCAGACTCACAGCTATAGAATAAAGTTAGACAACAATTGCTCCTCTGCACAGAAACAAACTCTGTTGACTCCAGTATTTGGGCTAGCACTAGAAACCCAAAATCTCTTTTTATTCCATTCCCTGAAATCTCAATCCTTTTCTATGTGACTGATTATACTTTTCCAACTTCATTATATCTACTGTTGAAGACAATTTCCCCTTGATGATTATGACCCTTAAACATTGTCAAGTTGTGGGGCACCTAGGTGGCTCAGTCGGTTCCGCATGATTCTTAATTTCAGCTCAGGTCATGATCTCAGGTTTGTGAAATCGAGCCCTGCATTAGGCTCCATGCTGAGCTTAGAGCCTGCTTAAGATTCTGTTCCTCTATCTCTTCCTCCCCCACACACACTTGTTTCCTCCCACTCTCTCTGAAAAAAAAAATCAGGTTATAATTTTAATTATTTAGTAGTTCTACCCCTTTACATAATGTAATAAAGTAGCTTGAACCTATATTGAGCCATGTAAGTATGTACGCATATGTGTATGTGTACATATGTGTGTGTTGTGTGTATATGTACACTTTTATATTCTAAACCATTCCTGCCAGCTTGTTTCTTTGTCAAGAACCTCTAATCCGGGCAGCCTGGGTGGCTCAGCGGTTTAGTCCTTCAGCCCAGGGCATGACCTTGGAGACCCAGGATTGAGTCCCACGTCAGGCTCCCTGCAAGGAGCCTGCTTCTCCCTCTACCTGTCTTTGCCTCTCTCTCTCTCTCTCTCTCTCTCTCTCTCTCATGAATAAATAAATAAAATCTTAAAAAAAGAACCTCTAATCCTGGCTAGTTGAGGACAGGAGATTTGGAGTTCATGTCATTGAGGAGTCCATGCTCCAAAGATTCTAATTATGTGAGATAGGGTAGTGTAGCAGGCATCACTAATGCAAAGTATTTGGGCTGGTATTCTCAAACTCAGATGCCAGTGAGTTTCTTGACAAAAAGGCAAGCATTCAAGGATTAGATACAGAAGACAAGGTGCTTCTGGGCTTTGATAAATGGTGTATTGGGACAATAGTGTGTTGATACTGCCAAACACTCCATTTTTAGGCCATAGTAAGTCCAAAATGAGACAGACATTAATTCCGAGGTATTTGGCAGTGGTCATGCCACTGTCCTCAGATGCTAACTCTTAAAAGACAGTGGGGAAAGGGTGATTTTCCTGGGTGGTCAGGGTTTTCACACTTAACCCCTGAAAAATAATAAGGGAACCTGAGGTTGCTTCTCATGAGGGGAAAAGAACTGAATGAAGGAAATGTAGCCATTAACTTCAAATATTTGACAGACATTTCCAAGGAAGAGGGGCTAGCTTTATTCCGCCTGTTAACAAAAGCAATGCGAACTCCAATGTGCAGGAAATATGATAAGGTAAAGTAAGATTTGCATTTTTGCCAGGGGAAGGGATTTTTTAGCAGGTAGACCTGTCTTAAAATTAAATGATAGTGAATCTTCTGCCACTGAAAGTATGCAAGGTGAAGTGAGGCTCAAGGAATGTGTGTCTGGGATATTAGATTTTGTCTTCAATGTTGCTCTGAAGCACAAAGGAGAGTTGGGAAAGCTTTCCCCTACTCATTCTTGCCTCAACCTTGAGCAGAAGCCCCAGAGACAGAGAATAAAGGGAAGAATTTAGAATCTCTAAGACCTGTGGTTGAATCCCAGTGTCACTTCTATTATACTCAGGCAACTGTGATCTTTCCATTCCTTGAACATGCCAGACTCATTCAGGCCACAGGGCCTTTGAATAGGCTTGGAATTGGCTCATCTCTCTGCCTGGTATATTCTTCTTTCATCAAATTATTCAGATCTCAGCTCAAGGTCATCTCTTTGTAGAGGCTCACCACTCAACCTAAAGTACTCATTCACTCATTTTCTTATATTCTTTATCTCAAGATTTTATTTAGTATTTATCATTGTCTAATTTTCTTCTTCATTTGTTCACACATTTTTATCTTCCCAACTTAATGTAAACTCAATTGTAACAGGATTTCGTCTTAGTCACTACTATTTTCAGTGCTTAGAGCTACACTGGCTCAAATAAAATCCCCCTGAATGTAACTTTTAAGCAAAATAATGATGCTGTCACTCAGTACAAATGATGTTTAGATTATTCACTCTCTAGTTATATATAAAATATTCTATTTCTAATGTGTTTGATCTAAGTAACTTTTACCCTTTCTCTCCTACTCAAGAAAGCATTGTGATAAAATGTATGGCTCTATCAATGCCTCAGTACCCTGCCTCCTTCTGTGATTACAGCTGATTGGGCTGTGAGTGAGTATCTGACCCAAGACTGGCCAGCTAGAGAACTTCCCAGGATTGTTGTAACTGGAATGCAGTAAAGATGTACAGACTATGACAGTAGAAGATATGGCATATGAAGCTCAGAATTTGATGGCACCCCGATCCCCTACCCTGTGGGAAACCAACCTGGTGAAGACAGGAATGAAGCTGGCCCTCAGTGAGAAACAGACATGAGATTAATAGCTCAAGTCATAAGTCCAGGGGACCCTGAGGCCATGTCACCCTACCCAGCCTGTGATTATGTGAGATTTCTCCAGTATTCTTCCCATAAATGTTCTCTTTTGCCTACATTGATTCAAATAGGTTGTAACATTAGTCATAAAGATAGTGCTGGTCATATAGAAAGCAACTGAGTGAGTGATATGGAAATAACCTGATGGGGGACACACAGTAGGTACTCAGAATATTCACTGACTTCTTTAATAAATAAAAAAAAATAGGTTCATATATAACTAAGACATGACAAAGCAGTTGAGAATAGCTGTATCTGCCCCACCAATTTTTTTCTAAGTTATATTCTCTCTAAATGGCAAGTAAACCATATGGCCCCTGAAATTGAGATGGGGGCCCAGCTTGAAACAAGACCCAACATTACATGGGCCTTGGACAAGACTGAAGGCTCACAGAATGTGTTTGGAGGAGATATTTGGCAGCTGAAGAGGCAAATTGGCATTTTCCAAAATGCAAACAACAGTGGAGAGGCCTCAGGCTAAAGTTTCAGAGTTTCCTTAGGGTCTCAGCAATCCTGGATCCGAGAGTGTGTTGTATATCCAAATAGTTCTTGAGGAAACCACAGGCAGACCCTGATGTGGGGGAGCACATCCTGAATGAGTATGAGCCAGAGCATTTGAAACGGAATGTACAGCAACATCCCACCCAATCGCAAGGGATGCCACCCCACACACAGAGGTTAAGAAAGCTGCCCAGATTGGGACACTACATCCAACCAGGCCCCTCCTGGTAGGAGTCAGTGGAGACAGAACTGCGTTTTGGGGAGCAGCTTCATGCAATCATTTGGTAAGAGAACAAACTGAGCTGAGAAGCCAGATTTCCCCTCCTGGGTGACATCATTAGGAGGCACATAACTCAACCTTGCAACACTTCTTCAAGAAAGAACAGCTACATATGGTGGAGACCTTCATAGGAAAGTGAAAGGGCCCAAGGGTTTAGTAAAGCCAGCTGTTTCCACTTCTGAAAATAAAATAACAAAATTTGAAATGATACAAAGTTCAAAGTTTAACAAATACATCTAAAGCCATTTGCTGCCTTTGGATAATGTGGGGTCTTAGTTGTGAGGATGGTGTTCTTGGTGTAGTGTTGCCTATATCTAGGCCAACGATATTTTGAGATAGCATGATATGGTTGGAAGTGAATTGAGATAGCATGATATGGTTGGAAGTGAATTTGGATGTTCGAAGATCTGTATTTAAGTGCTGGTTCTGCCCCTCCCCGCTGGGGTCCACTTGGAGAAGTTCTGACGTTTCTCTGAATATCATGGGAAAAATAGAGTAGGGATTACATGTTCCATACCATCCAACAACAGAGAGATGGCTGATAGGAGAAGGTATTTCTAGGGACTGCAAAACTTTGGAATATGAGTGTCAGTCTAGGTTGCTGAGCTTACAGATGGCAACATGTACCTCAGAGCAGAAGAAGGACAGTGATAGAAAGAAGACTGTTGAAGATTCAGGAAAACAGAAAGTGGTATAAGGACATTAGTAGCCAAGGTGTAGTAACTTGTTTTGGCATGGATGGGAAATGATAATAGCTTGAGCTAAATAACTTAGACATTTTCTAGGTGGAGAAAGGTATAGGCAGCAGCTAATGGAGACAGGGCCAAGTGAGGACTTGATCATGGGAGAAAAAGAAGGAAGGAAGAAGAAAGAAGATAAGAAGGAATGTGCCTACTACACACACTGCCTACTGTGTGTTAGCCTCTGTGTCCAAAGTCCCATGCTTTCCCTTGACCTTGACTCAAATACTCTTACATAACTTTCTCTGGCTCAGTCCTGTTCATTCAGAAAGACCTAATTCAAGTGTCTGTGTTCGCATCTTGGGAAGCCATTGCTGGTTCCTCTGGACTCTCCTGTGGCATGGTACTAATTGTGTTGAAATGGAATTAATTCTCCATCCGCCTTTCTCAACTGATGTTGAGGCAGAAGCAGGTAAAGTTGGAGAGGGCTGCGGGATCATGAAGCATCTTACCATTCTTTTAAAGTCATACCCCTCTCTCTCCATCCTCCTCAGCCCCCAAATGCAAGTCCCAGTTTACTTTTCTATTGGCCTTGACTCCTTTTCATGTTCCTTGATTAGTCTTTAATCCTTAAGCCCAATATTGCAATACTTGACTAGCATATTTCACAGGCAGGCCACCTAATGTCCCTGTGGGAGCCCTTCTTGCTTAGATTGTCGCCGGCAGATTTACTTCCAGTATGATTGTTGCAAGAATTTGTTTAACAGAATGAATGATCAACCCTGAGTAAAAGGATTATGAAAAACTTAATAGCATTGTAGCAATGTGGTTGTTAATGAAATACAGTTGGCTGCTCCCGCCATTTGGCACCAACCGACCCAACACTGTCAACATCACAATACGATATTTGTTCCCAATTATTTTACAGCAACAACTGAAATACAATCTGGTATTAATCATATTTATTATAAGTATCAATTTGAGAAATTTCTGACAAGCCAGAAGATGAATAGGTTTATTATGAAAAGCAATTCTGCTTGGTGCATGCTGACTGCTGCAGTGTAATAAACAGCCTCCGTAGGACATTTTTTTTTAAAGAAATAAAATGAAAAACTGTACTGAAAACAAAAATGAAGCATCAAGACCCTTCAAATGCCTGGTGCTTCTAAGGGCCAAGCACAACCTTGGGCCTTTAGGATTCCAGTAAGTTAAAAATAAGCCAGGGGAATATTCCAGACCCTCAGAAAAAAACCCAGCAAGGATGATATGATGACTGGGGCCCAAAGGAAAAGGATACTGAAGGGAAGCAAATGACATCTTCTGAAAATGCATTGTTCTCCAACCTGCTGCTCCTCTTACAATGCTACCCTAAGTGAGTGCACTACTTTAGGGATTGCAATTATGCTGTCAGCTCTCCCCAGAAAACTCACCCTGACTATATTACAGTGTTCGTTTCTTCACTTCTTTCAGGTGCCTTTTCAAATATCTTTCTTGGAAAGGTCTTCCTGACAACCTTACTAAAAAAATATCCCCCTAAATTACATAGTGTTTTATTTGTAATAACTCTATAACTGGATCTGTATTTGCTTCTTATAATCTTCCACACTCCCACTAAATTGTAAACCACATGAGAGTTGAGCATTCATTTTTGTCCACTGCCCTGCATAGGCATGCCTGGCATATAGCAGCCAAAAATATTTGTGGAATAAATGAATGAACAAACGAATGAATGAACAAATGGATGAATGAATCAATTCAGTCCCCAATGTCTTTATGAACTAAATTTGGACAATATCATCTCTTTAAAATGTTTCTTCATTTCCTGCTTTTTCTTGGCTTCTGATATTCTGGCTCCTATTTAGTTCCTCCTCATTAGAACTTTTTCAGCAGCTTCCAAACCTGTTGTTCTTTTGTGAGGCTCTTCAGTCTGTTCTCACTATTGCCATCAAGGTAACTTTAAGAAAAAAGCAAATCCCCTTGCTTCATTGATGTGGTTAAAATCTTCCATGAATCTCCTATTATGTTGAGGATAGAACTCAAAATCCTCAGCATGACATACAAAACACTTCATGATCTGGCTTTTACCTGTGTTCCCAGCTTCATTTCTTGCACATCTCCTCCTCCCAAAGCACATTTTGTAGTCCAATAGATATGCCTCCTAAGTAGCTGTCCTCCCAAATATAACCCTTTTTACTTCCATTTATATCAGAAAAATTCTTCTTCTGGTCCCTTTTGTGTGTGTGTGTGTTTGTTTCTTTCACACCTTCTCACATCCACACTCTTAATTGTATCATGTGATTGGAACAGAAAAACAGAAAAAACATGGAACTCACAGAAATAAGTTGAGGAATCCAGAACTATAGAATTTACTGTACAGGGGATCCCTGGGTGGCTCAGTGGTTTGGCGCCTGCCTTTGGCCCTGGAGTCCCGGGATTGAGTCTCGTGTAGGGCTACTGGCATGGAGCTTGCTTCTCCCTCTGCCTGTGTTTCTGCCTCTATTTCTCTCTCTGTGTGTGTCTATCATGGGTGGATGAATAAAATCCTTAAAAAAAAGAATTTACTGTACAAGGATGACATCTGTCAAATCAGGCAAACAACAAAGATATCTATTTCCAAAGAAACTCAGTGAAACTCACTGGAGAAGTAATAAAGATAAATATGCATATATTGGGAGACTTTCAAATAAATCATGATCAAAATTCATCTGCAATTTCTGGGATGGTGTCACAAGTAGATATAAATATTTCCTGGCAGGAAAGGAGTTCTGTCCTTAGTCCAGTCTTGGAATACTAGTGAGTTGTCATTAGTAAGAACTTTGGGGTAGAAGATACATTTGAATGTCTGTCAAGTCTATAACAGGAGGTAGTGATCAGAATTTGTATTCTTGAAAGAAGGTGAGTTATTGAAATAGTAGAGCTGACCTCACAAACGGAATAACAACCCTGCTTACTTACAAGTTTCAAAAATCAAGTTCACTTATGGGAAGATTGTCATCCATGATAGTGCTGTTAAACTCTTCCAGAATGACTCTTGCCTTTTAGTGAAATATTTGTCACAAGATACAACATTTCTTTGCTAATATATGTGTGTTTCTCCAACTACAGCAATGGGTTCCATGCTTCACTCATCCATATTTCTAGTGCCTACCAAACCTAGACTGGGTGCCAAACAGACAGACTGGGACTTCAAGAATAAGAGAAAGCAAGCTAACCAAACATAACAGTAAGAGTAACTCTTACAGAAATAACGTATTCATATACTTTATTGTCTGCAGAATGGTTATAATCATAGAAATGAGTAACATGGGAAGAAATAAGGAGGCCTTTGGCATGTTGGAAAGATAACTTCTTGTGAATAACTACAGCAAAGTAAAATGCTAGTGGAGTGATGTTGACCCATAAAACAGAAGTTACCATTATAGTGCCTCACACAATACCTGGCACTCAGTAGGCCATCAACGAGTCAATTGATCAAACAGTCTGTCAATAGTTCGGATAGAAATTGGCACAGACATTGCAATCAATATTGCCTTAGTCTCTGAGGCAGCCCTGTTAGACATTCAACTTTTCTTTGTTAGGGTAAGTTCTTATGAAGACCATTAATAGAAATATACAACCAAAATATACTTTTATTTTACCTTAGTTATCTTACCCATGTCCCCAGCTGGTTCTCTCATAAGTGGGCGTGTCTAGGGAAGGACAGTTTCTAATAGTGCCATTCATCTCTAATGTCTTTGCAATAGTCACTCCAATTCTCACTCCAAACTTTGGAAACTCCAGTTTCCAAAAGGTTTGTTGAAAATCACTGGTCAACATTATTTCTTCCCTTGAACTATTCTGTTGGGTAGAATTTATTTTGCATAGAATTATTTAAGATGACTTTTTGACTATAGCTTTTGTCTTATGGGATTTTTACAACCTGATTTTTTGCTGATACAAATGGCTTTTGATCTTTAAAAGGGCAGGCCTATATTTCCCTTCAAACATTTTTAAATCACTAAAGAGATTAGTTTTTAGTAACCGTGAGGAAAGGACATTTACTCCTAGAATTTAAGAAATAGGAGGTCTGATAACCAGATACTGGAAACCTATTGAAGTATTTTATTCCAGTATCCAGACAACTGGCATAAAATAAAATAGCCTGGGGAAAAATGCTAAAAATAAAACAATAAAAGAAGCAACTAAACACATTTTATCCAAAATATTCCACAGATGTCCACACTTGTCATCTTTTTCAATTCTATTCCTAAAATGAAAGGAAATAAACCACTGTGAGATTTGAAGTTTAGCTTAAGATATGGGTGTTGTCTTTATAATTAGGGCAAAGAAGCACAAAGTAAACCTAGAATCATTGTTGAGGAATTAATAGCATAGGGAAGAGAAGGTTGCAATTAGCAAGGACTATTGTCCTTCAACCTTCATTAATAAACAGGAGGTGGCAATTTCACAGCAAATTCCAGAACTCTTTACTCTGACCAAAGTCAACTCAATATGGGGGATTCCTATAGGAAAGAGTAAAGAAAGTAATAAATGTTAAGTTTTGTTCTTTTGTTACTTTGTTATTGCAAGAAAGAGGAAAAGAGGAAGATAAAACAGTACAAGAAAGCAAAATTGTACCCAACATTTTGGAGCAAGGTTGCAAGAGCCACAGGAAATTGGAGTTTGGAACTTCCTGTTTCATCAAGATAAGCAATCTACTTTCTTTTATCTTACTTCTCAAATAAAATGAATGGAATTTTAGGCCCCAGCGAGGGAAATTTTAGCTGGAATAGATGGTACTATCTGAGTACAAATTATCCTCAAAGGAAAGCAAATAGGAAGCTTTTTGAGAGGACAGGTTATTTGAAAAAAAAATTTTTTTGAAAAGGACTGCATTTGTAGATGTTTTTGGTGTAAACACTGATACTGTCTTCACTCCTGGCCACAAAAACTTTACTCTCAGTTCCTTTAGTGTCTTGGTTTCTATCTGCTGTGGTTACAGAAAGTAAAAATGTATTTTTAAAAGAGATTAGGGTGATGGGATGCCTGGGTGGCTCAGCAGTTGAGCATCCGCCTTCGGCTCAGGTCATGATCCCGGGGTCCTGGGATCCATTCCCACATTGGGCTCCCTGCATGGAGCCTGCTTCTCCCTCTGCTAGTGTCTCTGCCTCTCTCTCTCTCTCTGTGTGTCTCTTATGAATAAATAAATAAAATCTTTAAAAAAGAGAGAGAGATTAGGGTGAAAAGTGCCTTCCATAGCCCCAGAATCAGAAAGAAAAGATAAATAGGCAATAGCTACTAAGCTATTGGTAGTAGACTCATACCCAAAACAAAATCTAACCAGTCTACATTCAACTCATTCCTGAAGATGGAGTGTGTGGGCTGAACATCAACATGAACACCCAAGAGAGGGAAGCCTGGTAGAGTCAAAAGAGTATTGATCTGAGGGTCAAGAGACCTCAGTTTCCTTCTCAACTATGCCATAAGTTGAAGTCAATATTGTCTTCAGGCTTCAATGTCATAACCTAAAATGAAAATAAAAAGAAACAAAAACGGGAATTAGAGTAGTCAGATTTGACAAACTACAGTTTGCCAGCCAAACTGCTGGCAAACAGCCCACCAGCTATTTTTGTAAATAAAGTTTTATTGAAACACAGCCATGCCTATTCATTTACATATCATCTATGGCTATTTCTGTGGTGCAGTAGTAGAGCTCAGTAGTTGCAACAGAAGCTGCATATTCCAAAAGCCAAAATATTTGCTTCTGGTCCTTTACAGACAAAGTTTCCTGAGCTAGTGCCAGAGAAATCTAGGGTCTAAATTGATTCTCTAAAAAGATTGGGCATCAATGTTTCCACCTGTGATTGCATATTGTGAAATGCATTCTTCCTAACGTAGAACATACCACATGAATCTATAGGCAGAGCTATCTGTGTCAATTTTCAAATTCAAAACTCACTCACCTAAAAATAGAGCAATTGTTCATGCTTTTTATCATGTCTGGGTTTGTTATAAAAGGAGTTTGGGGGGGGGGGGAATTCTCCGAGTCTATTTTAAGTCTATTTCACGTTCATTATGAGACCACTGAGGCTTTTCTTGAGCAAGAGAGAGTGTGAAATAGAATAAGGCATCCAAATCAATAGATTAAATTTATTGAAAGGATGAGTAATTGGAGTCATGTTACAGAATATCAAGCAGATTATTTAGATAGCACATGAGTTTCCAGTTTGATCGGGTCAATTTACAGGCCATCAGAATGTACACAGAGAAATAGTGGGTTTGATCCAAAAGCTTTCTGCATTAGAATGTAGTAATTTGCTCTCTTTAGCTATTTAATCTCTTCCTCATGTTCAGAGGAAGAAAGGAAGCGGCGATGAGAGAGGGGAGTAATGAGATCATGCTGTAATTGCTTACGCAGATAACAATAACAGAAACCTTTTCACACCTGCTTATACTCCAGATTGTATTTACAGCCCTTTCTCCCATACTGATTTCAGATCATGAATAGAGGGGTAAATCAGGAAAATCCCAAAGTAGATCTAGGGAAGTGGCTGCCAAGTTAACCTGCATATCAAAACGTCCAATGGAGTCGCAGCCCCAGACCTACTGAATCATGGCCTCTGGGGATAGGTCCCATGCAGTTATATCTTCAGCTGGGTGCATAGGGGATGTGCTGTGCAGGTAGGGTTGGGGAACTGGAGTCCCAGTAATCCAATTTTTTGGTACTGAGATTGAAGTGACTTGCTGAAGATCATAGCCCCACCAAACCACCCCTTACCCTGGTCTATCTCTCTCAGGAAAACACCAGGTTCCCACATGGCGGTGCAGAGATCATCTGTGATGTGACCTACTCTGACCAGCCACATGGGCTTCCATGATCTTCTTCAAACATCCCATGCACACCTCTGCCAGGGGCATGTAGAACTTTTTGTCTCCACTTTCTGGAATGTTTCTCCCCAATATTTACACAAATCCTTTCCCTACTTTATTCACCTTAACAGAGAAGTCTTCTTCAGCTTTACTACTATTTTCTTCTTGGTGTTTAACACTTATCTGGCCCTTCATACACCTTCATGTTTGTTAATTGTCTGTTTCCCACTTGATTCAATTAAAAGCTCTGTCAAAACAGAAAAGTTACATTTTTCCACTGCTATATCCCCATCGCCTATATCTGGCACATCATAGACTTTCAATAAGTATTTGTAAGTGAATGAATGGGTAAATGGTTCTTCTAAATTTTGTTTCCTGGACTGTCAGTCTGGTATAATAGTGGAAAGGGGAAGAAAAGGGCTTTGAAATCAAACAGATTTGGTTTGAATCCTTCATGCATGACTTTGAGTGACTGAATCTTGCTGAGTCCCAGTTTCTGTAAAGCTGGGGGCTGATATGGGAGGACCACTGTGAGAATTCACAAAACAGGCCTAATAACTGCTCCCTAGGGAGTAAGGCTGCAGAGGGCTCAGGTTCAAATTTTCCCACCAGGAATTCCAAGGGGCTGAGTAGTTGATTGGATTCCCCAACTTGGCTGCAGAGGAGCCAGAGGATGCTTTCCTTTCTTAATCCTGAATGAGTGGGGGGTTGTGCAACTCTCAGTTGGTGCCCTTTTGAACCACATTTCATCCAGATGTTGTGAAACAGGGAGCAAGAGGGAGCCTCCTCTGGCCAACACACATCAGATGGTGGTTTAAGCAGGATGTGCTGAGAGGAGAAAGTGAGACTTGGCAGCTTTGTGCACTCTCCTCCATGCTTTTGCTTTCATGGGGCTGCCTGGGAATGGGCAAGTCAGCCTCAGGAACTACTAGTTCAAACTCCTAGTCCACCAACCAGTCTTCAGTGGCCATGGAGAACAGCAATGTCTTTAGACCAGTGTCTCTCCAGGTGAGATTTCAGTTGTGTAGTGTCCAACAGTGAAGGGAGAAAAGAGACGAGCATTGATAATCATGTCAAAAACCTATGCTCTAGATAACTGACTAGTCACATTCACAGTTCAGCACAATTTTATATAATTCTATTAATCTATAAGCAGGATTATTGGCCTCATCTTCCAGATGAGGAAACAAGGATTGGCAAGATATGGTTATTTACAGTATTTTATAGTTGTTCAGCAAATGACCTTGCAAGTCTTGCCCTAAGACTTGAATCTTTTCTTTACTACTTCTATAACCTTAGAAGCCATGCTAGGACCCATGTATTTGTGTTATCATTTATAAAAAGTAAAAATAATAATAATAAAATAATAGAGATAATAATACCTGCTCATAGAACTGTTATTAAGTAAAAATTCACTGTTAAGGATAAAGCACTAATCCCAGTGCCTTGCCCATAGTATGTGCTCAAAATATGCTTGCCAATATTATTAATATTAGCCTAAGTAACCCCATCAGGGACAGAGCTAAGATTCTGACACCATTTGGTCTGACTCTAAGCCGCTTGTCTTCTATAGTACCATATTGGTCCCGGTGATTTGGGCCACAGCATGAACCATATAGCCCAAGAAATTCACATTCTTGAAGAGTTTGAGCTGCATGGCTTCTCTAGCCCCTTTCCAAATATCAGATTCAGTAATTCCAGTAGAAGAGTTGAGTGTCCCATTCTGAGAGTTCTCAAGGAAAGGGAGTCTGGACTCTTCCCTGGAATCATATCCTCTTGTGGCACCTCCCTTCTCTTCAGGATGCTGAGGACCTCTGGCCTCCATGGACTTCATCCTCCTGTACAATTGGTTCCCCTCACAATAGTTCCTGGCACAATTATCAAAGGGAGCTCTCTCCAAGGACGTGGAACAGGATGAAAAACAAATCATATATTGTAAACTCAAAGTGCAATCAAGACAAGCTCAGCAAAGGAGGAAGCTTATGTTGTGGGAATTGGGAGTCAACAGGGAAAGACAGCCCATCGCCTGCCTCCCCCAGGTAATTTGTGGGAGAAGGCATATGCCCATTTATGCCTGAAACATGCCCAGGGCAGAGAATGCTTAAGGAACAGAATCTCTGAAGATTTTACCAAAACTTAGAATCATTTTTCTGTCTTGTTCCGAATCATAGCAGGGAAGCAGACTGTTTCCTCACATCCAGAAAGTATCAGGCTTATCCCTTAAAATCCTTAGGGCAAGTGTGGTTTGCCCTCATCTTCTGACAGCATGGATGAAGAAAAGGAGCCAAAAGACACAGCATCTCTCTTCCAATGAAAACTCAGCTTCAAAGAAGAAACTGACCGTTGTTGAGGAGGTGAAGTCACAGCCTTGGCAAACCTTTGAAGCTGGAGGAGAAGATGTAAATTAAGCGCAGACAAGCAGGGTATAAAAATAAAATCCTTGAAGGAAAAGCAAAACTCATCTGCAATGGGTGTGAATGTAAAGGAAGTTGGCCAAGGCAAGGAGGAGATAAACAGGATTGCATGATGTAATCACACTATGAAAAGGCAAATTAGATGAGAAATATAAGGAAAATACATGGAAGCTGCAAATTGTCTATTTTATCTGAGAACTTGTAAGAATCAAAGTGAAAGCAATGTCAATTTTCTCAATATTCAGTTCATTATAAACCCGCTTGGGGGACAAGAAACATGATTTTATTTGCTGTTTTTGCAATAGTATTACTCTGGTGTAAGACAAGGACGTGGGGCTCTTATAATCTTGTGTAAGGCTCCATGCCAAGTGTCCTTATGAGCTCCTGGTAGTTTTTCTTATGTCTTCTATTAGTTATGTGTTCATTTATATATTCATTCATTCAATAAACTGATTCTGTACCTGCAGTGTACAAGCACTGTACTACATAAGGAGTAAAAAAATATGAACATGACATTGTCCGTACTTTTAAGGGCTCATGGGCCCATAGAAAGACACATGTAAGTCAACAATTAGAGGTCAGAGTAGTTGCTTTCTGATAGAAACAAATGGTTTCAAGGAGAGACAGGGTGTGTAGTGAGTCGAACAATTTCATGCCCCCCTAAATTCACAGCTACCTAGAACTTCATTGTGTAACCTCATTTGGAAATGTTTCTTGCAGATGTAGTTAGTTTATGTGAGGTCATGCTGGGTTAAGGTGGTCACTAAACTAATAATTAGTGCCTTTATGAGAAGAAAAGAGCACACAAAGAAGAAGACTATGTGACTATGGAGTAAGAGGTTGGAGCAATGCACTGATAATCCAAAGAATACCAAGAATTGCTTAAGCCACCAGAAACTAGGAAGAGGCAAGGATGTACTATTCTTCAGAGCCTTTAGGGGGAGCATGGCTCTAAGGGCAACTTAATTTCAGATATCTAGCCTCCTAAATTTTGAGAGAAAAAAATCTGTTGTTTTAAATTCGCCAGTTTGTTGGCATTTTGTCATGGCAGCCCTAGCAGACTAATATATTGGGGGAAAGCATTAAAGCCATAGTGGTGATAATTAAATACAATAGTTTTTTGGGGGGATGACATCATGTAGGTTGTAAGGTAGCTTTTGTTCTGGGAAAATACCTCCTTTGTCCTTGAATATGTGACCCACATCCAAACTGGGTCTTTCAGATACTCTCTTCTTGCAATTTGGATCTTTATGCTGATGGAAGCTTCCAGAAGAAACTGTCAATGTTTGCTCCCTTCATTCCAAGTCCTGCCTCGGTTATTGCATTTCCTGATGCCTAATTCTTTGGCGTGTCCTTCCTCATTTTCTTTAGTTAACCAAAAGTGGTTATTGTTGCTTGCAACCAAGAAGTCTGATACAGGTCCCATGATTTTCCATCTATTCTTTTACAGAGAACATGATAATCTTCTCTGTTTAATTTCTTTTTTTTTTCCTATTCTTTCTTTGTTCTGCTGCCAAAAAGTTTGTGCTATATTTTTGGCTACCTCTGGTCATGATGGAAGATTCTGTGGTTAACATTTGTAAACGTGCTCTGTCCCTGGTGAATACTACCTTAATTCATCCCAGTCTCTCCATTTGGCATCTCCTCTCCTTTAAACAACTTCATATATCAAAAAATAGCCATTTTTTAGACCTAAGATATGTATTGAAGAATGAATAGAAGAAATGTCATTGGAGTTTATCTAAAATGGGCTTTCAATGAGGCACTATCAGTGTATATGGCCTATATTTGGACCAATCACTGAAGCTTCCTAAGCCTATAGGTTCCCATAGTCAAATCTACTCCTGGATCATTGTTGGAGTCAAGGAGGTATCATATGTAAAGCACTCAGCCCAGTGCCTGGCATGTAGAGGTGCTAAAAATGTCTTTCTCCTTTGCTTCTTTCTTCTAATCTGGACCCTTCAAAAGCCCTTCTGAGAGCCTATCCCTCTTTCTTTTCACTTGGACCTGTAGACACAGACAGTTGAGAATAATAAATGGATAAATGACAATAGATGTCTCTTCAGCCCCCTCCTCTTTAGCTTGCTGGGGTCATCCAGCCAGGAGACCTCACACATACAAGAAAAGGAGTCATTTTTACTCAGTAAGTTGTTTGTCAATTCGGTCCATTCTCTTCTTTATTTTTTAAGATTTTATTTATTTATTCATGAGAGACAGAGAGAGAGAGGCAGAGACACAGGAAGAGGAAGAAGCAGGCTCTATACAGGGAGCCGGACATGGTACTTGATCCCGGGACTCCAGGATCACGACCTGGGCCAAAGGCAGGTACTAAATCGCTGAGCCACCCAGGGATCCCAATTCAGTCCATTCTCAAAGCATGTTTTACATTTTGAGTTTAAGTGCTCCTGTTTCTTCCTCTAAAGTATATAAATTTGTATAATGAAAAACAATAATACTTTGATGATTAAGTGTGCATCAATATTTTACCAAACATGCATAAGCATTTTACTTGGACCTGCAAGAAATCTTTAGATACATTTTCATTTGGTTCAATTCAGGATTCATTTTGATAGCCTTCCAAACCTGCTTAATCTTGTGAAGTGATTGATATTGTTACCCTTCCAAAAGCACACACTATTGATTGTACATCTCTCTTAATTGCACATGAGAAAAACTGACTTGTCATGCATACAACTTGATGTTTCATTGACATCTTTCTTTCTAAATGCATATAACAGTTATCAACACTTGCTTGGGCCAGGCTATTAGAACAGCTAACTGGATACTTTTTTCCAGTATTTATCTGATAAGGAGTTTACTTAATCACTACCTTTTGCAAATTTCTAGAAATAAGTCATCTGTACCGTCAGTGTACTGGTCCACCAACTAGGTTAGAAATTTATTCTTGTGTTCTACCCTGAGGGCTCCCATTATGCCTCATTTTACCTCTGGGGAGCTATTATCACATTGTCCTAAGACAAGGATGACCATATAAAATTTCATCATTCAAACCAGGACACTTTCGAGAGTGCAAGGGGCGCAGTTAATAATTAAGCCAGGATAATGGAAATAAACAAGACTGTTCTAAAAAGAACTAGGTCACTCTATTTTTAACCATCAGCTCACTTGTCTGTTTCCTCCCCTAGATATCAAGCTCCTCACCATATTTAGTTTTTTCTCTGCTTTAACCCCAGCACCTACCACAGTACTTGACATAGGAAAGTCTATTTCATTTTATTTTTGTCATGGCAAGAGCATATATAAAATGATCTCTTTCAGTCCTACAATCCTTTAATCATTACTAATTTATAGCATATGTTAGTATTACCTAGTTCAACAATTGTCCAATCTCCTTTTTTTGCCTGGTTACTCTTGTTTATCAAAACATCTGAATCCGATTGTATTAGGGAGCCTTTGTGTTCCCATAGCATCCTGTATTGATATTTTTGCATTGGCCATACTCTATTATAATTGGTGGTTTATAGTAGGTGTTGGCCCTTGAGGATATGAGTTCTCTGGGTTCTCTTTCATATCTACACTAGCATTTAGCACAGAGCTTGTCACAGCATAGGGCAATAATACATTCTAGTTAAATGAATTGATGGATGGATTCATAAGTGGAAAAATGAAATATCCAGATTGAAAATGAAGAAATCCCATATGCCAACTTGCTGTTTCTTTTGCTTGATATTAATTATTTACATACTTGGCAAAATACAGATAGCTAGCATCAGAGACCCACAGATTAATATAAACTTAGAGGTAATTCTAGACGTTAGTAAGATAGAAAAGTGTTCTACTATATGTAAAAGACAAAATCTGATACCAGCATCACCAATGGCATGATGTATTTAAAGGTGAGCATAAGGCTAATGTTCATGTAAAAATCATTCCATGATATTTGTTGCTGGTTAACATTTTTATTCAATCTCATGGGAGAACAAAGAGAGTGATTAAGAGCTGAGAAAATACGATTCATGAGAAAAGGTTAGAGGAATTGGAATTATTTAGCCCAGAGAAAAAAGTACATGTAGTCATTCAGTGAAACCTCATTATCCAATATCAATTTATTCAAACGAGGGCATAATTTAAACTGACAGCTATGTTTCCAATGAACAAATGACCTACTGTTCTTTAAAAAAGAAAAAAAATGATAATCAGAAACCATTTAACTCAAATATCATTTTTTTTCTTTCCAACCTCTATTTTAGATTGTCAACGATTTATTCATATAAAAACTTTTGAGCCACATTGCATGGCATTAGAAATAGCAGTTTAGCAGATATGACCAAAGAAAGTTATGCTCCACCCATTTCTGGCCCTTAACTTCTTATTTTTTAAAATGAGGGTGTTTGTTTATCCATTCAATAAGTGTTTATAAGGGGCTTATTGCAATAAGGCTTTGTGCTAAGTACTAGGAACACAGAAATTATAGCAGGCAGGCTATTAATATTATTTTGAGAGATTTCCATTGAAGTCCCTGTTCTACCAAGCTTTGAGACACCTAGAAATCCATTAGAAAGTCATATCCCTAAGTTAAGACATCTCCAAAGTGTACATATTCAGGTGTTGGGAGAAGGGAGGCAACAAATCAAGCTATTATCCAGTTCTTTTCATCTAGTTACTTTTCAGATGGGCATCTGTCCAGAAAGAATAGAATACTGAATAACTGAGGGTTTTTTTAATTAATTAATTTATTTGAGAGACAGAGAGAGACAGAGAGAGAGAGAGAGAGAGAGAGAGATGGGGGGAGACGCAGAGGGAGAGGGAAAGAGAGCCCCAGGCAGACTCCTTGCTAAGTGGGGCTTGATCTCATGACTCTGAGATCATGACCTGAGCTGAAACCAAGAGTCAGTTGCTTAACTGACTGAGCCACCCAGATACCCAAATAATTGATTTTTGAAAGATTAAAAAGGAAAGATATTTTAAAATTTGATGAACGAAAAATATTAGAACTGAGAAGTACTTAATGATTAGCTGAGAAAAATGAAGATCATAGAGATCTATTGTCATGCTTAAGTTAACACAGTAAATTAGTAGTAAAATGAAGACTATAATTATAGTTTCCTAGTTATCTTGGAGCTCTGCTATCTAGTGCTCTCTCCCTCATCCATGTTAGCTAGTAATTGCATTCAGTTACTAATAGCTATGGTTGCTAATAACAGATCCCAATACCATGTCATTAACACATAAAGATTTATCCACTCGCATAATATCCAGAGATAGGCAGCCCATAGCTGGTATCAGGGATCCAGACTCCTTCTGTCACTCTAACCTTTCTGGTATGTAGCTACAATCTTCATGGTCACAAGAAGGTTGCTAGGACTCCAGCTATCACATAGTCTTTAATTAGATACATTGCTGCCTGGCATATATTCAATTTTTCTATCACTTGGTGGAAGAAAAAGACTATTGGGTAGGAAATATATAATCTGTACTACATCATTATTAGGGGACAATTTTCCAAGAATATCTTGCATTTTTACAGATATTGCAAGCAGAGGCACTCCATCCTTTGTTCTGGACTAGTTTTTACAAGGATATTTGTATAGCAGACAGCTTTGGAAACTAGAGATAATATCTTCCTCCATAGCAGAAGATAGGTTTGCTCACTGTCCAATATAATAGAGTTTAAGTCTCTTTCTGGGGCAAAGTTTAGGCATTCTTACTGCCCATTATAAAAAATCCAAGTTCCCTAAACTCAATATTCTTCTTCTGTTAACACTGCCGGCATCACAGGGATCTATTGGTGGCACCCTATGGGAATTAAAGCTTAGGGAATTGGCTTAAGGAAATGATATTATGCTAAGTACTCTAGTTACTATAATTGCTCTAAGTAATCAACTGTCTTCCATCTCTGATCCAGGAATCTCCTGCCTTCTGCCAGCATCCATGAAACTGTGACAGGCTAACTTGCTGGCTTGCAGGAAGAGTAAAATCTCAGACCCTTCACTCTTCATGATAATCATCCATAACTTGCTTTGTATGATGTAACATCTAAGGGCCCTAACTCCCAGGTGTCTCAAAGAGAGTAGGTGATCAATAAATACTTAAATACAGGAATGAACAAGTGAGAGAAAGCCCCCAAAGGACATTTTAATATATCAGGTCATTTGTTATAAAGTCCATTTGGAAGCCTTATGATCTTCAGCAAAGTCACTTACCCTCCCTCTCCTCGGCTTTGTAAACCCATGGTCTGCATTTACTTCCAACACTTGCTCAACCTTCATTTACTCCCTAACCTACTATTATTTGGCTCTGAGCCTTATCACTTCACAGAACTTCTCTTCCAGGGGCTCTATGACCTACTAACTGCTCCAGCCAACTGACCCTTTTCACTCCTTATCTAATTCCCTGCTGCTTTGATGGCATTTAACTCCTTAAAATGCTTTCTTCCCTTGTCTTTAGTGAAAGCTGGTTTCTCTTAAACCTTCTGGAAACTATTTCTCTGCCTCCTTGTGCTTTCTTCACCCATAAATGTTGGCATGTCATGAGTTTCTATCCTCTACCTAGCTCTCTTTGGCTCTGTAGAATGCAGACTTTCTCTCTCTCTTACAAAAACCGTCTCTTATTACCACTTGTGTGCTGATAACTTCCCAATCTCTATCTCTAGATTGCTTTCCTAAACACCAACTTGCCTAAGTACTATATTTTTAACTCCTCATTCACTATATCTACCTGGATACCCTATTAAAACTTCAAGTGGAAACATACATTCAGGACAAACTTATTTATTTCCACACTTTGTCAAACCTGATGGGCCTGGAATCCCTCTCTTGATGAATGGTATCATCATCTATGAGATATTTTCATGTCAGAACCCTTAGCAACTCTACGGTCAACATTCCCATCCTGGTTATGAGTCTCTCATAAATAGCTCTCAGAACACTTGTCTTCCTTTTCCATGGCATCTACATTAATTGAGGCCCTCATTATCTCTACCTTTGGCTCCACCTTCAAGCTGTGTGTACAAAATCTTTCCCATGAGATCTTAATTCCCAACTAGCCATTGGAATGAACCCACAGAAAAAAAATCTCATAAAGCTGCTGCCCTGATTGAAATCCTTTGTTGGCTTTTCTCAGTAGGAACAAGAAAAAGCACTAATTAGCATGATATACAAGCCTCTGTAATCTATCTCTCCAGCTTCACTTCTCATTTCTCTCTATCTCATAGACTTTTCCCTAGACAGTGGACCATTCACAGTTTCCAGAATGTGTCTTAGTAATTCAGATCTCTGTGCCTTCAGAAAGCCTGAATCTTTTTTTTTCTTTTTTTTTAAATTTTATTTTATTTACTTATTGAGAGACAGCATGAGCTGAGGGAGGATGGATGGAGAGGGAGAAGCAGAGTCCCACTGAGCAGGGACCCCAAAGTGGGATACAATCACAAGATCCTGAGATCATGACCTGAACCAAAAGCAGACTCCTAACCAACTGAGCCACCCAGGCTCCCTCAGAGAGACTAAGTCTTCTGCCTCTTATTAAATCTGACTTCCAAATCCAGCCCAGGGAATTTTATGTCCTCCAAAATTGCTCAAATTGTTCTAGCCCTGGGAAGCTTACCTGGAACCATCAGACCCTTACTCTTAGAAATACTTGATCATTCCATTCTTCGTGCTTCTCTCTATCTTGAAGAATCCTTTTGTAGTATTTATCATGCCACTCTATTCCTACCTGTTTATGGTCATGAGTCTACCAATGAAAGCAATCTCATTTATGTTTATATGTACAACATAGAGCACAGATCCAGGCACACAAAAGAAGTTCAGTGGAAGGAAGTATTTTGGGTGGTAATAAAGCTAGAGAGTTTGAGTAATACTAGCAAAAAGGCAGTCACTGAAGTAGAATAAAGGAAGAAAGGACAAAATTTACCTTCTTCAGAGTTTGCCTCAAATAAACCCTAGAATGTTCTTGGGCAATCTTCACCCTCTTGGGCCCTAAAAATAAGAAATCAAGTTCACCGAGAAGGGATTAGTTGGGAATTGCACATGTAAGCACCTCCTGGTCAGTCTCAAGATAAGCCAATGGGGGAAAGTGCAGTCACAGGGCAATGGCTTGTCTTAAAAAGCATGCATAAATAATAATTTTTGCACGTTGGGAAACATCCCAATTCAGAAGCACAAGCTGGCTTAGACAAGGCTGCATGTGAAGAGTAGGAGAAAGAGCAGTGGGCGGGAAAAGGGGCCAGAAGGCTCGGCTGGAAGTGCCATTCCAAAACTTCTTCCTAGGTCCTTGGGCAGCTCCTTCACCTCTCTGAGCCTTGGCTTTACCATAGATGAAACAGGAATAACAATTATACCTAGTGCATGAATTTGTTAAGAGGATTAAAAAAGAAAAGTAAGATGTGGGATGGTTTCAAAGTGCCCAGAACAAGATGAATACTCAATAAATCTGCTTTGTTAACCATAACCACTGTTGATAGTGAAGGCATTATTAATAACCAACTATCTCCAAGCATCATGTCCTTCACTTATAAAATGGAGTGCATTTCTCTCCCTGAGTTGTGTGAAGATTAAATAAGCCACACGTGTCAAAACATTTCCTAACTTTAAAGCATTATTCAATTGAGAAACTATTATTGATACTATCATTATGATAAATTAAAAGTCGAAAGCTAGCCAGGAGAGACCAAAATACTTGTGTGGGTTTAGCTCAGAACAAAAGAGCAGTACCTTTATGTATGAGCAGCCAGAAAAAAATACACACTGGAGAAATAAGTACTATTGTTATTTATTTATTTATAAAGGCTTTGTACTTTTTATTAATGTATTTACTTATTTACTAATTTCTCCCAACAATGTATTTTTCCGTTGGTATTATTTTCCCTGTTTTAGACTAACATACATAGAATATTAATGTGACTTACAAAATGCTTAAATAGGACTCAACTTTGTTCCAGTTATTCTGTAAGAAGCTCTAAAATTGTGATGACAATTGTGATTTATTTGGTCCAAACACCTCTCTCCTCTTACAAAATGTGGTAGGATTCTTTTAATGTATATTCTATTGCAAAAATTAATTTTTAATGACCAAACACATTACGTGTAATGAAAAGTATAAGTAGTTATAGTAATATTAAATAATTACTGTAGAATTAAGTGCCCCCCAAAATTACATAGAGAACAACTTACCTACATGATGTACTATAGCTCTGCTGATTATTTCAAGCCCTGCACCCAAAGCTTTTCCTGTCTTTACATTTCCCTGTTTACTTCATTTCAATGTCTCTACTCCCTTATGGACATCCTGTAATGTCTATTCATATCTTTCATGCTGCACAAAATCTGAATCTTGGATTGTCTACACTCACATGGTTGCATCCTATATTAGCAATTTGACACTAACTGCAATGAACTCAATCTCTCTGTGACCAGTTTTCTCAAAGTTTACATTCTAGGTACAGTCTTCATCAATTTTACTGCAAATATCCACCTGCCTGGTTGATATTTCCACTTATGTATTCCACAGACAACTTAAATTTCACAAGTCTGAATGTCAACTCATTTTCTTCTTCCCAATTCAGTTTCTCCTCCTAAGTCCCATAAGAGCAGATAAAAATCTCATACCCAGGGACATCTGAGTGGCTCAGTCAGTTAAGCATCTGTCTTTGTCTCGGTCCCATGATGGAGACATGAGTCAGGATCTCTGTTCAGTGGAGAATCTCCCTCTGCCTCTGTGCACTCTCTCTCTCTCTCTCTCAAAAAAAATAAATAAAATCCTAAAAAAAAATTTCATACCTGGGAGAGCATAGACTCCAACCAGACTGTTTAACTCCTGACTCCAGGAGTAAATTGTGACTTGTGGTAAATGATTAATGCCCCTGTGCTTATTTTTCTCATCTGATATTTATGAGTTAAATTATAGAGTTTTTATAAGGATTAAATAAATTACCATGTATAAGACACGTATAACAGTCCCTGGCGGGGTGCCTGGGTGGCTCAGTTGGTCAAGTGTCTGACTTTTATTTTCGGCCCAGGTCATGATTTTATGGGTTGTAAGATTAAGTCCCATGTGGGGCTCTGTGCTCAGTGGGGAATCTGAAGATTCTCTCCCTCTGCCCCTACCCCACTCAAGCTAACTCTCTCCATCTCTCTAAAATAAATAAATAAATAAATAAATAAATAAATAAATAAATAAATAAATAAAAAAGACCCCTGGGGCATTGCAATTGTCATATATACAAGCAGCAACTTACCAAGTGAAACTAACCTGGAAGTCCTCCCTGCTCTCCCACACTCAATCAATCACTCTCTAACTCAATCTCTCAACTGTATCCACATCAGCTACCTTTCATTACCTTTGCATAAGTCCCATCATCTTTCATCTGAGATAGTATAACAGGCTCTTAAATGGTCCACCCATTTGTTCATCCATCAGGCAATGAATTCACTCCTTGTTTTGGAGCTGGCATTGTACTAGAGAGTGGGAAGTAATAATGGATAAGGTAGGCATGATTTCCTCCTTCTGGTTCTGCCTTCTCTGATCCAGAGCAATCTGACAATATTGTCATGCTTTGTTCCCCATTGTCTTCCTGTCAAAGTCAAAACTTCCAATAATGTCATCATCTGGCCCTATTTACCATTCCATTTTGTCAACTCCCCAATCCTTGCTTGAACCTCAGCTGCAAGCACTGAAGCCTGCTTCTTATAGAAGGTGCCATGTTCCTTCTTTCAGAGGTTCCTTCTTTCTTCCACCTGTCATTCCCTTAAATCCCCCTGACTCCACTCTAGTCATATTCTTTCCCGTAGCTAAGTCCTATGAGCTGTTCTCTTTCAGGAGGAAGTTTTCCCTAACCCCAGATCTGTATTTCCATAGCACATAGAACTAACTCATCATGACACAAAATTAAGTGACTTGTAAATTCTGGTTTATTTATCTTCCATGAACACTTTTGGGTGTATTTGTTAAGGAAACCCTAGCTGATTTAACAAATAAACTGAAACTTCAGTGGCCTATAGTCTTCCTTAAAATGAAAGTGTATTTTCTGCTCATGTTAGCAGGTAAATGCAGGTGTTAATTGTCAGCAGTTAGCTTTCCACATATGATTCAGGGAATCATGGTCCCCAAGTCCTCTAGGGGAGTGTGTTCAGCCAACAAATAAGGAGAGAGAGTGGAGAAGGCTCTTTGCCCTAGAAATGATTCCCATCCCTCCCATTCATTACATTGGCAAGAATTCACTCTTGAGAAAAGTAGGCTCTGCCAGGAGAGCCCCTTTCCAACAGCAACCCTCATCTCCAGAGGAGAAGCATACATTTCTGATAGACAACCAGTCATCTCTGCTATAGTTGGTAAGCTCCACAAAGCCAGTACTATCTTGTGTTAGTGTTTATTTTCTCTGCCTAAAATAATGCATAACACTCAGGGGGTACTCAATAAACGTGTGTGAAATGAAGTAATATTTTACTTCTCTGGCTCTAACTTGCCCTTTTCCTAATTACATAGGTATGTGGAGATTGCCTAGTCCTCAAATAAATTTTATAATGAGCTATTAACTTTTTAAACCTCCACACAGCATCTTCCAAGTCCTGTGACACGTCAGTGTCCCTCTCTCTCCCTGCTATAAGCACTTGTGGATAGCTCCAGGCTATAACAGAAGAGTAGACATCATGTTCTCTTCTGGTTGGTGGTTAGGAGGGTTCTTCTCCACTGGGAAAAATACTGGATCCACTGTTTCCCAGGAGTCACCACCAGAGATCTTTCCCACAGACTGTAGGTTTCTGGAGTGGAGGGAAGGGATAACTCACTGATTAGTTCTTTCATTGCGATTCTGGGAGGACTTCATTGAAACTTGACGGGACCTCTAAAGCATCTCAAAGACGCTCTGGTCTATGGATGGCAAATCCTGGTCATATATAGTACCAACCCCTTAATATACCTACAACTAGCATCACTGATCATCCAAACTCCCCTACCAAGCTCCTACCAAGCCTACTTAAGTTTGGGGCTTCAGAATGATTAGTTCCACTCCACCTCCTTATTTTGAAAGTATAAAGAAATTGAAGGAAAGAGAGGTGAAGTCTAGGCCATACCACCCTGAACATGCCCGATCTCGTCTGAAGTAATTTTACAAAGATCACATGGGAAGTTAGTTAGCCCAGCTTAAACCAGAATTTAAGGATCCTGATCCTCAGCCAGAACTTTTCTTTTAAATCCCTACCACTTATAAACAGAACTTTTATTTTATTTTAAATATTTATTTATTTATTTACTTATTTACTTATTTGCTTACTTACTTATTAGAGAGCTAGAGAGAGAATATGTAAGCTTATGAGCAGAGGGGATGGGCAGAAGAAGAGGGAGAAGTAGACTCCCTGCTGAGCAGAGAGTTCGGGGCTCGATCCCGGGATCCTGGGATCATGACCCAAACCATAGGCAGTTGTTCAACCAACCAAGCCACCCAAATGCACAGAAACAGAACATTTAAAGCAAAAGGAACCACCCCAGAAGATTAAAGTGGGCTGAGTGAGTGAACGTGGCCTTGTGTCTAAGGACAAATTTCACGTCTCATAATTTGGCCGAGGACATACTCTGGCAATTAAGAAGGTCTTAAATTTTGGATTTACAACACATCATTCACTTCTCAGTGTCACCAGATTGTCATGGAATTTGGTTAAGATCCTGGACCCCCAAAATAAGCATGCAGATATTTCAGAGTCTTTTCAGACATTGAATGTCTGGGTGACCTTGGCAAGTTGGCACCCTGCCCCAAGCTTCAGTTACCTCCTCTGCAAAATAGAGAATAAGGTTTTTGAGTTAATTTTAGACAACTCATTTAAAGTGTCAAATACAACATATGGTGGGGTTATTGCCTTTATGCCCAACTTTGGATCCCTACACATGATCAGAAAAAAAGATGTTTTAGCAGCTTAGGGTGATGAGTATCTTCAGGATCTCCAGCAACTTAATTGTAAACCTGGGTTTTGTTTTGTTTTGTTTTCCTGTCAATTGTTTTAATCTTGGGTGAGTTACTTTTCTCTCTCTGGTCCTTGGTTTTCTCACTTATAAAGTGGAAAGATTGTAAAGAGCTCTCAATGGTCCCTTTCATGTTTGAATTCCTGTGATTCTATGTCCTCTCACTATCTGAGTCCCTCACAATTATGTTTCCTAAGCTATTTTCCTCAGTTGAGAAAACATTACAAGGGCTACTGCCCAGGTTTATTTTCGGTGCAATGGACAGTCACCCTTGCATTTGGCATTTGAGATGACTATCCATGAGCAAAATGTACTCCAAGTATGACTTCAGCCTGCTGGCCCAGCAAAGCCATTGGATGTTGCCAACAGGATTGGAGAACTATTCCAGCCATGAGGCAACTGTTTTGTTACAATTCATGGATGTTGGGATGAGGGGTGGGTCCTTGGGTCATATTCTTGTGCCCACCCCAAAAAAGGTCATCCTAGGTAAAGACACTCTGAAGAGAAAGATTGTTAGAAATATGTGCCAGAACTGTGGCCTCCAAATCTAGGCAAATCACCACCACCAACAGGAAATAGCAAAGTGCTGTTGGGTATGTAATGGAGGGGAAGTACTTTGGTCATTCCTTTCTGGATCACAAATCACTTCGTATTGTTGCTGGGTGCTAGACATAGAGGGATGACAGAAATACAAAAAATGTAGTCCTTTTTTAAGGAGATCATAGTTTACCAGGGCAGGTATACGAGTAACTAAGGTAATCTTATTACTAAAATGCACAGTCTGTCAGTTTAGGACCATAGACTATCTCAGAGCACCTGAGTGAGGACTATTTCTAGCAACTTTCACACCACCAACTCAGAAAACATCTGATTCCTTGTTTCCCTAGTGATGCTCCCTCTTCTAGGTTCTCTCTTTTCCTTCAATACAATCAAACTTTTGCCCTCTTATATCTGCCTTTGATAGAAGTCACCACTGGTGAGGTGAATGGGACCTGAATTTTGTTCTAAGGGAGGCCCTGCCTAGTGATTCTGGCCAATTTATTGTCCCCACATATAATCTGAAGTGGACACTAATTCATTTTCCCTGCAACTGGGTTTTGGGCATAACCTGCCAAGGCCAGCTTCTGTTTATCCACCAGCAACCTTATGCCATGGAGAGTACCCCTTCTATCTAAAGACACTTAAAGTCACCTGGAGACCCCAAAATTCATAGCAAGGAAAACAAGGGAAATTTTGACAGGTCAGAATTATTGATGCTCCAACTTTTATATAGGTAAGGGGTACATGGGGACCCAAATTTTATACATTCTTGATATAGAAAGGGTGCGTTCATTGTATCATATACTTAATAGGGAAAACCCCCAGTTATAGAAATATGGGACCATTAAATAGTAATGTAATGTAGGAAGGAGAAATTTTCATGGAAGCAACATTAGGTAAAATTGAAATTTTAAAAAAGAGTAAGATTTTGCCAAGTTGTTTTAGGAAAAGGGGAAGGGAGAGAGTATAATCCAGGCAAAGAATAGCTTTTATCATAGAATTATGAAAACACATATTCCTTACCCCTCAGGAATAATCTGGAGGCCAAAAGCTAAACTATTTACCCTAACAGAATCTTATGGCCTTCACATTGGCTTATTGGAGCTTCAGACTCTCTCTCCAATTCATGATGCACCCTTGCAAAGTGGCCATCAATGATCTGAAGGAAAAGGCAGAGCAGAGCATCTAGAGACGCTAACCATAGGCTGTTTGACCTCAAAAAAGACTGAAAGTGGTATTTCGTTGAGTTACTAGGACTAGAGCAGCCACAAAGAGCCAGAAGAAAACTTCACCTCTCTTGTTGTGACATGGTGGACAGAGGGTCTTCGCCAATCATCAAAGAAAGAAAAGACTTTTGGGTAGTGACGCAGAACAAACATAAAGGGGAAGAATAAAAAAAAAAAATGTTACCTGCCCTTCACATGTCCTTTAGAATCAAATTTTGTTTGCTCTTCTTTCAAGTAACATGAAGCAAGGACACCATCTTTCACTGAACACTCAATACTTGATGGTTTAATCCGCACAGCAAGCTCTCAAAAGTGGGCACCAACCTCCCTCTCTTATTGATAAGGAAACATGAAGCACTTGTGCATCATCTAATGGTTTGTGTGAGGCAAACCCAGGATCACACCCAAAATGACCTGAGTCCAAAGCACAGGCTGTGTTCAGCAAGTGGCCAGAACGAGCTACTATTCTACTCAGAGAGCCTGACAAAGACTGGGAATGAAATGGATTTCATTGGCAGGTTTTCTTTTGCTTTAAAAGGAAAATACGGGAGAAGGACAGTTAAGGTGACAGGGGGCTAATCTAAATTCAGGATTTCCTTCCCCAAAGGGAAGGAACCATGTAACATCTTCCAGCTTTTTCTCTGAAACATATTCTAATAAACTTTCTTTCTACTTAGTTCCTAATCTTATTTTAATTTCTGGTTGCAGTGGCTTTTTGTTCTGAGCACATTACAACATTCCGGCTCTCATGTCATCCATTTGCCCCAGCAGAGTGTCTTGAGGGCTTGAATGTTCAACATGGTAGAGAAAAGGTTAGAACTAATCTCCTTTGATACCAGAAGAATTTGCTTACCACATATTGAACTGGAAAGTTAATTGCATTCATATGGCAACTTCCTTGTTCCTCTGCAGAATGGAACAGGACATAGTATTTAGTTACCAGCTAATTTCTGTAGATAAATGAACACTTTCTGAATTTACTTTAACTAAATTAACATTTATTGTGATTCCACTCTGCAACAGATACAGCAATATGAGGAAATATAAAAATGAATAAAACATAGTCCTTGTCCTTAAAGCTTCACAGTGTAGTTGGGTAAAGTCTCTAAGGAAGTGAATGGCAATGGGAGTTCAAAGGTCTTTGAGTTCATTTTACAGGTCATTGAGGACTATGAGTAAGTCCTAAATTGGCTGATTGCTAAAGTAATAGGATCTTTTTTTAGGTATGGCTATTTCTCACCCATTGAGTGTGATTTTGTTTGATGGCTGTAGAGAAATGCCTTGTGTTAGCTCTGCTACTGGCTGATACTTTTTTCTGAGAACAGAATGCCATATAATTATTGATAATAATACCAGAATTTGTTGGGTGCTTGTTAGAAGTCAGGTGTTAGAGCTGTTTCTAATAATGAGTAGGCACTCAATGAATGTCATTATTATTATATAACTTTAGTTATTACCCCAATTTGCAGATAAAGAAACTGAGCCCAGAAAGTTAATTAACTTGCCCAGAATCACATGAGGACATCTGTGGACCCATTTGACTTTTCCTAAGCTTGTTTTTAAGCTTTGTTAGGGCTGATCCAGAGACGGTTTAGTGCCCCTTTAGTGTGATCTGTCTGGCGGTATCTATAGCAAAACCCCTGTGTTTTCTTTTCTTTTCTTTTCTTTTCTTTTCTTTTCTTTTCTTTTCTTTTCTTTTCTTTTCTTTTCTTTTCTTTCTTTTCTTTCTTTTCTTCTTTCTTTTTGAAAAACAAATTTTATTTTATTTTGTTTTGTTTTGTTTTTAATTGGAGTTCAATTTGCCAACATTTAGCATATCACCCAGTGCTCATCCTGTCAAGTGCCCCCCTCAGTACCCATCACCCAGTCACCCCATCCCCCCACCCACCTCCCTTTCCACTACCCTTTGTTAGTTTCCCAGAGTTAGGAGTGTCTCATGTTCTGTCTCCCTCTCTGATATTTCCCACTCATTTTCTCTCCTTTCCCCTTTATTCCCTTTCACTATTTTTTATATTCCCCAAATGAATGAGACCATATAATGTTTGTCCTTCTCCGATTGACATATTTCACTCAGCATAATACCCTCCAGTTCCATCCACATTGAAGCAAATGGTGGGTATTTGTCGTTTCTTTTTTTTTTTTTTTAATTTTTTTTTTTATTTATTTATGATAGGCACACAGTGAGAGAGAGAGGCAGAGACACAGGCAGAGGGAGAAGCAGGCTCCATGCACCGGGAGCCCGATGTGGGATTCGATCCCGGGTCTCCAGGATCGCGCCCTGGGCCAAAGGCAGGCGCCAAACCGCTGCGCCACCCAGGGATCCCCGTATTTGTCGTTTCTAATGGCTGAGTAATATTCCATTGTATACATAGACCACATCTTCTTTATCCATTCATCTTTCAATGGACACCGAAGCTCCTTCCACAGTTTGGCTATTGTGGACATTGCTGCTATAAACATTGGGGTGTAGGTGTTCCGGCATTTCACTGCACCTGTATCTTTGGGGGTAAATCCCCAGCAGTGCAATTTGCACATTCAATGCAATCCCTATCAAAATACCATGGAACTGGAGGGTATTATGCTGAGTGAAGTAAGTCAGCCGGAGAAGGGCAAACATTATATGTTCTCATTCATGTGGGGAATATAAATAATAGTGAAAGGGAATATAAGGGAAGGGAGAAGAAATGTATGGGAAATATCAGAAAGGGAGACATAACTTAAAGACTGCTAACTCTGGGAAACGAACTAAGGGTGGTAGAAGGGGAGGAGGGCGGGGGGTGGGAGTGATTGGGTGACGGGCACTGGGGGTTATTCTGTATGTTGGTAAATTGAACACCAATAAAAAAAAAAATACCATGGACTTTCTTCAAAGAGTTGGAACAAATCATCTTAAGATTTGTGTGGAATCAGAAAAGACCCCGAATAGCCAGGGGAATATTAAAGAAGAAAACCAAAGCTGAGGGCATCACAATGCCAGATTTCAGGTTGTACTACAGAGCTGTGATCATCAAGACAGTGTGGTACTGGCACAAAAACATAGATCAATGGAACAGAATAGAAAATCCAGAAATGGGCCCTCAACTCTATGATCAACTAATATTCGACAAAGCAGGAAAGACTTTCCACCGGAGAAAAGACAGTCTCTTCAATAAATGGTGGTGGGAAAATTGAACAACCACATGCAGAAGAATGAAACTAAACCATTCTCTTACACCATACACAAAGATAAACTCAAAATGGATGAAAGATCTAAATGTGAGACAAGAATCCATCAAAATCCTAGAGGAGAACACAGGCAACACCCTTTTTGAACTTGGCCACAGCAACTTCTTACAAGATACATCTATGAAGGCAAGGGAAACGAAAGCAAAAATGAATTATTGGGACTTAATAAAAATAAAAAAGCTTCTGCACAGCAAAAGAAACAGTCAACAAAACTAAAAGACAACCTACAGAATGGGAGAAGATATTTGCAAATGACATATCAGATAAAGGGCTAGTATCCAAGATCGATAAAGAACTCATTAAACTCAACAGCAAAGAAACAAACAATCCAATCATGAAATGGGCAAAAGACATGAACAGAAATCTCACAGAGGAAGACATAGTCATGGCCAACAAGCACATGAGAAAATGCTGTGCATCACTGGCCATCAGGGAAATACAAATCAAAACCACAATGAGATACTACCTCACACCAGTGAGAATGGTGAAAATTAACAAGACAGGAAACAACAAATGTTGGAGAGGATGTGGAGAAAGGGGAACCCCTGTGTTTTCTACAGGATCTCTAAACTCTGGCTGGCATGAACTCAACCAATTCTCCAGGTCTATTGGAAAGCTGGCAGTTTTTCAACTTAGGTTTGCCTGATAATTCTTTTTTCCACAAAGTCACTGTTCATTGAGTCTCATGAAGTTTCATCCTATGCATATAGAAATTCCTATTAATGATGTCTAAGAGAACTCTGTTCAGATTTCTGGAGCACTTCATCTTTTATAGTACTTTCTTTCCTCCAGGAAATCCCAGATACCTACTTCTTCCCCGAATGATCTCTTCCTCCTCAATTCAGGAAACTGCCACACTGTTTCAGAGTCTGCCTATTGCCCACAGTTCATCACCCTCTTTAGGGAAAAACCTAGGATGATTGTAAGGTTAACCTCATTTGTGGCTCCTATTTTGGGGATCATAGTCCTGCACTGCCTGTTTTCCAGCATTTGCAAATTTCTGTTTTAAATATTTCATACCATTTTGGAGGGTGCCTGGGTGACTCAGTCAGTTAAGCATTGGACTCTGGGTTTTGGCTTAAGTTGTGATCTCAGGATCTTGGGATTAAGCCCCATGTCAGACTCTGTGTTCAGCTCCATCTGCTTAAAACTATATCTCCCTCCCTCTCTGCCCCTCCTCCATCCCCTGTGTACTCTCTCTCTCATTCTCTCTCTAAAATAAATAAATAAATAAATAAATAAATAAATAAATAAATAAATATTTAATACCATTTTTGAGTGGTTTGTGATAGGAAAGTAAATCTGAAGAAGGTTACTTCCTCATGGCTGGCAACAGATGATTGCCTGCCACATAAAAATAATCATGGTGTTTTGAATGAAAAAAGTACATTTTAATAAAACATGCAAAATCTAGTCTCATTACAGAAAAATATAAATATATATAAGTAAAATATCTTAAAATCTATAAAGAAATCTTAGTAGCAGTTTCTAGGTGAGTAAGAGCAGAGACATTTTACTTTTTCTTCTTTGGGTCTCTGATGTAAACATATGCATCACTGAAGTAACATAAAGAGCAGAGCTTTAAGGAAAAATTAAATGATAAAATATACAGTGCTTAAAATAAAAATGATAACTAATATATACCACTTATATTCATCATTAGAGTTGAGTGGTGCCAATCAGAATCAAGGATATCCTACTCGAAAATTTAATGGTACTATTTATGCATCCAAGAATTAGCTACTACTCTTTCATTTAATTCAAATTTTTCTTTTTCTCATTCTTAAAAATTTGACCCAAAGTCTTCCTTAATTGTTCACAACAGCTTCCTAAAATTTCTGTAATGGCTTCTCCTTAATGAGTTTCTCTAGAAAGTTACTCTTGACACATTTGTCCCTCCAACCTAAAAAAAAAAAAAAAAAAAAAAAAGATAATAATAATAATGTTTTTATTTTTATTTATTTATTTATTTAAAAATGTTTTTAATTGTGTTGTTCATTTGTTTAAAATTTACTCACATTTTTTTCTCTCCTACTCTGTCCTGTCTACCCTGAGAAGAAAAGAAGTTGAAATTTTCCAGGATCCATCAAGCCCTTTTGCCTCTTTCATATGTTGTTACATTTAATCCTCAGAATACCCTGCAAACGATTTCTAATTTCTGTGTGATAGATATAAAAACTAAAAGTCTCAACAGGCAAAAAGACCTCCCTTAAATTGTAAAACTAGTAAGCAGTAGTAGATCCAGAACCGAGTTCTGGACTCTAGATGTACTTTTCAATTTACTGAGAGACTATTACATAGGAATTAGGTAGAATTTTACCTTCCCCAACCCCTACACACCAGTCTTTGCCAGAGTTTTATGGCTAGCTAGTTCATTCACACACAAAAAAAAACTCTGTCCTCTTCAAATCATATTCCTGGATACAACACTGCATGGCATACATACCATAATGGAGAGATTATCTTGGCCCCTGAACAAATCTTACACTCAGATTTGTGAGGCCATTTTTATTTTGGTTGTTATCTCCCATCATAGAATTTGGTTCATTAATGTAAATCATCTTTTACTGAAACATTTACTTAATAAGGGATATGCTTGAGATCCTGGTTATATAGTGATAAGTAATACTCAGTGTCTACCTTCAAGAAACTCAGAATCTGATGTGAAAATACACATATCATGGAATAAATGATATTAGAAGTAGGCATGGAGTACTATGGGTGCACAGAGATAGGACCCCTATTTCACCTGAAGTGGTAATCAGATCAGAAATGCTTCTTGGAGAAAATTGTGACTGAGTCAAATCTTGAGGGATAAGTAAGGTTAGGCCAGTGGATAAGATAGGGAAGAGGATTCAAGTGTTGGGAATATCATGAGAAAATGTTTGTAAGTAGCAAAAACACAATGTATTTGAAAACTAATAAGCATTTAAGTCTGGCTGAAGAAAAAAATAAGATTGTAGAAGGTGAGAAGGAGCATGGAAAATCTGGCACAATTTAGATTTTAAACAGGATGGTGGGCTATAGTAGAAAGTTTAGACCTTAAAGACTAGGTCCTTGAAGACTTTCAGGAAACAAATGATGTGATCAGATTTCCTCTTAGTAAAATTGTGTAGGATCTTAAAAGGACAAATTGTTCACAGAAATTCAGACTTCAACATATCTTTTGAGGGGGGGCACGATTCCACCTACAATAGAAGAAAAAACTTGTTAAGATTCCATTGAAAGGGCTACAAAATTAGCATTGAGAAATGTCTCTTGGATTCAGCCACAAGGAAATCGTTAAGTCCTTAGGAGAGTCTGTTTCAATGGCCTGTTACCAGTGTGGCACCAATAACCCTATGGCACCATGCCTTTTTGACAGAGCTCAGTCTAATGAAGAAGTCAAAGATTCAGAGGAAGGCAGCCCTTTGAGGATCACAGAAAGCTTTCTGGAAGAGGTGATAACTGAACTAGGCTTTAAAAGATAATCAAGAAAAAAAATAAAATAAAAGATAATCAAGAAAAAGCTATTCACAGTGGAGAGAAAAAAAAATTCATTCTGGAACAACAGGGTGGGCCAAGACACAGAGAACAGAAAAAGTATAATTTATGAAGAGCTGTAAACCTTTGAACAACATGGGTTTAAGCTGTGTGGATCCACTTATACATGGATTTTTTTTTCAATACACAGAGTACAGTACTGTAAATATATTTTCTCTTCCTTATAATCTTAATAAATTTCTTTTCTCTAACTTACCATATTGTAGGAATACAGTATATAATACATATAATATATATGTATACATATATCATACACTTAAAAATATGTATTAATTGACTATGTTATCAGTAAGGCTTCTGGTCAACAGTCAGCTATTTGTAGGTATGTTTTGGAGGGGTTAAAAGTTCTGTGCAAATTTCTAACTCTGTGGGATCTGGAGCCCCTAACTCCTGCCTTATGAAGAGTCAACTGTAATTCATTATTAATGTAAAATAGAGAGTGAAGTAGGTCAGGAATAGAAGGCATAATAAAGAAAGATTTATCTGGAGAAAGCATGAGCTGACAGGATTCAAATGCAGGACTTCTGAATTCCCTCTTCCCAATATGCTTCTTTTCCAACTTCATTTTCATCCTTGCCCAGTTTAAGAACCTGTTTTGTGGGGGTTTCACTAGGTTTAGCTTTCACTTGCTGTAAAAACATTGACTGGCATATGCCCCAGAACAGGTCAGCCAACGGATATGCAAGGTCAGAAAATGACTTTCTGTCAACATCTATCCCCACTCTGTGTCTGCCACCCCCTCAGCATTACCAAGAAAATACGGATGCCTGCCCAGCTGTCCTGCTTGATGTCACTGGGTAAATTATCTTTTATTAAGAATCTGTAATTGTTCTTCACTGAGCTGTGACCTAAATTTAGTGGTGCTGAGGAGTGAGCCCCAGCCAACAGGATTTCCCTGAGAACGTGATGAAGTTCCTGTATCAATTCAATTCATTAACTAGAAAGAGTGAACAAGCAGCCAAGTTTTTTTTTTTTAATCCCCTCATTCTTCAGTGAATCATTTGTTTAGCTTGACCAGAATTTTTCTAGGATCCAGTCTGAGACTCTGTCAGGAAAAAGAGACGACAAAGCTTATTCAAATTCTTCCTGAGGCATTAACTCTGAGGCAAAAGCCAAATTACATTAAATGGATCTGACTTTCCTGACATTAAGGACTGTGGGTTTACTCACTGGATATTTTCACCCTAAGAGGAAGAAATGCCTTCAATCTGGGAGGGTGAATTGGGGTAAAATGAAGGGGAAGCAACCTGATTCACTAGGAGAAGGAGAAAGAAGAGGTGAATGGAGAAAAAAAAATAAAATACATACCTGGAAAAGACCCCAGTGGAAATTCATGTGCTATAATAAAGCTCATGAGAAAGAAGGGAGCTAATATAAATGCTTAATACTTACAAAAATATCTTTTAATCTTGACAACCGAGCTGAGGCCCACAGAAGTAAAATAATTTACCTAAGGACACACAGCTTCTGAAGACTTGAGCAGACATTTAAAGCCATGTCTTCTGACTCAGTGTCTAGTGTTCCTTCTCCCAACACTAAGTCTTGGCTTCTGCCAGGGTGGAATGCTGACCAGTGATGGTCAGGAAGGCCCCGGCACCTCATAGACCTGTGCTCACACAGTTGGAAAGGAAACAACTCTCACTTTGAACATCTTCTCTCATGTTTGACAATAATTGCCCTCAAAATAATCACTCCATGGCTGCTTCTTCTATTGTTCTGACTGGAGCCACCAGATGACTGATATTTTCCTGTCTAGTCACTCCATGCACCCTTAAAAGAGGACTACAAGAACATGTAAGATAGAGAGAACATACCCTCAAAAAGTTAAATCTTCAGTCAGAAAGCAAAGAGAATTAGTACACATCCTGGTGCTAATTTATACTGACATTATATTGTCAATGATACTACCTCAGTTGAGTTTCATAGCAAGTTCATGAGGCATATTGAGCAGATAACATTACCTCCATTTACCAATGAACAAACTCAGGCTTCAAGGGTTCAGACACTGGCCTGTGGTCACTAAGATGGTGAGTGGCAGGATCAAGTGTAAAGCCCAGTCAGGATGCTTGGGTGGCTCAGCAGTTGAGTGCCTGCTTTGGGCCCAGGGCATGATCCTGGAGTCCTGGGATCAAGTCCCACATCGGGCTTCTTGCATGGAGCCTGCTTCTCTCTCTGCCTCTCTCTCTCTCTCTCTCTCTCTCTCATAAATAAATAAAATCTTAAAAAAAAAAAAAAGGCCAGTGGAGTTGACTTCTAATCTACTCACCAGTTTTCCCCAGTCCACTGCAATGACTGTCAAAGTTGTGTTAGGATTACAAAAGTCCTATGTCAAGTTATAACACAGATTGGGATTCTGGAGTCTGAGGATAGATCTATTTAGGAAGAGGCATCACAGGATCTTCGAAGCAAAGCCTCCCTCTATGAGTCAGATATGGAGTTTCATCCCTCAGTTTGAGCTGCTATAACAAAAATACTACAGCCAGGTAGCTTAAAAACAGAAATGTACTTACAAAAGTTCTGGAGGCTGGAAAGTCCAGATCAGGATGCTGGCTGGTTTGGTTCCCTGTGAGGACTCTCTTCCTGGTTTATAGATGGCCACCTTCCTGATATATGCTCACATGGGAGAGAAAGACCATCTCTCTCATATCTCTTCTTATAAGAGAGCTCCACCCTCATGATCTAATCACCTCTTGAAGACTCCACCTCCAAAGATCATCACATTGGGGATAGGGCTTCAACATATGAATTCGGGTGGGGAAGACACAAACATTCCATCCATAACTCATTCCATCTCTGCACCTACATGGCTGGCCAATAGTAGACAACTCTTTTAACTCATTTTGACTTTAATTTCCAAATCTATAGAATGGAAGTTTCAGTTGGAGAGCGTATAAAGTCTACATTGCCTATTTTACTTTCAAAACTCCCAGTTTTTCTCAACTTGAAAATAATGGCAATTTAACTCAAATGTGACACATTTTTGGTTCAGCACTATACAGTCAAAAAAAAAAAATCATTGGTCCACCCACTCTAGAGACAGTTTGCTTCTTGCTCTCACACACTATTTCAGATTGACCTATGCCCACTTAAGGATTCACTGAAAAAAGAATATAGTGCAGTGATTGTGAGCATATACTCCAGCACTAAATGGTCAGAGTTCAAATATGATGTTAACTAAGTGAATGATTTTGCGCAAATCTCTTTATTTCCTCTATACTTCTGTTTCCCTATCTTTAAAATAGTATTTCGTCCTTTTAGTGGCTGCTAATATCAAGTGACTTGACATGTATAAAACACTTAAAATAATTCTTGACACACAGGAAGAGCTATGTAAATAAACATTGCTGCTTACTAGAGTTCTTATCTCAGGATGAACATCTCCTATAAAATATCTTTCCCCATAGAGTGTAACTATGCTTACACTATAGTTAATGTTTGTGACCCATTATTACATGTTTCTTCTGGTTAGAGTAGCCTGAGGTTATTATGTTTAGCCTGACCTTGGAAAAGACAAAGCAGCTTAAAACTTGTCCCCAGGGAGCTAACAGTTTAGCTGGGAATGATCACCCTGTTTCCCCCAAACCCCAGCCAGGCTTCTCTATTTACAGCTGCACTGAAGAGCTTCCTTCCTGGCTTGTGTCTCCTAAAAGGAGAAAACTATTGCAAGGTCTCTAAGAGGAAGGAAAGGGGACCTTTTTAATTAGCTTTCTCTTTTGAATGACGCCATCACAGACCTGATTCATTTCCATGAATTGAAGGGGAAAAAAAAGTGGAGTGAGTGGTGAGCTCTCTGTGAAGGAATGAGTGAAAACTGTCAAGACAGGACAGATTAGAGGGAAGCTGGAATTAGAGAAAACAGCCATGTGAACTTGGCTGTTCCCCACCAGCCACATTAAGTCCAGATGATGATGTCAAAATCTAAATTTAAAATGGAGGTGACAAAATATCTGTTTCCATGGTTAGAAACTGGAGGCCAAAAGAGTGATGGAAATGCTGGTATGATCCTTGGTGTTCTAGAATGTACCAACTGGTATATCTGGAATTTTTCATGTAAAGGCCTCTAGTTTGCAGTGCTATTTCTGTTTGTGATATTCCACAGGAAGATTTTCCACTTTCAGGACATTTCCATGTAGTATATGTGTGTATGGTGTGTGTGTGTGTGCATGTGTGTAGATACACTGACATGAAATTATACAAGTGAGACAGCCTATTAAATGCACGCCATGGCCTCTTGAATACCTTTACACTGATCAGGATAAAACAGTGTGTCTCTAGAGAAACTGAAGAAGAGCAAGGGGCAGGATCCGTAGAGTCAGGAGGGATCACCATTTCCCTAGTACTTTCCATGTGTTGGCCCAATATTGAAGCATTTAATACTTGTCTATCCTCACATCAGTCCTCTAAAGTGGATGTCATTAAGTAGAAGTAGAGACAGACCCAAATAAGTCTATGCATTTGCCATGACCTTATAGCTGCTGAATGGTATTTAAGTTAGTTCTTACTTCTTTAATAGCTGTGCTCTTTTCACTATCCCATGTTACAACAAAAATAAAATATGATCAAGATGTTTTGTCCTATACACTCCAAGAAAGTACATCAACTTTCTAGCTGATTTCTTGCCTACAGTCATGTGCTGTCTCTCACTTTCCCTCTCTCTCTTTTCCAATCCATTCTCCACAATGTAGCTAGAATATTCTCCCCTTAAAAGTATATTTTCCTCTAAATCTTTACTTAAAAGACTTTTCAAAAGCTCCCCATAGTCCACAAGATAAATAGGAAATTCCTTAGCAAGACTCTTCTCAATCTGTTGCCAACCTACCTCTCTAAGCTCATCTTCTGTCTAAAATGTAATCAGTATAAAAGAATCATAAGATATTGATTATTCCATCAAAACACCATTCACTCTCATATCATTAAGTTCGTTTGCTTCTATAAAACTTCTATTGACTTCCCAAGAATTAGGGCAAAAAGTCTGTCCTCAGTAAAGGTGTCACTGACCTACCATTGTCTACATCATTCCCCTAGTCAGATACCATCCTTTCCACTTCTGGAGGCTACAGCAGTTGGTGAGAATGTAAATTGGCACAGCTACTGTGGAAAATAGTATAGAGTTTTCTCAAAAAAATTAAAAACAGAAATAGCATACAATCCAGTAATTCCACTATTGGGTATTTTCCCAAAGAAAATGAAGACACTAATTAAAAACTATATACATATGTACCCTTATGTTTATTGCAGCATTATTTATAATAGCCAAGATTCAGAAATCTGGGAGCAACCAAACCCACTTGGTTTATCTATAAATGGAAATAGAAGATGTAGGGTGTGTGTGTGCGTGTGTATGTAATATGTGTGTGTCTGTGTATTATGGAATATTACTATATATGTAGAAATTATATATTATACATATACTACATATAATGGAATATTCCTCAACCATAAAAAAGAATGAAACCTTGCCATTTCCATCACATGGGTGAACCTAGAGTGTATAATGCTAAATGAAATAAGTTAGTAAGAGAAAAACGAATGCCATATGATTTCACTCATATGTGGAATTTAGGAAGCAAAACAAATGAATAAACAAAGGAAAAACAGACAAATAATAAAACAAACTTTTAACTTTAGAGAACAAACTGGTGGTTTCCAGAGGGGAAGTGAGTGGGGAGAATGGGGAAAATAGATAAAGGGGATTAAGGGTACACTTACCTTGATGAGCACTGAGAAATGTATAGAGTTGCTGAATCATTATATTGCACACTTGAAATGAATATAGCACTGTATGTCAATTATACCTTAAAAAATGATTCTCTGATAGTGATGAACACCCTCCACTACATGTAGACCACTTTGTGCTCATCACCAGTGCCTAACCTGGGGTCTGACTCACGGTGTTAATAAACCTATTTGATATGGATTTGTAAAAGGAAGGGAAGAAAGGATGGAGAGAGTGAGAGAGGGAGGGAGGGAGGGACGGAAGGAGGGATTGAAGGAGGAAGGGAGAAAGATATGACTCTGTTTTCATAAGTAGGCAAAATTTAAATAGGGATCACTGCTCTGCAGTGAGAAGACTTCTGACTTTTTATCAAGTTGACTCCTGGTTTAGCCTCCACTACTATAGATATAAATGTATGATATATATCATACAATATATGTATGTATGTAGGTAGGTAGATATGGGATTTAGTTTCTCTAAACTGACCAGAGTTCATTGTTTGTATTTAAATGTTGATTAATTATTCTACAGCATCTTTCACTCACTAATTATGTCAACATGTGGTTTTATCCTGGCTAATGCTAACTCACTTCTGGTAGTACAGGATCCAACTCAAATGGGAGCAGACGGCCTTTCTATGTGTTATTTATTTAGTTGTCCATTTGCGTTATTGCTTGTTTTTGTTTAATCTCAAAAAGCTTATCCCAACTCCACTTAGAATATACACGTTTTCATCTGGGTCAACAGGTGTCACTGTTGAGTAGGACAAATATGTCCCCCACACCTCATCTTTTGGGTACTAAATATCCTAGTTGGTTACAAGGCCCACTTTCTGCTCAGTCTTGATATTAACAAATAATTTAATTCCATGGTCACTGTATAAGTTGCTTGAGCAGACCTTTGGGAGCACCAGTATTTTTTTTCTTTAAGGCCTAAGTACTGAATATAATCATAGATCCAATTATACCCATTAAAGGAGGCAAATGAGAGAAAGAAACTACAACCATTTCTATCTGTAGGAGAGAGCATTGTTCAATGGGAGACATCTCATCAATAGAGAAGAAAGTCTGAGACTTAAGTGCCCACACTCTCCGAACTAGTTACCATTAGTGTAATTGACTCAAGCTAGAGATGCCATCACAGCAAATTGGAATAGGAGGGGGGAAATGCTACAAATTATCAAAAACATCAGATTACAAGTTTACACTATAGATTGTTGAGAAACCCAAGAAATATTCAAGAAGAGTTTGAGAGGGGAATGTATGCACAGAAAACAGAGAGAGAGCCAAAGAAACATGGAAATTGTTACCATTTTCTTATCCTCAGACTGACATGGCTTACAAGACATGTGGAATTGGATATAGTGGAATGGAATCAGTAGGGATGGAGTGGTATGGAATGGAGTAGAAGTGAAATCAAACAGCATAGGATGGGGGATGATTTGCCGAGGGAAATCATGGAATTTAAGAGTAAATGCAGCAAAGGATGAATCAAAATGAGATGAGGTGCTTTTCCAAAAGGGCCCAGCCAAGTGGCTCCTGCCACCAATAAGGTAACAACCAGAGAATACACCATCGACATTCACATGTGCATCTCTGGAGTGGGTTTCAAGAAGCATGCCACTCAGGCACTCAAAGAGATCTGGAGATTGGCCATGAAGGAGATGAGAACCCCAGATGTGTGCATGGACACCAGGTTCAATAAAGCTGTCCAGGCCAAAGGAATGAGGTACGTTCCCTGTTGAATTTGTGTGTGGTTGTCCAGAAAAGATAATGAGGATGAAGATCCACCAAACAAGCTCTATACATTGATTACCTATGTACCTGTCTCCGCTTTCAAAAATCTACCAAGAGTTAATGTAGATGAGAACTACTACTGATTGTCAAGTGAAGGTATAAAACTGTAAAATAAACAAGTAAATAAAATGAAATAGGTAAGATGAAATATGGAATGGAATGGAATGGAATGGAATGGAATGGAATGGAATGGAATGGAATGGAATGGAATGGAATATGGGGAATGAATAGATGGAATACAAAATGTTGTGGAATGATTAAGTGTGAAATATAGTATAGAATGCAAACAGAATGAGATGAAATGAAATGAAATGAAATGAAATGAAATAATGAAATGAAATGAAATGAAATGAAATGAAATGAAATGAAATGAAATGAGTTAGAATAGACTGGTATATAAAACATACTGCTACGTCAAAATTTTGAAATGGGATACAGAATACAATACATTGGGATGGCCTTTTTCATTAAATGGTTTTGACATAGAGATAAGCAATTTATTTAATTGACATTAAAATAATTAGCAGACTCAGGAAATTGCCATCATAATTCTATTCCAGATGATTAGAAACTTATGGACCTAAAGGCTTTGTGCCTTCCTTGAATTATTCCTCAAGTGGTCACCTACCTTATTATTATAGCACACAACTGGCACTCTGTAATAACAATGGTCAACAATACTAGCACCTCTATGAAATCTCTTGTATATGTTATTTCTTTTAATTTTCATGTCAGTGAAATAGGATAAGTCCTATTTTGATCTCCATATATTGATAGGGAAATAGAAGCATCAGAAAATTAATCTACCTGCCCAAGATTACACAGCTACAAAGTAGGGAATCAGAATTCAAAAGCCAGGTGGTTAGGTTTGAGCTGACCCACTACACAAACTGATTCTCACCATATCAGGGAATCATAACTTGTAACATTGCATGTAGAAATATTAGAATTGATATAAACTATGTTCTAGACACTAAATGTCACCTACAAAAAGACTGGAAACCTTGGCAGAGGCACTAGTCTGATACAAACATGAGGAAACGGCATGGTCCCAAAGCCACTTAGCTCTGCTGCCATTTTCAACACAATCAGAACCACATTGTCCCTTTCCCATTTAAACCAGTCCTCACTGTGGTTTTCCCTCACCTAATTAACCATTGCTAATTCCAGTACTCATTTGTTCAACATTTCCTAAGGGTCACTATGGACAACTTGATCATTCATTTTTTCATTTAGCATTTGAGTGCCTATTCTATTGTCTTGAAACCCAAGGATTTTTTTAAAAAGTGGATTCACTTCTAGAAATATTCTCAACAAAGAAAGGTGGCCATGCAACTAGAAATTCAGATAACTAGACCCTCCCCACTACTGAGATGCTAGAATGTTCATTCAGGAGAATGTCTAATGAAGATACAAGTAGCTGCTTTTGCTTGGTAGTTACCACTTGAGACAGGATATATAATCTACTGATTGAGAGGGCTGCCTGAGTTCAAATTCTGCCTCTACCACAACATAGTTTTGTGCCCTTGTGTGAGCTATTAACCTTCTCTGTGTCTCAATTTCCACCTCTGTGAATTAGAGATAAGAGGATAGTTTGGAAGATAAAAGGAGCTAATATACTTGAAGCACTCAGAACACTGCTTATCACTAATGAAGAATTTCATAATATCAGCTATTATTACTGGCACCTCACATCATGTGCTTCCTGGGCATTATTTTTTTTTAAATCCTTATAACCATCCAATGAAATAGGTGTTATATTTTTTGCCATTTCACAGGTATGAAAACTGAGGTTCCAGGAAATTAGGTAATTTACTCAAAGCCACATAATAAATAAGTAGTACAAATGAGTTTCAAATCCAAGTTAGTCCAACTCAAAAGCCAGTGTTCTTAACCATTATGCAGTGCAATACTGCCTCCTTTTCAAGCTGTTAGGAGGTCACCAGAACATAGAGAAGGACACCAGCACACTTTGGACAGGAACAAAGAGTTTCAAGCAGTCCTAGAAGGGGGAGGGGTGTGGAAAGGAGTACATGTGTAGAAAGTGGTGAACTTCATGCAGAAAAATTTAAAAACCACTGGGGCATCAAAGAAATGTGTCATCTCTTCCTGGAAATAGCTCATGGCTTCCTGAGGGCTCCACCCAAAAGACCACATTTAACCTCCTCTTGTACTTAATCTATACCTGTTGGTTGCCCCCTACTTTCTCCTACCACACTCTAATTTAGTCCTTTCTGACCCACCAGTTATAGCCATGGCAACATGGCAACTGGGTTGCTTAGGAAGGCTCTAGACCTTGGTGCCTCCTGTATGGTCCCATCTCAGGCTTTATCTAATGTGGCCCAAGCCACACTCTGGCCCAAGCCATCGTCTCACCTATCTCTGTAATCATTTCCTAACTAGTCTCCCTTCCCAATCCATCCTCAGCCTTCAGTCAAAGGGAGCTTTCCAAAGCTCTAATGTGATCATCTCACTGCATTGTGTAACACCTGCTTTCCATACTATTAGATAATATCCAAAGTCCTTAACAAGAAGCATCTTGTGCAAAGTCCCTGTGATAAGAAGGAATGTGATTAGTGGACAAGCAGAGGATGAAAAGAGGAATAATGGAAGTGAGATTGATAAATTATGGGTTACTTCACTCAGCATAATACCCTCCAGTGAAGTAAGTCAATCAGAGAAGGACAAACATTATATGGTTTCACTCATATGGGGAATATAAAAGATAGTGAAAGGGATTACAGGGAAAAAGGAGAGAAAATGAGTGAGAAAAATCAGAGAGGGTGACAGAATATGAAAGATCCTAACTCTGGGAAACGAACAAGAAGTAGTAGAAGGGGAAGTGGGCAGGGGGATAGAGTGACTCGGTGACAGGCAGGGCACTGAGGCGGGGGGGGGGTACTTGACAGGATGAGCACTGGGTGTTATGCTATATGTTGGCAAATCGAACTCTAATAAAAAAATATACCAAAAAATAAATTATGGGGTTCAGAGTCTCAACTACAGAACTAATCTCAGCTTATAATGTTAGCCTTCATTGGGAGATTGATCTATGACATCCACATTCATCCTGTGGTTCAGACTAAAAGTCATGGAGTCTTTGACTTCTCTCTTCCTCTCCTACTCCAGGTCTGATCATTCAGCAAATCTTGATAGCTCTACCTTCAAAATACCTTCACTAACACTAATGCCAGCACCCTGGTCCAACCAACCTTCTTCTCTCTTGGGAGTCATCAGAAGGGTAGACTGGATGACTCCTACACTTGAAACCTCCTGGTGCATTCTCACCTCACTCAGTAAAACCCAAGTTCTCACAAGGTCATGACAGGGCTCTATACAAAACTAACCATCACTCTTTGCTTCTACATTCTGTGTAACCTCACCCTCACCACGTGCCTTTTCTCTTCCAAACCATTGCCTTCCTTCCTGATCCTCAAGTAACTTCAAACACACCCCTGCCTTTGGGTCTCCATTCTTGTTGTCCCTTCTCAGGACATTCTTCATCCAAATATTTGTATGACTTGCTTTCTAGCTTCATTCAGGTCTTGGCTCCAGTGTCACTTTCTCAAAAAGCATTTCTGTCATCTTATGTAAAATAAAACTACTCATTGCTTGTTTCCCCAGTCTCCCACCTTTATTTTCTTATCACTTCCTTCCACCTGGCATGTTACTATTTTGCGTCTATTGCTCTCCTCCCCATCCTACCCCAGTACAATGTAAGCTGTATGAAGACAGAGATTATACTTGCTCATTCTCTACTGTATCCATGCTAAGAACAATCCATGCCACATAGTGGGTGCTTAACAATTATCTCATGTTGTTAAATTAATGTCTGTCTTTGCCAAGAAGTTCTGCCTCCACAAAACCAGTGTTCACCATTGTGTCCCCAAAGCATAGCAGAATCTCTCATAAAGATGCTCAATAAACATTGTTGAATTTAAAAAAGTGAATGTAATAGGGAATGAATGAATGATTAGGGTAGTTTGCTGGCTATGGGGTGGGGATCACAGAAAGTATGGTGAAAGGGTTTGGAAATATAAAGTAGGAGATCTGCCTGCTTAATTGTCACCTAAGAAGGTCATCTAGGAAAAAGCAAGTCGATATCTCAATTTCAAAGTCCCCAAATTAGACTCTAGACAAGAGAATGGGACAGGGTGGAGGGATAAATCTAGACTTTAGAAATGAGGTACACAAATAGGGCACTTGATGATCTCAGGATGTTGGAGTCTGTGGACTTTCTCCAGCCTCTAATGAAAATTGACCTTAGAAACAGGTAGGAGAGAGTGTCCAGTGGAGTGTCAGGAGGCTCTAAGCAACTGGAGAAGCTAGGCAGTACAGAGTCTGGGACAGGTAAGACATTGGGGAGGGGTTTGGGGGGGGAGGTTGGGGCGGTTCCAAGTTGGCTTTTGGTTTGCTCAGGAAAGCATCACCTGGGTGGCCAGGGGGATTATTAGTCCATGTGGAGTCTCATGGCCTGGCTTAAATGTTAGTCCAAGCCTTCTACAGAGGGACTGTGAATTCCCAGATGTTTTATTACCATGCAGGCACAACTGCAGTGCCACATTTTACTGACCCACCTGAAATGCAAATAGGAAGAACCTATTTGCTTCAGTTATTGCCTTACCTCCAGCTCTGCCAGGAGCTGATCAATAATAATTTCAGTTAAGATACTAGCTTCCAAGGGGTTGAATCTAAAAAGATATCTTGATATAAAGAGGGAAAATATATGGAGGGTGTGTCATTCAAATTTCAGAGAACATAAATGGTGAGATGTCAATATATGTGTCCAAAAGGCAGTGTGACGGGGAGGCAGGGAATGGAATGGGGCACTCTGGTCTAAGGCTCAGCCCCAGTACCTACAAACTATGGACCTTTGAGATGATACTTAACATACTTTAAGATGATACTCTGCGCCTCTTTTATTCAAAAAATATTGTTTCCTGCATTCCTTTTAGACTTAATTACAAGGTTACTAATAAGAATATTTGCATAGTAGTCTATGAAGTACCTGCCACATACATTTGTTGATTTAATCTTTTCAATAATCCTGTACAGTGAGAATTATTATCATGGTTCTCATTTTACAGATGAGAAAAGTGAACAATTGAAAGTGCAGGAGTCTGCCCCAGGTCCCACACACCTCTGGAGGTGTCTGTGGTGTTGTGGTGAACCAATCACTCAAACTTCCTCCCTTCAGGTTTCTCTACTATGGGAGCTGTGCTCCTGGGATCATCATCTGAACAGAAAATAAATCAACACCCTGTAAATAACATATAAATTCCCAGTATATCTCAATGTGGAATTCCTGGTAGGGAGTTGGAAATGCAGGAATGCCTGAATCTTACCCCATTTTCCAAGCACCCTTCTATGTGGCTCTCAAGGAAGATGTATGCACAAGGACTCATGACAAGGCTAAAAATGACTTAGGTCATCCTGAGTTGATGTGATGCTCTGAACTCCTAGTGAAGTGTGTGGAGTGACAGGAGCCAACTAATAGCCTGGAGGGGCTCTTCAACCCTTTTCATTTCATTCCATTTTAGTCCCAAATTTTCCTGTCAAATCAAGGAAAATGTATGCATAAAAGTAGAGGGGGAGCACAAGAAAGCACATCTAAAGGGGCTTTTCCAAAGGAACAGAAAGGAAGGAGGAGAGATGCTCACACTCAGGTGGTTAACCTTTCATCAATGGCTGCTCCCACTCAGTGATCAGTCTGGGCACTCACTGGGGCCAGGCCTACAGTGAGGCAAGCAGGGTCCCATGAGTACAGAATGGAAGGAGGCACAAACCCTCAGATTCCTGCAACTGCAGGGTGGACACCTGAGAGTCAGTGACTCCAGAATGTTGCACTGTCCAAGTCTCTCACTTGTCTCACCCTAGTCCTGCCACTCAGAGACCCAAAGTCAAACACAGTAGACCAGTAAGTTCTTCTCTTATGGAACATCTAGGTAAGAATAGGGGTGGGAAGCTATATCTTCCCACAGTGCGAAAGATGCATCTTCTCATTGCCTTTAATTTACCATCCTTCTAGACTTTCAGCCCTTCACTAAATTTAACATGCATGTGGATTATATGGGGATCTTGTTAAACCATATTCTTATTCAACCATTTGAGGACAGGACCTAAGACTCTGAATTTCCAACAAGCTCCCAGGTAATGTGTATTTGTGCATTTGTGTCCATCCACTTACCATTCTCTGAACAGCAAGACCTAGAAAAGATAGTTCTCAAGTACAGGCAGTAACTCAAACTAATAAACTCAGTTCTACAACAAAATCATCATAAAGCAAGGAGAACAGAACAACTGCAGGAAGAGGGGCATCTGTGAGAATCACCTGGAAACAGGAACTCAGGAAGCTGAAGAAATAATAAAAACATATGTCCATGGACATTTGCAGACATGTGGTGAGACATAAGGTGCATGAGGCAAGATCTGATTAAGCTGAGGAAGTTAGGTTTGTTCCAGACTGTTTCCTTTCTAAACTGCTTCTTTTTAGATCCAACCATCCTGTCCTCAAGAAGGATCTACTTGTCTCATGCTAAGATTCAATGGCCAGTTGAATCTGTCAGGTACTTTTGCACACACAGCTATCTATAATCCCTGACAATTTATGCATGCAAATAAAGTGACTAAAAGTTAATTCAACAGAAATTTTCAAAAATGATGATATTATTAGATGTAAAAATCTGTACTATTATGGAAATTATTTCTGTTACATGTATATCTTTTTATTCAAAAATAGTCTATTCTTGGAGTCCTTGGGTAGCTCAGTTGCTTAAGTGTCCAACTCTTGATTTCGGCTCAGGTCATGATCTCAGGGTGGTGAAATTGAGCCCCATATCTGGCTCATTCAGGGGAGAGTCTGCTTGAGATTCTTTTTCTCCCTCTTATTCTCCCTCCCCGCCCATGCTCATGGTCACTCTCTCTCTCTCCTTCAAATAAATAAATCTTAAAAAAAATAGTCTATTTTCACAAAATGTCATGATTGTCATCCTAGAAGGAAATATTTATACATACACATTGGAGTTTCTACACCCAAAGTCCTTGAACCCTCAATGGGAAATTCAAAGTTTTAAAAACAATCTCATATTGACCAAAAGGGATTGAGTACCTGCTATGTAAAAAGGGTCATGTGAAACCTGATAAACTGTGTCTGATAGAAAGTATATTTTCCCCATCCAGGCCTGTTTAACTTTATATCTTCAATTTCCAATAAAATGTATCATATATAGCAGATAGTTTAACATATGAACACATTATTATTAGCATATACTTAGTATATGGTGTTTATAGATAAGCATATTTAACATATGAATACTTTGTTGAAAAAACACAGAGAAATGGAACTACCATGGCACCAGGTGATGATTTGACTTTGGAACAGTGTTTAAGCCAGGATTAGAGGGAGGAATAATGAAGTAAAATCCCTACCAGTGAGGTTTTGGAAGAATTCATTGGGAATAATTTTTCAAATCAAGGGTTTAGATATGTAAGATAAGACTCTAGTCCTGGCGAAGTAAAATTCAGAGCAGGAAGTAGGAAAGAAGCCCAATTATTCTGGCTGGTGTGAAGGAGCCTTCAGCACACACAACATTCTACTCTTTAGCATTCACACCAGGTACACCAGGAGTTGGCTAAGGCAGGAACTGTAATTAGGCTGAGATTCCATGGAGACCGCCTGATCTGGTCAAGATGGCTTCAGAAACTGTTTATTTTCTTCCTTATCACTACCTAACTTTTTATATATTTCACTTCCTCCATCTACTGGAATATGACTCCATGAATACAAGGATTTGTGTCTGTTTCATTTATTCTTAGATACTGAGTATCAAGAACAGTACCTATAACAGAATATTCTGGTACTCAATAAATATTTATTGCACAAATGCATTATACTGAGAGAATTAACATAATAACAAATGAATGTAAAAGTGAATTAGATGGACCAAAGATTGGTCCATCTGTAGAGGATTGTAGTACCTAACTTTGAATCAGGAATTGACTGATGTAGAGTGCCATACTATGGTCCTGGCCTCAGAAGAGATCACACTCTAACTCAGGAAACATGGCAGAAATATAAGAAGGGATAAATAATGATAGAAGGATTAAATAGCAGAGTATCAGTTTCAGAAAATGGTAAGCATTTTCATCTCGAATCTGGTCCTTTAACCGGGGAACAAATATAGAAAATAAAGGGGCAGAGTTATGTAGAGTGGCCCACAACAGAATTTTGAAAGATGAGATTTGATGTGGCTTTTAAAACTTTTCGTGGGTCTTTGGAATCTTTTCCAAAGAGTCAAAATCATGAAGATCAAAACCACAAATGTCCATTGTCTGATAACACTGTCTCAACTTACAGCTTGCATGTAAATGCCATGAAAAAGGCTGTCTTAAAAGTGATATGCTTGGGCCAGCTTAGCTGAGCAGATTCCTGAGGTTCATGGATTATTTAAATAGAAAGCTGTTTGAAGGAACAAGGGGAACTCAAAATAGAAATAGTATTGTCAGCAGTCCCATCTCCCTGACCCCAGTTCTCCTTACTTTGGGTTGTGTAGGCTTCTGAAACTACCTGGAGTACTGCTCAGCTTTGCTCCATGTGGATAACTTGGGATAAGTGGGCCTCCAATGTCTTTGTGCCAAATTTGTTAAAGGAGAGCATATGATTAGTTTTCATAGGCAGCAATTGGCGTGAAATGGTTTGGTTGCTCAAAATTCTAGCCAGTCACCTCAGAGGTAGTGCAAATAGCCCATGCTCAGCACAGAAATGGGGCTTTCTGGCACATCTAGATTCACTGTTGCAATTTGCTGTTGTCCCTTACAATGTCTCCTGGTATAGATGCTGTCAAGCGGGGGAGGGGAAGTATCATTAAGACTGTTTTCCTCAGAAGAAATTGGCACACAGGGAGATGCGAAGGGATTGTTAATTCCACTTTATCAACAACAAGATGGTCTTAAAATAATTTCTAAGCTGCTTCTTAGTAAAGTCATTATGTCAAAGATAATCTGTCAGAAGCTCAAAATGATATTAAAGTCGAGCTTATCAATAGAATCACTGTGCATAGCTTTCAAGTTATGCATAGCTAATGGGTACATCATCATGATATTGCCCCCTTCCATTGGCAAAGGAAAGAAAGTTTCTTTTTTGTAGTTAGGAAGAATGGGTCATGAAGAGTCACTATGCCCAGAAATAACACAGAGCTTTGTCACTAACCTCTGTACTTCTCCCATGTAGAAGGAGTGAAAGATAACTTACCAGAAAGTAATGTTGACAGAAATCATTTCATTAGCAGGCTGCGGAAAACAGCTATATCAATAACTCCTTAATAGGAAATACTCATTGAAAGAAAGTTTGAGAATCCATGAGTGAATTTTAATATTAAATTTATCTGACATTCCATCATAGTTCTCAATCTCATAGAGGTACTAACAGCAAAACTTGGCTGTAGTACACAGAAATGAGCAATGCATAGTTATGTTGTGACGAGTCATTAATAAGGGAGAGTGAGGACGGTATGAACTTTTCCCTTCAATTTGAATTTCTCTCAAAGTATTCATACATGTAGACATGTGGAGTTTCATATACATATGCAGCAATGCATGCACACTTATCTATACAGTCTTTATAATTACTGAAACTAAAATTAACTATACTAATTCAGTTATGCTATTAAAGTTTACATTTTGGATTTTAAATGATGGTAAGTGAAAGGTATATTAACTTTTACAAATAACCTTGAAAGAGTAAGTGTGTGAATGAACCATTATTACTCAAAGATGGTGATCACCATTGAGGCCCTTATTGCCACCTGGTGGCAGCATACCCTAATTGAAGAATTAGTTAAGTGAAATCGAGAAGTCCAAATGTATAAAGCAACAGAAATCACATCACATGAGTTAATATCAAATAGATGAATATTAGGTGGTCATGAGCCCCTGTAATTTAAATGCAATATTCGTATTTTTATTTTCTATCTCAAGTAAAGAAGAGAGATGCAACTGCTTGGTCTTCGGTACAAGGCTGGTTTCCCTTAGGCTTAAAGAATGTTCATTTAATAAGCCACAAAGCCATTTTACCCAGCAGGTGGCCCCAGGCCTATTTAGTCACCATATTGACTAAAAAGGCTTAATTATATCATTTCTATGGTGTAGTAAAAATAACATTGACTATAGATCTAATCCAACAGTGAGTTCCGGGAATAAGTAGTACTCTTTTCCCCTCAAATAAATAAATAAATAAATAAATAAATAAAAATAAAAAATCTCTGCAGTTCAATGGATTCATGCACATACTTATTTACAAAAGATTATTTTATTAAACTAATCCCAATGACCTGGTCACAATTCAGACAAATTATAACCTTATCTCTGGAGATGGAAATAGACATTGATATTTTTGTTAAAACTTCCCAGGGGGTTCAAAGTGCAGCCCATGTTGAGAACCATCGAACTAGAGAGTAAAGAGAAGGTTGAAACATGGGTCTAGGAAAGATGATGTCCCTGTTTGAAATTAGACAAATCTGGAGCAAGGCCAAATATAAAATTCAAGCGTGAATGAAACATACACGGACAAAAACCAAATGCCACTGGTTTTGCCAAATACTCTCCAAAGTTCTTCAGAAACTCTCAAGAAAAATGGAAAGTAAATCTGTTTTAATTGACAACTTTCTGTGCAGGTGCTTTCTGTATATATTTCATTTAATCTTCACCCGCATGGTAGATAGACTACTATTCCTGTGCCCCTTACAGTTTCAGAAACTGATGCAAACAGATTTATTAGCCCAAGGCCATGCAATTTGTAAATAGCATAGCATATATTAAAACTTAAGACAATCTGACTCCAAATCCCATCGGTATTTCCATGAGACCTTGCTCAATTCATATTGTTTAAGAAGTAAACTAGCCATAGACTTCCAAGGTTCTCCTTTGATACGTTGACAACTTCTTGAGCTTCACAAACCACTAAGGCCAAAGCCTTAACAGGTTTGGAGACAGAGACTCAGCGAGTCATCTGACTTTCCCTGCATCTCTCCTCCCTATTTACCAGCCAACCTAGTCAATGGAACTCTAGTTCAAATACAAAGAAAGCAGTGGGTTCTGGCTAATCAGAAGATGAATCAAAGACAGATTTTTAATGGGAATTTGGTTAGAATGACTTTTTCAGCCATTAATAGAATGCCCCAGTGATTTTAAACTGTGATAAGGTATGGTGTCTCACCTCCTATCTCCTCTATTTTTGAACCATATACAACCATCTGAACTTGCCTAGACTCCTGGGCTATTTCAACCTTATCCTACTGGGTATTCTGATGATCTAGTCAAATAGTGAGACAAGACTTCCTGAACTTCCACTATGGATGTCCCCTATAGACTCCCACCAGGGTGGGTTTGCAGTCTGGTAAAAGAAAAAAAGCTATGCACGTGTGTAAATTTAACCATGTCACTTAGCTGCTTAAGATCCATTTAATGACCTTTCTTTGCATTTAAGATAAAAATGGAGGTCTTTGACAGGTTCTGACAGAGACTGCTTCATTTAAACCTTGCCTATTTCTCCAAAATCTTCTGCCTTTCCCCTCTCCCTCCATCCCCTAAAAGTGCATTCTTCCTTCAGCTGACCTTTGCCTACACCTCCCCCTCTGCCTAGAACTCAGTCCCAGTCCCCAGACCAAACTTGGATTATTAGTAACTCATTGCCATATAACAAACCACCCCCAAACTCAGTGTCTTAACATGATGACCATTTCATAAGCTCCTGATTTGGTGGTCAGGAATTAAGGCTGGGATCCCCTGATATCTGCTAGAGTTGTTTTTGTAAGCTATAGGTATCTGGCCTCAGGACCCGGCTGAATGATTTGAGGTGGCATTGTTCACAGTTGAAGTAAGGGGTTAGCTGGTTGGTGTCAGAGAACTCAGCAGGGGCAGTTCTTCTCCAGGGGCCTCTCATCATCAGATAGTCTGGACTGGACTGACTTCTTCCGTTGGTGCTCTCAAGGCTGTGATCCAAGGAAGTAAGAGCTGAAGTGGACATTCTACTGGATACTCAAATCAAAGGCTAACTCAGATTCTGAGGGTAAGAAAACGGATTCTACCTCGTAATGGGGCAGCTGACCATTTTTGTTGTACCACACCTGGCTAACTAATGCTGGCATTTCCTTTAGATGGCAGCCTTTATTTTCCTCCAGGAAAGCATGACTCTGAATCACTGGATACCATTAGATCCTCTGTTACTTGCTCACAAATTGCCTGCCCCTTGTTCTTGCAGCATTTATTATTTCATAAGCGAATACTTATTTGTGGGATCATTTGATTAAATCTGGCTTCCCTCCTCACAGCAACTTCTGTGAAGGCAGGGAGAGGGTCTAGGTCTAGACCTTCAGTATGTACCACAAAACCAGGCTCAAAGTCCCCATCCAGTAAGCATTTGTTGACTGAACACAGAATATGAAAGTTAGTTGGGAGTAAAGTAGTTTAGAAGGTAGATGACCACTTCTGAGGCAGAAGAAATTCATCGAGTTGCATAAACAGTCCACCTTCGGTTTTCACAATAGGAAGCTGAGCGTTCACATCATGGGTGCCAGTCAATGCTCTTGAAAACAATAGGAGATCAGTGAGTTAATTTTTCCTGAAAAATAAACATGCATTTCATCCTCATATATTTTTAGTGCATGAAAAGTCACAGGTAGGGAATTACTTAAGGCTATATTGATTAATTAATATAAGCATATTTTAAAATACCGCCCTAAGAAATCATGTGCCATTTATGTATAAATAAAGATGGGTAGACGGTAAAGAAAGAAACCTTGGGCCAACCACTGAAAGAGTCTCTGTAACTCTCAGGTGTCTGGTTTTGTGTGTGTGTATATGTGTGTGTCTTTTTTTTCAACAGGTGGGGAGAATTTCCCAGGGCTAATCTACTGTCTCGTCAAAAATACCCTTGATTTGTCAGTTAAGCCCCTGATATTTTTAGTGCTGGAAAATCTATTTGAATGACCAAAAAGACTCACATTTACAGAGTGTAAGAAACAAAACCACGTGGGTAGACTGAAATGAAACAGTCATTAGTAGTAAGTTTGAGGTTGATTGCTCTTCAAAAAAAGAAACAAACCCAGTTTCTTCTGTTTTTCCAGTGCTGTGAGTCTTCAGGGGCCCCTTTGTACTCTCTGAGAATCAGAAATATGCCTACCCATTTTTGGTTTCCTGCCATTGTGTTTAAAATACGGATTCTACGTATTTGGGGTAATCACCAGAGTAACCTCTTCAGTGAAATTGACCTAAGTTAAGAATAGTGTACTTTCAGAAACCCAATGTTCCATGGGTTACAAATGATTGACTCTCATGCTGTTCTCACCAGGGCAGATGACATCGTTTTTAAATCCTGAAGCATGAGGTACTATTTTTTTTCCTCTCACATTCTTCTCTTTTTAATTTCCCCTAACTCAAAATATATCCAAAAGGACTTCCCCAAAAGCACTGTGACAGAGTTTTCAAAGAGCATGAGAGAGTTGGTTTTTTTTTTAAGTTTTTATTTAAATTCCAGTTAGCTAACATACAGTGTAAAAGAGCATGAGAGAGTTGTATCAAAGAGAAATAGTTTGCACTAAAGGTTTAAAATATCTCTGCGCAATAGGCTTTCATAATTTTAGCACTGTTAAGATCAGATATGTATTAGGGAGTCTCGGCTAGACTGTGATTACAAACAGATCCAAATTTGTAAGCGCCCAGTATCAGTATGTAACAGTCAAGCAAGGCGGCAAATAAAGTGTGTGTTGAAGATTTGGGGGTGAGGTGTGCTTCTGCTCTACAGTCACTCAGGAATCCAAGCTGGTAGTGAGTCTGCCATCTTGAACATGTGGCTTCTGAACTCATCCTGGGGTTGCCATCAGTCAGCCAGAAGAGGACAGGGAATAAAGAAGAATGCATGGGGTGGCCCAAATCATATTCATCCTACATTCTGTTGGCCAAAGCTCATTCTCATAGTCACAGCAAACTGCAAGAGAAGCTGGATGAGGCTACCTCCGTATATGAAGGAAAAAGAGGAAGATGGTGAACAGTCTTTGAAACAAGATACTGAGACACACACAAAATTAAAGCTCTTTCTAAGTGAAGTGTTCTTCAGTATTATTTCCCATTCCTTCTCAAAGTGACCCAATCTCACCTACTACACCAGCTTTCACACTGTCCTTTAAAATACAGTATTTTAGGGCAGCCCCGGTGGCTCAGCGGTTTAGTGCCACCTTCAGCTCGGGGTGTGATCCTGGAGACCCGGGATCAAGTCCCACATCAGGCTCCCTGCATGGAGCCTGCTTCTCCCTCTGCCTATGTCTCTGCCTCTCTCTCTGTATGTCTCTCATGAATAAATAAATAAAAATCTTAATAAAATAAAATTAAAATAAATTAAAATAAAATAAAATACAGTATTTTTCCAATCTTCCTATCTCTTGCTTCTCCATCTCTTCAATCTGTGCTGTGCACTGTGGTCAGGACCCCTTTTCTAATGCATAAGTATAATTTTCTTCTTACTTTTATTCTTCAACAGCTTCCAGTTATTCCCTGGATAAAGTGATATGGTTGTGGCATACAAGCTCCAGCTTAATCCAGCCTCTAGAGTGTATGGTGTAGAGATTGGGAACACAGATTCTGCAGCCAGACTGCCTGGGTTTGACTTTTTCTGTGTCACTTACTAGTTGTGAAAACTTGAGCAAGATTTAATGTCTCTCAGAGTCTGTTTCCTTACCTCTAAAATGGGGATGATGTTCATATTCAACTCATTGAGTCACTGTGAAGTTTAAATGATTTCAGACTGTAAACAGCACTTGGAATAACCAACATGCGCCTGAATGGGCATTACTGCATGACCTTACAGTTGCATGATTTTATCCAACGAACATCCCACTTCAACTATACCCAGCATAAGGAATGGCACCTTCATGACAGACATAACAATCGTTAATACAGTGCTTCCTATTCATGTTCTGAGAGTTGTGAGATAATAAACTTCTGTTGTTTTTAAGCTAAAATTTGAGGTAATTTGTTACCTTCATAGATAAGGTAATGAAAGGTCATGTCTAATTTATTGAACCCCTTCATGCCTAAATTTCTTGCAGTCCTTGAGTCTTCATTTATAAAATACCCATTTCACAAAACTGTTGTGAGAATTATATTAAATTATTATCTTAGACTCAATCACACGTCAGAAAGGATAAGAAGGTGTTTGATTCAATGCCCAGGACTTCAAAAGTATTTTGTTAACACTTATATCTTCCTTCTCCTAGAATAAATCACTGCGGGCCTCTCACTTCCAGCTTGGGTTTCTAGTACTCAAAATGGACTTTAATAGATTCTACACATAAGTATCACCCCCTATAAAGGTGTCCATCTGAAAACGTTGAGGAAAAATTATTTTCTAGACTAATGCTAAGCATTCCTGAACAATTCCTGAACAACTTTCAAATAAAGCTATCTCCAATCCTGTGTCTCCCTCCAGGATTTGTAATGTCCTGTTTCTGAGAAACCATTTCAAGCTACAGTAAATGCAGTAAAAATCTATAAGGACTTGGTACATTGGTAACGAGAGAAATGTAACAAAATTTGCAAACTCAGGAAATATGCAAATTTGAAACAATAAGGGACTTCACCCTGTCGTGAAATGCCTCAGGGGGTACACCAGGGTAGCGATTTACTAAAGAGGATGTGCGGACAGCAAAACTCCACGTGCCACATGGGCTTCTGCAGACTGCTTCTGTAGAGTTGTAAGAGACTGGAGGATGATGGGCCTTTAATTTTCTATACTTACAGCCTAAATAATAAACATCGCAAGGGCTCAGAGGGTTCATAATTATCCACACTGCAGTGACTCTGTTGGGGGTTTGGCTGATTTGTCCTTCCTCAGAGGGTGTGAATAGAGTGGACAAGAAAAAAACAAAACCTGCAAAGGAAGCAGTGCCTCTCCTTCCTGGAGGGCAATTCACTTTGGGGAAGTAGCTTTAATGCTTGCAAGAAATCGAAAGAGTTCTCCTGTTCTCTGCATTCTTTGCCAGTGTCCTTTCTCAAGCTCCAATCAGAAATAGGCTTCTGAGGGAAAGCCACAGCAATAGTAATCCTAACAGGTAATATTTATGGAGCACATAAGTGTCCGTAGTCAATACAATTCTCAAATAGAGAATTCACACACACACACACACACACACACACACACACACACACATTATCCAGATACAGAGGCACAGGAATGTTAGCAATTTGACCACAGTTATACAGTGAATAGATGGTATCGGCAGGATTCTAACCCAAGCATTCAGATTCGTAGGCCAGCCTTGCTAATGTTAGCCCAGATTATCAATAACAATGAATTAGCAAAAACACTCTAAATATTTAACACTCTGTAGAGTATACAACGTTTGTTCACATGTACTGTCCCTGAAGGGTCTTGGTCACTGAGTGAGTGTTAAAACCAGGAACTTCATATTTACTATGCAAGCTTCACCACAAGCAGTCTGTGGTAGTGAGGGAGTTGATTTACTTCTCTAAGCCTCTTTAAACCAATTTCCTATAAAATGGGAATAAAAAGAATTTCTACTCGAGGAGCATACTGGAGCATCAAGTGAGGTTACGTATATAAAACGATTAGCACAATTCATGGAGTCCATCAAGTCTGCAATAAGTATTTGTTATTACCATCAGCAAAATCATATCCATTATTAGCAGGCTTCACTTTTATACATTATTGAAAAAATAGTGGATAATTCCTCCACAGCATTTCGTCCTTTCAAATATATATTCCTTACTCTTAAAACTACTTAGAAGAAATTCTTCCAACTTAGACTTTGAACAAAGAAAACCTCTGCTCTAGCAGGAAGCTGGTGAAGTAAAACGAGGAAATTTTACTTTATAAGCACTTTTCCTTTCTCCTGGAGGTGGACACTAAATGATTTGTGTGTGCATTTGTCTATGCAGCTCTCAAAATTAAAATTCCTTAGAGGGAGCCATTGAAAACCAATCATTCAAAAAGCTTAAAAAATGACATCTTGAAGAGCTCAGTGGTGCTAATCCATCAAGGTTAGCAGTGATTCAACTGTGATTCTTTATTCAGATTCATCTCCCCCACAATATTAAATGCCATAAAGCTTTGCAGCATTGTATCCCAATGAATGAAGACACTCAGAAGAAAGCAGGGTGAGCAAGTGGGAGGAGAACCCTCAGAGGAGCCCACTCTAGCTACTCTCTAAAAAGAAAAAAAAAAATCCTCTTTGGAAAGAATGATGTCTTAACCTTGACGATTTCTGCATGTAATAGTGGACTGATAGGATCACTTACCTCAAACAGTTGAAAATTTAGATGAAGTTTACAATTAGCTTTTCTTAATCACCTTGCAAAACATTTCCAGCAACATTCCTCATCCAGCCCTTAGACTAATCCTGCAGTTGGAGGAGTACCATGTTCCCATTAGAGAATTGAGTCACAGAGAGGTTTTTTTACTCCAGACCAATAAGTCAATAAGACCAAGAACCAGGAATGATGGTGTCTTCTCCAAATCTCCTGTTCTTCAAATTATTGTTAGGAACTATAGAATGTTTAACAGCTCAATAATAATAAATAAATGTCCTTTATAAAGTCTAAGGTTTAAAAGCCAAGATTATATATTTACAAAATAATTAAATGCCAGTCATTTAACAGTATTCATTGAGTACAACTGGGAAACAAACATTAGGCCAGGGGTAAATATGAAATATGAGGCCCTGTGTCTGTTCACAGGGATGAAACACAGTGTAGTTAGCTAAATATAAGCCAGATAATGGACAAAATAATACTGTTTGGAAATCAGTCATTACTTTAGAGCAACTTTTTCTAAGCTGTAAGGTATACTACTAGTTCTTCCAGGTGTTAATAATTGGTCTGCCTTTAAAAACTGAAGTGAAGGGCAGCCTGGGTGGCTCAGCGGTTTAGCACCGCCTTTGGCCCTGGGTGTGAACCTGGAGATCAGAGATCGAGTCCCAGTCGGGTTCCCTGCATGGAGCCTCCTTCTCCCTCTGCCTGTGCCTGTGTCTCTTTCTCTCTGTGTCTCTCATAAATAAATAAATAAAATCTTTAAAAAAAAAAACCTGAAGTGAAAAGGAGTGCTTCATAGTGGGCAGACATTCTATGGAACCAGTGTATCCATCTCTTATTAGAGACTCACAATGCACAACAGCCCATCCCAAAATCCTGAAGCCACACAAAAAAATGAAAACCTGTTTAGTTTTATTGAACCAGCATCTCTCTTTTTTTTTTTTTGAACCAGCATCTCTTAAACATTTCATCATGAAATAAGTTTATTCAAAAAACTCTCATTGAAGAAATAGTGTTGTAGAACACAGTGATTCCCAAACATGAGAATATATAAAAATCACGTGGATGAGCACTAGGTGATATGCTATATGTTGGCAAATTGAACTCCAATAAAAAAAAGTGATAACAATAAAAAAAGAGGACAAAATCATTATTGATCCTGCCATGGAGACCGCAGTTAAGTTTTGTGATATATACTGCTGGAGATTTTTTTTGTTCTATATGACTAATAAAGTCCTTTCTACATGCATGCACCCACATGTATATTAAAATAAGATCACCAGCATAATTGTAATCTGTTTTTCTCTTTCCATGCAAACAGAGACAAAGTTTTATTTCAAAACTTACATATTTACATACATTTTGTGATTTTTTAAAGGTGCATAATATCTCACTTTATGGATGAATGAGATCTCCAATATTTGGAGATAAAGCTTTTGGGAGGTAATTACATTTAAGTGAAGTCATAGGATGGGATCCTTATTCCAATAAGATTGGTGGCCTTATAAGAAGAGAAAGGGGTATTCCTCACCCCCGCCTCCATGCACATGCTATGTGAGCACACAGTGAGAAGGTATCCATCTGCAAGCTAGGAAGGAAGCTCTCACCAGAACCAGACATTGCTGGCACTCTAATTTCAGACTTCCAGCCCCGAGCAAACTGTGAGAATATAAATGTCTGTTGTATAAGTCACCCAGCCTATGATATTTTGTTATGGCAGCCCAAGCAGACTAAGACAACTCTGAGGCCCTTGACTTTTTATAGTATTCACAAATGCATATAAATAGTCTTACACATATAGTCACATCCCTTTAAATAATATACCAGTAAGGATACCTGATCTAAGCAGGAAAGAAAGAATGAAGAGAAGAAGATATTTTTAGAAGACCATATTTCAAACTCTGTCTACGTTATTAAGATATGTGGCTTTAAGCATGGATAGAAAGGCATTTCAAGTTAAGAGGAAATTGTGCACAAAGCTGAATGAGACATGTCATAGGATATGCAGGGAATGAGCTATTTTGCTTGGCTGGAGATGAGGAGATGAACGTTGTATGTAGGGAAGAACATTCTTAGTTGAAAGCAACAGAACATTTGGAACAAACTAGTTGCAGTAATAAAGGGAAAGCATTGGCTCAGAACTGAAATATCTAGAGGCACCACAGATTTCCAGTTAGACTCAGTCCAGTTGTTCTAACCCTAGTGAAATGGAAGCCTCAGGCAGCCAGAAGTTTTCTATTTTAATGGCTGTCCTCCTGATACCTGGTATACTGTCTGCATTACAGTAGGCATTCAATAAGTTCATGTTAAGTGAAACAAATAAATGCCCTCAAAGACCTGGTTTCTTTCAGTGTCACTCTTTGCTCATGGTTTCCACTCCTTTCTTAGTCTGACTTGCTTCATGGGCACAATAATGGCTGCTATAACTATATCCTAAATACATCCTTTTTCACACTCATAGGGGACAATCCAGTTCTTCTCTAAACCAATTTCCCCTTCTTCTTAGGCAAAGAGGTAGTCTACATTTCCCAGGCTCTCTAAAATTAGTCATGGTCATGCAACAGAGTTTTAGACAATGGGATGTGAGCTTCAGTGACATTCACCACTTGTCTGTTCAGGCTCCCAGACATACCCTCTGTGCTCTTTCCCAGACCTCCTCCTTGATGCCAATGAAAGCTATCTATTACAGATGGCAGAGACATCATGTTTAAACCCTTGTATCTTTTTGGTTTTGGTGTTATATTTGCTATACTTTTTGTTATAGCAGCTTACTGTAACTTACCTAATAAAAAAGCAAATAGAAGTAGAGAAAAATAAGGCATTGTTTGGGGTTTTTAATCAGAAACACTGAGATTTGTTCTTTTTAAGCAGACATAGTTCATGTGACCATCCCTGAAATAGGCACTAAGGAGGGAATATGCTGATTGACTAAGCCAAGGTCACCTGGTCCAAAACTGGAACTGAGTTTTGGCATCAGTTTCTCTAGAAGAACTCCAGAGATACCCAGGTAGAAATCAGACTCTGCTGACAAAGAGGAAAGAAGTAGATTTCAGAAAATCTTCACAATAAGTCAACAAGTTCCAAATTCTGAAGGATTTTCCATTAAGGAATTTTGATGTTGTTTGGTAGCCAATTGGAGGCCATTGAAATACTTTACACAAAGGAGTAACATTGTCAGATTTTTTTCAGTTATAAAATGATTTAACATACAAAAAAATTATAGAGTGTAATGTAAGTAAGAGTCACACACTCACTATCCTGCTTAATCAAGTGTCATACTTTACTGTGGTTGATTCAGATTTATTTAAATTAAGAAAACATCATAGATATGATTTAAACATACTATGTGCTCCACTAGTAACACATCTCCCTCTCCTCAAGGGCAACTGACTTTGATAGCTGTCATTCTCAGGCATGATTTAATACTACTGCTGATTTCTATATATATACGTAAATGATTATAGAATTGCTTTTGTATTTTTCAATTTTATGTAAGTGGTATCAAATGATTAAATATTTTTACCACTTGTTTTTTTAATTCAATCTTTTTTTTTCGCCAAGCAAATATTTCTTTTTGACTGTAGTATTATTTTTCATTGTATGAATATGCCATGGTTTATTTACACACCTCCTTACAGATGAATCTTTATATTTTTTCCATATTTTTTCCATTAACCATCATGGTATTCTGAACATTCTTGTGCATTTTTCCTTGTGCACATATGTTGGAGTTTCTCAAATGTGTTCTGGGATATATTGCTTAGTGAAAGGCTATGTAAGTCTTTAATTTCCCTAGATGTTAAGCCAATTGATACATGCATGGTCAGTGTGAGAGTACCTGTTGTCCTTCATCCACCAGATTCACATTTACCTGAAATATGAATGACCTATGGGTCAGGTCGACTAATTAGAAAATCATTACCAGACAAGATCGGGCATGTGGTTTATGTATACAATGGAATATTACTCAGCCATTATAAATGACAAATACCCACCATTTGCTTCAATGTGGATGGAACTGGAGGGTATGAGTGAAATAAGTCAATTGGAGAAGGACAAACATTATATGTTCTCATTCATTTGGGGAATATAAATAATAGTGAAAGGGAATGGAAGGGAAGGGAGAAGAAATGGGTAGGAAATATCAGAAAGGGAGACAGAACATAAAGACTACTAACTCTGGGAAATGAACTAGGGGTGGTGGAAGGGGAGGAGGGGGGGAGGTGGGGGTGAATTGGTGACGGGCACTGAGGGGGGCACTTGACGGGATGAGCACTGGGTGTTATTCTGTATGTTGGCAAATTGAACACCAATAAAAAATAATTTATTATTAAAAAAAAAGAAAATCATTACCAAAGCCAATGTGAGAGATACTGAGGGTCTGAGGTACATAGACATAATAGAGAAAAGTCAAAAAAGGCAAAAAGTTAACATGTTTAGAAACAAAACTCATAGGACTCAGTAATGTATCATGGAGACATGAGGAAGGGGATGAAACCAAGATTCTTCAGTTTCTAACTTGAACACAAGGAGGAAGCTTATTTATAGTTGGGCTGGTGATGAATTCCCTTAGAACAGGTTGCCTTTGGAGGAATGGGAGGAAACCAGAAAGCATGATCCATCAGGCACTTGGATATTTAGGTCTGTGGACTGAGAATAAGTCTAAACAAAACACAAAAATTGTGGAGTTGTCAAACTAAGTGAAATCCAAAGAGTTGAGCTGGGGAAAGTCTGTAGACTCATAAGACAAGTGAGATGAGAAGATACCCCTAGGAAACATTGATATTTAAAGGAGGATAGAAAGAAAAGAACACAGTGGAGGGGACAGACTAAAGGAGAAGCCAATGTGTTTGATATCATGGCAGCCAGAGAAATTGAGTTTTAAGGAGTAAGTGGTCAACCACATTAAATGCTGCAAAGAAACCGAGAAGGTAAAAACTGAAAATTAAACATCGTTGCAGTGAGGCCATTGAACCCATATCAAAGACAGTTTCAGTGGAGTAGAACAGGTGTAAATGATTGCAATTGTTTAAGGAATTAAAAGGAAGAAGAAGAGCAAATGCAGATAGCTAGTTTTTACAAACTGGGTTTTCTAAAACCCAAGTGAGATGAAGTTTGGATGCAAGATGCTTATTGGAAATCAACACATATGAAAAGAAAGAATGAATCTAGAAAATTTGGCTTCAGAGTCCAGGTATTTAATCACTGTTTTATAGACATTCTATCCTTAGGGGGAAAAAAGTCCATCTCACACCACCAAAGTCATATTCATCAAATCCTTCTGTGCCATGAGGTTATTATTTTCATCTTAATAGCCCTACTTGGGAAGCTGAAGTAAAGAGTTAGGAGAGCATTGAAAATAAAAAAAAAATGTTCTAGCTCTTCCTCACCTTTGCTGTCTTTAATTTTTCCCATTATTGGTAGAATGAACAATTGGAAAACTATAGGTTAAGCATGTGCCTGAAAATGAAGCTTCACTATCATGAATTGTGAATCCCTGTAATAGAAAGACCAATGGTGTTGACATATGACCTCCACTGCTAGGGATTACATGAATTAAGTTCACTAAGCCTAATCACAAACAACATAGCAGTGATCATAGCCTCACTTCTTTATCATGGGGTAGCCCTAAAGATTCAGGGAGAGCCCACTGTATTAAAATCTTTAGCATAGGTCCTGGCACATGGAAAAGCTTACTATGTGGTAGCTCTGGGTACCTCTGCCTCTCAGTGTTGCTGGGGAAGCAAAAAGCATCCTGCAGATCCCTGGATGCTCACTGGGAAGAGCTGGAATGAAACTGTCAAAGATGGAGAACTTGCAAAGATGTCTTCCACCTGAAACAGACTTCACTTAACTTTCAGTCAACTTTCTTAGGAGCTAAGAAGTGAAAGTTGAACTTGACTATCAAGGAACACACCAGTTGTTAAGTGGGCCCCAGGAGGAAGTCAGCAAGCTCCACCACATCTAACAACGCCTACTGCTGACAGCCCTTCCCACCCCCACCCCCCCCAGGTCAGGCAGCTCTACACCTAGCTCTTCCGTGTTCCAATTGGGGGAGGATGAATGGGCCCTAAGAAGAAATTATTTCACTTCCTTCCCAGAACTGCAAAGGGAATGGTGGAATCAGCATGTACTGGACATCTACTGTGTGCTGGCTATCTTATAGAAGTTGTGCAGTATTACTATCCCCACTATACAGATGAGAACACTGAAGCTCGGTGGCGTAAGATACTCATCTGGTTATTAGAGAGCCAGGATTCAAAGTCATGTCAGTCTGATACCCAAGTCTCCATTATTTCTATAACTACATCTATCTCTAGATGGTCTAGGTTTAAAAGCATGAGTCCCATGTGAAAGAAGAATGGCTCTTGGGACTTGTCTTCTTAGTAAGGCTTCCATCATCATTAGCCCTATTTTCATTGTCCCTGCAACTTTAGCACTTATTTTTGGTCCCTTCTCTACGAGTTTACAATCTAGGAGGAGAAATGAGCATGTGAGGAAATTTAAATTTAAATAAATAATTTTAATTTAAATTTAACAGTTTAAAGCAATGCTCAGATTCACATAGTAAATGCAAAGCCAGAGGAATGCATTGGTGACTGTGGAGGGCAGAGGACTCGAAACACCTAAGCCAACATGGAAGTTTGTGGAAACCTCTCAAGGAGAAATCTCAGAGTTCTAAAGTATACATAAGAACTGGAAAGAAAAAGAAAGGGAGAAGAAAATTCCAGAGTGAAATAATAGCACAAATAAAGAGGCATAAAATAGCCTGGACATTTTAGTCTTTGGGCAAATCACAAGTAGGCTTACACAAGCTAAATTTCAGGATATTTCAAGACCTTTGTAGAATATTTAAGAACTCCAGTAGACATCTCTTTTCTTTTTTTTTTTTTAAAGATTTTATTTATTCATAAGAGACACAGAGAGAAAGAGAGGCAGAGACACAGGCAGAGGGAGAAGCAGGCTCCATGCAGGGAGCCTGATGCGGGACTCGATCCCTGGACTCTGGGATCACACCCTGGGCCGAAGGCAGACCCTAAACTGCTGAGCCACCCAGGGATATCCCCAATAGACATTTCATAAAGCACTCCTCTTTTAGTGGCAGAACCCCCATCATATCAAGCCTAATAAAATGTACTCACATCTCACATTGACACATTTATTCAGCAAGTATTTATTGAGCATTTGCTATATGCCAATCACTCTCTTAGTCATTTAGTATCCCAGCATTTAAAAAAATCACAAAAAAAAAAAAAAAAAGCTGCTCTGCTTGGAATGACCTTCTAGTGTGAGTGGACAATAAAGAAAGCAAGTCAATTATATATTATCTCAGAAGATATTGCAGGGGAGGAAGTCAGAAGTGCCATGGGAGGGATTATAATATTAATAGAGTGTTCAGAAAGGTCATTGGGAAGGTCATGTTTGAGCAAATACTTGAAGAAAATGAAGGAATTGGTCAAGCTAAGGTGAGGGAAGAACATTCCAGAAAGGGGTCCAACCAGTGCAAAGGCCCTGAGGCAGATGTGTGCTTTGCATATGTAGAATGACAAGAAGCTGAGTATGTCTGGAGTAGACTGACCAGGGAAAAACTGATAGTAGATGAGATCAGGGAAACAATAAGAAACAAGGGCTTCTTAGGTGAGTGGGGATTTGGTTTATCTCTAAGAGGAAAGAGAAGCCACTGGGTTATTAGGGAGGGGACAGGGGCTTTGAGCAGAGGGTGATGTAATCTAACTTAGGTTTAAATGGGATCATTTTAAGACAAGAGTGGGAACAAAGAAGCAAGACACTGTTGAATAATCCTGAAAAGAGGTGTGCAGTCTTAGACCAGGGAGTGAGCAGCAGAGGTGAAGTGCCCGGGCTCTGGGTATAAGAAAAGGTGAGCAGGATAGAATGGTACCAGGATGAACCAAGACTGACCTGAGTAACTGGAAAGAAGACAATGAAGTTCCACTTGCAGCTTTATTTTGCTTTAAAAAAATTTGAAAGAATTATACTTTGAGTTTTATTCATAATTTTTTCTCTATGTTCTTGTGATCTAAACTATATTTTAATATCAACAAAATTGGGTTGGGTTGAATTAACCTTGATATTACATATGATAGAAATTTTATTAACATCTATTCGTTTTTAGTGCTTCAATTTTCTTTTCAATGTTTGGAACACTATATTTATTTTTTGGGTCTCAGGCCACCAAAAAGCTTCCAGTCCTAATCGCTGTTCTTAAATTAGGTGATGAGTAAAGCATCACCACTTGCCCTCTTAGAGTTGGCAGTCAAAAGCAGAAAAACATAATAAAAAATATATGTATTTTTAACTAATATGGTTTGGGTTCTAAACTTCGTATAAATTATATCACTTAATTCTTAACACCCCTATGAGATATGGTACTACTAGTGCCTCTATTTTAAAGATGAGGAAACTGGAGAACAGAAAGATATGTGTTCACTAAGCTGGGATTTGAGTCCTGGAAACTGACTCATTTTAAGAGAACCCAATGACATTAAGAGACAAAGGTCATTGGGTTCTCTTAATAAGTCTGGTTGTTTACAATCAGGTGGTACAGTCTCAGGAAACATTTGGAAATGGAGAGTAGGGCCCTTAGTCCATTCCAATAACTAAAAGTAGCTTCCTCAGAGAGGCCTCACAGGTCTTCTTCCAGGTTAGCTTAGTCCAGAACACTGGTTTTGCCCCAGGACAAAACTCATCATATTTAACAGTATATGGTGGGTATTTAACAAGTAGTTTGGGAGTGAATGTTGAATGAATGTTTGTTGAATAAAAAGTCATGTGACCTTCCTCAGTCTTGACTTCACTCCTATGAAGTAGGCCAAGAACAAAACATAGTTTTTATGAAAAAGGAAAGGCTAAATGCTTCACCCATAGCAATAGTAAACCCTGTTACAATGCTAAGTAGTATAATTACAGTCTGAAAAAAATTAGTTTAAAGCAATGCTCAGATTCAAGTGAGGTTTTTTTTTTTTTTTCTAGTTTGGAATGTGGAATTAGAGGGAAACATGAGGAAGCTGTTTATCAAGGGTCTATGATGAGCTGTGTGCTGCATGTAATAGGGTGATGCACATGTGATACTTGTCTAAAAGTATGAAAGTGTGAATTTCCAAAGGAAGGAAACAGGGTCTTGAGAAAAGCAAGGTTTTCTCTAACTGTTCACACACTGTAGTTGGCCTCCTTGCCTTCTCCTTCTGAGTGGGAACTTTTGAGGCCACTACTGTTAGAAGGAAAAAGTGTGTGATGCTTATCTGTGTTCAGAACTAGAAAATGCCCTCTTCCGCTCCCTAGGTTGGCCCTGTTGTTGTTCAGGTGCTGCCTGTGAACAGACACCCACAGAAGACGGAAAAGATGAATCCGCAGATTGCTGCATACACATACTCATCTAGGTGAGTGACAAACACTGCAACACTGGCTCTACCGATAAGTTACTATCCGATTTCAGGATGACCACACTTTTCTCAAAAGTGGCAGGGGCGGGGTGGGAGGAACATCACCAGGGGCATACTAAGAGGAGAGCTGGGTTCTGTGGGTTGTGTCCAGCATAAAAGGCAGAAGATCCAGATTGTTGTCCAAGATCGATTGCTTGCTAGAATCCTCTGTAAGCCTGTTTTCTCACCTGCAAAATGGGTCATTGAACATCCACATTTATATATTCATCTTCTCACTCATTGAAAATGCCTACAGCAAACACGTTATTTATTTCAGGCACTATACAAGACACTTGAATACCCATATCTGATTACTACAGATTTCCGCAGTGAAGGAGTCACCTTCTAGTGAAGGAGAGAAGTATGAAAGCAAACAATGAATTTAGCAAAACTTCAAAAATTCTTACTTAGATATAGGAAGAGTGTTAAGTGATCACAGAGGAAAAATTATATCTAATTCTGTCCAGGGGAGTGGAAGTTTTCACTGAAGTGAAGATATTTGAATGAATCTTAAAATGTGTTAGAATGTGTCATATTAGTAGGTACAGAAGTGTATTCAAGACAGAGAATGTCCTAAGACAGTGAGTCATGAAATGGCACAAACCCTAACCTAGAGTAGGTACATTAAGTATTTGTCTTATGAATGAATAAATGTATGAATGAATGAATGAGCATTTGAAGAAGCATAAAAAATTAGTTGTTAGGGCACCTGAGTGGCTCAGTTGGTTGTATGTCTAACTCTTGATTTCAGCTCAGGTCATGATCTCAGGGTCATGGAGTCTGCTTGAGATTCTCTCTCCCTCTCCTTCTGTCCCTCCCCTCACTTTTTCTCTCTCCCTCTTTAAAAGAAATAAATAAACCTTTAAAATAAATTAATTGTTCCTGGATGTACTGTACAAGATTTAGAGAAAATAGCAGAGTAGAGATATAACTATGGGAAAGTTTGGGATACTCTTAAATATGCAAATACGTAGTTTGATATAATTGTTTTTTTTCTAATGTAATTTTTTTTTAGCAATTGACTCAAGCTCTTGTTTAAACCCCAAAGTACTCTTTATACCTTTGAATATCCCCCATGTTTGAATCATGAACAATAGTTTAATTAGGGAAACTGAAGACAACTTGATAGGACTATAGTTAATCAAGCAGCAATGTCATAGTAAAGGCCTCAATTTTTTTTAAAGATTTTTATTTATTTGAGAGAGAACACAAGCAGGGGGAGTGGCAGAGGGAGAAGGAGAAGCAGACTTCCCACTGAGCAGGGAGTCCAATGCAGGGCTCAATCCCAGGACCCTGGTACCATGACCTGAGCCAAAGCCAGACTCTTAACCAATTGAGCCACCCAGGTGCCCCAAAGGGCTACAATTTTTAATTACGTGTTTATCTATTAGTCATTTACTTACTAAGTATACATTTATCAATAACCCATTTCTTAATTTAACAAATGTGTATTATGCATTTACTGATTTCCCCAGGCATTGGGCTGGGACCTGGGCATATAGTGATGAACAAAAAAATCATGCTTTCTGCATTTATGGAGCTTATAATCTATGGGTAGAGAGAAGATATACAGATAAGAGTTCAAACAAGTAAAATCAAGTGGAGGTAAGTACTAGGAAAGAAAAGAACAGTGTGTTAGAAGAGAGAATAACAGAAGTTGATGACCGAATCTAAAATAATTGGTTATGCAGTATGGCAAACATTACCTCTCCCTGTAGCAGATACTGCTTATTGCCTATCTATTGGCTTTTTCCCCTATTTTCATTACTGAGAGCATCCTTGTTTGTTCTGAAATGAAACATACACAGCGCTAGTGGTATCACTATGGCTGATCTCTATTTTCCACAGTAAATCCACTCTTCTTTTCCAAATACTCATCTTCTAGTCTCTCTTGTAGCTAATGGTGACCCATGGTATACTTCCTACCATATACACAGAAAAAGTCTTCAGCAGAGCCTCTAGGAAAGATTTCATAGCCTAATAGAAAAAAACAAATACTAGAGAAAACCTGCCCTTCCACTTTGTTTCTTCGTTGAAATTTTGGTGGGAAGTTGTTATGTTTAGAACTGCAGGGATCCCTGGGTGGCGCAGCGGTTTGGCGCCTTTGACCCAGGGCGCGATCCTGGTGACCCGGGATCGAATCCCACGTCAGGCTCCCGGTGCATGGAGCCTGCTTCTGCTTATGTCTCTGCCTCTCTCTCTCTCTCTCTCTCTCTCTGTATGACTATAATAAATAAAAATAAAAATAAAAATAAAACTGCAGCAGCCACAGTGACTTAAGATGATCCAAACCAACAGTCTGAAGATAAGCAGAAAATCTTTGGTCCTCAATAATGTATTTTTTCTGCATTAATCTTAAAATCAAATCCCTCCAGATATGCATTAGAAAGTTGTATTAGAAAGCAAGATAGGTTTTTAAATCTAAGAATGTAAGTTTTTTTATTATTTGCAGCTGAAAGACACAAAATTGTAGAGGCTCAGAAAAGACAAGTGTTGTGCCTATTTTTTAAAAGAATTTCCCAGTGTCTTTCAAAGTGCACGGCACATAAGAGTCACTTAATAAACACCTGTTTAATGAGCAAATAAAGGATAGAAGGGATTAATGAAAATTGCATAGGCAGTAGAGGGTTATAGGAAAATCAATTTTGAGATAGTCTAACCTCAATCAATCACTCCTTCATGAGATTAGATCAAGGAGTTACATAGGACATTGGACACAACCTACCAGAACAATTAACTCAGTTCTGAGTGATGGAAGTTTGTTAATACAAGCACAAGATCTGTCTCACCAAAATTGCTCCAGAGGCAGTATTCTCTCTCTTTCAGCCAATTATAGGGTCAGAGAAATTGGGCTTTGTACTCTCAACTTCTATATTTCACACTGTATCTTCCTCACCTTCAAACTACAGATATCTTATGTCTCTCTCTCCCTATTAACACCTATGGTTAATATTATACAAGTCTTGGCTAGTGCAATAAGGCAAGAAAAATAAATAAAATGCATACAGATTCAAAAGGAAGAAGAAAACTGTCTTATTCAGAGATGTTATAATTGTGTAGGAAGCAAGTCAAAAGAATGTACAAACTATCAGAGCTAATAACAGAGTAAGGTCATTGGCCATAGAGTTTATATTCAAAAGTTAATTGTAGTTCTATATACTAAGTACAGAAAGTTGGAGACGCTGTTTAAAAAAAAATAACATTTACAATAGCATCAGAAAATAGCACACTATTAGGACTAACTCTAATCAAAGTTTTAAGACCTCTACACTGAAAATTGGAAACCAATGCTGAGAGAATTTAAAGAAGACTTCAATATGTGGAGAGACTTACCAGGCTTATGGTTTGGAAAATTCAGCATTTCTAAGATATAAATCTCCAAACTTATCTACAGATTCAATCTAATTCCAGTTAAAATCTCTGAAGTTTTTAAATTTTTTGTTGTTGGAATATACATGCTGTTCTAAAATTTACATAGAATTGCAAAGAACCTAGGATAGCCAAAGAAATTTTGCAGAAGTAAATTGAGAGATTTACACTGTCAGATTTTGAGAACTTCTAAAAAGCTACAATTATTAACACAGTGTATATTGGTACAAGAATAGAGAGACTAATGGAACAGAAGAGAGTCCATACAACCATAGTCACTGATTTATGATAAAAGTGCCGATTCAGAGGAGAGAAGATGTTTTAAATAAAATATTGGGTATCAAGGTGTTAAAAAATAAAACTGGAGGGGCACACGAGTGGCACAGTCAGTTAAGTGTCTTACTCTTGGTTTCACCTCAGGTCATGATCTCAGGGTCATGGAATCGAGCCCCACATGGGGCTCTGTGCTCAGTGCAGTCTGCTTGTCCCTTTTTCTCTGCTCTTTACCCTGCTTTTTAAAAAAATTTATTTTATTATTATTATTTTTAATAAATTTATTTTTTATTGGTGTTCAATTTACCAACATACAGAATAACACCCAGTACTCATCCTGTCAAGTGCCCCCCCCCCAGTGCCCGTCACCCATTCACCCCAACCCCACCCCCGCCCTCCTCCCCTTCTACCACCCCTAGTTTGTTTCCCAGAGTTAGGAGTCTTTATGTTCTGTCTCCCTTTCTGATAATTCCTACACATTTCTTCTCCCTTCCCTTATATTCCCTTTCACTATTATTTATATTCCCCAAATGAATGAGAACATACAATGTTTTGTCCTTCTCCGATTGACTTACTTCACTCAGCATAATACCCTCCAGTTCCATCCACGTTGAAGCAAATGGTGGGTATTTGTCATCTCTAATGGCTGAGTAATATTCCGTTGTATACATAAACCACATCTTCTTTATCCATTCATCTTTCTATGGACACCGAGGCTCCTTCCACAGTTTGGCTATTGTGGCCATTGCTGCTAGAAACATCGCGGTGCAGGTGTCCCGGCGTTTCATTGCATCTGTATCTTTGGGGTAAATCCCCAGCAGTGCAATTGCTGGGTCCTAGGGCAGATCTATCTTTAACTCTTTGAGGAACCTCCACACAGTTTTCCAGAGTGGCTGCACCATTTCACATTCCCACCACAGTGCAAGAGGGTTCCCTTTTCTCCACATCCTCTCCAACATTTGTGGTTTCCTGCCTTGTTAATTTTCCCCATTCTCACTGGTGTGAGGTGGTATCTCATTGTGGTTTTGATCTCTCTTTCCTCGTCTCTATCTCTATATCTGAAATAAATAAATAAATAATAATAAATAAATAAATAAATAAATAAATAAATAAATAAATAAATAAAACTTGACTATACCTCATATAATACCCCCAAATTAGTTACAGATGTGATGCATACCAAATATGATGGTAAAACTTCCAGAAAAAGATAAAGGTATATTCATACCTTGGGGCAGTAGATATTTTTTTTAAACAGACACAAGAAATTGAAAAGGCAAACCACAGTCTGGGATAAGGTTTTTGTAATTCTGTGCATGTTTTGTTAGGTTTTGTTTTGTTTTTTTCTGACAGAAGACTCATACCTAGAATACATTAAAAATTCTAACAAATTAATAACAAAAGGACAAATACTCATTTTAAGTATGACAAAAACAGTTGAACGGGCCCTTTATACAGATCATTCATCAGGAAAGTGCAAATTGAAACTATAGTGAGTTACCACCACATATTTATCAGAATTGCTTTAATTTTAAAAAGACAAACAATACCAAGTATTGATAAGTTTGGGAAGTAAATGGAACTCTATATATTGCTAGTTAGAGTATGAGTAAGTTCAATTACTTTTCAGAAACTGTTGTAACTACCTAGAGCAAAATGTTTGCCTACACTGTAACCCGGAAGCCCTATTCCTAGATATATACACAAGAGAGATGAAATATACTAAAAGGCATGTACAAAAATATTCATAACCACCTTGATTCATAAAAACTGAATACTGGAAAAATTCAAATGCCCATTAGCATGAATATGAATCAATAAATTATAGCCTAATCATACAACGGAACACCACTCAGCAATAAAAACCAACTGCTGATATATGCAACAACATGGATTAAATTCACAACTGTTACGTGAAATGAAAGAAGTCAGATGGAAAAGAATACATACAATATGATTACATTTGTAACGTTCGAGGACAGGAAGACCAAATCTATAATCACAGAAGTCAGAACAGTGGTTATAGCAGAAGATACAGTTGTGAAGGGACACAAGGGAATCTTTTTAAGTGATGGAGGGGCACCTGGGTGACTCAGTCAGTGGAGCATCTGACTCTTGATCTCAGTTCAAGTCTTTTTTTTTTTTTAATTTATTTTTTATTGGTGTTCAATTTACTAACATACAGAATAACACCCAGTGCCCGTCACCCATTCACTCCCACCCCCCGCCCTCCTCCCCTTCTACCACCCCTAGTTCGTTTCCCAGAGTTAGCAGTCTTTACGTTCTGTCTTCCTTTCTGATATTTCCCACACATTTCTTCTCCCGTCCCTTATATTCCCTTTCACTATTATTTATATTCCCCAAATGAATGAGAACATATAATGTTTGTCCTTCTCCGACTGACTTAATCTTAGGGTCATGAGTTCGAGCCCCACATTGGGCTCCATGCTGGGAATGGAGCCTACTTTAAAAATTAAGTAACATGAAGTGATAGAAATATTCTTTGCCTTGATATGAGTGGTGATTACATAGATGTGTACAAGTATGCATATATAGAAGCAATTAATTAGTTGAACACTTAAGATTTGAGCCCTTTTTGGATGTTACTGATGTATTTTTTACTTCAATTTAAAATGTAAAAAAATCGTAAATGACTATATGTCGCATTCCCCAGAACTGCCTCTCCCCTTCTCCTCTCTCTCTTTCTCTCTTGCTCTCGCTCTCAATCTCTCTGTTCCACCCTGCCTCCCTCCCTCTCCAACTTCCTCTCTTGGATGGTACATCAAACCTGAGAGAAGTCAAGGAAATCCACATGGACAAATTTGGATTTAAGTAGGCTATTTTAACCATCAACATGAAGACAGCAAAATCAAGTTGAGACTTGAATTGCCTGCTTTGGTTATCTGTAACCAAAAGGCTCACTGGATAATTGCCCCAAATCCCACTTCACTTTATGTTATGTGTTTTACTGGTTTCTGGTTTGAATACTAAGGAGGGTTTTGCAGCAGAAGATGAGAATAACTTCCCAGTAATAGTGGCTTTCAGTCATCATATTCACGGGATACCATAAAGATTATAGCATCAGTCCAGTCTACTCACAGTAAGCAGTGTGGACTCCAGGCTGATCACGTAGCCCTCTGGGTCTCTCTCAACCTTCGCTTGAAACATGAAGGGACTGGACCATGTGCTCGTAGATATCTTGTTCTGTTCTAATGAAATACAAATAGTCTCTATTCTTCCTTGTAACTAATATTTACTCAACGTCTGCTGTAAATGAGGTGTGTCATATGAGGGATTCGAATTCAGGAGTTCAGTTCTACTTCATTACCTAATCCTATGACTTCGTGTAAAAGGAAAAAATAAAACAACATTAGTCATTTGATGTAAGGATTATCTCCCCACACCCTAGCAATAGGGAGATATAGGAATCAAGGGTTCAACAGATAATAGTAGCAGTGATATCTTGCTTTTTTTAGAGGAGAAAACAGCTCCAAAGACATGGACTGGCAGGTTTTTAAGTGTTCAGCTAAGTATCTTGGGTCTTTCTACTTCCTTCTTCTCACAGAGAGCACAAGGGCAACACTATACCTGTGTGTGTGTGTGCACATGCATGTGCACATGTGGATATATACACATATGTGTAAGGGTGTTTACATATATAGTGAATGTGCATAGGTACATATTTGATTTTATATGCAAGTATGTTCATTTGTGCATGTGTTTCTCAGTGATTGCATATAAGGATGCAGATATGTGTGAATTGTGTTTGCATGTGTGAGTATGTGCGTAGGAGTGTGTGTGGGGGTACAAAAAAGCTGCCCCAGGCTTCATCTTATTCTAAAAGCTGAGTAATAACATAAAAAACATGAGTCAGAAAGGTGAAGGGTTAACTGTTTACTGAATACAAAATTCATTCAGAAAACTGTGCTTTGTAACTGGTAAAAGGAAGTATTGACCAGTTTCTCGTAAAGTTACAATAGCCAGACTTGCAAAGGAAACCCCTCCTAGCTTGGAATTTTAGAGTGTTTCCTAGAGTTTGAAAGGTGTCCAATAAATGACAGGGCATTTAAACGAGAAGGGGATGGAGTGGGGAAACCTGATGTTTGGAGCATGAACTCATCTTCCTTTCCATCCATTACCCCTTTCCCCATCTCCCATAAATAATTTTAATAGAAAACTAATGGATTTATGCTTAATATCTTCTCCCTTACTTTTTGCACTTCTTTTTTTTGTCTCGTCCTATCTTCTAGTGAGGATCAGTGTATAGTATAGGAGAAAGCCATAACCCTGAATTCCAGTTCCTCTTCCTTTCACTAAATAATCTGTTTCCTCATCTGTCAAGTGAGTATAATAATGATGATCTCATAAGTGGCTGCTGTGCATCAGATGAGCATAAGCTTATAGTCTCTAAGCTCTGTAGGAATAGGGAACACTCCTGGTTTGTTCATCTTTGTCTATTTTTTAAAAGATTTTATTTATTCATGAGAGACACAGAGATAGGCAGAGACACAGGCAGAGGGAGAAGCAGGCTCCGTGCAGGGAGCTCGATGTGGGACTCGATCCCAGGACCCTGGGGTCATACCCTGAGCCGAAGGCAGATGCTCAACTGCTGAGCCATTTAGGCGTCCCGTTATTTAGTACTCAGTACAGTGCTTGGCACATGATAAGTCCATCAAAATATTTGTTGAATGACTGAATGTATAAAAAGATGGCATTTTTAAAAATGCATCATTAAGAGCTATTATAAAGTCATTGGTGGTAGTGATGAAGGAGAGGTAGTAGGGAGGGATTTCTCTAATTTGTATTCTATGAGTAATTCAAAAGAAAGCAGAAAGCAGGAAGGACATAGCATGTGTGGGAAGCAGAAACTGGAGACAACAAGACAGACTGAGCCAGCTCATGCTCACAGAGGTGGATCTCCTTTATTGTCTGCCCTCCCTGGCTCCAAGTCCTTCATCTATCTGTAGGTCAGATCTCTCACAAATACAAATCCCTTAATTGACCAACAGGGGGTGCTCCTCTTATGAGTTTGGCACTGACATTGATCGCTGTGATCTGACCAGCAAGGTGGAGAAAATAAAGACTTTGCAAATCAGGCGTAACCAGGTTCATTTTCCTATTCCCATATATACGTAGACCCTATTATTAATAGGATTTATTTATACAGGAAAAAAAACCCTGCAATATCAGTCACTTAGAATTTCGCTGAAATAAAAAACACAGAGGAACGTAGAACTAATGACTCCCACCATGTTTCAATGAGCCTTCCCACAGGACAGAAGTAGGGGTGGCTACCCAGGTGAGTACCTAAAATACTCAACATTCTTCCAAATGATTTATCTAAATTTAGGGGAGCAAGCCGCACACACATCCTCTTTCCAACCCCAAGCCCTACACTGTTTGGATTCCAACAGTCATCCACATCTTGCTTGAACTAATTGCCATTATTACTGTACAGTTTTCTCCTGGCGTAGGGGTCAGTTTACAGTTTCCTTAAGTGACCTCATTTCAGCTAAGCCTCAGACATTCCTTCCCCAGTAAGTAGTCGTCAGGCTTGTTTAGGAGCTCAAGGCTCAGGAATATGCGGGACAGAAGCCTTTAGCTTCTGAAGCTCACCAGTACAGTGACTGCTTTATCATAATAATGAAGAAACTGCATCAGTTTCTTCCTCTGTTGTAAACACCAAGCAGAGGCTTGAAGGCCCTTTGTCTCATTTAGTTCCCACCACAGTTCTTTGTGACAGAGACTCTCATTAGACCCATTTTCAACATGAGGAACTAAGGGCAAAATGGTTCTGTAACTTGTCTAGAATAGTGTGGTTACTAATGAGAGGTTCAAAATTCATAGTCAAGCAGTCTGACTCTTGAATCGCAAGCCAATTCTGTACTGGAAGAGAAATGAATGAAATAGGTCAGGCCCATATAATGGCTACAGAAGTTCAGGGAGATTTCCTGGTGCGGGATCATTCCTGCTGGGTCTTGAAAAACAAATGGAAGCATGCAGTTAAGGAAGAGAAGTGAAGGCATTCTGGGAGGAAGAGAGCATTTTCAAAAACATCTGAGAATTATGAAAGATCCTATTATACTTACATCACTTTTATCATGATGCCAAGGTCATTGGTGAATGCCTTCCTCCTCCCAGTGGGGTTGCGTGATGGTGAAGGGACATGGGTGGAAATGAGGCTAAAAGAGTCTAAACTTTTTCAATTAAAACTTGAATGGCCATCATCTCAATGCCCAAGAGAACCTCAATCTTGGAGCATGCTTTGGATTTTAGAAAACCCAGTTATTTGGAGTTGAAAATGTGAATAAGTTGGGGGATTACTCATATCAGTTCAGGGCTTCCAAGGTCATACAGCAAATGTTGTGTGGCTCAGGTATGGCCTTAGAAACTGTGTCTAAAGTCAGCGCAATGTGTTTTCAGCATGAGTAACAGAATTGCCATGCTTAAGATGAAACAGTAGATCAGAATGTGTAAGTTCCAGGGCAGTAGTCAGAGGGTTGGAGGAAGATAGGTAACCTTTTCCTCCCCTTTTCCAACTGTCTGCATTTAACCAGAAATGCGATGCCTTCACCAGTTTGCCATGCCCTGTGCAATGGGAAGGAAGATATGGTCTTCCCATTCCCATTGCCACAGGATCTGGGGAAACAAATCCTGGGCATACAGAGCTGTGGACGGGAAAGGCATCCAGCAGAACATATTTATTTGGAAGAAGATAATTTAAGCAATCCAACAGAAGGGATGTTTAAGATCCCCTTTCCTTTTCTCCACGAAGTTTATGTAGCCATCAACTTTCTCCCTGGCTACGTTCTGTACTTACAAAGAAATAAACTGTAGGTGACTCTTTGGGGGTTTTTATTTGCTTTCTTATTCTTTTGAAAGTATACAACCCAATGATTTGATATCCATAGCCATTGTAAAATGATTATGTCTGTCACTTCACACAGTTAATATAGGCGCCTCTCTTTTTCCTTTGGTGAGAATGCTTAAGACCTACTCTCACCAACTTTCAAGTGTACACATTATTAACTATCGTCACCATGCTGTACATACAGTAGATCCTCAGAACGTGTTCTTCTTGGAACTGAAAATGTCCTATATCACCCACATGACACTTTGAAAAAAGTCTCTGCCTACAAGGGATGGTGCCTGAATTTGGCTGGGAAATTGTGGCAACAATGAAAGACATGTGGGTGTCCTCACCTCTGCTGTCTCAAAATGTCCAGCTCTCAGGTTGAATGTTTTCCCCCATGAAAACCCCATTAAAAACAGAAACCAGAACTATGAACTACAAGAAAAAGATCTATTTGAATTTTTCTTCCGGTGAACTGCCTTTTTAGCTATTTTAGTACATTTTCTTGGTGGCTGAAGCATAGCAAACAGAATTGTGTTTCTTTCCCACAGACATCATATTTCTTTGAACAATACATGGAATGGCATGCATTGCAGGGCATTTAACACACAACATCAAAGCCACTGGAGGGAACATAGGTTGGGGAGACGGAAGAGGCAGGGGTACCATCCCACTCGGGATTCTATTTCTCAGAGGTCATCAGGTGGCATCAGGTGATATGTGAGAGTTTCGTGGAGGAGAGAGAGGCTTTTCTCCCCATATTGACTGCCATCCCTGCATCCCACTAATTCTGGAAGTCAAGTGAGCAAGATCGTCAGTGCTGAAAGCTGAGCAAATATTATGGATAAATCATGGAAATGCAGAGTTGAGAGCCAGACAGAAGGTCAAGAAGATATCTGAGTCAGCCCTCTGACTAGTAGCAGGTGATGGGTTATTATGCTGGTTTTGAAAACCAGGCAACTGGAGCCCCGAAGTGTTTAGGCATCCTATTCTCGTCTGAAGGTCAGCCGCTGTGGGAAATGATTCTCTCCATTATCACACGAACCTCCTCAATGTAAAATCAGCATTGTAGCCAAATCTATAGCTATGGAAAGCACAAGATTTTCCCTCTGCACAACACACCCTTGAAGGATGTACTCAAAATGTGGAACAGGTCATCACCCCTGGGGGTTCGCTTTGGGACTTCCTAATACTCATAGCAACGTAAGCAGAACTGCCTCACTTTGCATAGCTGAATTCGGTCCTGAGGAAATCATAGCAAATGTTACGTTCTCTTTTGTAGCCAGGTATTTTTAAATATTCTTTTTTTACACATTGTAAAAATAATACGTGTCTCTTGTGAAAATAAAAGATAAATATAACAGAGCTTTATTCAAAAACACAATTCTGCAATTGCAAAAATCATTATTAACGTTTCGGCATCCAGCAAGAGTCAGCAAACTCTCTAAGAACCAGATGATAAATATTGAGGTTGTGAGGAGTGATGGTCTTTATATCACAACAACTCAATTCCACCATTGTAGCGCAGAAGCAGCTGTAGACAATACATGCAGAATGAGTGTGGCTGGATTTCAGTTATTTATAAGAACAGGCAGCAGCATAGATTTGGCCCATGAGCCATAACTTGCCAACCCCTGGCATACAGAATTTGGAATTTTTCTAAGCACGCCATATCATGTATACAACTATGCATCCTGCTATTTTCACTTGCTATTATAACATAAATACTTTCTCACGTTACTGAACATTCTTATTAAATAAGCACTAAGCTGTTGCATATTATTCATTTTGTGAATATACCAAAATTTGCTTGACATTGGATACTTAGATGTTTTACAGTTTTCTGACTGTTTTATATACTGTGATGAACGTGTGTGTTTGTATTAGAGTTTTGCCTGCATTTCAGATTGTTTCCATAGGACAGGTTTCGGAAAAGGAATGTCTTAAATACTCTTAGAAAATATTCCCAATATTCCTTTTTTTTTTTTTTTTTTGGTCTCAAAAGGCTTCACCAATTTACTTCCAGAACTGTGTATGGAATTCCTCATTTCTCCATAACCACACCAATTTGTAAATCTTGCTAATTTTCAAAGAGCCAGAACATTTTAGGTAAGTGAAGAACTGTACAAACATGGTACTCAGGTCACAGACTCCTCATTCTTCACTCACACAGATGACTCCACCAGAAGGGAATTATGCTAAAGGATCAGGGGCCTACCTCTTCCTCCTTTCCCGCACCCTCTAAATCCACCCCCCTCTTCGGCTCTAGGCAGACTGCAGAGAATGGAATCTATTATCTTTCTGCATGTTCCTTCCCTCTTCCTGTCCATCTCACATCTGGACTGAATACAAATCCCCTGGTTTCCTGTTTCTCTACTCATGAAAGTTCCCAAATGTCAATTCCAAATTAACTCTTTTTTTTGCTTTTTTTTTTTTTTTTGCTTCATCTCAAATCCTTTACTGACATCTTCTTATTGTCTCAAAATGGGTTGTAATGAGCTCTGCCTTTTTAAGACTCCCTATTCAGTCATTCTTGGTTAGTTGCCTTCATTGGGGCAGACTGTTCACATGAACATGTAAAGAGGCTTTGTGGGCAATAAGGAGTAGTGAGGTGTGTGATGCAGGTATATAAATTCAAAATCTTTCAACAACGGGCCAGCCCAAGGAGTTCTCCAGGGTATTGACTGGATCAAGCCCATAGGGTCTTCTACGTGCAATCTAGGTCTACCTAATTAGCCTCATCTACCATCTGCATTTCTCCCACATACTTGGCTACAGTCAGATACGTGGGCTTTGAATTTTGACTATGAAACTGATTATGACCAAAGAAAAAGTCATTTAACCTCCATAAGCCTTTATTTCTTCATCTGTAAAGCAGGGATAATAATATCTTTATCATGGAGTTAGGATAATAATATCTTGATAATAATGACTGGTTGTGAGGAGTAAATATGAGTCTGTATTCTTTTTTTTTTTTAAGATTTTATTCATTTATTCATGAGAGACACAGAGAGAGGCAGAGACATAGGCAGAGGGAGAAGCAGACTCCCTGCAGGGAGCCCAATGTGGGACTCAATCTCAGGACCCCGGGATCATGTCCTGAGCCGAAGGCAGACGCTCAACTGCTGAGCCACCCAGGTGTCCCTGAGTCCATATTCTTATAACTCTACCTGTCCATTCTCTTTTATCCTCACTGCCACTGACTTAACTTCTGGTCAAAACTACTGCACTGCAAGTCTGACAGTGTCTTTCCGTGCTAGCCAGGCACACAGGCTTTCACAGTCTGCCCTTGCCCCACTTTCCATGGCTTCTTGTCATCCCCACCTGTTCTGGAAACGCAGACTCTCACCAAATTCAACTGCCCCTGTACAATTTTAGCAAAGCTAATCTTTGACTCATCGGTATCTTTTTTCTTTCTTCTCAAAGGTCCTTTCCTTGCAAACATTCTTGATTAAGAAAAGCTCAGATTTCACCTGTCTGATATTACCTCTCTCTCAACATACTACTTCCCTCAACAGGAGGCCCATCGTCCTTTACATTTGATGGCACTGGAACACTTCAGTATCTTGACAAATATTTATTGAGCACCTAGTACATGCCAGGAACTGTACTAACTACCAACAGAATACAACCAGGAGCAACACAGACCTTTGTTCTCACACCTCTTACAATAGCTTCTGCATTTTGATCATTGCATTTTTTGGAAGTCAGGAGCCTCCCTTCCAGGCTGGGAGCTCCATGAGGAAAAGGGTGATGGTCCATTTGTCAATTAGCCCTGTGCTGGGCAGAGTGTAGCTGCTAAGGGGATGGGTATTTATGGAATGACTGAATATTTTGTTGCCAACGGGAAGCAGTGACCTTCTTGAGAACAGGACAGTGTCTGATTCACCTCTGTATCCCCCACAAGCAGCCAGCACAGAGCCTGGCACCATAAATCCTAAGTAAATGAATATCAGAGGAAATGAATAACTGACACCATATTGCCTTTGACCTCCCTTTCCTTAACTCTCACCAAAGAAAGCAAAACCCAGCAAAAAAAGCAGGGAGGAAAACTGGATCCCAAACTTGAATATCCCCATAAATAATACTCTTTTTATTTACAGGAAGATATGAGCTTCCCAAGTTATAAAAGTTGATATGCTATAACCATCATCACTCCGTAATGGCAAATTACATGTTCATCCTTTATTGGCTGAGGAAGCTGGGGTGAGGGATTGATCACCTCTGAGCCTTTTCCATAAGATGGAGGAGATAATAAAGCATCCACAAATGGGTTGAGGGATAATTAAATTAAATTAAGTAAAATACCTTTAATTACCTATCTCTAAGTACAGAGTAGGTATTCAAGAAGTGTTAGGGTTTTTTTTTTTTTTTTTTACTCTCTATTATTCCAATAATCAAGTGTGACAGCAGAATTTGTTTTCTTGAAAAGTGCCTCCTATTTTTCCTCCAGTCAAATGCACAGATTCTTATTTCAAAAGAGTCATGTGTATCTGCTGGCCCCCAGGGAACTCTGAATTTTCTCAGTGTACAGGGTGATGCTGTAATAAGAGACTACAGGATGATAGCTCATTGTGTTAACTGGTTAAATGTAAAGGATGCTCTGCTTTCAAGGTGCCTAAGTTGAATTCATTCATTCATTCAATGCATATTTATGAAGGACTGGCCATGTGCCAGGCACTGTACTAGGTGTGGTATACAGCAGAAATCAAAGCCTTGCTCTCATGGAGCTGATTACAGAATCAAACAATAAACATATAAAATTTCTATGTAAAATGAGGATAACTGTGATGGGGGGAAATAAGGGGTAATCTGGAGAAGTCTGGATTGGGGAGGCAAAGGTGGAGGGAGAATCTCTGCTTGGCAACCCACAGGGTGAGTGACTGTGACTTGGAGAAGGATCAGCTCTACAACTGTGGGCTCCAGGCAGAATGAAAACATGGGGCCTGCTCTTCAAAATGTCAAGTCAGGAACAGTAGAGCATTAAGTCAAGTGTGGGGCCTTCTAAGTGCAGGGCCCTCATGGTGTGTCTACATAGGTCCTATTCCCATGAGCCAGCCCTGACTTCTGGCAAGCTAGTAGACTTTTCTTTGCCTTGTTTTTTTAAATGGGAAGTGCCTAGGGAATACTGACACATTTGATAAAGGATACTGTTTCTAAAGCTTTTTTGCCCCAAAACAACTTGGATGGAGTTCTTTTTCTAGTTTTCAGGGATCCCTGAAAGGGATAAGCTTGCTGAAGTTCTAACAACCTTCTGGAATGTTATGTAAGAGTGTGTATAAGTGCATATGCATATTTGGTATGTGTGATGTGTGTATAAGTGTGTGGGAGATATATGTGTTTGCACATGCATGCGTGTTCATGTGTGGTGTGTGTGTGACAGAGAGATTACATGTACATGTGTCTGCATGAGTGGTGTGCTTACTGGGAAGTGGGCCCATAGTCTTCATCATACTTTCAAAAAGGTGCATGACCACTGTTAAAGGGTTAGGAATCATTTAACTAAAGAAATGGAATCAGAGATTTCACTTACCTATAGGGAAGCAATGCTATTAATTTCTACCATATGTGTGTCGCCTACTGTATGACATGTTCATATTTCATCTCATCTGAGCCCAGACAAACCAGAAGGCTAGACAGAGCAGGAATCCGAGAGCAATTTTTGTCCCTGATTCTAAAACCCATATTCCTAAATATCCTGGCCATTGGAGGGCATCACTGTTTACCCCTTTGGTCTCAGCTGTGCTCCTGAAAGCAGCAAATAAAGAGTCAAACCACAGTTTGACCTTAAACTATTCAACTCCACTTAATTACCCATTGTCGTGGAAGCACGTAAATACAGGATGTCCCCTCACTCTGCCATTCTGCTTTGCATCATTATCAAAAAGACAAATGTAATTCATGTCCAATTACTCACTCACCGCAAGGTCAGAATATTTATTTTTATCTTACTTGTGATGTTTAGGATTAGTGATATCAGTATTTATTCATGGCTAACCTAAATCAAACATCCTGTTGATATCTATAAAGGGCCATATAGTTATTGTCACAGGTATGCTGAGTCACAAAGCACATACAAAGTTTATGAGTTGACAGGGAAAAGGGTGCAGGGAGGGGAGATAAGTGTGCAAGTGTCTTGTGAAATAGCCACATTGTTTATTTATATTGTCCATTTATTGAACTTGATAGGTGCATGGGAAACCAAAGCCAATTAGAAACAAAATAGTGAAGATTTTTTGAATTTTTATTATTGTTTTCAAAGTTGATGGTGGTGGTGACTTTTTGGTTAAATTCATCAAATGCTCATTTTATTTATTTATTTTAAAGAATTTATTTATTTGAGAGTGAGAGAGCAAAGTGAGTGAGAACACAAGTGGGGGGAGGGGCAGAGGGAGAGGGAGAACCAGGGAGCCTGATGCAGGGCTCGAACCCAGTTCTCTGAGCTGAAGGTAGTAGCTTAACCAAATGAGCCACCAGGTACCCATCAAATGTTCACTTTAGAAATTGTTTTCTCTTTCTAGTGGAATAGAGCCTTGACCAGCTAGAGGAAGACAAAAAAAGTAGTAGAGGTGGGGAAATGCAGGGGGCTAATGTGACTAGGACTAATTTACACTGAGATCCAGAATATCAATAACCACTGTCTGCCCAAGATTCCTGTGGTCCATTAATGAAATTAATTTAAAGTGGCTATATTGAAAGGGAAGACCTGAACACTTAGAAGGAGCAGGATTCAGTTGACCCATTCTTTTTCCCATTCAGATTTGCCCAGTCAAATATATTTTATTGTCTTGGCCACAGTCATAAAAACACATTTGCTCATTTCCTGATCTTCTCATCAATTTTCTTTCTTTGCAGACCTCACTGTTATAGGTTGTGCCTGCTAGTCCCATCTTTCTTTCCTTGCTCTATTTATCTATCTACATTAACAGAATACTTACACACAAATACACACACACACACACACACACACACACTATACATTTTTTTAACCCATTCCATTGTTTTTCTTGGTGTCCTCGAACAGATCAGTAGTCTTGGAATCAGGCTTCCAGATGAAATCCTACTAAGAGTTAGCTGTAAAACTTGGACAAGCATTTTGTCTCTGATCCTCGGTACCCCTGTGTAAAAGGAGGATGTGAAATCAAATGGTTTCTTTGGTCTCTTCCTATTCCATCACTCTATATTTCTATGCTTTTCTGTCTAGTTTCTGTGGGCATACAGTCATTAGAAATGGGGCAGCTGACTCTTGGTTTAATCAGACAAGTCAAACTTGGGGATTTGTGAACAATTTTAGAGTCTCTAATCAACAGTAAATGAAATAGGAGCCATTGATGTGATAGTCTCCATAAAGGTAAAGTTGATGTTTGAATATGTGGAAATATGTTAGGTTTTAGAATATGAAATTTCCATTTCATGGTGGATCAAAAATGGTGGAATAAAGGTAATTTCATAAGATTCATAGTCTGTGGGCTGAGATAGAGGCAGGAAAAACCTGATTTGTCCTGTTCTACTCTGTTCAGTTCACATTCGATGCCACACCAAAAAGGACAGTAAAAGACCAGAAGAGAGATACATTCAGAAGATGGAGACTATATTGAGAGGGGATTGAAAAGATGTCTCAGTGATGGGGAAAAAGAAAGGGGTTCTTTAGTTTAAAAATATTAGTAGCCTTCTAATTTTGGAAATAGCTGTACAAAAGATAAAAGATTTCTGCAGAATATATATATATATATATATATATATATATATATATATATATGTATATATATAAATGAAAAGCCAAGATAGTGCCTAAAAAGTTCAAGAAGACTCAGATTCATGTAAGGAAGCACTTTTTGGGTGGAGCTGTCTGAAATGTGCCATCTCAGCTGGTTGTCAATGTGCCCTCACTGGGGTCATTTAAATCTAGGCCAACCACGGCCACTCCAGGAACATGGGATGGTGAGTATAGTTCAATGGCATCAGCCTGGAGTAGATTTGCCATCCAGGGGACATTTGGCAAAGTCTGGAGATATCTTTGGTTACCCCAAGTCTGGGTGTGAGTGGGATGGTACCACTGGCATTTGGTGAGTAGAAGGCAGGGAATTGCTGAATATCCTATAGTGCACAGGACAGTCCTCCAACAGCAAAGAATTATCTGGTCCAAAGTATGCCAAGCTTGAGAAACCCTAGTCTATAGAATTTGATAAATATGTTTAATTCCTCACACCCCCAGGGCTGAGAGGGGGGTGGAAATGATCAGAAAAATGGTTGTACAGGCAATTGTTTAAAATGGCATTTTAAAAAGAATGTTAATGACATGCAGAGCAATTATGAAAACACATCTACATTGTAAATACAATTTAAAAATATTGGTTTGAGAGTGGTTATCTCTGATTAGTAGGATTGTTCATACTTTGGTTTTCTTTTATTTGTTTGTTTGATTATTTTTCTCTATTTTCCCAGTAGTTATAAAATACAGGTACTACTTTTAAATTTAGTGACAAGAAAAATAAATCTAGTTGAATTCTGAAAGCCTGTTATGCCTCTGAGGACCTAATGGCAAATGGTAATAAGAACAGTAATGGTAACTTCACTTTAGCTGGCAAGTGCATATGGAGATAGGCCAGCTCATTCACTCCCCATCAGAATGTAAATTGTTATAACCCCTTTGGAAGACAATTTGGCAATATTACTACAGAGCCTTAAAAATATTCATAGCCTATGACCCAGCCATTCTACTGGGAAGCTAGCCTAAGGAAATAATCAAAAATAGGCACAAAGATTTATGCACAAAGATGTTCATTTAAGCATGATTTATAATAGTCTAAAATTCAATTTATAATGGCTACAAATTGAAAACCGCCTAAATGAATAGAAATAGATGAATTATTAACTAAATTATAATAAATCCATTTGTTGTAGTCATTGAAAATAATGTTTACAATGACTGTTTGATGATGTGCTTTAACATAATAAGGATTCAGAATACATTAAAAGGATAACTTCCGGGCAGCCCGGGTGGTTCAGCGGTTTAGCGCCGACTTCAGCCCAGGGCCTGATCCTGGAGACCCATGATCGAGTCCCATGTCAGGCTCCCTGCATGGAGCCTGCTTCTCCCACTGCCTGTGTCTCTGCCTCTTTGTCTCTCTGTGTGTCTCTCATGAATAAATAAAATAAGTAAAATCTTTAAAAAATAAAATAAAAAAAGGATAACCTCCAAAATGTGAGTTTATAAAGGAACAAAAGTGTTTGAAAGGAAATATGTTAAAATGTCAACACAAGGTAAACATTTTTAGAATGTAGGATATAAGTGGCTTTTATTTTCTTCCTTTTTAATATTTCTGTGCCATTTCAAAATTGTATACAATGAAAAATGTAACTTACAATCAGATAAAAACACTGGTAAGATTTATCACATGCCACACTTGAGTCCATTAAAGTTGTGCATTTAAGAACCATCATCTCATTTAATGTTGTAACTACTTTCAAGGTAGGTTCATCATGCCCATTTCACAGATAAGAAAGCTGGGACTAATCCTCTTCATCTTCCATGTCTTATCTTACATATTGTTTCCTCTAAGAAGCCCACCTTCACCTTCCAAGTCTAGTTAACTTTTTTTCTGAGATTTTTCTGAGTTTCCCATTGTCTTTGGATTATTTTAGATTTGGGAGGGGGTTTTAGTGGTTTTGTTGTTGTTGTTGTTGTTGTTGTTGTTGTTTTGTATAGACAGTGCCTAGCAAGTATAAAACACAAAATAGGGATCCCTGGGTGGCGCAGCAGTTTAGCGCCTGCCTTTGGCCCAGGGCGCGATCCTGGAGACCCGGAATCGAATCCCACGTCGGGCTCCCGGTGCATGGAGCCTGCTTCTCCCTCTGCCTGTGTCTCTGCCTCTCTCTCTCTCTCTCTCTCTCTGTGACTATCATAAAAAAAAACACAAAATATTTGTGGACTGAATGAATAGATACAGAAATTAATAACTTACCCAAGCTGGTGAGCAGTAGGATTGGCCAGGTTAGCCTAATTTCAAAGTCAATGTCGTCACCGAATGCTCCAGATAGATTGTGGAGAAAACCAAAGTTCATTTCTCAGCACCTTTCCCAAGGCTCAGGACTTATTGTTGAAACAATAGAGTCTGGCTTGGAAGTTATACATTTATCCAGTTCTAAAGGCCTGAGTGCCTTCAAAAGGCAGCGTGGATTTTTCTCTGCAAATCGTGATTTCCCAATGCTTGACATGGCAGCTGGTAATGATTATTGCTCCTGTTTCCCTTTGAAATTTCATGTTTGTTTACTTAACAGGGCATTACTAATCTGGAGGAAGGGAATGGGTGAAGAACCCCATTTGTAAAGAGGATAGCAGGTTAATGAAAAGAAGCAGAGATATGTGTAGGTGATGCTGCTTCTACAAGGCTCTGTTCAACCAGGATGATTTAAGGGCAAACCTTGGCTGGCTGGTCATAATAAGAGCCAGATTATGGAGGGGATTTACGTGGCAATTACCATGGTCCTTGCTAGTGGGTTACAATGTTTTAGGGCTCCCTAGATATTTAAGATTAATGTCTGAATCAGTAATGTTATTGTTGCAAGATCTCAGTATGATGGGGAGCCATTTGAGACAAGAATTTCTATCCCTTATCAGAACATAAAATATCTCATAGTCTGCAAGAATACCAATGCCTATGGCCTGTAGCTGCCCTCAAAACAGGTTAAGCATCTCATTGATTGGGTTTTTTTCCCTGGCAGCTAAAATGCATAAATCAGTCTAGAGCTACTTTTACTCATCCAGGTAATATGATTAAAATGGGAATTAGACATGTTCAGTCATTCAGAGATGAGAGACTAAAATCACCAACCTGAACAAGGCAAATGATTATAGAAAATTTACTATGTAAATGGTAGATCAAGACTGCAATTAAGGACTTTTCCATGTACCACAGAGAGAGCAGATCCACAGAAGTCTCTGCAAACACACTATGCTTTTATCTTAGAGTATTTATTGCCAATGGGATCATAAACCCAAAGGAGTTTGAGGGAATTGATGGGTTAAGTGCTATGTATACACCTGATGAAGATTAATCTGGTGAATCAGCAATTCCCAGAAATCACATTGTGAGACCCTGAAGAGAGCTAATTGATTTCTCTATTGGTATGTTTCCTCAAACTCTGATATCTATGGAAGGGGGAAAGGTACAATAGAGAAGGGGCAAAGTCCAAGCAGTTTCCTCTGAAGAAAGTGGTCAAAATAAGTAATTCTTATTAATAAATCAGTTTGAGATCCAAATCATCCAGTCAATGGGATTAATAGCTTAACTTCTCTTCCCTAGAATCCCACAGATGAATCTTAACACTGTCTCAGCAGAAATGAGATGAAAATATAGGCATGGAGAATATGGTTGCCTCATGGCTTCCAAGTAATCAAATAGAACTTTGGGAGATGCCTTTGAGGATGTGGATGAGACTGATACCAGGGTCAAAGATATGCTATTTGGCCAAAAACACCCCTTCCTCCTCATCTTTGCACATGTGTATGGAGGGGTAACTTAGAGGCATGATTAAAAAAAAAGAGGTTTTAAAAAATCTGCTAGAAGCCAATATCACAAGTCCAGAAGGACAAGACAAAGGCCAATATATAAATGACCTCATGTTAGCCACTCTCTTTCACTTTCTCATTTATTTATTAATTCATCCATTAAATAAACATTTGCTGGGCCACCCTATTTGGTGATGAGGCAAGCATACATCAAGAGTGAACAGATGACAAGCCTGGAAGCCCCATGGGAGGGAAAGAAATGAATATTATTGTACAACCTCAGAGCAAGGGGAAGAGTACTGAAGGCTAGTGGATGCCCAAACTTCTTCACTTTCTGCAAGTACAAGAACTGAGAATGAGAAACGCCATGACAGTCTGCCTTAGAGTGTCTCTAGTGTTTGCAGAGAAGTTGTGATATTTCATATTTTCCACACACACACACATACACACATCTACCAATTACATATGGAATCAGACAATCTTATTTTCAAATGGCAGATTTTCTTGTTAGCTGTGTGACTTTGGACAACTTGGTTACCCTTTCTGGGCAACTAATACCTCCAGGGGTGCTGTGAAGACTAAATTGAGAAACTGTAGAAAGTGTGTCTAGTACCAGGCCTGACATGTGGATGCTATCTAATAACTTATGCTTTTGTCCCTCCTTGTACCTTCCTTGAAAGCAGAACTGGTCTATTATTTGTTCTCTACAATAGATATAACATTATGAAAGGAACAAAGGGAAGGAATGAGAAAGGGAAATTGGAGAAAGGAAAGAAAGAGAAAGGGATCCCTGGGTGGCGCAGCGGTTTGGCGCCTGCCTTTGGCCCAGGGCGCGATCCTGGAGACCCGGGATCGAATCCCACATCGGGCTCCCGGTGCACGGAGCCTGCTTCTCCCTCGGCCTGTGTCTCTGCCTCTCTCTCTCTCTCTCTCTCTCTCTCTGTGACTATCATAAATAAATAAAAATTGAAAAAAAATATTAAAAAAAAAAGGAAAGAAAGAGAAAGAAAGAGAAAGAAAGAAAAAAGAAGAAAGAAAGAAAGAAAGAAGAAAGAAAGAAAGAAAGAAAGAAAGAAAGAAAGAAAGAAAGAAAGAAAGAAAGAAAGAAAAAGAAATTAAGGCAACCATAGCAAAATCAAGAATCTAAGTTTACAAGTAGATTTGATGTGCTCTCCTTCAACACAGGAGCAGATCCACCATACTTAGTTCCAGCCCTATCCTCATGAATGAGAACAGTCAACATTTATTCAATGATGTATTAAAGACCATCTTGTGAAACAAAATATAAAATGGCAAGTGGAAATATCATATATCATTAACCACCATTATAAAATGCTAGCTTATTTGCATATCTGTAGGTCCCCATTTTGCTGGCCAGACAGAGCAGAACATTTGGAAAGTGTTTAGGCCTCTTCTGTGTTTCAGAATAATAATTACAAAAGCCACAGCTTATTGGTCACTTGCTACATATCAGGAGCTTTTATTATATTTTTCCTTTCATCCTCAAATACCCCAGGGGTGGAGATATTTCTAGCTTAATTTTCCAGATGAAAAAACTGAGGTTTAGATACAGTAATTTAGATGCCTAAGATTAGTTAGCTAGAAAGTGACAAAGTCCAGATTCCAATCAAGGTCTGTGTGCCTCCAAAACTAACACACATAACCACCACACTATAGAGTCCATTACATTTGTAGGAGAAAGGTAGTTTCAACAAAAGGAAATCTAATTCCTGCTCCATTTGGCAAGTGTAGGATTTTCTAAAGTCAATGGCACTGAAGTTGTGTGAGTAATAATAAAAAGGATGAAGCTAGAGAGGGGAAAAAGGAAGCCCATAGCAATGAGGAATACACAGAAGGTCCACAGATCATTTTTTTTTTTTTTAGGTCCACAGATCTTAAATGAATAAATGTAGCAACCCTAGAAATGAAAGGATAAATAAATGCCTCAGTGTTCCCCTTATCTTTCAAATGACCAGTCTGAAAATTTTAAATATACATTCAAGTCACTAAAGCAATCAAAATCAAAGAAGCTTTAGATCCGAAGATTGAAATACACAAAGATGAAAAAAATGGTATTTCCTGAGCACCTACTGTGTGCCGGTGTTTGCATATATCCCCTCATTTAAACCTCATAACCTCCCTGGAAAGAATTTATTCATTTACAGAGTTAGAGACTGGATCATGGAGATGGTAAGCCCCTTGCCCAAAGATCTGAAGCTACTAAGGAGAATCCATGATAGAACCTACACATCTCTAATCTCAAAGGCAAGCAGTGGTCATTGCTCTACATGCTAATCTTGACACAGTGTTATTTTACAAACCTCAACAGTGGATAGAAAACAAAAGCTGGTAACATAAGTTGTCTCTGGATAGAATATATAAGTAGTTAACAAAACCAGAAGTTTCCATGGATACTGTATATATCTTTCCAATTTTGAACCATGGGAACTTAGTACCTATTCAAAATGATTAAAGTATCTAAATTAATTTGATTTTATTTTTTAGAAGATTTATTTATTTATCTGAGAGGGAGAGAAAGAGAGAGAGAGCATAGTGGGGAGAGGCAGAGGGAGGGGGAGAATCTCAAGCAAACTCCCTATAGAGCTCGGAGCCTAAGGCTGGACTCAATATCAAGACCCTGAGATGCACTGGGTGTTATGCTATATGTTGGCAAATTGAACTCCAATAAAAAATTAAAAAAAAAAAAAAGATCCTGAGATGATGACCTAAGCTGAAACCAAGAATCGGCCACTTAACTGATTGAGTCACTCAGGTGCCCTCAAAATTAATTTTATAATGGATTAACATGAACATTAAGTAATAAAAAAAACTCATTATTTCTGAGTTTAAATCCATTTAATGGTCAAATTTAAGAGCTAAATGTTGACAAAAAAAAAAAAGGTCTCAAAGAAAAACATTTATTGGATTTTTTTCTTCCTGCTCATTTCACTTAAGTTCAGTAAATACATATTAAGCAATGCCTATTTGTCAATTGGGGAATTATACAACTTTTTTTTTTAATTTGTGTTTTTTTAATTGCAGTTTTTTTTAATTGAAGTTCAATTTTCCAACATATAGCATAACACCCATACATATAGCATAACATCCCGCTAAGTGCCCCCCCAGTGCCTGTCACCCAGTCACCCCATCCCCCCCCCACTTCCCCTTCCACCACCCCTTGTTTGTTTCCCAGAGTTAGGTGTCTCTCATGTTTTGTCACTCTCACTGATATTTTTTAAATGTCACTAAGATTATAAATGAAAACAAATTATAGGTGAAAAACATTAATCATAATTCAATTTTTCTTATTTTGTTTATAGCTTTTAAGCTACTTTGAAATTCTTTTCTAAAATAAGGCAGGGAAAACAAACAACTAAATTAAAAGGTCTAAAAATAAAGTATTAAAATAGTACCTTTCTTCAACATTAGAAAGTATCATTCATAAAGGTAGTTTTTTTTAACCTAGCTTTTTTATCAGATAAAAGTAGAAATCAAAATTTTCCTTTTACCTGGAGAAATCCCTTTACAAACAGAGTTGATAACACTATAAATGCTAACAATGTCAGTGTGCATTTTCTAACTCTTTATTTTATTTTTGTTAATAATCACAACTGTGACATTGAATAAATATTGTTCCCTGACAGTATGTTAAATATTTTTCACATGTTATTATTTAACCCTTTGAACTTCCTGGGAAGTAGATATAATTAGACCCATTTTAGAGATGATAAAACTGAGGCTCAGAGAAGATAGTCCTATAACTAGAAAGAGGTTAAACTGGGATTTGAACACATTTGACAAAAGGCTGTGTTTTCAATTATTAAATTTCCCTGACTTCAAAGGATGAATATAGGTCACAGGATGCTCAAGGAAGGCAAAGGAAGTGCTTTCTGACCAGCACTAACACTTGATAGCAATTTTGAGTTAAAAATGACCCTAGTGGATAGGGATCCACATTCCTAACGTGAGTTCATTCAAAAGCACCCAGATTTCACAAGAGGAAATGATGAGGCATTTTTCTGAGGTGTTGAAATTATTCTCTTTGTCAGTCACCAATGAAAAAAAAATTACTCTGCAAATTCCTCAAAGGTAAAAGGTAGCCTTTCTTCTCCTGAAGTTCTGATATGGTCCCAAAAGGAACTAGAAGCTTGCATAATTCAGGCCCCAGTGATTCTTCTTTCATTCTTATTAACTGCAAATCTTTGCCACATTTTTCTTCAGTAATTAGTTAAATGCTTAAGCTCCTGAGTCACTGGGCCGTCTACTGGTTATAGCTTGTTTTAGCTCTTCCACCCTCAAATGGAACTTGCGAGGAATTAAGCACTCCAAAGATCCCACATTCATGTGGCGAAAACAGCCAACAATGCAATCAATCACTGCCAAAAGGGATGGGCAAGCATAGCATTTAAACCCACTAATGCTGAGTCAAGGCCTTCAGATGCATTGCCAATGGGAAGAAGATAGGAGAATTCTGTTTATTCATTTTTAAATTATGCATTCTTTCCTCTGAAGGTCTGGATTTCACACTGGTCCTCTTGTCCCTGTTATATTCAGGAGCACAATTGTATTTATCCTGCTGCTTGAAAATGCAATTGAGCTTCTCTCCAACAGTGATGGAGCCAAACATGAGGTTAGCTTTCTTGCAGGAGTGGCTAATGGAGGATCCAAGATGCCAGAGGTTTGTCAAAGCTGCCCGGTAAGAGAACGTCAACCATGCACTCCTTGGTGCATGACATGACTTTAGCCATAAGCATATATAAAAGGTGGGGAAAGTTGCCTCCTGTAGGTAAGTCCTGTCTTCAGCGTGGATTATTTCAATCACCAGAACTCAGTGTCATGCAGGGTTCCCAGTATGTGCTCCATTAATAACTGTCATACAAACCACAGGAAAAAAGCTATGAGTAGCATTCCCTTGCTGTATCTTTTGACACAAACTCCTTAGTATAAATACATGACCTTGCACTCACCAATCAGCTCCAAAACGTTTTTCCATAGCTTGCTTCCCCATTTACACCTCAGCAGTGTAGCTACCAAAATGTTCGCTATTCCACAGAATCTGTATTCTCTAGTATCTCTCTAATTTACGTTCTCCATCCTTCCCTTGCTACCCTTAGCTTCCAAAAAACCAATTCCTGATTATGTTGTGTGTGCACACATACGTGCATGCGCACACCCCACATTAATCCAGATCTCTACTTTCCTGCATAAAATGGAGTCCAAGCCCATAATATGGTATGTAAGACCTTCTCAATTCAACTGCAACCTGCTCCTCCAGCCCCATCTCCACTCTCTTCTTCATTTCTCCCTTCCCTGATGTCACCACAAAATCATCTCACTTATCTCACCATTTCTAAAAGATCCCAAGCCGAAACTCAGTACTTTTGTGCACTGCTGCTTCTCCATGTGATGTGGCTTCCCTATCTACCAAGTAAACTTTTTCTTACCCTACATGAGCTAGTTCAAATATCCTGCTCTGAGATGCCCATTCTGATGGCTTCAGATGGAATTAGGGACACCCTTTCCTATGAGCAAGCCAAGAAAAAAGTTGCTTTACTCATGTGCATATCTGACTGCATGGTCATAGCTCACCTGCCTACCTCACCATTAGGCTGTGTATTTCTAGAAGACAGGGACTATTTTCTAATTCTTTCTGATTCCTCAGTACCTAACACAATGCATATCACCTAAAAGTTGCTTAGTACATATTTGTAGATTAAATAACAAATGCCCCAGTGACTTGGCATTTGGTAGGTGATGTTGGCCATCCTAGAAAGCCTCCTTGTGATCATGTAGTCAGACTACCCTGGATTGTCTGACATAAACTCCATTATCAGTTTTAAGAATGTCCTTCTCTCTCTGAATATACTGGTCTAGCAAAAACAGTGAAGTCCGAGGGAGCATAAAACAGAAGGTGCTAGCTCCAGGATTCACTGCCACCTCACATTTGCTCAGGATAGTAGAGGATGTTAATAGTATGCTAATAGGAACTGAAGTGATCATCTGGTTTCTACATGGTAGATTTAAGAAAAGTGCTCTACAAATCATATGTCCTCATTAAAGATTGAGAACTAACTCCATGAAGCAAAATTATAGAATACTATGGCTGAAGGACCCCAATATCAACCACTGCATTGTAGAAACAAGAAAACTAAGACTCGGGGAGGGAAAGAAACAGGAACACGAATACAATAAATTAACATATAGGCCACAGATGATGATAGAAACCTTCCCTAGTCAAAAAAAAAAAAAAAAAAGAGAGTGGAGAGGTGAAGTGTCTGCTTAACGTTCTAGTTTTCCTCTACTTGCCCAGAAAAAACTAAGCCACCCTGCTCTGCAATGCACCCCAGGTCCCCTTATAGGGCAGAGCAGATCTGGGAAGCTGCCATGGACCCTGGCAGCTTTCACTGTGCTTGTAGAACACTGACATTTTTGTTAGAGGTGACTAAGAGAGAAGATTTGCCTTGGTTAGAAATTAGTCAGATGGCATTTCCTTAGGGTTTGCTTTCATTTCTCAGTGAAAGGTTGAAATGCATGAAGCATTTGGTTTTCCTGTCAGATTATTCCATTAATAATCTATAGTTATGGCATAGTTTCCAGAAGCCTAGGGCAAGAGAACTTGATAACGAAGGATACCCCAAATACCAGGAGATGCCAGGCAGGCACTGACTGGGGAACCTCAGGAGAGCTCATTACAAGTCTGGATCTTGATTTTCTCACTTGTTAAATAAAGAATTTTGACCAGGTGCACTCTGGTTCTCATCCCTAGACCAAGAATCCTTATGGCTTCCAAGGCTACTCACTGTCATTTTCCTCTTGCTCTGTGAGTAGCCTTGAGTAGAAAATCATAACAAGGCAGACTTCATTCCTGCGATCACAGAGCTTCTAGTCTAGTAGAGAGCACTGACAATAAACTACCAGAAAACAGGGGCACCTGGGTGGCTCAGCAGTTGAGCATCTGCCTTTGGCTCAGGGTGTGATCCCAGAATCCCAGGGTCGATTCCCACATCGCGCTCCCTGCAGGAAGCCTGCTTCTCCCTCTGCCTATGTCTCTGCCTCTCTCTGTGTGTCTCTCATGAATAAATAAATAAAATCTTAAAAAAAAAAGTACCAGAAAACATATGTTAAATATTATTACCAATAATTATGAGTACAGTGAAACAAATAATGAGGTATTGGGTTATGTGATATAGGAAATTCCATGATGGGAGAGGGGGGTCCTCAGTTTAGATCAAGAATCAGGAGCATCTTCCTTAGGAGGGACTTCTAAGCTGAGACTTAACACTAACAATTAAAAAATCATAGTAAGGCTTGAGTATTCCAGGCAGAGGGAACAGAATGTACAGAGGCTGAGGTAAAGAATAGGCTAATCTGTTTGAGAAACTGAAAGGGGACAAGTATGCCCAGTATACCATGAGTAAGGAGACAAGAGGGGGTGTATAAGATGAAGTGAGAAAGAGAGGAAGGCACAAAAGGTCAAAATCTAAGTTTCAGTATCACTTCTAAATGTGTTCATTAATTAAGCAGAAAGGTAACATAATTTAATTTAATTTTCTATTGTTCTGGTGGATATTTGGAGAATAGCATTGGGGCCAGCATGGAAGTAGGCAGATCATTTAGGAGACTATGGAAATAGACCTGGTAAGAGGTAATGGTGGTCAGGTTGAGGTAGAAAGGTAAATGAGCTTGTTTAGTATTTTGGAGAAAACATTGGTAGGACCTATTGATGGTTTAATATTTGGGTAATCATTTAGGGGCATCACTGAGTTAGGGGCCAGGTGGGATGAGTGTGTAGAAGTGAAGAGGATGTGGTCCCAGGTCTAGACCCTTAGGAACTCACAGTTCACATAACTGTCACAGAATGTGGGTGAGCAGAAGTTACAATAGCAATAATATGGGCTTTTTCTGCTTTACAATACAGAGGAGAGAAGCATCCATGACAGAGGAGGGATAAGAAGAGTTTCGACAAAGGAATAGGGTTGCAAGTTGGGCCATGGAAGGCCATGCTTAACAAGCAGAGAAGGGAGAGAAATCACTCAGAGGAGAGAGAGTAGAGCCAGAGTAGTGTGAAGACACGTTCTGTGACTCAGGGATAGTGGACAGTTCAATCTAAGTAAGACCAGAACCAAAGTACAAAGTGTTAGAAAGATGAGATAGAAAACATAGGCTGAGGTCAGATTCAGGAGGATTTGAAGCCTTCCAGAGGGTCTGCACTCATTAAGAATTTCAGAGTGACATTATTCATTCTAAAATAGGAATGATAATTCTGGAAATGAGATCTATTTAGGGGTAAGATGAACCTAATCAACTGAATTTACAAGTTACTCTAAAACTCCGTTAGGCAGGTGTGAGTGGGAAGCCAACACAGGACACCTTTCTCTGGGTCTGTGCTCTGAACCAATGGAACAATGAAACAAAAGGGAATGATTAATACCAAACACTTTCATAGAGCGTTTACTTTGTGCAGCACTGCTGTGAATACTTTATGTTTATGAACTCATTAAATCCTTAAAACTCTGGTTGGGCAGGTAACAGAGTAGGAATTTGAAACTCAGCTGTTTGAGACCATTGCCTGTGTACTTATCCATAATGTCTTTCTGCCTCTGGATGAATGTAAGATGAAAATATTACCTTTATATAGAAAGCATCACTTTGGGAAATGGGCTTAGACCAACCATATGGGCTTCCTCATCTAGAAATGATTTTTTAAAAATTTTTATTTATTTATGATAGTCACACAGAGACAGAGAGAGGCAGAGACACAGGCAGAGGGAGAAGCAGGCTCCATACACCAGGAGCCCGACGTGGGACTCGATCCCGGGTCTCCAGGATCACGCCCTGGGCCAAAGGCAGGCGCCAAACTGCTGCGCCACCCAGAGTTCCCCTGGGCTTCCTCATCTAAAGCCCAGAAGCAGAGAAGGGTACCACCAGGCATAGGCAGTGCTATAATATCCTACGCTTCAGCCAGAACAGCTGCATAAATTTCTCTGCGAGTCCAAGAATAGTGGAGAATATGTGTGCTTTATGAGCAGGCCAGTTCTGGGCAGGGGAGTTGGGTATGAAGGAACCAGGTTTCATGTGCCTGGGATTTCCTTGCAAACTCACAAACCCTATTAAGCACTCCTGCTCCAAGAAGAAATGACTGATTAGGAGATAGAGGTCAGCAATATCACCATGGTGGAGCTTCTTCACCATAGAAGGGAACACTAAGGGCAAGGAAGAAGGGTTTCCTCTTCAACATCTGATACCTAGGAAGGTTGTTGCTACTTAGAGTGATATAATAGATATAACAGTGATGTAACGGAATACATTTACTTAGCACTAAAATTATGTTGGAAGAAAATCAGCGTTATACTGTGCTCTATTCAGTCAATGGACAACTATTCATTTGCCTACCTTATATCCAGCAGTATATTTGGAGCCATTATTAAAAGTACCCATGACATTTTATACTATCAAAGTATAAATTTCCCTATATGACTGGCTACTGAATAATTCCCAATAAACACATTTATTTTGCCTAGAGATAATTTTGACTTCCGTTGTGGGATGTTTATCAAAAAATCAAGGCATTAATGGAAGTAAGAACAAGTTAGACCATAGAAGACATCGTCTTATAAAATGTAAATATCAACACATTCCAAAGATGCCTGTCCCACACCTTGATATTGTGTGTGATAGCTATCATACAATTAGTGGTTAAAATCCTTTGTAACTGAGGAGATAATCTACTATTGCCTTACGAAAGCGTGGAGACCTACAAACTAGAATGGATCGCCCACAATGAGCTGGAACTAAGTGTACTTACTAAAAGAGTTTGAAACACTCTGAGATAGATCCCAAATTTATTTAAAATTAAGAAAAGAAAATTGGGTAATGTGTGGGATAGCTAACAGTTGGGAACATTAGAGAGATGCAATACTAGCACATGATTATGTAATCATTTGTGATAAACAAAAAAGGGAAGTTGATATATGAGAGGATTATAAAACAGTGGCAGATCACTAGAGAGGTCCTTGTTGGTGGCTTTCCATATTGAAAAAGGAAGAATCAAGCAACAGTGAAGCCTCCTTACAAGTGTAAAAAAAAAAAAAATAGCAATAAGGAATTGCTCTGGATCTCATGCTTGCTTGAATCTTTCCTGTTTCTTGAGGTGAGAGATCACTGTAAGAAGCTGATGTGGGGAGGAAGTCAGGGAGGTATTGAGCTCAATGAAAAGTGGTGAGCAAAGAGAACCCACTGAGTTATGAGTCAAGGGTCACTCTTCTACCACCTGCTAATCTCATGTGAGCCTGGACAAGTCATTTAAATTTGGTACATGTCAGTTTCCTCATCTGTAAACTATGAGAAATTGGAGAAGTTGGGCCAAATCATCTGAGTCCTTTGCAGTTTGAACAAACTAGCACCTTATGTAATGCTTCTAGAAGCTGAACTCACACCTCTGTCAGCTCCCAGTATCATATGACTTAAAAAAAAAAAAAAAGCACCTGTGGTTTGATGATACATATTATCATTCACCCTTTTTATAGCCACAGCAGGTATCAGTATGATTAACGGCCACTAGCAGTAGTTATTAATATATTATGAAGTTTTTCTGACGCCCACACACCCAGGCCATTAGATTGTTATCTTAATGATCCCTCAGTGTGGAGGAAAGGACAGAAAACACATCCATTTCCCATCTTGAACGGAACTGAACCACACTCCATATAATTTGATATAATTAAAACAACAAATTAATATACCTAGAATTGACCAGTCTCAATTTCTCCCAGCCACAGGAAACGTCAGATATACGTGTTTTTAGAATCTGCTATTATTTTCAAGATAATCTATTCAACTAAATGTCCAATAAACAGATGGATTAAGATGTAAATATCTAATGCAATCATCTAAAATACATGACAGTATAAAACATTTTATTTTAAGGAAACTTTAGAGCTTTTTGTACAGATTCTTTCACCTTTGTGGTTGAAATTCTAATCCGCCACTTCCTCTTATGAAAATCAAGAAGTACAAAGAAAGATGGCAGAAAGGTAACCTTATACCTCCACAATAAAGAATCAAAGGAAATTGAATAATGTACAAAGATAAATAAATCTCTGATGTCATAAGTCTTACCATTTGGACTTGAAGACTGGGTGATCCCAGGATACAGCTAGAAATAGGTCTTTATCCTAATTAATATTGATTCCAAAGAGACTAGAAACACAGAGGCCACCCAGATTGGAAGGATTTGGTTCTTATACAAGCAGTCCTCAAGCACATAATATTTGACACAAAGGAATTAACAAATATTCCTTGTGCTCTTGCAGCTGAGGGAAGGAAGTGGGACAAGGAGGGGCACTTAATGGTGCTGAGACGGAGTATGAATTTCCTTTTCTATAATATGGGATATTTATTTTTAATATGAACTACACATTAGAACTACCCTTTTTATAAAAAGGGGCTGAAAATAAACTTGTAAGACTTCAAGGTCCAGCAATCAACCAGATTACAAGGAAGCAAGATGAGATCTGTTGGACATACCTGACTCACAGTGCTAATTCCTACCTCGTTGGGCTCTTCTGCAGATTGACTGAAGTAAACCACACAAAGTTCTTAGCATGGTACCTGACACCTAAACCACATACAGTTCTCATTTCAAGTGGTGGGTTCAATTATTTTTAACCGATTGTCTTATAAATTCAGTTCATACTAAAATTTCAAACAGCCTGGTTTGCAGAAGTCAATGAGCAGGGTGAGCATATTAATATGTATGCTCTCAGTTCCGGCTTGCTTAGACAGCAAGGTTTCCTAACAATGAGATTCAGAGGTGATCTAGCCTAGTTCAGGCATGCCAGCCTTATCTGTGCAATATCACATGTATAGCTTAAAAAGATATGAATGCCAGGATCCCACCTCCCATCAGTTGAATCTGAATCTCTGGAGGTGAGGTATGGACTTCCCAGAGTACAGAAAATTTCCAGCTTATTCTAAGTACAATCAAGTTTGAGAAACATGGGCACAAAGGAACCAGAGACCCTAGGTTGAATCTCAGTTCTGCTTTGGCAAACTTTCCTTGCCTCATTTTACAAAGTTGTAAAATAAGTGTCATAGAGGTTAACAGTAGTGCCTACCTCAAAGGGTTGTTTTGAGGATGAAACTATTTTAAGCCCTTATAAAAGCTATATTTTACAATGATAACACATGCCTTTTGTCTCTGTCTGGATGGTATATGACTATTATAATTGAGATTCAAGATCTGTCATCTAAGAATTAGCCCCTATAGAATTCTATCATGAAGTCTCTTTCTACCCCACAATACTGTATCTCATACAAGCATGATCCAGCCATGATAATATGATCACTCAGGCTGTATCCATAAGAACTTATTATTTACCTGCCACTAAGTAGGTGAAAGACAAAAAGGCGTAATAGGAAACAGATCCCAGGGCTGCCTGGGTGGCTTAGTGGTTTAGCACCTGCCTTCGGCCCAGGGCGTGATCCTGGAGACCCGGGATCGAGTCCCACGTTGGGCTCCTTGCGTGGAGCCTGCTTCTCCCTCTGCCCTTCTCCCTCTCTCTCACTGTGTGTGTGTGTGTGTGTGTGTGTGTGTGTGTGTGTGTTTCTCATGAATAAATAAATTAAATCTTAAAAAAAAAAAGGAAACAGATCCCAATATGAATTGTTGCTTTACCAGTTACTACACATGTGACCTTGAGCAAGTTATTTTACCCATCTCCAGCATGCTTCTCTACCTGTCAATGGGGATGATGCTAATACCTACCACTTAAGGATTATCTGAAAGAATGATGGATATAATCAATGTGATGGATTTGGTACAGCACCTGGCACTGAATATGGGCTTACTACCTGTTGTTTCTCAACCGCACTCAAGTGCTGCAGGGGTACAGGAATTAATGAAACACCTTTCTCAGTCTTCACAGTCTACTTGCGAAGATAGGAAACAGAGACATACATGATACTATAATGCTCAAAATCTGTGTATCAGAGATAGGCAACGATAAAGAGCTAGCATCTATTTATAGGAAGTTCCTCATATTTATGTGCTCAGTTCCTTGATAGGGTACATCTGGGGAACTTCAGGTTTTTCTGTGCATGATTGGTCACTGTTTTGATTTTTGGTTTGGGAGGTTTGGTTGGCTTCCTTTTGTTATAATTTTAAAAGCATACATGATTTGGCAGATGTTTAGAGTAGCAGGTGTGCCTTGCTTTTGATGTCTTTGAGAACACAGAGTGCTTGAGGACTTGGATGGTGTCTTTCTATATAGGTCGCCTTCTGTAAGAGCAATGCATGAGCATTGAACAAGGTTGGTCCATTATGCAACAGGTCATTCTTCAGTAAGCAGAGTGAATTGGTGTGAGAAAAAAAACAGCACACTCCATATGAATCACGTTCAGCCCCACTTGACGAGGGGAAAAACTGGGGAGTTAAGAGAGAAATCTGAAATGGATCCTGTAATCTATTTAAAACTTTGAAGAAGTCTGAAACAAATGGTTCCCAGATAACCTGGTGATGATAATTGGAAGTTGATCATGATTGTCCATTGGAAATAGAAATGTTGACCCTGGATTTATGAGACATCATTTGAATTCCCACTTACATCCCAAAGTAGATGTTTAATTTCATTAAGCATCACTTAATACTTAAGTGACACTAATTTACAAGGAGTATTTCCACCACCATTTCATTTGATCCCTACATCACTCTGTGTAATTTTATTATCCCATTTTACAGATGTGTAAGTCAAAGCTCACAGTTCATAAGTAATCAAATCTTCAGTCCCAACTAGTCCAATAGCAGCAGTATCTGTGGACCTCTACCCTGTTTTGTCTCCAAAGATTATACTTTTTCCCATGAAATATTACCCATAATTGGTATTAGGCAAGTCACTTTACCTACCTGTGCCTCAATTTCTCCATCTCTTGGCCTTCTATATCTCACAGTGGTAATATGATAAAATCTGAGTTAATAAGGAAAAGAAGCTTTGAAAGCACAAAGTCCTATATATGCCTATCATGATGTTTCAGGAAGTGTGGTAGTGGACCTGGACAAGGCATATATATAAGTGAACCCACCACCCCCATTGAAGTCTACAAACCAGGCACTCTGTAAGTTTTAATTATTTTTTGGTTAACACTCAGCATTTCTAAAAGCCTCCTGGAATATTTTACTTTCTCTTGCCAATTTTTTTAATCCCACTTGGGCCGAGTCCAAACTTGAAAAATTTCATCTGCAAATGAATTTTTTTCAACTTTCATAAAGTTCAGAGCATAAAGTACTCTTTCACAGAGAATAAAAACAAAGTTTACAGTGGAAATCATGTCATAGACGGGCCATGGGGCTCTTTGCTCCCCAGCCAATCCACCAGAACTGGGTGAGTGGAAGATGGAGTCTGGCCTCAAAGACTAGCCTTTTAAGGTAGACCCCCTCACATTCCACAGCTACTCCTAAGAAGGGTATTATGAACATCCAGGGCTTGTAGTGAACTTAAACACTGTTTGGAGCTTAGTTCCTTTTGATCATATAGTTTGAGAGGATAACTTCTCCAATCATCCAAAGGAAACATGGCTACTTATCAAAATCAGTCTAAACCTGGACTTGCCTAACTGGACCAATAAGCCTGAAATCCTGCACTGCTAAGCTGGAGCAGTGGGCCCCATGTCTATGGTTTTCAGTTCTAGATAAACTTTATTTAAACACAGCCATGAACTCTTTCAGGTACCTCTTTCCTTTAATACTTCGTGAATTTAAAACAAGTGAGACCCCTGCCACAGCGATGAATGAAGAGCTGCCATTACCAAGTATATTGAGATGAAGGTTTCTCTTTCTGTTGCCCCAAATGTATAGATGTTTAAACGTTCCATGGTCTCAGTTGCCTCTGTGCTTTGGACCTGAGAGCCCCCTTACTGAGCTCTTATCCTTACCACCCCATCATCACCTTTACCCTCTTTATGATCCAGAATACAGGTCAGATTCTTTCTCTTCCAGGAAACTCTCCCTGATTCCTCAAGACTGTTCTCAGTATTTATCTCTGCATTTCTTGCCTGTATTCCCCTGCATTCAATCAGCTGTGAACTCTTCAAACATTCTGATACATTCTTCTCTACTAAGTTTGGATAAAGAATGACATGCAGACAAACCATTTGATGTCTTCGAGATAGAAGAAGCAGCTGGTTATGGAGTGCTTTCAGTATGCCAGTCACTTCTTGGTACTTCAAGTGACTTATATCATTCCAAATATGCCATAAAACTGATATGATTACCAGTATCATCATTTTATGTTAAAAAAAAAACACAAACAAAAACAACAACCACAACAAAAAACCCAAACCTGCTGCTCCAACAGGCTGTGTGATTTAGAGGGATCATGCCAAGATCACATCAAGAGTAAGATATTCAGAATGGAATCCCAGATCTGCCTAACTCTAAATCCCAAGCCAGTTCTCTATCATCATGCTGCCTCCCTTACTTCTAAGGTATAGCACTAGTTTCATGTTTTCAGAATTATTTTTTGGTTCAAATCAAGGCAAATGCAAAATGCACTTTTACATTTCCCTGAACAGGTTGCTGTGGATGCTATGAAATGTCACCCAGAATCAAGGCATTCATTTTCCCAAGTGCAGGGGATGTTGGTTGTGGATAGGAATTGCCATCTTTGAGGCAGCTACTTGGCCCTTTGGACGAATATTTTTATACCGTCTCTCTGGACTCAGCCCAATCCATACCTGGTTGATGCAAAGATAGAAAGGCAAAGCCTCCTTGCTTCAAATCTGGAAACATCTGCAGAGCCATTCCAGCTCCAAGCCCCTGTGGGATGGGCTGGGGCTTCCGTTGAAAATACACTGCAGTTCAGTTTCTCCCTCTGTCATCCTGCTTCCTGCCATCTCTTACAAATGGACACTACCCCATACGCTTCCTACATGCAAATCTCTACCCCTGAGCGTTTCTCAGGAAGCTCAAGTACAGATGAGATAATGGAAGTTCCTGACTACAAATTTCTAATCTAGTAAGAATTTGTAAGCAACCTTTAAGTAGTAGTTTAAGGATAAGAGGTATGGTTCAGAAGGGACGCCTGTCTCTCAGTATGCTTTCTGGGTCAGAAAGTGCCATAGATTATGAAATTGGAAAAGTGTTCTGCCCACTACTTTGGGGTGAAAGTTCAGCTCCTGAGCATCATCACTCTGTGGGATCACTCTGATTTGGTCCAGGCCATGTAACCTTCTTAAGCCTCTGTTTTGCAGGGGTCTCCACCACTACAGCTTTTCAACTGTGCCCTATGGTTACAGAGGAGTGATGAGTCCCAGCAGCCTACAAAGTCAAATCAGTCCCCTCACTAAGATTGCATACCTAGTAACAATCTTTGCTTTAAGAAAGATTATGACAACTTTCTCCATGGAGTAAGCCACTGCTATGCCTGCCAGGCAAGGTTTCAAGTAGATATATTTTTAACATGGACTATACTCAGGTAAGTGGTAAATGATAGGACTGGGAACCTCAAATCATGCTATATTTCTTTTAGCCATCATGCATCCCTTATTAGTTCTGACAGACACTCATCATTTCAAATATTTTACCTCATTTTCATGGCTTTAGTGAGATTACATTGGAAAAATATGAACAACATATGCCTAGAAATGGCAGAGACTTTCACCCTAGAGAAGAGAAGGCTCAGGGTAAAGATTTGATGATTATAGCTACCTTTACGGAGTTCTTGCTCTATACCTATGCTATCAGATTGCTAACCTTAAAATACAACCATTGTTTTCAATCCTGCAATATTTTTCTTCAAATGCCACCAAATTCCTTGCCATCTACTATTCAGAAATCACATTGCTAATCAAATTCCAAACTTTATCTCTTAAGAGCTCTGCAGAGTAGGCTTTGCCTCCTTCTTTCCATTTTATGGATGATAAAAATAAGGCTTATGATGTTTAAACATCATACTCTAGGCCACACAACTGGCAAATGCCTGAGCCAGGTTTCAAATCTGGGTCTGTCAGAATCCAAAATCCTTGCTTTTAATCACTGTACATGCACACATTGCCTATAAAACATAACTCTCTTGATTTCTGTGATGGAATTTGGAAGAGAGAGAGAGGAATTGATCTGTGTCCCTGTTCAGTAGTCCTAGGACAAATGAGAAGAAATTACAATGCAGATAGAGACTTAAAATAAGTGTGTCAGGCATGACCCAATTCAAACTGATCAAAGTCCAAATTCCAGGAACAATCGACCCTAGCTGGTTACGGATCCTCACACAATGTGAGCAGGAATATGTTTTCTTTTGTAGGCTTCATTCTCAGGGTTGGACAGAGATTGCCACAAGAACATGTAGACTTACAACCTATCAGCTAGGCAACCCTAGCTGAAAGAATATCTACCCTTTCTGAATTGCTCTAGAAAAATCCCAGGAGTGGCTCTGAATAAGCTGCCTTCCATTATATACCCATCTCCGAACCAATTGCTGAGTATGAGATGCTTACAGTTATCAGACAGGACTGAGTAATGTGTTGACTCAGGAGCTAGTTGGTGAGCTGGGGAAAGCTAGCATCAGATCTCACCAAATTATATGGACTGAGACAAGGGAATGGGGCATTCTCTATAGGAAAGGCTAACAAGGGAGGCAGGGTGGGAGATCCTAGGAAGGTAAATGTGGCAGACAACTTTTGCAATGAAGAGACATTTACACTGTTGAGGCACACTTTCTTGGAATGTTACTCATATCTCCTCAGCTCTTTTGATGTCTGTGCACACCAACTCAACCAACTGTCAGTACCATGCTCCTTTGCTACCAGGTTGATTGTTCTGCAATTCTCACCTATCCCTTGCATGGCAATTGATTCCTCTCAATAGTAGACACAAACAGTAATTGTGCGATCTGATGGATAAATACTCCAGCTACCTCATCATGCTGGGTAGATAATTCTGAGATTCTTAGAGTTTCTGAGCAGGGTTAAGCCCCAGTAATCTAAGATATGATTTCATTAAAAACAGTCTATATTCATTTCCCTGTCAATCCCAAATGTCAATCCTCCTTGCCCCTACTGTACATACTGGGATAACCTCCCAAATGAACTAACTGCACCTGAATCCTTCTAAGTCAAAACTAATGAAATAGGCTATTTTACGAAGTAGTGAAATTCTCAGCAGCAGAAGTCTTTGGCCATGAATGTAAGAAGGCATTTGGAAAGATTCAGGAATAAAATGGACTATTGGATCAAAGTCCAACATTTAGCCAGCTTTCAGAGTGTGGGGCTGGTTCTGGGCACCCCACAATGGAGGAAAATTATAATGCTCATAATGCTAAGTTGAATCATTACTTGTTTGATTTTTGACACCTTCACCCTTACAGTAAAAGAGACCTTATGTTCATGCTTTGGATTCTGGAATTTATGAATGAGATAGTATATAAAGTTCTCTGGGGAGAATTTTTTTCTAGAGGTTGTTGGAAAGTATGATGTTCAGCCTCTTCTTTTGTTGTACCACATTCTTATAAAATGATCTTCTTTGTTCTGTTCTTCCTCCTCTTAGGAAGGGCTCAAGATTACAAGAATAGGTTATTTCCTTAGCCTTGACTAGTTTTAAATTTAGATACCCATCATCACCCAGGCAGAGAAAGAGCCTTCATGAGAGAACCCATAAATCCAGGACATGCACATTTGTCATAAAAAAGGAGGTGAGAAGGTTTCATCATCTATAGTTCTTTGTGTTTATTTGGACACGTGCCCAGTATACACAAGTGTAAAGGAAGTGACTTCTCTCAAAATATGCATATCAATAAAAAAATGTAAAGAAAATAACTATTCCACCTTTTTGATGTGTGAAAGAATGAATGTCATGAAATTTATTCTCAAGCAATGTCTTTATTTCCCCACTGATATTTTTCTCCAGCCCACTCATGAAAATACTAATAATAGACAAATTTGTTGAATGTTAACCATGTGCTGGGCACTATGAAAAGTACTTAATGTAAATTATAATACTGGATCCTCCCAATTATACATAAGTACATATAATATCAACAATTTAAGTTCATACAACAAGAGATATGTCCCCTTGACTCCAGTGGAATATTAGTTATTACTGTATAACAAACCATTTCAAAAGGCAATGCTTAAAACAATAAGTATTCATATTGATCACATGTCTGCAGGTCAACTGGGCCATTTTTTCTGGTCTTAGCTGGGCTCATTCATGCATCTGTGGTCAGCCATGGGTTGGGTAGACAACTCTGCTGATCTTGTTTGTACTCATTCGCATGTCCAGGGTCAATTGGCTAGGTTAGGGTTTTCACAGCTGAGATAACTGGGCTGTTCTCCAGCTAGTCTCATCCTCCAGGAGGCCATGCACACATGTTCTTAATTTTCCTCCATTGTGGGGTGCCCAGAACCAGCCCCACACTCTGAAAGCTGGCTCACAAGTGGGAGGTCTAGCAGTCCTCTCAGCTACCTCAACCTATGTACTCTGCTTTTATTAATACAGCCCAATATTGGCTTTGGTTTCTGTTTTCCTCCTTTACCTCCTCTTCCTTTTAAAATTGTGACTTCTTTTTCTTTTATTTCTTTCTTTTTGTACTATAATATTGTTTATGTCTACAAAATTCTTGTAATCTTATTCCATTAATTGAATTTGGTTTCTCATCCATAGTAAAGGATCTGAAACAAACCCTCATCCCTATATTCATGTAATCTATTTTGAAACCAAGTCTTTCTCCCTTCATCATTTCCTCTGAGTTCAGCCCTATCTTTCTAGTCCATTACAAGGCAGTGGACACTGATGGTGTGATCTAGTCTGTCCATTCATCATGAGGTGGTCCTCTACAGAGATACTCTTCAATGCAAGGTTTTGTACCAGCTGCTTGGGATTCAGAAATGGGTAAAACCTAGTACTGGTCCTTGAAGAGCTTGTAGGCTCCTGGGGGAGGCTATGATTTCAGTGTCTTTTAGGTAGCCTTAGATTCCTTTAGGTGAATGTGTTTCTTTGGAGTTTCCTCAATACTCTTCTTCTGTGTGCCAAGAGGACACCTGTATAGAGAAGGAAGTCTTGTGTAGTCTTGAGATGTCAAGGGAGGACTGTCTGGTTCCCACTGTCTTCTTTTGCCAGCTGCCTTGGCAGATGCTCTTCTTCAGTCTCCAGCCATCATGCTGGTATCCTCTGACAGTGGCAGATGCTACTGTGACCTTCAGTCTTGAGGTCCAGTCTTTTTTCTTTTTATTTTTTTTTATTTTTTTAAATTAATTAATTTATTTATTTATGATAGTCACACAGAGAGAGAGAGGCAGAGACATAGGCAGAGGGAGAAGCAGGCTCCATGCACCAGGAGCCCGACATGGGACTCGATCCCGGGTCTCCAGGACCGTGCCCTGGGCCAAAGGCAGGTGCTAAACCGCTGCACCACCCAGGGATCCCCTTTTTTTTTTTAATTTTTTTTTTTATTCATTGAGGTCCAGTCTTGTGGGGGTGGGTGGCAATAATGCACCGTGACTCTTTCTGCATGGGGCAGTGGTGTGTGAGAGGCAGCCTCTGACCCTCTGCTTCCCCACTGTTGCTGCACCACAGTGGATGGTAGCTTCATGCTGATTATGCAGCTTCTCTGAAGCGCTTGCAGACTCCCAAGGCTTTGCACAAAGGTGCAGGTAACCAAGTTCTGATGTCAAATTCTCCTAAATGGTATTAGCTTTCAATGTCCTCCAACATGACTTTCACGTCAAGGACTAAGCTGGAACTCAGACAGTCCTTCTGTGCCCATTTTGTTTCCCTTTTTTCTGTGCCTTAGGCCATCCACCACCAGAGGGGCCATCTCCTTTCTGCTTGTGAGAGCTTTCCTGCATCTGATCAGTTTTCTCACAACACTCTATCATTCGCTTGAAGAGAAGCCTCAAACTTCTGCCTCCATGGAAGTTATAAGACCTTTTTATAGTTTGTTTTCTTTCCGTTAACAAAGCCAGCCCTCTGCATATTGAAAGCATTTGCTTTCACATCACCATCTCGCTATATTCTTCAAAGCAATATTTTGGAACTCAAAGCAATGAAGTTCTGGTATTCAGACTGGTTCTCCTCTCACATGAAGAAAAAAAAATGTCATTGATGGTAGGGTGGCAAAGGGAAAAGGGACAAGGATCCCAGGAGCTAGATGTGTAGGGTACATGAGGGTTCATGATATTGTTCTCTCCACATTATGCATGTTTGAAATTTTCACGATAAGAAAACTTTTTTTTTACCTCAAGTATAATTAACATACAGTGTTAGTTTCAGGTGTACAGTATAATTATTCAGTAATGCTATACATTACTCAGTGCTCATCACAATAGGTGCATTATTAATCCCCTTCGTCTATTTCACCCATCCCCCTACCCATTTCCACTCTGGAAACCACAAGTTTGTTCTCTGTATTTTTAAGAGTCTGTCTCCTGCCTTTCTTTTCTTTGTTCCTTTTTTTTCCCTTAAATTGCACAAAAGTATGAAATCAAATGGTACTTTTCCATTAAAATTTTTTTAAAAAAACTTAACTTCCATTAAATTTACAAAGGAATAAACAAATAACCCAGGAAGCAGAGTAGTGACAATGACATGACTTACATGAAGGTTTCCAAAAGGCTTAATGAGATTTCTTCCTTTTCTCTTCTTCTCTGTATCATCTAAATTCTAGTAAGAGAAGGATGATTTATTAAGCACAATCCAGTCTAAGAGGGAAAGGGAGAGAATGGGTGAGGTGGAGAGGGATGGGAAGAAAAGAAGAGAAAAAAAGCCAACACTGGACTGGTGACCAGTGTCTCCAGGCTAAACCCTAAGTCTTAAAAAAGACTAAATGATCTGAGAAAAAACATGACTGAAACTCCTCCCATCCCCAAAGCAGAGTACAGTGTACCTGAGACACAAAAGAATATGGAGAAAGCACCATGAGCTATGCAATTTCTCAGATTGCTCACTGTTCTGTTGGAAAGGAAGAGCTATAAGCAGCTAACACAGAGCCAATACGGGAGTTGCAGAGAGTAAGAAAGCATCTTATATTTTGAATGAGATTCTCTCTTCTCATATACATTCCAGCTCAACACATGGGAAAATAGTATATAGATTCATTCATTCACTCACTCAGGAAATAGTGCATACCGTACACTTTACAAAACACTGGGAATATAGCTAAGACCAAAACAGACAAAAATCCCTGCCTTTGGGGAGTTTACTTGCAAATGGGAGAACGTGGCCATCAAAATAAGCAGATCCAACCATAGTGTGTTAGAGGGTAAAACCTGCTAAGGAAATAAGTAAGGCGGGCAAAAAGGGACCAGGTTTCTTCTTGGAGGGAGTCTGCTATTTAAAATGAGGTGAAGGAAGGTATATCTGTGACAGTGACATTTTAAGTGACCTGAAGGAAGTGAAGGACATCTGGGGGAGGCACAGAGCAATAGTAAGTACAAAGATCTTGAGACGGAAGCTTGCCTGATTTGTCTCAGGGATAGCCACAGTGGCCAAAGTGGCCTGAGAACAAGGAAAAAGAGAGTGAAGAAATAAATACAGAGAAGTAGCAGGAACCACTCCTTATAGGGACTTGTAGGCTATTGTAAGAATTTAGACTTTAATCAAGAAGGGAAAGCCACAGGGGGCGGGGCTTAAGCTGGGTGTGACATCAGGGGATTTGTATTTTAAAAGAATTATTTGATTGCTATGTCAGGAGAGACTATAAGTGAGTGGAAGGCAGAAGCAGGGAAATCGGGTATTAGACTATTGAAATAATCTAAATAAGAAATGATGGTGGCTTGGACAAGAGTGGTAGTACTAAAGATGGTGAGAAGTAGGTGGGTTCTGTATATATTCTGAAGACAGAACCAACAGGATTTGCTAATGGATTAGATGTAGGGTGTGAACAAAAGAGAAGAGTTAGGAACTTTTGGTCTAAAGGAGGAATGGAGGTGAAGAAGAATGCAGAGGTGTAGATTGGGGATGGAGGAAATTAGGAGTTTCTTTTGGTAAAAACTTTTAGACACTTATGTGGAGATGTCAAACTGGTAGTTGAATATAATTTTGTGGCATTAACAAAGGAGACCAAGATTTGGTCGTAGTAGTAATTTGGGAGTCATCAGTGTATACACGGTTTTAAGGCTACGGAACTGCAGGGCAATGAGTATGGCTGGAGAAAGGTGATGTTCAAGTACTGGATCCTGGAGCACACTGGGTTTTCATGGTCGGGGAGTGAAAAGTAAAATGAAGAAAAGACTGAGATGGAGCCAGCAGAGAATATGAGAACCGTATCCTGGAAATGAGAAAATCTTTTTAATGTAGAGGGAATGGTCAGTTGGTCAAATGTTGTTAATAGGTTAAGTAAGATTAGAAATGAGATTTGCCGGAGAAGGACAAACATTATATGGTCTCATTCATTTGGGGAATATAAATAATAGTGAAAGGGAATAGAGGGGAAAGGAGAAGAAATGGGTAGGAAATATCAGAAAGGGAGACAGAACATGGAAGACTCCTAACTCTGGGAAACAAACTAGGGGTGGTGGAAGGGGAGGAGGGCGTGGGGTGGGGGTGACTGAGGGGGGCACTTGACGGGGTGAGCACTGGGTGTTATTCTGTATGTTGGCAAATTGAACAACAATAAAAAATAAGTTTATTATTAAAAAAAAGAGAACAGAGAGGGGGCTGGAAATTGAATGTAGACATCAATCAATTTAATCAATCATGCTTACATAATGAAACCTTGATTTAAAAAAAAAAACAGAACAATGACGTCTGCAGGAGTGTCTGGGTTGATGAAGATATCTATGTGCTGGGATGGTGGTGCACACCCTGGAAAGGGCATGGAATTTTTGTGTCACCCACCTCCCATTCCTTGCCCCAATGCATCTCTTCCATTTAGGTGTTCCTGAATTGTATCCATTATAATAAAACTGTAACTGTATATGTAAAAAAAAAAAAAAAAAAAAGGAATGAGATTTGCAACACACAGGTCTTTGGCGACATTAACAAGAGACATTTGTATGAAGTGGTAAGCATATGAGCCTGAATGGACTGGTTCAAGAGAGAAAGGAGGCAGCTATAAGGACAATGAGAACAAGCATCTCTTTGGAGGAGTTTTGCCAAAAAGGAGAATGGAAAATGTGGTGGTAGTTGGGAAGAAATGTGGCATTCAGAGAAGGAGTTGTGAAGACAAGAGGAATTATATACCAGCTTCATTTCCTAATAAAAACCTTTGTGGAGGAGAGATAAAGGATGCTTGATGGGGCAACATCCTTGAGTAGGGCAAGAAGGGACGGTTCTGGTGCAAAAGAGCAGCAACTGGCCTTGAAAACAAACAGACATTCATTCCACACTAACTAGAGAGAATATATAGTGTGAGTGAGGGGGGGAGAAAATTATCTTCTGCTTTCTTCTACATTTCCAGTTAAGGAGGTAAAGAAATCAAGAAATTGCAGTCCAAGCTTTTGGGAATCAAGGTCCTAGAATGGACAAGTTGGAAAGATGGAGTGTGGCAGGGGAGAGTGGGATGCTTGAAACAGATTACTCAGGTGATGGTTATTTTAATGCCAAGATCCGGGGAGTATAGAGGGACAGTAAAAGAAATAAGAGACTAGATTCCTTAAAAGATTATCCTCAGTGATATTGGGATCATCAGTGTATGATATGGATAATAATTGAGATTATAAGAAAGAATTAGAATTGCAAACACTAAAGAAATAAGTGTGGGGTAGGCATGGCTCACAGGCCTGTAACGAAGGGTAATGGATGGTATGGATGGATGACATAAATGTAAATGTGGCTTTTCAGAGAGGAAGGAGGGGGAAGAGTCTGGATGCTATAATGAGGAAACAAGAGGACATCTATACTGCATTCAGGTCAGGGGTACAGGGAGGCAAAAAATTACAAATTAAAAGGGATTTATGCGGAGAGAGGATTCCCAAGAGTATCTACATTTCCATTAGGGCAAAATGGTGTAACAGAATTTACACAGAAGTTGAGGATATTAGGGGTATTGCTGATGACTACATTGGAATTGCAGAAAGCACAGTGGGAGGGTCTGGGAATTAGGGAGAGGCAAAGCGGTGGCCAGATCAGATTGTATAGAGATGTATTGGGGGAATGTTTTGGAGAGAAAGAACGATCTGAGCATCTTGGGTTTCTTTTAGTGTCTTATGGAGAGGAAGACCAAGGCATGATAGCTTCCAAGATGCTGGAGTGAGGCTGGGAATGTAGGGTGAGGCAGGTTGCAGGGTCTTCCCTGGAGCACCAGGACTCTATTATAGTCATTTCTCTCTCCTACCAGTGGTGATACGGAAAGCAGGGGATACATAGTATTAGTTGAAACAATGAAGGCTGAGCCCCCTTTCCATTCCTGCTGATGCTTTTGCTTTGTTCATTCATCATTTCATTAAACAAATATCTATTTGTGGTTATTAAACCTGAATATTAGATAGCAGAATGCAATGATGAAACAGGCCAGCTTTGTTCTTTTATGGAGCGTTCAGAGTATTAGGGAAAACTCCTTTCACTCAATCAACAAATATCTGTAGGGTCACATCATCAGACTTGGGTTTTTTCTTTAAGATTCATCTCTGCACTGTGGAAAATGGATTCATTTAGGACAAAGGTGAAACAGAGGTACTAGGTAAGGTGTCGGTGTTACAGTCCAAATCAGAAGCAAGAGAACTTGGAGGAAAGTTATAGGAATAGAGAGCAGTAGATGGATCTTAATTATATTTACAAGACCTATAAACCACGGGACTACATGGTGATGAATGGGGGTTGAGGGAAATAGTAGCGTCAAAGACAGTTTCTACATGTTGGTCTTAAGCAAGCAGGTGAAAGAGAATGTCATACACTGAAACTGGAAACATTGGGATGGCCAGTTTTAGGGGATCAGAATAATGAGTTCATATGAGATATTCAGATGGAGTTAAGTACTTACCAAAAAATATTAGGGCCTAATATTTGTTATATATTTTGCTATATGCCAAGCTCTTTCCTATGGGCTTTACAGTTATTAACCATTGATTCCCAGAACATTTTAATAAGGATGGTACTAATCCCCACCTGCTACCCCCATTTCATAAAGGAAGAAACTGAGGCTCTGGTGATTCAATAATCTGCTCCCCTCCCCCAGGTCACACTAGCTATAAATCCATCCCAAAGCCCATGCCTTACCTCCTATTCTACACCCTATCTCCAGGAGTTGCTTAAATACCTGAATCTGAATATTTGACACCTCAGAGATAGGGTCTGGCTGGAAATATAGCCTTGGGCCATGTAGTCATAGACAATATGACCTGAGGGGGGGAAAAATCTACACTTAGAAGAATTATCAAGAATGTGAGAAACTGGAGAAAATTGGAGTGGTTCCAGAATGATAAATGCTGAGAAATGTTTGCTTTTAAAGGGGGTCCTTTTCTTGGGCTTCCATCACAAAGTGCCACAAACTGAGTAGCTTAAAACAACAGAAATGTATTTTCTCACCATTCAGGAGACCAGAAGTCTGAAAACAAGGTGTCAGCAGGGCTGGTTCCTTCTGGAGGTATTAAAGTGACAATCTGTTACAGCCTCTCTCCCAGCTTCTGGCGGTGGCCAGCAATCCTTGGTGTTCCTTGGCTTGTACATATGTCATTCCAGTTTCTGCCTCCACCTTCATGTGATATTTCCCCGCATGCCTCTGTGTCTCTCTGTCTCCAAATCTCCCTCTCCTTGTAAGGACACTAGTAATTGGCCTTAGGGCCCGCCCTATTCCCGTATGACCTCAACTTAATTACATCTGCAAAGATCCTATTTCCAAATAAGGTCAGAGTCACAGGTTCTAGGTAGACATGAATTTTAGGGAGACACTATTCAACCCACTGCAGGGAGGAAAGATGACATTGTAAGAAAATCATTTTTTTTTATTCCACCCCTGGATTATATGCTGATATCTTCTAGCTTTTTAGACCACTTAATTTGTGCTAATCAGCAAAATCACAATTTCTTCTTCATTGGGAATATTTTTCATCATGCCATCATATGGTCATGCCAGATAATCACATGTCTCTTCTAAGTCAGTGGTTATCAAACTTATTAAAATGGATACTGGTTCCAACCCCCAGAGTTTCTGATTCCGTAGTTCAAGGGCCTAGCCTCAAATTTGCATTTTTAACAAGTGACCAGGTGATGTTGATACTGTAGCTACTAGTTCTGGGCCACATTTTGAGTGACTTTGAGAACCACTGCTCTAGATTCCAAGAGATCTGCTTTCTCCAATTCTATTCTTAGGGAAAAGTATATACACTCATTGAATTATTTATTTATGTTTGTTTCCTATGTGTAGTTAAGGTGTACGAAAGAACCTTATGCTGAGGTTGCTACCACTTTAATGGTAATCATTCTTCATATCCTTCTATAAGTTGCAGATTGCCTTTCCATCCTCCATGTCATCCAACTTTTGCACCAGCATTAGGTCAGATATTGTTGCCCAACTTTACTGAGGATAGCTTATATTCAGAGGTGTTATACCTGGAAGGATACCATGACCAGAGGGCAGTAGAACTCATTGTAAATTCCAGCCTTTTTCATTCTAGAGTCAGTGTGGTGTCAGCTACTGAGTCTCTGTTTTATAGGTGTAGAACCTGACTTTGGACGAAAAAGATCTGGTAATGCTCACAGAAAATCACTACAAATGGAGGCAACCAACAGGTTTGTTTTGCATTGGATTTTTGCCACTGGCTACATCATCAAGGTGGCGGTTTCCCCTTGTTCTCTTCCTCTTATTCTAATCAAGGGCTTATCAGTGTAGTTCATCAGAGTGTTTTGTTCTTCGTTCTCTCTGTTTGTCCAAACAGCAAGTTTTGTACCCGCTAAGGCACATTTCTTAACACTAATTCTCTAAAGTTCATTGGTCCCTGGCTCTTCCTTCTGAGGAACCAGGGCAGGTAAACATGATGTGAGCTGTTTTCTGTCCATGCTGATTTAATCTTTCTCCTTTCAAATGTTCCCTCTGCTTAGCTTCACATACCAGGCAAGTGGCAAAGCTGGGGTTTGAACCTGTGTAGTCCATCTCCAGAACCTGTGCTCTGATCATTTCACACACTGTCTTGCTCAACAGCTCTTCACTTTCTAACAGAATCTTGCTAAATTCCTGAACCTAATACCAAAGGTGCTCAATCAACTCCTCCTACACATTTCTATCTTCTGTGTGTGCAGGCAAGGGCAGCTATTCCAGGCAGAGAAGTTTCTAATCATCTCCCACACCTGTCATGCTCACCAATGGCTCATATCCTCACACGTAGACACCCTGCATCAGATTGGCAAGCTTGGGAGCCAGATGACTCCAGATATGACTTCTCACTTCTTCATTAACCTTGTAACCTTCAACAAGTCACTGACCTCTTTATCTGTAAAAAGGGTACAATAATATCAACCTCGCAGGGTTGCTGTGAGAATTATATGGAAAATTTATGCATCTGGTAGTGTTTCAATCATTGCTTGTGGCTCTTACCATTTCCACTCCCTCCTCTTAAGGCACTCCATTTACTGTTTTCTACCCAAATATTCTTAAATGCTCACCTCTCTCTCTCCTCACGTGAAAACACCCTGATGAGTCATGACAGTCTCCATTATAATATTAGTTCTCATGGAGTTTTGGTGTACTACATGGCAAGTATATATACCCCTAATGGCATTCCCCAGCCTTTGTGCCTCTTTCACACAGTATATGACTCTACAAAGACTCTAATTCATCATTCGATGATAATAATAGCCACCAGGTTGGGCTCTCAAAATTTTCCAGACACTGCAATAAAAACCACTACCCGCGGGGGAGGCATTACTATAATTCCTATTTACAGGAGAGAAAACTGAGGACCAATTAGATTACATAAAATCATAGTATCTCAGAATCTCAGAGTTGGAAGGAACCCTAAAATCTATATCTATTCCATTTCATTTCGCTAGACTGATATTCTGATACTTGGATTTTTCCCTCCAACTAAGCTGGAGTTCTATCTAATATGATGGGCACTCAGGGTCTTGGATATATATATATCAGATTATTATATGTATCAGATCACTGCCCTCCTTAATGAGACTGCAACTATATTAGCTACTTTTGGTTCTCATCAGCACCTATACCCTTCAACCTGGCATAAAAAGCTTAAATACCATGGTCCTTTTCTTCTATCCTTGCCAGCAACACCTAACAAACCCTGCCTCATAGCTGCTAAAAAAAAACCAAACTTGAACCAAGTAAATTTGAAGATCCAGTTGGCTTCATTAAGTGATTCATGAATCAGGCAACATCCCATCTAACAAGTAGATAGATGCTCTGAGTCATACAAAATGGAAGGTTTTTATAGGAAGGAGGTTGGTGCAAGGCATGATTAGCAAAAGAAAAGAAAGGATTGTTTCAGGCCAAGTCACCTGCCCTTAGAGAGAAGGGCAGGAGGTCTTACCATGCAGATTACCCCATCTTCCTTTGGGATATTGAGAGGGCCCATGTGACAGATTACCTGATTGGTACCAGTCAGAAAATTCCTGACTGATGGGTTAAGACTGCATTTTGAGGGGAGGTTGAAACTGCAATTAAGTTAGGCCTAATGCCTTGGATTGGTGATGTGGCCTAGCATAAATGGCTCCTCCATCTTGGGCCTGTGGTTTTCTTTTAAACATGGTAGATGGTTTCTTTCTAGGTAATTATGCTCACGCATCTTTCCTTCTCCTGCCTCCCTGCTTCTTAACTGGGCAACCATTTATACCTCTACAACTAAGTTCAGCAGGACCACCCCCTTAGGAAGTCTTCCCTCTTTATCCACTGAGGCTGGACAAGGCACTTACAGGCTGAGTTGTCACACTATGGCATAATAATCAGTTTACATACATCTATGTCTCTCCACCAGAGTTGGAGCCCCTTGAGGACACAATGTGGGCTTTTTTCACTGTTGTATCTGCAAGGATCTACACAATTCCTGGCATGTATCATGCTCTCAATAAGAATTTATTGAATGAGTGAATGTCTTTATGAATTAGCCCAAGAATGCCTAACACAGCAGTGGGTACACAGGCTACCTTGAGCCATTGCTTCCTGACTTAGTCTTAGTTCTATAAGTGCCATGCCTCTGGGGCTTTAGTGAACCTTCTGATAATAAGGACTTGGCTCAAACTGAGCTGTGCGAAGGTGTTTTGAGGCAGTTTATGGAAGGTCCTGGTTCTTGATGATGTCTTAATGAAAGTCACATGCAATGCTTTCTTGCTTCCATTCATAAACTTGAGCACTCCTATGGCCAGAGTGACAATTGCCTCCAGGGTTGAGATGAACAGGGCGTGGGCAAACCTTACTTCTATGTTATCACCAAAGTATGACCGTGAAGTTGCTACAAGTCAAAGTATTTTGCCAGGAAGTTTCCATTAATTTACATGGCTTTCCAGTAAGGTATAAACAAACACCAAGGCTTATCACTTTCAGACATCGCCTTTCCCTTCCAATCATCCTTCAGAACATCCTCAAGATGCGCCTTAGCTCATTCTTCCCATTTGCCCTGGCACCCCGCACCTCCACTCCCATTAGCATTACCTCTGTGGAACTCCAATAAAGTCACACTGTGCAACCCATTGAACAGGATCTTCCCAGCTTCCAGCCAGGCTCACTAACCGTAAAGCCTTTGCTGGACTTGGAAACTCCTTCCCCCAGTTACCATTTGCGAGCTTGATGCTGTTCTCTCGTGTTTCAGGATGGGGAAAATAACACTTCATTTATTTCCATTTCTATTCCAGTCACTGTGGCAGCCATGCTCCACGACAAGGCTGCGATTATGAAGCTGTGGGCTGGCAGAGTCACCAAATGACTAATTCTAACACAGTGGCCAGTGTTAGTTACACAGCAGGGGGGAAAAGAAAAGAGAGAGAGAGAGAGAGAAAATAGAAGCATCAGAAATTATTTAGTTGAAAAAAAAAAATACATCGGGGGGCGCCTGGGTGGTTCAGTTGCTTAAGTGTTCGACTCTTGGTTTCAGCTCAGGTTATGATCTCAAGGTCCTAAATTGAGCCCCTCAGTTGGTTGGTCCATTGAAAGGGCTCCATGTTCAGTGGGAAGTCTTCTTCCCTTCTCTCTCTCCCTCTACCCCTCCCCCACCTATGTACTCTCTCTCTCTCTCTCTCTCTAAAACAAATAACTCTTTAGAAATAAACAAAACTTTAAAAAATCTTTTTAAAAATACCTAGAACTACAGACTAAGTCAGAAGATGGTAATTCACTAATAAACAGGTGCATAGGGAATAAAACCAGTGAAGATACAAGGTTCCTGTCTTCCCAGTGCACACTGCAGGCTCTGAACCCACCCAGCCCGGAGCTCTGGAGACTCCCTCTCTGCTCTAGACTGGCTTCTAAAACACAGAGCTGGGCTGCAGGGGTGGTGTCCACGTGCCTTTTCATCACAATGAATTATCTCTCTTGTTGCTTTTGCTCCAGGGATCCAGTGTTTCAAAAGGATTTGATCCAAAAATAAATGATGGTAGTTTTCAATTAGTACTTAACTCACTTCCCACTTTTTATGGATTGGAGATCTACAAATTACTCATTAAAACTTCTGATCAACAGGAACCAGTCTTTCCACCACAAGTTATTTAATATTTTAGACCATTTATAAGGTTTTACTACAAATCAATGTAGAATATCTTTTAGGCTTTTTTTTTTAATATTGAGAAGTTTGCATAGCCTCTCCTTCCCAGCTCCATGTTACCTTTGTTGTTTGCTCACTGTGCGGTGTGAGTGAAGAGTGATTGAATGAGGGTTTGGGTCTTACTGTGAAGAACGGAGGGAATCTGAGGATAGGTGGGTTGCAGTCTCCTGTGGGATGTAAAGAAGCTGTGGTTGGGGTTCACTGTAGAACATGAAGTGTGCAGACAGAGGAAAGATTGGGGATTCCTGTGAGTGTCAAAGGGCTGTGGAGGTGAGGATTTAGAATCTGAAGGCTTTGAGGATTGTTACTATAGAGTGTGAAGGGGTTTGTGGTGGGTGAGCTTTGGGGTTCACTGGGAAGTGTCAAGTATTTGAGATAGGATGGGGTTTATGGTGGGGGGTGAGGTATTTGGGGGAGGGATAGTATAGAAATTGATGTGGATATAGGGAGAAATGATGGGTACTTAATGTTGAATGTAAACTGATTTTGTGGAGTGGGAATTGGGCTTATCGTGAGAATGGGGTGGGTAGAAGTGTGGTGTTGGGAGAAGGAACAACCTTTTCATGGAGTGGTAGCAGGTGCAAAAGCACTGTGGAGAAAGCAGAGGCTTACTCTTTAGTGTGAAATACACGTGGGGAGGGAGGAACGGTGCTTCACACAGAGTGTGAAGCAGTTGCCAAAGTGGGAGGGTGGATGCTTACCATGGAGCATTAAGTGGTTTTTGTGGTGGCCTTCAAGGGCTTGTGGGGAGAGCGGATTGGGGTTCACTGAAATGTGTGAAGTGGTGGTTGGAAGGAGGACTGCCTTTTCTTGGAATGTCAAGTGGTGTGGGAAGGATGACTGGGGATTACTCTGAAGTGTGAAGTGATTGTGGCAGAGATTTGGTACTTAGCATGGATGAGAAGTGGTTGTGGGCAGGGAGGACTGGGCTTCCCGTGGACTTTGAAGAGGTTGGGGGAGCAAAAGAATCAGGGTTTGCTGCAGAGCATGAAGTGGCCACAAGGAGGGACAAGTTTTTGCTTAATGTGAAGTGTGAATTGGTTGCAATGGCGAAGATTGCCATCTACTATGTAGTGTGAAGTGATGGGGGTGGGGAGTTTATGGTGGGATGTGAAGTGATTATGTTAGGGGGAGGATGATGGCTTACTCTGGAGTAGGATGTGGTCTTCTGTATTATCTCTGGCCTGCTCTTTTGCATCTGTCTCTCCACAAACTATCTTCTCAACCTGACTAGATGTGTCCCCCCATGGAAGACAGCTTAGAATCAAGAGAACTTTCCTACCACCAGTACAACCTTCCATTCCTCCTCTTAGGCAGCTTGTATTATTTGAGGACCTACCATGTGCCTGGTCTAGTCCTAGGAGTAGTACATACAAACCGTATGAAGAATACACAGGTTCTTCCCTCATGGAGCACTTCCCTCATGGTCTGAGAGCAAATGAGAGGCCTGAGCACAAAGAAAGCAGGTCACTGGGTCTTGCATGAGCTCCAGACTCCATGGAGAGTGTAAATTGCAACGTCAGGTTTCTACCTCAAGTATCCTCTTCAGTTCTTCAGGATGAAATGGTGCGTAGCATTCAAGACAGACGAGCTATCCTGGATAATGAAAGTGAATATGGCAGCAGCTACTTTAGGGACTTTGAACAGAGCATGAGAGGTGTCATAGATCAAGAGGCCCCTAATACTGGTGATACCTGGATCCTCTGGGACAAGGGTATTAATGGGCAGCATGGAATAATATGATTAAGAATATGGACTCTGGAGTTGGCTGGACCTGGCCTCTAATCTCAGTTTTATGATTGTGGTAGGCATCTGTCCATTTAGTCTGTGTGAACATCGTCTCCATATTTTGGTGGTTCTCAACAGTATGTCTCCTTTCCAACATGAAATTCATATTTCTTGTTGTTGGACCGACATGCAGCATAGACTCCATTAATCAAATAGGCCCTAGAGGTCATTTTGGGGACAGTGAGACAGATTCATGGAGAAGGAGGCAGGATTCAGGGAGTCCATTCTGTTGGCACAGACGGATATAGAAGCAGCCCAGTTCTGGAATCCTCAGCTGAGGTGGCAACTCCAGGTTCACAGTGGCCCAATCACAACAAGGGTGGCCTCTTTCTGGGTGGGCTGATTTCACGGTGTGGCTCTGAGAATCTTTCTTGGAGGTTTAATCCACAGTCTGTTATTTCAGGCTTTTCATCAGTTGTGGAACCTAGCACATCTTTTAATGGCTCTCTTTCTTTTTAAAACAGCTAGATTTAATTATGTTGTCTGAAGTTAAGGAGCATGACCAGTACGACTACCAATTCACTTGGAAACTTTGAACAAATCAGTGGGCACAGATGCCTTGGCCCTACAGGAGCAAAACAGTCTAATGGTTAAGGTACAGGCTCTGGAGCAGGACCTCCTGGGTTTGATTCCTGGCTCTGACACCAGTTACATGAGCTTGGAAAAGTTACTTCACCTTTTTGTGTTTGTTTCCTCTTCTATGGACTGAAAATAATGTTGCTTTTCTCATAGGGCTGTTGTGACAATTAACTAGCTAATTTATAGTAGGTACTTAGAAAAGCACCTGTGATATATGAAGCACTGAATATGGATTAATTATAATTATCACCCCTCTAAGACCCCGTTTTCTCTTTTAGAAAATTGAAGGAACATATAACAATTAGGTTTTTAATGATGCATTTGATAAATCTTGGCTTATTTGCTTTCCTCCTTCTTTCCTCCCTTCCTTCCTCCCTGCCTTCCTGCCTCCCTTCCATTCCATCCATCCTTCTTGCTTTCCTTCCTCCCTTCTTTCCTTTCCTCCTTCATTCTTTCCTTTTTTCCCTCTCTTCCAGAATGGAGAGGAGAAGAAATGCCTCTTGACCAGAACCGAAAGACCTTCTGAGGCAGTTATCAACTTATTAATAATTGACCTATTATCAATTTTGAACTGCTTCCTCTCCTTTGAGCCATCTAGAATTACAACCACACCCCCAAAATAATGCATTACCCAGGGAGAGACAGGGACTTAGAGGAAGATAAATAACTATGTGAGTTGAGTAGTTTAAGTCTGTTTTAAGGAGTCAAGCAGCTAACATTCAAGCTCCCACTGGGCAAAGAACATTCAGCACGATTTTTGTTGTTATTGTCTTCCCTTTTTATTTTTTGTTTTTATTGCCTAGCTTTTAAATGCATTTCATTCATGTGCCTTTTTTTTTTCAATGTTCATAGTTTGTTTTTTTTCCATTTTATACATAGGAGCTATTTTTCTTTATTCTCAATGAATATGTTCCCAAATAAGGAAGGTAAAGCTGTTGGAACATGAAATTCCTCAGGCAAGGGGCACCTGGGGTTCAGTGGTTGAGCATCTGCCTTTGGTTTAGGGTGTGACCTGGGGTCCTGGGACCAAGTCCTGCATAAGCTCCCTGCAGGGATCCTGCTTCTCCCTCTGCCTGTCTCTGCCTCTCTCTCTCTCTCTCTCTCTCTGTGTGTGTGTGTGTCTCTCATGAATAAATAAATAAATATTTTTTTTAGAAAAGAAATTCCTCAGGTTATTATCATTACCACTCTGAAGTATCTAGAATTTTAGAGAAAACAGTAAAGAGACTTTAGATCAACAGTATGATTGACTCTTGTTCCATCTTTCTTTTCTTCATGTAAATTTTATCCTCTGTGTCAGTTATATTTGTTTTCACTGCAAGCCATGGAAAACCCAACTCAACTTGGCTTAGGGACCAGGAGGGCATGAGTGATAGATTTATCCATAGCTTGGATATGGCCTACTCTCATTAATGTTAGTTCCATTCTAAGACAAGATGGAAGCTAGTAGCTACTACTCTATGTTCTCCTAGGTTTATATCCCACAGAGAAGGTAAAGCTTCTCTTCTCTCAAAATTCCCACAAAAGGCTAAGGCCTGACTGTCAATGGACTGACACATCACATAGTTGTATTTGGACTAATCACTGGAACTAGGACAATGCCTTGTTTTGAGAGTCAAAGTCGAGTCACAAGTTTACCCAGAGCATGTGGATGGAGCATGAGGAGGGGGTAATGCCCTAGTGGAAAATTAGGGAATTGTTACCAAAATAAGAGAGAAAGGATCCTGCACAACATAGTAAAAGTGATCATCCACTGTGGTCATCTCCAGATTACATTTGGACCATCAGTGGAAAACCTGCAGGTCTTTCTACTAAAATTAATGCACATGGTGTTCCTATTGAAGTATGTGCTTGTTAGGTCTCTAACCACACACTGGTGACTGGGGTTAGAATCCTGAGATTTCAAAGTCACACTCTGGATCAGTGATTTTCAACCAGGAAGGACAGACACATCACAAAGGGTGGGGAGAAGGGAGATTATCACATCACACAGGGTGGGGAGAAGGGAGAAGGCAACTGAATATTGTTGACAAAGGATTTTGAAGTAGTTTGAAAAAATACACTTAATTACTTAATGACAAGCACATACCTACCATATAAAAATCAAAGCCTTATTGTTATAATAGAAACCACTTAGGGAAAGGAAGATAACATTATCTTAGCCAATGGCAATGGGCTAAAGAAATACTTGGCATATATGCACTAGCCAGTAGTATACTATCAATAAGAGAAGCTCTTCTTGATAAAATACTGGCTAGTGCAGATATGCCATAAGAGGAGTATGTGCCACGAGAGGAATATACTGGAATTTCAACAGCATGAAATTACTATATAAAAGGACTCTCACTTTTTATTGAGATATAACATTTCGGATTTGCTAAAATGTCACCTTTTTCAGCGATGCCTACTCTGACCATCAAATTTAAGTTCATATCCTGACAACTATTCTTCACAATGATTCCTTCACAGCCTTTACTGCAAGATATACTTATTTTTTTCACCTGTTTGTTGTCTATCTTCTTCACTAGACTAAATGTCCCATGAATGTACCATGAATAAAGAGCATGTCTGTTTTGTTTGCACAATATATCTGGTTCCTGAGGTTCAGGGAGGAGTATTATTTTAGTCAGGGTAGGACAGTTTCTGATGTAGTAACAGAAAAATCTCCAAATCTCAATGACCTAAAAAAATAAAGGTTATTTCTAATTCATGCAAAATCCATTTCAGTTTGGACAGATTTTCTTCATCTTGTAGCCATGCCATTTAGAACAAATGGCCTCCAGGGTCACCAAGGCAGAGAATGAGAGGGACAGAGGAACATTTTAACTGATTAAACTCAAAAGTGACACATTATTTCTGCTCAAGTCCATTGGCCAGACAAACTCACATGGCCCCAATCTAACAGTACGGGAGTTTGGGACATATAGGTGACAGTAGATGTCTGGTTTCCATGAGGAGGAATTTACCCTAAGCCCTAAGTCCTCTCTCTACTCTCTTTACCCTCCACTAGAAAAGGAGGTGACTTTGATACTGGGTGCATTTGGGAGAAAGCTAAGCTTACTGGAACGGTCCATCCCTTTCTTTCACTCTCTGGAGGATGTATCTGATAGCAGAGAGCATGTATTTCACACTGTTCCTCCGTGCTGTGATTTTGCTGAAGAAGGATAGCCACCAATACCCACAGAAATGGGGAGCCCTGTGACAGTCCAGCGGTGCTTGAGAATGGGTGAACAAATTAGTTTCTTTCTGATATTTGGGGGTAGAAAAGCTGTTACTCTGTTCTCTTTAGGCTTCTACTCTCTGTAGTATTTGTCTATAATAGTGGTGATATGTGAATCTCCATCTATCTAACTTTAGCATCTTCCTCTCAATTGGTTCTGAACTCAGGCAGGAAGTAAGAGGGGTCTTGAAGAATCCTGCAGCCCAGTGCAGGCTCACTCAGTCCTAATGAACTCAAGGAACAAACGAAACTGGAGGACACCTGGGAAGTTATTTAGACCAACCTGTGCTTAGCAAAAACCCAGAGGGGTGACCTGACTACTCAGTCACCTATCTCAATAGCTGATCTCATTCATCTAACATCCTACTAATATCAAACACAGATAGAATGTAAAGCCATGTCTCTTACATGGTACCTTCTCTCCATAATTTTAGAGACCTCTCCCACAAAAAGCAGGAAGACTTAAAAAAGAAAGGATTAAACTCCTCTGAGTACATTTCATGCTGTTCTTTTCCAGGAAGTAGGGGGGTCACTTCTTTTCCTCTCCCCACTTCTACCACCAAAACTATTGGATACTTTTGGGTGAATCATTTCCAATCTGAACCGATAATCCTTATAGCAACCTTTTCTTCCTCAACCATAAAAATGCGGCAGCTTGTTAATCATACAACTATTTAACCCAGACCCTCCCTAGTCCTACAACTGAGCTCCAAGCCTATTACTTATAATCTACCCACCCACACATATTGAAATGAGATTATTTTTCCCACAGAAAAGAACCTGCAGTTACACAAGTTCCAACTCTGTTCCAGAGAGTGATAAAAAGGAGAAGGAAAAGGCCCAGAGTCGTTTGATATGCTTCTAAGGAAGGCAGTGAAAGGATAAAAGATTACCCTCTCAGGTACATAATGTGAAATAGTGTTCCTGCAAACATGCAGAGGGCTCCCACCCTCCACTTGGGCATGCTCCCTAGCCCTTTGATCTGGAAGCCATCACAAATTACTGATAGTTAAAGAGGTGGTCCCAGTGAATGTACTTCCCTCCTCCCAAAAAGTAATAGCAGCCAGGGAAGAAGAATGTCCATGAAAAGAACACTGTGGCAAGAAAGAGCCTAGACTGAGGAGTGCTTAGCATGGGAGAATGAGAAAAGGCTTTGGGATCATAGAGACATAGATTTTGGTCTCAAACCTGCCACTTAGTAGCTGTGAGAGACAAAAACACAACTGCTAATGGAGTCTATGCACCAAGAAGTACATTAAACACTACAATTGCAACTAAGACCTCAGCAAAAGTCTCATCTGCTTAGAGCTAGATCTTCTCCTTGAAAATGAGTGTGATAAATTGATCTAATTGTTATAAGGAGCAAAGACCGTGCAGGGACCATGCCTGGCTCATGGTTAGCATGCAGCCAATAGAAATGATCATTTCTGTTCACTCTTTGGGAAAAGCTGATTGCCAGGTGTCCTGGAGGATGACAGCCATTTATCTGAGGCCCAACCACCCAGCTGCAAGTCTGGAGAGAGTTCCAGATAAAGAAAGTTTGGAGCCCGAAACCAGGGTTTGAACTTCAACTCACTGACCATTCCAGAAACCGGAGTATGTCCTGTATTAAAATAATACATTACTTGGGACCCTGGGAGTGGATAGAGAAGGACGGGACCTCTGAGCTAAAAACCTGGAAGTAGAAGCCAAATATGAACTTGCTGGGAAGCTGTTGGAGGTTTTGAAGAAGTTAGATATGCTCTAACTTTCCATCATTCTTTCTTAGAGAGACAAATATAAACATCGTAAATCAGTCTGTCCTCTGAAGATGAAGTTCCAGAGGGAAAAAGGCAAGCCTGGTGTTCTCTGGGACTGTTTCCCTAATCCCTCTCACTGTCTGAACAAAGCCCAGATCCCTTGTGCACTACTGTCCCATGCATGGCCTTCTAATGCTGCCTAAAAATACATATTGAAATGTCTCTCTCTTCCTGAACTGGCAACTCTTCCAGTGTTAGGACTGTGCTGTATTTGTGTTGATACTAAGTGCCTTATGCACTGACATACAGATATATATATATATATATAGTATATGAGCACACTTTTAAAAAAATTAGAATAATTAGAATAATACGATAGAAACTGTTTGGTACCCTCCTTTTTTTTTCTCTTGAAGTTTATAATTATTTCCTTAACTTTTTAGTGGTTGTAAGTACTTCATCATATAGACATATGTAGACATATTATAATGAACTTAAGCATTCTACTATTGATGGATACTTATAGTTTTTCTCCAATAAATATCCATAGTCTTTTCATAACCAACTGCTTCCAAACAACAGGATCCTAGAAGCGGTCTTCACACTGTCTTGTGTATAGTGAGGCAGTAGGTAATAAAAAACAAAAGCTCTGGAGCTGGACCACATTGACTAGCTATGTGACCTCAGGTAGGATAGTTAACTTCACTGAGCTTCAGCTTTCCTACATCAAACTGTAGCTGATAATAGCAACTAATAGAGTTGTCACAAAGAATAAATGAATTAATATATTCAAAGCACACAGAACACTGCTTGGAACATAGTCACTGTTCTATGAATGTTTGCTATTATTATTTATATTTGTATAGCTGCATCTGACAAGACTGGGAGACCATTGAGGGCAGTGACCTTGTCAAACCTCTGCAACTTGGCACTGAGAAGGAGTTCTGTGCATATTTGCTGAATAAATAAGAAATGCAGATGTGGAAATCAACTATTGACCTGGCTGTTACCCAATATCCCACAACAAGCAGTTCCTTAGTTTGGATTAAATCTGTATCCCCCAAAATATATTTAACCTTACCAGTCCTTTGTATGAGTTTATTGGATATTTTCTAGAGACAAGGAATGACAAGAGTTTATTGAGTTTACTGGATGTTTTCTAGAGACAAGGATTGACAAGAGGAAGGAGAAAAACATATGAAGGTATCCAGGTGCCCTAGAGAAAGACGAGGGCAGACACCATCAGGGATTCAGAGGGTCCAGGAATGGGAGTGACCAACCTGAAGATAAATGTCAATGGCTCCCCAATTTTGTCCTGGGTTGGCTCTGGACCTATGACACTGTATTACAGTGAGGCTACTATTCACGTATTTGTGACTGATTATTCCTCCTCCAATCAGCAGATTAAATTTGGAATGAGGAAGCAAAGAAGAAAGGAAGCTAATGGTTATTGAGTGCCTACCATACAACAAAGGCTTTTAAATAATGATTGTATTTGAATCTTACAAACACCCCAGGAGGTCTGTATGATTATCATCTTCCTACAGATGAGAAAACTAAGACACAGTCATGCATAGTAAACAGTCAAGAAACACAGAGCAATGACTTAAACTCTCACCTCTTTGCCACCTGTTCTACTCCTTCCTTGTTTAAGCAGAGCCCAAGTAGGCTTCACTCCTAAGGAGCTAAAGCATTGCAAACTTAGGATTCAGGCTTCTGACACCCGGCAGGAAAGGATAGTACATTAACTTTAAATCTGATCCATAAAACTGCCAAAAAAACAAGCACAGTCATTAGCCTTTGTTTTTGCTTATGTACCATGGTTGGAGATGGGAAGGAGCAAAGATGTTGAAACAGGTAGAAGTAAGTCCGCCCTGTCTACAAGTGGGAACTTGCATCATCAGAGAACAGATGCTGTTGAATGGAGGGGAATGCAGTGGAGGGGTATGTAGTGGAGGGGAATGCAGCACAGCTGAATATCAGAGACAGTATTCCAAATTTTACATAAATTTCCTTTCAATCACCAGCTTCCATCCGGGTTGTAAAAAGACACACACATACACGAAAAAAGAAAAAAAACAGAATTCTGTTCTTAGTGCTCATTTTTGACTGTGTCATACTGTGATCCTACTCAGAAAAAGCTGAAATGATTCAATATAGTCCCTATAAGAATTTGGCATTTTCTGGAGAAACTGCAGATATATTTGGAATATATGCACTGCTTAGGCATATGAATCATTTATATCCTCGAGTCAAATCTGAGATTTATATTCAACATTGCTTCCAAGGATTTTATAACACAAATCTTCTATTATTGCCTTATGTGTTACCATCTCTTAATGGAGAAATAAACTGGAGACTACAATTTATTTTCCTACCTATACTAGGGGGAAATCTGAGGAACTAGAATTAAGTAACTCATCTAAGTATAGAAAAAATAAGATGCATTAAGAAAAAGAAAAAACAACTGATTCAGGGGCCTAGAATCATAAATCTCAAAGAGACCTTATTACATGTCACACCCAATGTGACATTACCATAACACTGCCACCAACACAGGGATTATCTCTAGCATTCCCGGGTGATGACCATCCAAATCCCACTTCACTACAACCAAAGAAGAGATGATGTGTTTCCTCTCAGTGGGATCCCATATTTCAAAGCAAAGATCCCACATGAGCAATGGTAGATACCCCACAGGCATTGAGGAGGCCTGAAGAATGCTGGAATATATCTGCAAACCATGTTAATCCCAGGTGTTTTACTGAAGGTGAAACTAATGGTTTATTGAAGTACTAAGTACTTTAGTAACAGTTATGTCTGCGGCTGCTTCAGAAGCTGAGTCAAGATTTCACCCAACTTTATCTTCAATTTTAACCTTTTTATCAAGTTTATATTTACAACCTTGATATACTGAATATCTACTGAATGACTAACACTGACAAAGCCCTTTCAAAACTTTGCTCATTTATCCCTTCAGTCACCCTGATGAAGGACTACTATGTCCCTTTTGTAGATGAGAAAATTGAGGGTAAAAAATCTGTCTCAGTTAGGGAAGCAGAAGACCAAAACAGCCATTAGTGAGTAGTAAGTGCTGCTCTAGGAATTACTTTAGGAATCTCTAAAAACAGTAATTCCAGCTGGTGTAGAGGTACATATTGGAAGGAAGGACTTCTGAAATGGGCCTTGAGCGTGAACAAAGAGGAAGACATCCCAGACAAAAGGGCTGGGGCTTTGTAAGAAGAGGGTGAATTTGTGATACTTTGCACACGTAGTGCCCCTGACCAGGCTCTCTTTGTTCTACCTTTAAGTCTCGTGTATATTTACTGAGTGCCTTATCTGTGGTTCAGATGATTGACTTCACAGTACTTGACACAGGAGATGGGTCTCCAAGCTCTCAAGTGTGGGATTTGCTCTTACGCCCCACTTGATGTCATAGTGACAGGGATGGCATCATCGAATCCTCAAGCAGGCAGGGACGGAGCTTATTTCAAGAGACAGGCTTGGGTGCACAGAATGCACAGAACTTCCAGACCCTTTCATAAGTGGAAGATTTTCTTTTCCTTCAGTGGTACCTGTAATAAATTTTGACAAAGGTAAAATTGTCTCCACTCACTGTCTCCACTCACCAAATGGCAATCAGCTATGAGTATCAACCCTCTTTTAAAAAGAAAAATCTAATTTAAATAATTACACATTAGTCTCTGGGTTAATGCAAATTATGGGATACACTACCAGGACTTTTGCTAAGAACACGTGAGACATTATTTGTAATACTCAGTACTCCCTGCTTTAAGCTCTTAATCCATTATGAGCTTTAATGAGATCAGCTGCGAATCTGGGACATTCTGGAGAGTTTGACACTGAGTCGAATGAGAGAAAAGTAGAATCAGAGAACTTGTAAAGCTGGAAAGGTCTTAGGAATGGCATTTTCTAAAGTTTTCAAACTTGTTTTTAACACAGAAACCCCTTTTTCAGACAGCAGCTTAAATGGACCCTGAGGTAGGAGCCTATTGCTTCTGTTATGCTTCTTTCTTGATAAAATATACCTAGATTTTCTTTGAGAAAATTTCTATTGTGGGGGATTGACCCCGATCCAGTCATTCCTGCTGCCCTTAACATTTGCAACCTGAGGCCAATGCTGGCACAGGAAGCATATTCAAGAAATACGAAGAAATGAGCCCCTAAGGTAAATATAATTAACCTGTGGAACAAGGTGTACCTGAAGCCAATTGTCCCTGGACTTCTTAGTTATGTAAATAAATAGATTATCTTTTATGCTTAAACCAGTTTGAGTAGGATTTTCTGTTACTTGAAAGTGAAAACAAGGTAAGAGAGACCCAAACTCAACAAGATAGAGTAGATAAAGCCTTACTCCTCTGGTTGAAGTAAGGATAGGAAACCTGGAGTCCCACTCACAATGTACTCCCACAATTTTCAGAAAGCTCTATCAACAACTCTATTCTCTAGTGCAATTCTTTTTGCAGGAGGACAAACCAAGTTCAAAGAAGAATACTAAAAACATTGACAGTACACTCAAAGAAATTAAAACATGAGTACAAGATTGTTTTTAAAAAACAAGTTTTAGCTACTGCTTAAATACTACAAAATATTTATTTAGGGAAATCACAATAATACAGTATACAAAATGACACTACGCAAGGCATCAATAATTACACCACAATAACTCATAATAACATTTCATAAAGTCCATAGAAAGAATGTTTGCTACCCTAATTATGCTTTTTATAAGCTTGTCAGAGAAATTTCTAGTTATGTTCTGATAAAAAATGCAATTTTCCTTTGGGAGCTAGCTTTATATTATGCCATTCATCTTTCCTCTTGAGCAGGTGGTATGCAGCTTCACAACTTTCTCTTGAAGATCATCAATTGCAAGATATATCCTTTTGATGAAATAAAAGAAATGCAACATGCAGATCAAAATTTGGTAGCACAATATAAAAGGCACATGGCAGACCATTGTGCCATAGTAGACTGGTAAAACATCACAATCTATAAAGGTCAGAAGACCTGACAAAGTTCACAAGTCAAAGAGAAGAGAAACTGGCCATAAATTTATAGTTAATGACTCATTGCTTCTTTAGTTTAAATAAAGTTACCTACATAGAGGAGCTAATTCCACAAGCCACCCTGCCTTTCTCTTTTCAGTGAGTGAAAAAAACAATCTAGTGGTTAGATAAACATATTCTAGACCAAAACTTGAAAGAACATCATTTCCTTTTGTCTCTTATCTAAAGATGAATCATTATATGACCCCTTTGTGAAGTTTAAGAACCATTTTATAGAAATGGTATATGATTAAGAACTTGGAACTCTACTCAGTAGGAAAATCTTTTAACCTTCTGTTTGATGAAATGGAGGTAGTACTAGCTAGAAATAGCTTATACATTCTGATTAAAAGGACTTTATTTTTGGTCATCTGTATGAGCCCTATTGTATCATTTTTTATTTCTTGTTTTCTCATCTAATATACTTGGGTAAAGGAAAGTTTTTTAAAAACTACATTTGCTATTAGTCAAAGTTGCTGAAGTATTTGAGGAACACTCCAAGGGCTGGGAGTTGGTAATTGATTCATTCACGAAAATCCAAGGAAATTATCTTGTCCTCATTTACCAAAAGAGTAATTTTGCTACTCAAACCTCTTCATCTTGTTTGGTCAGTGAAATCATCAATAACTAGTTATTAGAAATGTCAGTTGAGTAGGTTTTAGTAAAATTTGAGATTATGCAGTTTCTGTGAAACCAAGAGAGACATTGTAGGATCTAACATACCACAACAGTACGCTACAGGGTTATTTGCCTGAATTCTAACCTGCTTCTGTCACTTACTAATTATGTGAACTTGGACAAATGACTCATCTTTCTTCAAGTGACTTTCTTCGGTTTCTCATCTGTAAAATAAAGATACATGTAGTACTTATTTAATAGGGTTTTTGTAGAGATTAGATGGGTTAATATATATGTAAGTCTCTTAAGATGAGTCCTGGCATATGGTAAGCACTCGGTGTTAGACTTTATTAGCATATTTGGCTAGCGCAACTGATATAAGTAGGCAGCTTGTGCCATAAGTGGCTTCACCTTGAGAAAGATTGAGATAGAAAAACTTGATCTCATCAGCCAGGTAATTGGGAGGTTAGTATTTCAGGTCAGCCTGGATATTCACTGGCTGTGATAGGTGGAATCCTAAGATTCTCCCAAGATTTCTGCCCTGTTACGTGCAAGCCCTTTATAATCTCCTTCCCCTGAATGCAAGTAGAACCATGTATATAACGGAGTACCACACTTGTGATTAATCAGTTGACTCTGAGTTAACCAAAAGGAAGGTTATCCAGGAGGGTGTGACCTAATCAGAAAGCCCTTACAAAGGACTGGGTTCTTCCAGAAGCTAAAAAGGGTTGAAGTGTGGAAGGGTCTGTGGAAGAGTCCACATGGCAAGGAATTGAAGTGGTCTCTAAGAACTGAAAGCAGTCCCTGGACCACATACAGCAGAATAATGAGGGTCTTGGTCCTATACCATAGGAAACTAAATTCTGATAATAACCATATGAGTTTGAGAGGGTCCCCTTGCTCCAGAGGAAATCACGGCCCTGGCTGGTACCTTGATTTCATTTTTGTGATACACCAAGCAGAGAATGTGGCTGAGCTCTGGTCTGAATTCTTAGCTACAGAACTGTGATATAATAAATTGATGTCATTTTAAGCTACTACATTTGTGGTAAATTATTATATAGCAATAGCAAGGTAATACACTGCAAATGATTTGAATTTGTACCTCATTTGCTTGGCTCATAAAGGCTGGGAGGTTAGACAGTAAGAGTATATAGTCACCACGTTGCTTCTCACCTGCCCTTGTAAAAGAAGCAAAACTCAGGAGTCCTGTAGCACCAGAGGATGGCTCTGGCATGTGGGTTACTGTCATCCCCCAAATGCTTCTAGTTCTCTCAGTACAGTCCTCAGAAGACCCTTACTCTGCAACATCATCTCCTTTAGGCTTCTACATAATGGAAATGTAAAAACAAAACAAAACAAACAAAAAAAACAAGCAAAAAAACCTTTTTCTAATCACCTAATCTAACTTTGGCTTCCCAGAGATGCCCCTGACATTACCACTTACTTCCTTCATAACATACATCTATGATTATCTTGTTTGCTCTCTTCCTGGTCTATTATTGTACTCAAAGATTAGAAAGTAAGCAACATGAAAACAGGACCTTCTCTGTCTTGCTCACTGTTAATATCTCCAGAGCCCGGACAAATAAATGGCCAGCACCTAAGGAATGTTTGCGACATGGAAGTATTAGAAATTCAGCCAGTGCCACAAGAGCAAACACATAGCACTGTTACACATTCATATGCCAGGCATTCCTACATAACTTTATTAAAAGGTTTCTGTAGCACTTTGTTCATATTCTTGTTATAGGATTTTTGATGCTGTTTTATGAGATCCTGGAAGACAGAGACTGTATTTTTTTATCTGCGTGTTCTTAGTGCTAAATATAGTGGCTAGTGCATGGTTGAGGTTTAATAAATGTGGAATATCGTGGAGTTGATAAGTAAGCTATGAAAATTAAATTATCCCCAGTACGGCCACACAAATTTATATATAGATAGATAGATAGATAGATAGATAGATAGATAGATAGATAGATATTGATTTGAATAACTGTAATTCTTATTTTATGAACCATAGCAATTTTCCACTTTTTTCCTAACTCCTGAGGCTTTTACAAAAGTCTTTTTCCAGTATTCATCCCCTTTCCCACATTAACTCCCACATGGAGTTAGTTCCTCCAAAACTTGGCTAAATGATCTTTCCATCTAAGCTCAACCAGCCAAGAGTACAGATCAGCTCCCATAACAGGACATGGCATTTCAACAGCTTCAGCCTATCCATCATGTGTGATTTTACAACAGGTGCTCTTCCATGCCATGAGCTGGTTCTGACCACAGAGTGTCTCCTACAGCCATTCCATCCTGGTTGATGATGCCCCTACAGATAACTTCACCCAGCTATAGCTATCCTTCCCTATCTCCTCAACGCTACACTTCTCCTTTAGGTGAACTCTTTGTCCCTCTGCATGTAGACAAACCTGCACATAATACTCACTACCCGCCAGGCTTGAGTCTCTCCTACTCTTCACCTATTTTTCTTAAAGACTTTCCAGGCATCCCATTTTCCAGGAGAACTGTAGATGAACTGCAACCCAGAAGATGGAGTATTAGTCTCTTCCTCTGGGCTCCCAGAGCCCCCTGCACTTACTTCTTTCACAGCACTTAGAATACTGCTATCTAATGACTAGTTTTTATGTGTGTCTCCCTTCTTGAGTAAGCTCCTTGAGAGAGTGTTTTATTTCCATATACCCAGTTCCTATCATATTGCCTGTTACACGATTGGTTCCTTAAGAAATGTAGTTTGAACTGAAAAATAAAGAAATCTTAGTGAAGGTGCTGTAGGCAGAACAATGTCCTCCCCCAAAGATGTCCACATCTTAAATCTCAGGACCTGTGGTATGTGACTTTACATGGCAAAAAGACTTTACAGATATGGTTAAGGACTTTGAGATGAGATGATTCTGGATTATCCAAAAGTACTCATTGAAGTAACAATGAACACCTTTCCAATAGGGAGCTAGGAAGGTCAGAGTCACAGGAGATGTGGCAACAGAATCAGTTTGGAGGCATGGAACTGCTGGCTTTGAAAAGGGAAGTTTTGTGGAGCCAAGGATTTCAGGTATCTGCTAAAATCTGGAAAAGGCAAGGAAGCAGATTCTCCTGTAGATCCTCCAGAAGAAATGCAATTATTCTGACAAATTGATTTTCAGCCCAGTAAAACCCATTTTGGAAGTCTGACCCTCAGAATTAGCAGATAATAATTTTTTGTTGTTGTTTTAAGCCACAAAATTGGTGGTAATTTCTTACAGTGGCAGAAAGAAACTAAGAAATGAATGCATAGGGAGAGAACCATCTTACAAATCTCCTCTTAGTAAAAATCTGCTTGCATTGGTTGCTGTCTATTAGTCAGTGGTGTTAGGTCCTGCCAAGGATAGGAACCATGATTTTTATCTGTGTTAAAGCTCTCCCCATCATCTCCCTGGCCTCCTTCTCAATTTTGTGCTGAATGTGATATGGTTAAGTAGAAGCAGCATGGGCTTTAGGAGCAGAGAAACATGAATTCAGTCCTAGTACTTCTCAGCAGCATGCATTAGGACAAGTAACTCCATGCCTCTGATTCTATTTCTTCATCTAATTTTCAGCATTGTTACAAGGGTTAGACATCAAACAAAGAAATAACAACAAAAAAGTAATGTAATTGGCGGCAAACAAGGCAGCCTTCCAAGGTGGTGGGTGAAGTATTCAACACTAGAGTGTTTCTGCTCTAGACATCCATGAGATTATGTGATGGCAGGAGGTGTGGATAGTTACATTCCTTCTCCACGTTACAGAAGGAGAAGACTTGGTGCCATCAGGCCCAATCATGGAAGGAAGAAAGGAAGAGAAAAGATTGGCTGGGACAGGAAAGGTCGGAGAATGGCAGAAAGCAGCAAGTTCAGTGATGTGAACTTACCTAGAACTTCCAAACCTTCAGAAAAAAGTTCTAGCATATTTTTTATGGAAATTCATAAAGGCTGATTTCTGGAATCACTCTGATTTAGGGCAAAAAGAGAAGTCTCAGGTGGAGGGTGACCATGAGAGAGTAAGCTCCTGGGAATTAGCAAAAAATCAAGGGAGAACTTTGGATGTCCATGGACCATGTATTGAGAACTGATCCGAGCCTACCCATCATTCTCACAACCCAGGATAGGAGTGCCTGGCAAGGTACAGACACACAAACAAAAAAGAATTTCAGTGCTGGGGTGTTCTGCACAATTTCTCCTCCCATTTGAAAGGAATGATTTCCCAGTTTGTTTACATAGAGACACAGGGAACAGCTGATCTGAACTAACAGGAAAACAGTGGGGTTGGCAGGTGGTAGTAGCAATCAAGAGATCCATTGCCCCTCCAGGGCCAGGATTTATCCCCTTTCTTCTCAATCTCCTCTCTGCCCCCTGGGCCAGTGCTGTCTGCTGGGGAAGACTTAGTGCAAAAGAGCAGGTGGCTTCACAGGTCTCTCATTTAGGTAATGAGTTAGAACCTTTACCCAAAGCCAAGCCCAAGGATGCTTCCAGCTGCTACACACTGGAAGTTGACAGACAGCAACGTGTGTGTGTGTGTGTGTGTGTGTGTGTTGAGAGAGAAGCTGGAACATCTTCATAATAATCAACACATTCATAGCTGTTTCCTCCTGCTGCCCTTCTTTTTGTAAACCATAACAGTTTCTTGGATCACTTGATTCCTTTATGGGGTGATGAAAAGAAATCAAGCCTAACTTTAGGCAATAAACTACCTCTTCAAGTAATCAGCTTTATGCACAATTTTCAAGGAACTCCTCATTGCCTCTTCTGAACTGCTGTAGGAAAAGAATAGAAGGAGATAGGCAAAGACCAGCAATGTAGGGCGAGGTCCCTGGGTAAGCTCCTAAGCCTAGGGGAAGATTAAGGAATTGCATTCTGGGAACAAAGACAACTTTGACAACAGTCTGATAGTTTTCCTAAGGCAGGAAATGTGGTCATTACCAACCCAGAGCTGGAGGTGCAAACACAGTCTATATGTTTATATACCTTTCCCAGCTTGTGGACATTGTTTAAATGGGAAGGGAAGAAAGTGCAAGAAGGAAATCCTCTTCCTTTTGGCAAGACAGAACTTCACATGCTCGACCTACATCTTTCATCTCAAAGAGCAAGTGTCACCTCCTCTGTGTTGGGCGTCACCTGAGATAGTTCACAAGCCAGCATTGCCACCATTCATGGCAGTCATTCAACAGCCATTTATGGAACACTGACTACAGGACATTCACTACACTGGACGTCAGGGTTACAACAGATGAACAAGAAGTCAATATCCTTCCTTTCCCTCATAGAGCTCCTGGTCACTGTGTGTTTCAATTTGTCACACTCAGCATCACTGCCACCCCTCTTCTCATCTCTTACGGATATGCTGGAAATCTAATGGTGCTTACGAAGCATGTGGGAATAAACAAAAATTAACAACAACATAAAAATAAAATCTTAAAAAAATAAAAGAGTGGGGAAAAAAATCAACCAATAATTTCATTAACATGCAGATTTCCAGGTATATTTGCCATACTATGAATTAGAAAATCTTGAAACAGGTCCCAGGACTCAACATTTTCAAAATAATCTGGAAGATTCTGATGCAGGCATTTCATGGCTCACATTTTACAAACACAATCTTATGGTAAACTACTTCATGCATTTTTGTCACATTCATTGTGCTTTGAATGTCAGAGCAGCCCAAGAAAGTAAATAGGATAGGAATTATTATCTCCAATTTACGGATGAAGAAAAGAAATACATAAGAATGTCTATTCAACCTAATTTAATATAACTGGCATCTAATTTGTTCAAGCTCTGTGCTAGTAATTGTAGAGAATGAGACACTCAGTGGGTTTGCATTAGAAGGATGCAGAAGACAAGCACACAAACATTCCAGCTGCTTTACATTTGGTTCTTTCTGTAATTTACTTTAACATATATCAGTAAAAAAAAAAAAATATATATATATATCAGTAAATACATGCACTAAATGTATTATGTTCACTTTATTCTGTATCCTGAGGGTGATAAGTTCACTCATTTACTAGTTGGTTCACTCATTTTACCCAGTATTTATTGAGCAGTTATTACGTGTCTGGCATTGTTCCCAGTATTGGGGATACAGTAGTAAATAAAATACACAAAAACATCTGCCTTTGTGGAATTGATATTCTAGTGGGGAAAACAGAGACTAGAAAACCATACCTGAGGTGATTCTTTCATATTTGAAGGGACCTATCCAGCTCAACAGGCCGTATGGCCTATTTGATGATGAAGATTTATACAAGCGGCAGAGACTGGCTTTTGTCAAAATATTTCTTCCAGAAGTAAGATTGTCAGGGGGAAGATGCAGGATGCCCACCCACTCTAGTTGTCATAAACTGTTGTTTACCAAAATAACCTGACGTGTCAGTTTATAACAGACTGTCTCATTTCATCTTTTCCCGTAATATTGTAGTGTGCGTATTACCTCCATTTTACAGGTGTAAAGCTTCACAGGGTCAGCTAATTTCCTGATGCTCAGTGTGATTAAGTATTGAGCAGCAGAGCCAGTATTTAAATTGGTTTGTTGCCATAGCCTGTACAATTTCACCTTCCCATCCTGCTCAAAGGTCTTGGTGTCACAAATTCTGTATAAATTCATCTCTCAACACTTCCCAGTGACCCTGGGTTTCAGTTGGTCGTTCTCCTCCACACCAGCAATGTTCATCTCATCTTTGGATGTCATCCTCTCCTGCCTTCTGAAAAGTCAGTTCTCTTAAGAATTTTCCAATTTCAAGGGGTAATGATTATGCTCACTTCTCAGTTTATACTGAATCCCATGTACCCAAAATAAAAAACTGAAATTTTTCTTGAGATTAAGGAGTGAAATTTTTCCTACACTTTTCTAATACCCCACTGCATCTGATATGATACAATACATATGGAAGACATACAGTCTTTGTGGCTTTGGTAGAGAAATTTTAACTGTACCACTTAGAACATGGTGCCTGGCACATAATAGATGCTCAGTGAGTATTCCCTTTGGTAGATAGAATTTTCACAAGGTGCTGGATAATACAATGGATGTCTCTTTCAATTTAGATAATCAAATAGAAAATCAATGAATATTTAATATTTAAGATTCTTTGATTATGAACAGCTACTCATTTACTTATTCATTTTAATATAAGGCTTAGAGTTCTTAGAACAAGAGATTCATTTTCAAAACATTATGTATCTAAAAATCTGAGTCAGCAATGAGGTTATCTGAGGTCCAACTGGAGAAATATTTGTAGAGGGAGGTTCTGGATAGAGTAGGCAGGACTGGCATGGAATAACAGAATGTGGGAAAGGGAGTGTGTGGGCCAAGTTTTTATATGATAGGTTTTCTCTTTTATGTTATCACAAGTTAGAGGAAGAAGTGGTGAATGAATCATATATTAAGCTAAAAGGGGTTATTTAAGCAACCCTCGCTTACTTTAGAAACACAAAGCACATTTCACATATTGTCACTTCTCAACGATTAATGCACTCAACTAGTGCATTTATTTGATGACACTGAAACAGATTTGGCAAGTATTGATTAATTACATGCAAACGTGATAGAATCATAGCATTTAATATATGCATCTAAGTCTGTATAGATATGCAGACCTTGTTTTTCAAGTCCAATACTGAGATAAATGGTTCCAACAGACAATTTTATCAATTTATGAATTTCTTTAATGTGTTATAGTGCGAGTTTGTCACATTTAGGTATATGTATTTAAAAAGAACAAAATTATCTGAAATTTGGACTGTTGCTGATATGGGAAATATGTTCATTCTTAGTGAAAGGGAATGAAGGGGAAAGGAGAAAAAAATGAGTGGGAAATATCAGAAAGGGAAACAGAGCATGAAAGACTCCTAACTCTGGGAAACGAACTAGGGATGGTGTAAGGAGAGGTGGGCAGGGGGTGGGGGTGACTGGGTGACGGGCACTGAGGTGGGCACTTGACGGGATAAGCACTGGGTGATATTCTATATGTTGGCAAATTGAACACCAATAAAAAATAAATTTATTTAAAAAATGTTCACTCTGTGAACAAGTATGTATAATATAATTAGGGAAAGCAACTGTCTGAGCTTTATGTAGATTCATAGGATCAAAAACTTTATACCAGCGAAAACTTAAGAAGTGTGTGTGTGACACACATCCACGTATGTACACACACATGCATACATGTATGTTGAACTCCTAGAAATAGTGATTTCATGATGAAAGCATTTATGACTACATTGCTTATCTCCCTAAGCCTCAGGTTTTTTTTCTCTAAACATAGGGATAATCATAACTGCTCCTATCTCAAAGAGATGTCAGAATTAAATGATATGGCATATATGAAAATGTCTAGTTCAGGGGGGACATGAAATAAAGGTCATTTGCTCTTTTATCTTGCCTCTATTCCTACTTCTCATGAAACTAACCCTACACTATTCTCTTTGGAGAAGCCATAAGAAGTAGATAAAATCATACCTGCTATCAAAGACAATTTTGTTGGGGAATCAAATTATTTTTTAAGATATATATTTCCTTTTTTAAAAAAAGATTTTATTTATTTATTCATGAGAGACACAGAGAGAGAGAGAGAGGCAGAAACACAGGCAGAGGGAGAAGCAGGCTCCCTGCAAGCACCCCAATGTGGAACTCGATCCCGGATCCCGGGATCACACTCTGAGCCGAAGGCAGATGCTCAACTGCTGAGCCACCCAGGCATCCCATGGGGGAACCAAATTATTAACAAATAGATTAGAAAACTTTAAAAGAGAGGGTGTAGCAAAGCATTCACTTCTGTGCTTCATAAAGTGGAGGGTGAAGATTTTGAAAAGAACTGGTGAGGTTTCCCCACGATTTATGATGCTAGACTGTGACCAGCAAGAATTAGAGACAAGATCTTGAATGAGCCAGAAAATTCAGAATCCAGGTCATTGCTATACTGGAGAGGTGCCCTGAATGCAGGAAGTCCCCAAGGAACAATGATGCGCAGCAGGGAGGCAGGAGGAAAGACGAGGTACATGCTGGGGCCAGGCTATAACAGTCAGAGGAGAGGAACCAGAAAAGTATAGTAACAGGCGAGGAATCTTCCTTCTGAACCCAAGCTCCAGGACCCACTCAAGTCCTAAAGCTCACAGATGCTACCATACACCTGTTTGCCAAGCACAGGATAGGTAAGAAGCACCATGCATATCTCAATGACATGACAACAATATCCTGATCTAGTGGAGCAAGCACTGAACCAGAAGCCAGAGACCTTCTGATTACTAGAAGACCTAGCATCCAGCCCCCCTTCTACTTAACAGTTCTATAATATTAGGTAAATAAATTCCTTCAGTGCCCTGACTTGTAAAGGGGTGATGTTTGCTCTCTCTCTCTCTCTCTCTCTCTCTCTCATAGGTCATATGAGACCCAAAGGAAATAAATAGGAAGTAACATAAGTTTGTGGTCAAGGACACAGACTGCCTGGATTCAAATCCCAGATCCAGCACTTATAGCAGAATACGAATTTAGCAAGTATAGCTCTTTTCAGCGTCTTCATCTGGAAAATGGAATAATAAGATGCCTTTCTGATAGAGTTGCTTTGAGGATTAAGTGTTGCCAGCAATACATCTGAAGTGCTTGCAATAGAGCCTGGCTGTGTAGTAAATACTGAGTAAATGTAATGTGAGCTATGATTATTAATGAGAATTTGGTTTGTGAACAGGTGATGTGGGAAGCACAGAAAACTTAGCTTCAGCATCAGATCAACTTAAGCTCTGGTTCAAACTCCACCATTATGAGCTAGATGATTTGATGGAAATCACTTAATTCTTCTTAAATATTGATTTTTAAAATTTGCACACCAGGCATGGTAATTCACTGCTCAAAATATTCTTACGAAGATTTTGAAATAGCCTATATCAAACAAATATTTTCAATGAATGGTAATTATTATGTGTACATATAGGGTGATGGACATATCTAGAAAGAGTTGCTGTTAGAATTGATATTGCTGTCAAGTTCTTTCCTAAGCAAGATGTGACTTCCCAGGTGCTAAGACAGAGACATCTTGAGTTGCAAGCAAGGTGGACCAGCACACCTGAGAAACTGAGACCCTCATTTCAAGCAAACATAAATGCTGCTTCCTATAGAAAACTGGATCAGAACAGACTGAATCACACAATTCGTTCACTCCCAGTGGTTTGCATTTGTAATGGAATTTTGCCCAGCCCTCTCTCCTCTGTGGTCCCATGTGCCGGTGACACCAATGGGGAGAACATGAAATGTCCTGGGAGAAATGCCACAGGTAGCCTGAGGACATGAGCTCTGTGTTCTGTGAGCCTCAGACCTCAACAACACTGCCACTGTCCTTCCCAGAAAGGCTGGAAAGTGGACAAGGGCCAGCTGGACCCAACTGCCACAAAGCAGACTAAAGGGTTGCAAATGGGCCAGGAGGAAGGCTGGAAGATGGGTTGTTGAGAATGTGACTGGCAGTGTGCTCCCACAGTGCCCTTCAAAGTGCTGGACTCATTCCTGCTCTATGTTTGCCAAATACCCCAAGGAGCAAGCAACATACTTGTAACTCCCAGTAGGAAGTGCTGGCTCAGAGGAACCACAAAGAAGAAAAGGTGCCCAGCAATAATTAATTTCCCCCCTATGTGTCAAGTATTTTACCCCTTTACCCCATTTGGTCCTCATAACATGTCTGCCAAGTTCCAATCATTGCTCTATCATACATAGCCTGGTGCATTGTTGACCTTCAATAAGTGTTAGTTATCTTTATTATTGTTGTCATCATTATCCTTATTACAAATAAAGAGAATGAGGCTCATGGCAGTGAAGTCACTTGCCCAGGGTCATACGGTTGTTAGTGACAAAGCTAGGACTCAAACCCAATTGTCTACCTCCATATGCACCTGGCATCAAGGTCTACAGACAGTATTGCTTATTAGCCACCTTCCCTGCATCATGGGCCATACTAGGTGTAATACCAGAGAGACAGGAAATATCCACCACCCAAAAACTCCCCTGCAGTGTTTTTCAAACTATGAGTCGAGGCCTTCAGTGGTTCATGAAACCACTTTGAGGTCATCACAAATGCATTTTTAAGGATATTGAACAAAATTAAAGAGTACATCTTACATAATTCAACTAGGCATTTAATGATACAGTTGTTGTAAGCATGTGTAGAAACATATACATGCGTACTGGATCATGATGTACAAAATATATCTTATAAAGATCATCACAAGTGTTTGAAGGCCATCAATCTAGTACACATGCAAGAAGCAGACACAGAGGTTTATGTGATACAATTTCCTGCTTGTTAACTCTTCTCATTAGTCTCTTGGGGACTGTGTGGTGCCCTTCCTGGTACTCCAAAGCAAGGGAGGGATCATAATGGATCATAGGCTAGGACCTCATAGATGGGACTTCTGAAATCCACTGTAAACAGTTCAACTGAATCCAATAGCATGACATGAATTGAATTTTGAATCAAGTTGGTGTAAATCTAATTATTTTCATTCAGCATTCAACTAACATGATTTGAACCCCTCGGGGTACCAGTCAGTGCATTAGGCACTGAAATGGGGAAAGTTCCACAGATACACTATTGCCTTGCCCTTGTAAAGCTCAAAATTCCTTCCACAACCATGAGCTGAACATCTTCTATGTACTAGGACCTGAGCCAGGAGGTAGGTAGATCAGAGCCAGGCCAAGCTATGTTGAAGCCTAAGGAAAAATGAATTTTAATATAAGTTTTCAGTAGCTAATTTTTTCTAGAACATTAGAATGGTTGAAAAATCAAAACACAGGGATATTAAAACTCTCAAAATTATTTTATGTATTTCATTTATACCTCAAGCTGAATTTAGTATAATTTTACTTCCCTTGTTTTATTTATTTTTTTCTTCCCTCATTTTATTGGAAAAAAACTCATCAATAACATTTCAAAATCAATTTCTTACTTATCTCATTTTCAATTTGGGGAATTTCCATGTTTGACAACTTCCCTTAACCAAGCGATGATCCTACATAATTTTTAATTAACTTCAAGTTACTGGCTGTCTTTTTTTTTTTTTTTTTAGTTTTTTTTTTTTTTGAGCTCAATTTGCCAACATATAGCATAACACCCAGTGCTCATCCCGCCAAGTGCCCCACTCAGTGCCCGTCACCCAGTCACCCCAACCCCCTGCCCACCTCCCTTGTTCGTTTCTCAGAGTTAGGGGTCTCTCATGTTTTGTCACCCTCACTGATATTTTTACTCATTTTCTCTCCTTTCCCTTTATTCTCTTTCACTAATTTTTATATTCCCCAAATGAATGAGACCATATAATGTTTGTCCTTCTCCGATTGACTTATTTCACTCAGTATAATACCCTCCAGTTCCATCCACATCGAAGCAAATGGTAGGTATTTGTCGTTTCTAATGGCTGAGTAATATTCCATTGTATTGGCTGTCTTTATTTACAATTTTGGTATTATGTTCACCATGGAATGTTTGCATTAATTTTGAGTTCTTAACTAGTGCATTAAAATATTACTTATCTTTTTTATCTTTTTAATTTTTTTTAATATTAATTTGTCCCCTCTTCCACTAAATTTTGCAATCAGGCTAGTGACACAGTCAATTTACCCTAATCCTAACACTAAGGGATACATAAATTAAACCGGACAGAGCCTTTCTTTCTCAGCCTTTATTATCCAATAGGAAACTCAAACAAGGAGACACATACTAGCTAACACTTCCTGAGCATTTTTAAACTGTTGTTCTAATTACTTTACATGTATTAATTCATTTAATCCTTCCAACAATCCCAGAAGGTAGATAAAAAAAAAAGAAGAAGAAAAGAAAGAAAGAAAGAAAGAAAGAAAGAAAGAAAGAAAGAAAGAAAGAAGAAAGAAAGAAAGAAAGAAAGAAAGAAAGAAAGAAAGAAAGAAAGAAAGAAAGAAAGAAAGAAAGAAAAAAAAAAGAAAGAAAGAAAGAAAGAAAGAAAGAAAGAAAGAAAGAAAGAAAGAAAGAAAGAAAGAAAGAAAGAAAGAAAGAAAGAAAATTTAGTTGCAGAACAGTTAAGAAATTATTCCAAGGTCACACTGGTCTAAGAGATGGAGCCTTGTTTTGAACCCAGTCAGCCTGGCTCCAAAGCTTAATCTGTTAACCACTGAGTAGCCACTAGGTCGAGGCAGGTGATTGTGGCTTTCAACTTAAAGAATCACCTGCTCAGCTGGAGGAACAAAAGTAAACATGATGTCAACCTAAGGCTTTAAACCCAACTGTTAAAAAAAATAAAACAAAATGATTAATAATACTTTGAAAGCACTGGGTAATCTACCCTCAGATAATTTTATTTCCTTCTCTCAAAAGAATGATCTTCTCTCCCTGAGCCATATGCTTCTCATTCCCAAGGTAGCTAATAGCAGCCCTCTACAGATGTGTAAATTAATCATATGGTTTCCTTAGGGTGGCAATGTGGTATTGAATTGGCCCTTCATCCACAAGTAGCCACACTGAATGTAACTCATCACACAATACCCATGTTTCTTGCATATTTCATCTTAATGATTCATTCAATAAATATTTACTAAGCACCTCTTTTGGGTCATTTTCAGAATTCACAGTCTCGTTTTTAAAGAAATTATAAAATGTCTTTAAAGCATCCATCCAGAAGTCTATTTTATTCTGAATTTCTCTGAAGGGATAGATCTCTAAAGAGGAAGCAATACTAATATACAATATCCTCAAATATAAAACTACATATAACTCACATCTGTATTATGGTTCATAGGTTACAAAGTGCTTTCATGTACATTATTTCACTATTTCATTCCTCTGGAATGTCTCAGGAGATAAGTAAAATTAAAATAACACTAATTTAAAATACTCTAATTAAAGAAACTTAAAATGGTAAGTAAGCATTAGCAATAGATAAATCCTAATTGTTACCCCACTGAGGAAGAGAGTTTGAAAAAAATAGGTCATACATAATACTTTCCCTGATTAAGAAAGGAAGATAAAATGCTTAAGCCCTGCCAATAACCACTTGGGTGATGTCAGGTTAAGTCATTAGATTCTGTGTTTCAGTTTCCTTACCAATAAAGTGAGTGTTCAATCACATGCCAATTCATCTCAGAGAGTGATTGTGGGGATTGATAATGCATCCCTCCAGTAAATAGAGTGTTGATCTTTTCGTTTCAACGGCCCCCCAGGCTTAGCACAGTTCTTTGTGTGTGGAAGGCACTCAACATGTATGCTGATGGATGTTTGCGTGCAGAATGGATAGATGGATGGATGGATTGATAGACAAATAAATGACTAATTGAACTGACTTCCTCTGCCACTGGGGCCCTTTCAATGGATTTGTATAACCTTCCCATCACATGAAGCTAGTTGTGGGTACTAGCCCAATGATAGTATTTGCCCAGGGCCTTTGCACTTACTGTAACTACTGCCTGGGTTGCTTATCTACCAATTATTTGCCTTCCTTGTTTCTACTTGCCATTTGGATTTCAGTTCAAATGTATTCTCAGAAGGATATTTTCTGATTAACCCTTAATATTGCCGGCTCAGTCCTGTTTTATCATGTACCCTGCTTTATTATCTTCAGAGATCTTGGCACTCTAAAGTTCTTATAGATCTATGTTGATTTACATGTACATTATCTGTTTTGTCCCTTGAATGTAAGTTCCAATAAGGTAGTGAATTAGTGTTTCTTATTCACTTTTGAACCCTCCATTCATAATATAGTAGACAGTAGCACATAATGATTGGATTATGATGTTGGATGAACAAATGAATTAGCCTAGACCACCCTTCCAAGTGCCAGTCTAACTTAATTGTCCTTTTTAAAATGTTCTGGCTATTGGATCATCTGGCTTTATTCTATTGTCTGCAACATTTTCTTCAGGTCTGTTGCTGCATTTTAGAAAAGGCTTTGGTCTTTCTTATCAATCTTAACCAATGTGAATCCACCATTTACTAATTCCTAGAACTCTACAAATAAGAGAATTTTTCTCCTCATCATCTACCCCATGAAAGTCTCACTGGTCAGGCTTATTATTATATTTCCTGTTAAGAGAGGAGCTAGAAATAGATGGGTGGATGGATGAACAGATGCACAGGACAGACAGAAAAATGAATAATGCGTTTGAAAACATTTTCAAAGTTTTATGGCTTTCAAAGTTTTCACTAGCTGAGTATTTGTTAAGTTCTTTTATTTTATCTATGAAGATTTCTCCTCTGAAAAGTAAACTGTCATTATCCCAGGACCCAAGCACTACTCTGTTTTTACAAAGACTATACACAATTGTGTCTTCAATCACTATTTTAATCATCTGTGGTACATGTACAAGCTGAATTTCTCAGCTTGAATTCAGAAACAATCGACTGATTATGACAAAAATGCAAAAGTGAGCCTAAAAATCAAAATATTATTACTAAAAAAGCTTTACTGGAGGATGTGACATAGATATATCACGACAATGAGCTTTGTTACAGTTATCTACTGCTTCATAACACCCACCCCCAAAATCGGCAATTTAAAAGAACAAAAATCATTTAGTTTACTCATGAACCTCCAACCTGGGTAGGGCTTAGTGGGGTCAATTTGTCTCTGCTCCATGTGGCATCAGCTGAGGTGGCTCTTCTAGAGATAGAGGATCCATTATCTTGATGGCTCACTCACACAACTGGCAGGTTGGTCCTAGGTATTGACTGAGAGCTCAGCTGAGGCTGTCAGCTAGGAGTGTTGGGTCCTCTCCCTACGGAACTTCCTTATAACCTAGGACTGGGTTTCAAGAGAATAAAAAGAAGTACAAGAAGTTCTTTTGCTCAATCCACCACAGATGCTGCCCCTGTAGAAGTTAGGGAATGGAGGGACTGACTAGAGAGGAAGGGGGTGCTGATCTTATAACTCAGTCTGACCCAATGAAACACAAGGAAATCTTTGCCATATTTTCTAGGACAGAGAATATTCTCTTTTGTGGGACGTGGTAGTGTGAGCATGTGAGGCCTATAGCAGCGTCAGATTCTATGCTATTCTATCAGCATTAGAAGAAATAACCAAGAAATAAAGCCCACACACAGAAGAATCAGAGACAAAGATGATCCTACCAGTGTTATTCAACTGAATCAAACCATACCTAAAGCTGGTTCTACCCTTGGACTTTTACTTTGCACGTCCCAATAGCTTCCCTGTTATTTATAAGACACTGAGTTGGGACTTGATAATGATATATAAATTCTGTCTTGGAAATTCTCTTCTACCTGGGCCCTGCTTTCCAGGTACTCCAGTAACACCTGATTGAGGTCTGGGCAATTTTTCTCCCAGTCTTCTCCAGTTGTCTCCTCTTTAGTGAGCTTATCCCAGTGACTCCCACATCCAGGGCATTTCTCATCTCTCCCACTCAGCATCTTCCCTAACCAACACCCACATCTTTTCTGACCTGGTCACTCCTGTTCTTACATCCTTTTATTAATTCCCTGTTTTCTACTCTGTTAAATATAAAAGTCTTACTCTTGCCTTCTTGGCCTTCCATTTTACCTTCCCAACTTAAATCCCATGTACCTTATAATTCATCCAGACTGTATGACTCATTCTCTGAAAAAAAAAAAAATCCTCCTCTTTTTCTTTCTTTCTTTCTTTCTTTCTTTCTTTCTTTCTTTCTTTCTTTCTTTCTTCCTTTCTTTTTTTTTAAGATTTTATTTATTCATTCATGACAGACAAAGAGAGAGATAAAGAGAGGCAGAAGGAGAAGCAGACACCAGGCAGGGACCCCAATGTGGGACTCAATCCCAGGACTCCAGGATCACACCCTGGGCCAAAGGCAGGCGCTAAACTGCTGAGCCACCCAGGGATCTCAATTTTTCCTTATTTCTTGACTTTGCTTTTACCATTCCTTCCACAATGAAGATGGCCATCAATTATTTGATACTCTTCCCATTAAGAGAGGAAGTCTGCCTTGAACATAGCTGGTCATGATGACTTGATTAACCAATAAAATGTACCAGAAGTGCATTTCTGGGCAAGAAATGTTTAGTACTTCCAAGATAAGGTGATAAGGAGCTTTGCAGCTTGTGCCTGGACTTCTTAGATATATGCTCTCAGGGTGCTTTTTCTTAGAATGCTATTCTTCAAATCCCAGACACCATGCTGTCAGAAAGCCTGGGCCAGCCCTGCAGAATAGATGCAAATAGAAATAAATGCCCAGCCAGCCTTCAGCTGTTCCAGCCATCCCTGCCAAGATACCAGATGTGTGAGTGAAGCCATATTGGACCTGCTAGATTAGCCCATTCACAAGCTGATATCACTGAGCAATTTCAGCTGGTGCTGCTTAGAGCAGGATTGTACAGCTGAACTCCCTTAAATTCCAGGTGCATCAAATAGGTATCATCAAATGGCTACATTTTAAGCCAGTGAGTTTTGGAGGTAATTTGAACATAGCAATAAGGCCAGAGTAGGACCAGGTTCACCAAATAAATAACTCAGGTGGAAAAAATCCCACCTGAGAGTTAAAAAAGTTTATGGACAAGAAGTTTTCATTGAAACTAAATGGTACTAGACAGGTTTAAGGAATATTTCAAGCATGTGATCTCATTTATCTTGCGATCGATGAATGTATGGAGCTGGCAATAGAACATAATTATGTGGTAAAATGAGGAAACAGTATTACAGTGTTAGAAGTCCAGGAATGACTGTGAATGATAACGCCCTGAAAAGAGAAACCATCTGCCTCCAAATGACCCCACACCTAACAGACTCTTTCACAAAATGTAAAAGAGAGTCATTATTGTTTATTCCCCATGATAAACATTTTAAAATTACTTTTTATAAAAAAAGATTATTTTTCTCTTTCAGTGCTTCTAAGAAGGAAAAGATTATTCTAAGTTTCTCTCTAACGAAATTCTGCCTGCTGCTTATAATTTGCGATTGATTACAGAGTTTTACATGTTAAAATAGAGAATAATTTTGTCATATTTGAAAGGTGGCCAAGGTTGCATTATCTATTTCCCTTTACCATTATAAACAATCAACCAAAAGAAGAAAAAGAAGGAGGAAGAAGTAGAGGAGGAAGAGAAAGGTCATTCAAAGTGGAAATACTTGCTCACAAATAATATTGCATAATTCTCTGCAGTTTTTCAAACCTTTGTTGAGAAGGTAAACCTTGAACCACTTTAACTTTATTGTTCCCCACCATTTTCAGTGCAACACTACAGTAGTAAACCACAAGGCACAAAAGCAATTTCTAGCATAAAGATTGAGTACTATACAAAAACTCTAAACATGCCATGAATACTATTGTAGAAATAAGATAGCAGGATCTAAAATGTACATGTGCACACACATATCCATGTCAATATTCATCATTGTTGAAATCCTTTCGACTGATCTCAAAGTCTTCATTCACTCATTCATTCATTCATTCTTGTTCATTTAACAAATGCTGATTGTCTGCTACATGCCAAGCTCTGTGCTAAATGCTGAGAACACCATGATGAACAAGATGGAAGTTGACCCAATTTTAGATCCTAAAATCTAATGTGTAGATAGAAATTAAACAAATAATTAAGCAAATTTTGGTCATAAATTTTGTAGTTATTTGAGTGTGATTCATAAAAAAAATTTCTCAACCAAATTTATATATATAGCATATACTTATATATATATATATATATACAGCATCCAATATAGCATAGGATATTATAAGAAAAGCACCAGAACTAGATGATCAAGGAAGGCTTCCTTGGGCAGAATTACAGATTTCTCTTTGTAACATGTACTCTGTCTTCCTAACAGCCAGCAATTTCAATTCATTTCTTCTTTTTCCCCTTTTGCCTTCACTAGAGAGATTACAAATGTTAGATCTTCAGTCCGGGCCTCCTGTGCAGCTAGGGATGGCTATATGACTCAATTCCAGCCAAAAAAGATGTTAAGGGGCCTTTGCTAGAGTCCTATGGGAAATATTTTTTCTACTTTGTTATAGTAGATAGACACAAGAGGGGAGGGCTCCCTCTACTCTGGCATCCCCTTGTTTGCTGACTTTGAATTCAATTGCTGTAGGAGATCACCATTTTGCAGCTATGAACAAAAAGGAAGGAGAATTACATCAGTTGTGGCCTAGAGCCCTGATATTTTTGAGCCACTGAGCCAGCAATGGACATCTTGCCGTGTGCAATAATTATGTCTTAATTATTCTAGATTGGCTATTGTGTTACTTGGAGCTGAAACCATTCCTAGCTTCCAGCTTCCAGAAAAAAAGCGATAGTAAACTGATGCTTCTGAATTACTAAAATATCTACCCTATGCTTTAAGCAATCTTATTATATCTATTCTACAGTATGTGTTTCTCCGTATTTGTATATTGCCAATTATATAATTTTCTAAGTTCCTCTAATAAGCTATTGTCCTCCAAGGGCAGGATCATGGCATGGTATTCTTGGTTATCTCCAGGGCCTCGTCAAGTGCCAGGCAGTATTCAGTATATAACTAAGTCAGTAACTGCTCGGCAAATAACTGAATTAAATGAAGGTAGTAGTAATGGCACCACTGTTAGTGGTGGTGGTAGATGGGGTGCTGGTGCAGCCACAAAGATAGATTTTGGTGGCAGCATTTCTGACAGTAGGGATGGTGATTTTGTTGGTGGGGGTCAGGAGACGACGGGTTTGGTTAATGGTGGAGGTAGCCATGCTAGCAATTGTGGTAGTACTGTTGAGCCTGGATCGGAGGGAGAGGTGCTAAATTATCCAGGAGTGATATCATCTTGATAATGAGGGAAAACTCGGTGACAAACCTGATTTTCAGTCAATGGCACAGTTTGGAGGAGGAAACAGTCAATTTTCTTTATCCAATAGAGGGCACAGACCTGATGAATTAGACAGCAGAGGCTATTAGAAGAAATTTTGTCAACCACAGGAAAGATGGCCTCTGGAGAGTCCTTCTAGCTGATTCCCCAAATGCCTTTTTGCCCCAGGACTTATGTTTTTGAAGGAATTGAGCAACCAATATTAAAGAGAGATAAACAGTCACACCCAAAGTGACTTCCAGCTCCTCATTGTCTCATGCAAAGAAAAGAAATTCAAGGAAGAGGGTTCCTTCCAAAGAAAACATCCTGGCACCCAGGCAGCCTGCTCCTAGATCTCCAGTAGCCAGCAAGCTGACTCACTGACATTTGTACAGCTCTCTGAAGCCAATGAATTCTTATTAGAATAAGAACATTTCAGGCAGCAAGTTGCTGGGGCCAGAGGGGGTGGGGATGTGGAGGTTGCCCACATTGGTCACTTTCTAGAAAGCAGGTTCTGAGAATGGCTTTTTGTGTGCTAAGAATGAGATCTCACTCTTCCAACAGGATATGTTCTGCCCATAGCATACATAGGCTGAGGGAATTAAAATGCACTGGGTTTAGCTGGAAGCTTATTGTTACTAAGTCCACAAAAATTAGGTACTCATCAAGCTTATTTACTCTGCACTGTATTTAAACCACCTCCCTCCCGCCTTTGTTCTGTAAATAACTATTCCCAAATCCAGACTGCCTATCAAACAACAAACCAATGATTCAGTTAATAATTATAAACCCGAACAATTCAGCACACACCCACATACAAAGGAACTAGATATCACTTGCCTGAAATATTTGACAATCATACAGAAAAGCAAATGGGGCTACATGAACACAACAGTCATGTTGGGAGCCGCTGGAGAAGGGGTAGGAGAGGGAGGATTTTTGTTTTTTTGAATGAAACCTCGCCTAAGCGGTTCCAGTTGATTCTTTCCCACACAAGCTCAAGCCTACATCTCACTGAAGTATTAGATCCGTTCACTTCCTTGTGCTTTGCTCCAAGAATTAGTGAGTCATGTTTTGAGCACAAATTCTTAACATAGGTGCTACCGGGGAACAAAGGAAAACAAAACGCCTCATTCTCTTATTCATCCTTTGAAAGGAAACTCATGGCGGAAACATTTGTATAACATTCCATTTATATAACCAGAGAGCTATCAGCTGAAGGAAAGAACGTGCAGCTGAGGAAGGGGAACGTGTGTGTTTTCTTTTCACACGGCTGCACCCCTCCCAACCTAATCAGTTCCTAAGGCCCTATCACAGATCCCAGGCCCGCAAGGAGAGGTGAGGGCCCTCAAGGGAGGCAGTGAGGTGGACTCGGAAAGCAGCAAGAGAGCTGAAGTCGGGGTCAGCAGGGAGTAGGAAATGGTTCAGTGGAGTTTGCAAGCCTGGACTCCAGAGTCAGGCAGCCTGGGGGCCAAACCCTGCCCCCTTTTGTGTGGATCCCTGTGCAGGGTTCCTGACTGCCAAGGCTATGTGTCTCTGAGCAAAGAGGTTTAAAAACCTACCTTCTATATAATCTACATGAAAGTGTCTGATATGTAAACCAAGTTCAGGAAAGCCCCCTGAAGTCCAATTCGGGCTTCTCCTCTTGGACTGTCATTGTACTTCTAGTTTCAATCTCCTCACCTTTCTCTGGATCTCATATATTCAACCTGGATGGACTAAACACAGAAATGTTCTGAAATGGGAAGTCACTGGGAACCAGCCATAGTTCAGACATGAATCCTCAGTGTTATGGAGGCATTACTTGCTTTGTGACCTTACAAGGAAAAGTAATACAAATAAAAGTCCTTTGAACTTCTTATAACCTGTACATGTTGGAAATATTGGGGGGGGGGGGGAATTTATTTTATTTACCATCTTTGAGTCAGTTTATTACTGTGCAATTTTTCTTGAACCTTTTCATAGTGGATGATGTATCAGACAGGGCTCTAGATGCAGACAGGCAGCAGGGTTTTTTGTTTGTTTTTAAGATTAATTCATTTATTTTAGACAGAGCAGGGAGGAACAATCTTCAAGCAGACTCCTGGATGATCACAGAGCCCAACAAGGGGCTCGATCTCCCGACCCTGAGATCATGACCTGAGCGTGAAACCAAGAGTCAGATGCTCAACTGACTGAGCCACCCAGAGACCTGGGCAGGCTGGCTTTTAATTACATATTTTCCACTATGTGCCCTGGAGGAAATGAAGCAAACCCACTTTTTCCCTTCAGCGGGCTTGCCACAAAGAATGTCAATCTGCCAATCGTTGATCCTTTCATAGAAACTGTGTTTGCTCCTCTATCTTTTTGCTGTATTGTTTTCCTACATCATGAGTTTCATGTATTGTATGTGTCAGTTCTCATGTTCTCCCTCATGATTCATTTTACGATTCTTTTTCTAGATTCTTCATTGGAATCATTCATCTATTTTCAATAATAAAATAATTATAGTAGTTTGGGTTATACATGTCTAATTATAGGTTTACATCCAGTAGGTTTGGTAACAAGGTATCATCGTTTCATGATTCCTAGATAAGACTTAATTTCTATTTTTATTTCTTCTTTGCTCCCATGCTTATATTGCAAAAGATTCTATATTTTCCTAGTGGTTAAACTTTATTTTTTTTAAAGATTTTATTTATTTATTCATGACAGACAGAGAGAGAGAGGCAGAGACACAGGCAGAGGGAGAAGCAGGCTCCATGCAGGGGCCCAATGCGGGACTCAATACTGGGACTCCAGGATCACAACCTGGACCCAAGGCAGACACAACCACTGAGCCACCCAGGCATCCCTAGTGGTTAAACTTTAATAAAAAATTGAGTTGCTTTGTTTTTCTCCTTGTTGTGCATATGAACCTTCGGTCACTGATTCCTTGGTGTACTAAATTATGATCAGAGAGTGGCAACTTTGAAAAATATCTATTTGGAGGAATTTTTAAGGTATTAATTATGACCCACTACAGGTTAGGTTTTACAATTGATATTTCAATATAAGAGAATAATTAATATCCTCTATTTGTAGAATCCTTTCATGTATTAAATCAAACCCACTTGAATCACTCAAATTGTCTCTATATTCCTAGTATTTTTGTCAAATTTTTCTGTCACATTCTGAAACAGGTGGTTTACCTGTTTATATTGGCTTATATTTCTAGGACAGTTTTCTGTTTGAGACAAAAAGATTTATAATATCTTGGATTTCTCATCTCACTATTTCATAATAAGGTTTTGCTTGAATGCTTTGGACTTTGAATTTATCTTTACCTGATTGACCCTCTCTCTGAGCCTCACTTTACTCATCCATAAAATGGGACTAATGATGCTTACATTGCAGCGTTATAAAAATATACAATGAGAAAAACACTGTGAAGTGCCCAATTGAGTGGCCACCATGTAGTACACTTAACCCATTTTAGTTCTCTTTCTTCCCACCCTGTAAGTTCTCTGTCACACGATTCGAAGAATAAAATCTTGGAAATGGAAAAAGAATCACTTGATTTCCACTTAAGAGCCCTTAGAGACCAGGTCATTGGGATTCTTGTTTCTTAGTAACCACTGGGCTATGGGTTTGAAAGAGGAGTACAATATCATTCTAGACAGAAGTATGGAAAACTGGAGTTCTGAGCCAAATCGGAAGGTTTTCTGTGAAATAATATAGTCATTGTTCTCTACGGTCTTGTTCTAATAGGTCAAGGATGCACTGCTGTATCTGGGGTAGCTATGGATCATGGGATTTCCCCTTTACCACAAAAGAGATGACGTAGATATGAAATTCCAGGCCTCTTGCCAATCTTTTGCAATCCATGCTTCCTTTCTTCTCTCCACTGGTTTCTTCAGATTCCACCTCTCCAGCCCACCTGGCTTAGAGTACTGATGCTTTCCCAAGGCCTCCCTCTAAACTTCCCAGCAGCTCTGACTGTACCCAGGGAGGTAGACTCACTGTTCTAGAAAATGAACTAAAACCACACACAATGCTTATCAATATCCAAGAAATTCTTTTGAGTAACTTACCCAACACATGAACCTCTACGTTTTAAATTAGATGTCCTTGCTCATTGAATACACACATAGCTATTGCTCTCTCTCCTTTCCTTCTCCATAAGTATTTGACAAAATGTTTTCTTTTCCCTGTGACTTTAAATACCTCTACAAAGTGAAGTCTTTCAAGAAAAAACACATTGCTTAGTACAATAGGCACAACATTTGCTAAATAGTTCAATCAGCACCTGTGTATAGCACCACCCTCATTTTCACAAAAAGCCTGAGAGAAGATTACTGTGGGCACTTTTCTGAAGATGCAACTGAGCTTCAGAAAATTAACCCACTAGAGGTCTCACCTGGCAGATCTAGGAACCAAGCTCCTTTCTGTTAGGCTCAAACCCATACTTTTTCCATTGGCCTGTGCTACCCTCCTACAAAGCTCCCTTGGGCTTTAGTGGGGCACAAAACAAACATGGAGCTTTGCCTAAGTTTCCCCTAGTTAGAGTTGGTCAGGGAGCCACTTCTCCAGCAATATTAAGGTGGAGGGAATCCCCTATGTCCTCTAATCCCTTTAAGAAGGCCACTGATGGTCTTGGGAAAATTAATGAAGGGAAGCCTCACTAGAACAGAGCTGGGAGGTTTGGCAGTGGGGAGCTCTCATGCCCTACCACTTGTGGCCAATTGCAAACCCAGCAAGAAGAGAATGGAGTTTCCATGTGGTAAGTACTGAGCTATCCCAGCAGGAGGAAAATACTTTACCTCCTCACCTGGGCAACAGCCCAGCCAATGAGGGACAGTCACAACTCAGCCAACAAGTAGCCACTATGCTTCCAACTCCCAGTTTACTCCAGTGGACTTTCTATAACAGTTCCCAATTCCTTCCTCTCCTTTATGAAAGAGTATTCCTCTCCTTTGTTCAGGGGATTCGAATATGGTTCTGCCACAGTTTTCTTCTCTGGGACTGCAATTCTCTGCTATTCCCAAATAAACCCATCTTTTGCTGGTAAAATAACTGCAGTTTTATTTTTATTTTATTTTTTAATTAGCACCCACAATCAATTTTTGTAATCTAGAAAAAAATTTGTCTAACAGCAAGGCTGACAAAAATGAATAAAAATAATTTCAATTAATTCCAATTAACTAGTTGCATTATGCTATGCCAGAAGAACGAGTGCAGACCTATATAGAAATATGTAGGGAGAACCTGTATCTTTCTGCAACTGGCTTCTCTCTGCATTAGAGATACAAGATCCACAATAAACTATAAATTATGTAGGTGAGTTTATTTTTAAGGTTAGTGTTCTCGAATGCTCTTTTGGCCCAAATGGACATTTTGTGCTTTTTTTTTTTTTTTTTTTTGATATAAGGATTCACATCCTCAGAGGTTGGGTGTTATGTTTCAGATTCCTATTTTGTAGCTAACTGGTAGGAAGATATGTAGTAGGCAGTCTCCAAAGACGGCACTATCTATTCCTTCCTTTCCTATATATATATGTCATTCACCTATCAAAATGTGTAATCCATGTCCTATCCCCTTAAGCCTGAGTGGCATTAGTAGGAATAGTGCAACACGAGTTCCAGCCCTAATATTTAAGAAGACTGGCAGCTTTTGCTTTCATTCTTGAAGCCAGGAACCATATAAAAAATGAGATTATGTTGAGACTACTATGCTTTGAGAAAACTCAAGCTATCTATATGGAGAAGCTGCATGGAAGAGAACAAGACCCTGCACACTTGAATGAAGACTTCTCAGGTCTTCCAGCCCGGGCTGGACAACAGCTGAATACAGCCAAATGAATGACTCAGTTGACCGTATATGGAGCAAAAGAACCAGCCAGATGAGCCCAGGCAATCTGCAGAATCCTAAGAGATATTAAATCACTTTTGTTTTATTTATTCAGTTTGGGGATGTTCTATTACACGGCAATGGATAACCAAATGGATGTTTATGTCAAGAACAGACAGAGGGAAAACTTCCAATCTCCCACAATTTATCAATAGCCAGGACTTTGCAATTGTCCATCAAGAATCACCTGGAAACCTTTCTTTACCAGAGATACACAGGCCAGGTATAGATCTTTATGATGTAAACCTTAGACTTCTACATTTAAATGTTGTTCCATTCCCCAAATATGTATAATAAGCAATCATTGTAGTAACCCACAAATTCAAAGATTCATTTACTTTCAGAAGCTCTTCTTTTTAAATGTGAATTCCTTTTGGAAATGATAGATCAGATGGTCACAGGATTATATTCCTAATCAGACTGTTTTCCTTACTCCTGGCTAGGATTAGCAAATATAGAGTATAATACAACTAAAGATGGAGCATGTGCACACCTGAGCAAGGAGCTGTTGATTGAGGCCTCCCAAACTGCCATTTGAATAGTCTAGGGTCTGCTTGAGTCCAGTAAGTGCCCAGAAACCAGATGATGGGTACAGAGAAGGCAGTGGGAAATTGACAGTGCTGAGTACCCCTACTCTGATGGAATGTCCCTAAAAATCACCTCAAGGGTTATCTTTGGAGCTTGTTATTTAGAAACCTGAGAAATGAGTATGGACATTACCACAAGGGATGGTGGCCATGATCCATCCAGATAGTAACACCTGTGTTCACGCCTAATCTCCCAAGAGGCCAGAATATGGACTTGCCCTGTTCCCTTTGTCCTCATTATATAAATAAAATGTGTCTAAAAGATCAGTCCCTCAAGACTCAGGGTTCAGTACCAAAAACAGAGCTGAAGGGAGAAGGACAGTGTGGTAAAGTGGTAAATAGTAGGGGAAGCACCTGTGTCTTTCTTTTCCTTTCTCTGTTACTTCATGTTTCCCCCAAACCACCTCAGCATCTCCCCACAAAGCATCCCAGGCTGGCTGCTTCTCCCTGAGGAGCTGTGAGTCAGCTCCTCTGAATGCTTTTAATTTTCACTCTTCTTTCGTCCCACTCATTCTGTACCAAGACACACCTGGTGGTTTCGTGCCCCCAAAAGAAAGGAAGTGAAAGGCCATGCATTTCCTACAAAGCTCAGCCTTCCTTTCTTGATGTGAAGAAAAAAGTAAATCTATAATTCCTGAAACTTCTTTATTTCCTGTATTGCTGAGTCAGTAAGAAGACAATTCACAAATGCTCAGCACCTACTACGTACTAATTGCATTACCTACCTCATCACACTGAATCCTCATGTCCTTCCTTCTTGAGATAGTCTTTTATTATCCCACTTTATAGATTAAGATACTGAGGCAAAGAGTTTTGAAATTACTTAGGAAGTAATGGAGATAAGATTAGAGCCCTGGGTAGACTGAACTAAATCCTGTTTTTTAGCCTACAAAGTATCCCTATCAAAAAAAATTTTTTTAATCCATTTTTTCAGAGTGTAGGGTGAAGATTTTTCATCAGGTCACTTTTGGCATCACACAACACAGCCTAATGACCTACTCTTCCAAGTGTGGTTCATGATCTAGCAGCATCAGCCTCACCTGGGAGGTGAGTGGTCCTCTGAATAGAGGTGAGTGGTCCTCTATTCAAGAGTGGTCCACTGACTGGCCTCATGACATCACCTGGGAGCTTTTAGAAATGCAACATCTCAGCCCACCCCTTACCCCCTACCTACTGCATTTTAACATGATCCCCAGGTAACTTAGTATGCACATTAAAGTTTGAGAACCACTGACCTGAATTAGAGTGCTCTAATTATTTGAACTTGGTATGTCACCGAACCTCAATTCTAGACACAAGGCTACTCAAATACTTGAATTCCTAGAGCCATCAAATCTCACAACAGGAGGACCTTGCAACCCCAGAGGCAAAGTAGCCAATCTTAGACATCCCAGTAAATTAGTGGCAGCGTCAAACCTAAAATAAGTCCTTACCAGATGCCCAATTCCTGTCATTTATTAAACTGTCATGTATTAAGCTTGTGTCTGTCATCACCTTGCTAAGTTTGGAGAATTCAGAGACAGTAAGAACAATCTGTGTCCTCAAAGAACTCATGGTCCATTGGGGAGACAGTGATAAAGCAATGTGGCAGTGCAGTAATATAGAGGAGTACAAGGTATTATAAAGCCACCATGGAGAGACACTTCGCCCTCCCCACCTCCTTCAGGAAGCCTGCACGAAGTGCTCCCTTCCCAAATCCATGGACCATACTACTTTATGAGTACTTAATTTATCTATTCTGTCCCCTTCACCATTCCCCCTGAATAGGGCCTTTCTGCCACTCAAATGTCTATGCTTTCCTTCAAAATTTTTCCTTTCTGCCCTCCCTGCTCCACAAATTCCCCTTTATCTCCACATCCACAACACTTACTTACCTCAGTTCCCAAACCTGTGTATTCAAATCACCTGAGGAGGTTTTTTTTTTTTTTTTAATGTTCCATAACAGCCCCCCAGGCTATGGAGATGATGCTAGGGCATTCACATTTTTCATGGCATCCCACATAATTCCAATATACAACAAGGGTCAAGGAGAGAGCCTGTTTTGCACCACACACTTGACACTTAATCCTGGTACCTTGCATTACAGAGAGATGCAGGTTTACAAAATGCCTCCATGCCCATCATCTCCTTTGGTCCCCATGTCAAATGTACCCCCTGTAAAATGGCAAGTGAGACACGATTATCCCATTTCACAGATAGGAAAACTGAGTTGTAGGTGAAGCAGTGTGCCCAAGTTGCACAGATCTTGGACCTACACCTTCTGACTTGTCCTGTGCTGTTTGAAAATAGATATACACACATAGTTAGGATGAAGGATAAGCCATGCCTTTTTCTTTCAATGCCCCTACCCCAGGGCTACCACATGTCAGTTCCTCAGGACAGAGCTAATGGGTCTATTCCAACTACTCATCAGACACATGTATCACTTCAAGAGTTCACAGGTTTCCCTGAGAAAGAGGAACTAGGAGTCAGTGTAAATCAGAAGCCATATGACCAGACACACTTGAGTGAACTCTGTGAGAAAAGGGAAGGATGCAAATAGCCTGAGGTATTGGAACTTTCCTCAAAATCAATCAGGAGTCACGTTCTGATTAGAAGGGCAGATAGCAGGATCATGAGGACTGAAATGTTCTAGAGTTTCATTTCTTTCTGCCCAGCCGCCACCTGCAATTCTGGTTTACCAGTACTCTTGTGAATGAGCCCCTTCTTACCTGACCCTTCTTAAAAAGCAAACACGGAAACATTTGTTAAGCTCCTCTCTCTCTATTTCTGAAGCAGCCAGGAAGTAGGATGGATTAAAAGAAGCCTCAATAAACATGAACTTGGGAAGGAAGGATTTTTGAGAGGGGATGGGTAAAAAAAAAAAAAAAAATCTTTTACTTTTATTTTTTTTCTGTGTTTGTTGTTGCTTTTGTTGTTTAAATGACTTCACTAGGCTTCCTTCATGCTCTGCTTTACAAAAAGATTCACCTTCTTGGGAATGTGTTCTATGCATATTTCATTCCTCCTTTCTTAGGAAGAATTTTTAGTTCTCAGAAAAGAGCAAGACAGAAGGAATGGCAAGGGGCAGGCAGCATGTGAGGAAGGAGACCCCAAGAGGGGTGCACAGGAGGGCTGCCATCACATAATCTGCAGGGCAGCATTTCTGGGGCAGCCAGAAGGTTATTCCTGAGAGGAGCATGTTTTAAACCAGCAGAAAGCAAATGCTGCTTCAAAAAGAAGCATCTCAGGCTGTAGCCTTCCTGGATCACAGGAGCCTTGTCATTTCTCAGAGTAGCACTGCTTCAGCACACCTAGGCTGCAGCGCTAGCACACGGATGTCAGAAGGTGCTGGGTCTTCATTTTCATAAATAAGTGAACCCTCACAGGCCTTTGGAATCTGATTATATTTGGAACAAAACTTCTAAATATAGGGCCATTATCTGAAACCATGTGACCAACCCCCATCTCCTAACCTAATTTTTTCAACTGGGGAATGGCAAGCTTCCAGGGCAGTGACTACAGCTGGAAGCTGGGAATTCCACAAATATTCTGGGTTCTATTTGTTGTCTGGGGGGAAAGTGGGAACAAGTGACTTTCTCTTGATTTCATAAACCCATACTTTCACTTTTATCTGGAAAAATTCTCCCTTTGTTGTGTTGTGTATCATTTTTCTTGAACAGGACAACGTCCTATTCTCAGAGTAAAGCTTAATACGCACATCCATCTTTTGTGTCACTAGCTGGTGGAAAGGTTCGTTTCTGTCTTAGAGAACTGACCCATCCCCAGCCTGATTTTTTTTAAGTTAAGGAATGAGCTTCCCTCCATTAATTCCCCAGAAATTGATTTGCTAGTGTGACTACCTCCAGAGTAACTTGGTCAAAAGGTCAGATGTCTTTCTTGTTCTTATAAAGCTGTCAGTCTAATGGGTAGGAAGATGTTAATAAATACTCACAGTGTAAGTAACCTCAATTGCATTGAGGTAAGTGCCTCGGAAAAGAGGACTGTGATGACCTAAGTCTGGTTCACAGCATAAGCTGGAGATTCAAGAGGGACTTTTCTGAGGAAATGATATTGCAAATGAGACATCACAGGTAACAATGGGATAATGAAGAGAAGTCAGGACGGCAATGTTCTAGGCAATAGAAATGGCCAGTGTGAATGCCCTGAAAGGAGGCCAGCCCCTGCCACCATGCTCTACCCACATATTAGAGGCAGCAGAGTTAATGCAAAGTGAACCACACAAGGCATGTGATGGGAACACAGAGCAGGGACAGCAGGTCCAAGGCTTCCTGCAGCAGCCACACCTGAAGGGGGAGAATCACCAAGGTGAAGAGAAGTGGCAAGGGAAGGAAGTGAACTAGGCTGACCTGGTGAGAACCTGCTGCTGGGGTAGTGGGGGCAGAGACGAGGGACCACCACTTGGAGACGTGGACTGAGTGGGGTACACTGCAGAGTTAACAAGGAGAGGGATAAGGATGGATTGGCATTTCCTGTTGGTTCAGGGGGCAAATCTGGAAACAGAGACTCCTGTTAAAAGGCTATGAAGAGCCCAGATGCCCACCAACAGATGAATGGATAAAGGAGATGTGGTATACATACAATGGAATACTACTCAACCATCAAAAAAATGAAATCTTGTCATTTGCAACGACGTGGATGGAACTAGAGGATATTATGCTAAGCAAAATAAGTCAATCAGAGAAAGACAATTATCATATGATCTCACTCATATGTGGAATTTAAGAAACAAACAAGATCATAGAGGAAGAGAGGAAAAAATAAGATGAAATCAGAGAGGGAGATGAACCATAAGAAACTCTTAATCATAGGAAACAAACTGAGGGTTCCTGGAGAGGAGGGGAGGTGGGGGATGGGGTAAATGGGTGATGGACATTAAGAAGGACACGTGAGCACTGGGAGTTATATAAGACTGATGAATCACTGACCTCTACCTCTGAAACCAGTAATACATTATATGTTAATTAATTGAATTTAAATAAAATAAAGCATAAAAATTGTAAAAAAAATAATAAAAAATAAAATATGAAAGTAAAAAAAAAAAGAGGCTATGGAAGAAATACCATCTCAGACTTTTCCAGGTTTAAAAGCATAGCTTTAAAAAACTCTTTCTTTTTGAGATTTCTTGAACCTGTGTTTTACCTGCATTATTATGGGCTAAGTTCTTTTTTACTTTTCCTTTCTACAGGTCTCCTGTGCCCCGCTAACGGTGGCCAGGCCCTCTATTCCCTGTGAGTTGCAGCTAAATAGTGAGGTAGTTGTGAGCAGATGAATCTGCAGTTGGAGGAAGAGTGCAAGTTACGAAGGCTTGCCCAGAAAGAAAGGCAAATGGTCAGATTCCCCCTTGTACCTGGGCAGCTGAAAACTTCTGGAGAAAATCCATGGAGTCTAGGTGTCTGGCCCTCACAAACTGCACAGGCATAAATCAGCAATAAGTCATCTTCCCTCACAACGTCCCTCTGCAACCTCATGTCTCTTCTGTTGACAAGGTTACCACGAATTGTCCTGGATTTATGAAAGAATCTTTCTAATGATAAGATACAATCAAACAATTTTCCCTCTCAATATTCTGTAATATAACCTCATCATCAGGAAATCACTATCCAAACCCCCAGCCAAGCCTTTTAGGATCTGACTCCTGACTACTTTTCCATTCACATCTTCTTAAAAAAAAAAAAAAAAAAAAAAAAAAATTACTTTCCGACCTTTTTCTCTTGGAGCATTTCTGCTTTTACCATGCTATATTATTTTTTTTCCCCAAACACGGCAAGCTCTCTCACCCCTAATCACTTACACATGCTCTTTGCCATGCCCATCCCACTCCTTTCCTCCATTGATGTCACTCTTTGCCTGGAAAAGTCCTGCTCGTCCTTAGGTCAGATGTCACCTTCCTCAAATTCCTCTAGTCACCCTTAGAGGCTCCTTTTCCAGGACGAGAGCAAACCCGATTAAAGCAATGTCATGTTGTAATGGAATCAGGGGAAGATGCACGTGTTATGGGACATGAAGCCTAATGTAGCTTTATGGGGTTTTCTTTAAGGAAAAGCACAGAAAATTCCTATGACAAAGTTAGACACAGCTTATTTGGGTGAAAATATCTTCCTACTGCAAATTTTATAAGCACATATGGGCCATGTGAACCTCTTACTAGGACTGTAGAAGTGGTCTGTGTGTGAGAGGGGCCCTGAATCTGCTTTCATGAGCTGCACTATCAATCTACCTCTGACTGTAATTGTCATCTATCATGCCTGTCTCCCCATGAGACTGTGAGTTCCTTAGGGTCAGGGACCATGTCTTCTCTCTCTGAGTTAATTATTTTTAAGAGGCCAGCTTTATTCCAAGTCACATTTTATAACCTCATATGTCTCTTCTCTGGATTCTGCATTGTCTGAGAATTATACTTGGTTTGGATTGAAGTTAATTTTTTTCTAGAAGTAAAATCTACATAAGAGGTACAAAACGGATATTCAAAAGTTAACATCTGTGGGGCAGAATTGAGAATGCCTGTGGGAAAAAAAGGGGGGGGCATGTGAAAACTATCACTGTTCCTAAGAAGGGAATGCATTAGAACCTTTCTTCTCATCATAAAGACTCAAAAATATCAGCCATTGACTATCAGCTTGTGGCCCAGCAACTATTCATGGAGCATGTCACTTTCTGGATTATGGTAACTAGTTTTCTGTACAACAGTTGGAAAACATTTTCTATAAAGAACAAGATAGTGAACATTTTCTTCTTTGCAGGCCATATAGTTTCCATTGCAAAAACAGCCATAGACAATATGTAAATAGGCATGACTGTGCTTTAATAAAACTTTTTTGACAAGAGCAGGTGGCAGTGGGCTCAATTTGGCCCATGGGCTATAGTTTGCTGACCCCTGTTCCCCAGGTTCAGTAAAAAGCATGTGATAGGTATTAACTCTAGGGCTATTCTATTTTGGAGAGGAATGCATCAAGTAAAACCAACTTGCGTACATCTCTTTCCATGCTAGTTGATTTCTTGCAGTTCAGAAACATAGTAAGTCCATCAACAACTCTTTCTTAAGAGTCTGCTAAGCACTAGACCCTCTGCTAGCCTTAGAGAATCCGTGGGAACAAGATCAATGGGGCATCTTCCTGTCCAGTCTGTGAGCAGGAATGTGTTCATTGTTCATCATGTGCCAGGCTCTGTGTGAGGGCCGTGGAATCCATTGCTGAGCAAGATTGATGGTGCATCCATCCCTCCATCAGTCCGTTTATCCACCCATCTACTCAACAAGCAGCTAATGAATTTCTACTCTTACAAGATAAGCTGGCAGAACTCTGCATAATTTATCAGCAACCAGGCCATGGCTCCTGCCTCCAAGTTGCTTACCATCTAGGGAGGAGATAAGCCATGTGCATTAATATCCAGGGTCTGAGGTACAGAGAGAAATGTGCTACAAGAAAAGTACAGATGGAGGGCTGTGGGTGCTCAGAGCTAAGCAGGATGATTTCCAGCTGGAAGAGGTTGGGAAGGTTGACAAGATGACATCTACTTTCCTGTTAACCCTTTAAAGTGACACATGAGCCTGTGCAAAGATTACAAACAGATTCTGAGAAGACACTACTCTTTTGTACACGCTCGCAGCCCTCAGGTTCCACTGGGACAAGCCTTGCACCACTCAGGGAATTCAGTTTCCGAGACTGGCTCTTCTCCTCTCCCATCAAAATGACCCTACCTCTCAGTTTGCTTACTTGTGAGGAATTTCCCTATTTGCAGGCTCTTGAGTTATGCATCAAAAGGAGTTGTTATTATGCAAAAGGATGATAATAATAATTCTCACAACTCTATGATGTTGTATCTATTTTGTAGATAGAGAAGTTGAGGTCAAAGGGATAAATTAGCTTACTGAGCAACACAAAAGAAAGAGAAGCAAGCCCAGAACCTATGCCTTTTGACTCTCAGATGGCTCTCTCTTTAACAGACTATTTAGTGGCCAGTCTCCAGATAAATAAGCTGGAGTTCATCTTGACTCCTGTGATCTTCTTCCATTCAGACCAGCTCCCTGCTGGACATTTCTTTCTCCACTATATTTCTTGGAGATATAGCTCTGCTTCACCCCTTCAGCCACCACACCAGGCTGAGCTCCACTGAGCTCATTGTTCATTGGGTCAACCAGCATTTATCCTCTGCCCCCAGGGAGTTCACACTCTATTATTAGGGCCTTGAAATTGGCCTTCCCACCTCCTTCCTGCCCCTTTCCAATCTATCAATCAGACAACATTAATAAGCCTTTCCTTAGTTTAATTTAAGACACATTCACTGATTATCTCCCTTCTTTTTTATTTTTTTAAAGTTTTTTTTTTAAAGATTTTATTTATTTATTCATGAGAGATGCAGAGAGAAAGGCAGAGACATAGAGGAAGAAGCAGGGTCCCTATGAGGACTCCCATGCAGGACTCAATCCAGAACCCCGGAATCACACCCTGAGCCAAAGGCAGATGCTCAACCACTGAGCCACCCAGGTGTCCCTGATTATCTCCCTTCTGTCAGGCTCTGTTCTAGGTCCTAAGGAAGGAAAATTAAAAATTTATAGATTTCATAGTTTACAGAACATTTGGGGTTAGGTCACAAATACTGAGGACAAATAGCAAATCTCAGTTGAATTGGCAGTAAGGAATCTAGACAAAAGAAACATTCCAGAACCAGGAAGAAAGAAAAGATGGGTTTTCTGAAAGAGTATTGACTTATCAATGAAGAAGATTTGTGCGACTTTCATCAGCTCCAGACCTTGTAACATACACCAGCCAACAGTGGGAGAGGAAAGGGAGAAAAAGCATCTCACTCCCAGTTCCAGAGTGAGGATAGCTACTGCATAGCTGCAGAAGGGCTCAGAACCTAAGTGGATGGGGTCTGCCCTGTCTAAGCCCAGGACTTTAATGCCCTTGATCATCCTCTGTATTCAGAGGCTGCTCAACCAAAATGGTTGGTTATGATAATTAAAATGCTTTTCCAAATAAGAGCAGTTCCAAGAAAGCAGGTTGCCTTCTGGGAGAACTCTAGTAGTCATTTCATGATTGATTGGAAATATCTGTAAATACGTGTGTCCTGAGAGGTGAATGAGAAATGTGTGTTGCTATTTTCTCCCTGATGAGTCCATTTGTCCCAATAGAACAGTTTGGCAGAGAGGGGCATGGAGGAAAGACCAGTGGCTGGTGATGTGGGAAGCTCCACTGTGAATGGACCTCATGGTGCTGGGATTGAGGGGTTTGGGGAAGTGGAGAAAGCACAGCTGGAAGGCACTGTGGAAGGAGAGTAAACATAATACATGCTTTTAGGTCATGGAGCTGGTTTTTGGTAGAAAGTAAGTTGAGAAAAATAGAAATCAATGTTACCAAGTTTGAACTTTATCTTCCTAAAAACAGTGCTTCTGTGGGTAGAGTTCTTAAGCAGGAGTAATGAATCATAGTGACATCCCTTGTGTCACCCCTTGGGAAAATATCTCTGCCTACACTGAGGTTTCCACAGATTCTCTTTTGACATTCAGAGAGTAAAGAAGAGGAAGAGGGAAATACCCTTCCCCTCCATTATGCTCTCAAGCCAGAAACCCACTTTGGAGGCCACAGTCAATGACGAACACACTCATGCAAATTCTGAGCTTGCTTTCGTGCTCTGTTTCTTCACCAGCTATGCAGCTAAGCAGAATGGAACAAGAAATAGTGTCTTGGGAGAAATAAGATTGCTAGATTAGATATAGGCCACCTTTACATAAAGAAAAAAAAAGTGAAACTATGGCACTGCTGCAAAAAGTCTATTGAAATTATTGTAGAATTTTGTGTGAGACTGAAGAGGCTAGTTAAGACAGGGTGGGGGGAGTGCCTGAGTATGAATATCTTTGGTGACAGATGGTTCTAGAATTAAAGTGCAGCGCCAAGGTCAACAAACCATGGATGTGGGCCAGAGACCTGGTTTTGTTTTGTTTTGTTGTGTTGTGTTGTGTTTTGGTTTGTTTTATGGCCCTTGAACTAAGAATAGTTTTTGTATTTTTAAATGGCTGCATTTTAAATGATTATGTGAACACCTACCTAGTAGCCTGGATTTTGCCTGTTGGGCCACGGAATCTAAAATAATTACCATTCTGGCCCTTTCAAAGTTTGCTGACCACTGGCATATTGGATAAGAATATATAAGCTTTGGGGTCAGAGAGATCTGGATTTGAATTCTGCCCAGACGTGTCATTTCATTCATTTGACACATACTTCTTAAATATTTATTCGTTTTCTCTCTTGCCTCCCAAGATGCCATCCTCTCCTGATTTTCCCCCTTTGTCACTCACCACTTCGTCATGATCTCCTTCACCAGTTGCTCCTAATCTTTCTGACCTCTTAACACTGGGTCCAGGGCTCAGACCTTAGACTCCTTCCCTTTCTTATCTGTTCTCACCATGCATTTGGAATCATTCTTTCCCACTGCATTAACCTGTAAGCTGATGACTTCTAAGTTTTTATTTCTAGCCCTCCAACTCCACAGTCATAAAGGCAAGTGTCTCCTTTATATGTCCCCTTGACATTTAATGAATATCTCTGGCTTACCACATGCAAAACTGAACTCCTGATCTTCTTCCCCAAACCTGTTGTTCCTATAATCTTCCTTCTATTAGGAAGTGGTAACTCCATCATCCTAGTCATGTCAACTGAAGCAATCATTTAACCTTTCTGAATTTCAGTTTCTTCATTTATAAAGTGATCATTGCACCCATCTCAAAGTCAGTGTGAAGATCAAATGGGATAATATGATGTAAATGCTTCTCAGAGTACCTGCCACAGTTAGCATTCCATAAGGATGATTCAAGTATGGCCTTGGAGTTCTTTCATCCTAATGTCTTTTACATCCATCTTTTCTTTCTTTCTCTTTTAGATCCCAATTATCTTATCCTGAGACCATGACAAAAGTTTCTTAACTGGTAGCCTTGGCTTAGTAGTAAAGTAGTAGTCATAGATAATATGATTCTCTCCATTTAAAGATAAAGAAAATGAAAATCATCCAAATATGACCTAGATCTCTCAGCTTAGAAAGCAACTAAGTGAAACCCAGGCCAAGTAAAAAGCCAGTTTTCTGTATTCTCTAGTATTTACCAGTTTCATCCTCTGGAATGCAGCTTTTACTCTGCTTATTGCCAGGTGAAGAGCAGAACCTAAGAGGATAATATGATAACCAAAGAAGGCAACTGAAAAATGGAAAACAAGAGAAGGTGTTCCTAAACTGGAGAGGTATGTCAGAACCTTCTGGGGTTTTTTATGCAAATTCCTGAGCCTTGCCCTAGAGCAACTCTAACAAAATTTCCATGGATAGGGCTCAGGAATGCATATTTTTAAAGAAATTTTATTTATTTATTTATTTATTTATTTATTTATTTATTTATTTGAGAAAAAGAGAGCAGGGAGGAGGATCAGAGGGACAGATGGACAAGCAGACTCCCTGCTGAGCGAGGAGCCCAAAGTGGGGCCAGAACCCAGGACTCTGAGATCATGACCTGAGCTGAAGTCAAGACTCTAAACCATTAAGCCACCTAGGTGTCCCTGGAATGCATATTTTTTAAAAAAGCTTCAAAGGCAGTTTTGAATAGTCAGATTTGAGTAGCCTTGCTCCAAAACTCTGGCAGATTTCACAATATTTAAAGCCAATAAATATGATCTCATAATCTAAAACACCAAAAGGCCAGCAAAAACTCAACCACTCTAATATATAAATGGGCAAAGGGCATGAAAAGAGAATTCATAAAAGAGGAAGCAAGATGGCTAATAGAAATATTTTAAGTTGTCAGACCTATCGTATTCTAATGAGTGCCAACTTTTAAGAATGAATGGCATGCCATTTTTTGTACCTATCAAATTAACTTTTTTTTTTATGCAAGTGAAGATGTGATAAGATGAGCACTTTTTTGAGCTAATGGGAAAATAAGTACTGGAATTACCACTTTAAAAAGCAATTCAGAAATATGTATCAAATTGTTGTAAGTCATCTTTAATTCAGAAATTCTTCTCATATGAATGTATATCCAATGAAATAATCCAAAAAAAATGTGGAAGATATTTTACATGTAAAATATATTTATAACAATCTCATTTGCAAAAGCAAAATAAATGAAAGCCCAAATGTTCAACAATAGGAAAAGTGAAATATTTAGCACTATTATATTAGCAAGCAGTTATCCAATCTTTCAGAATATATGATTTCATTTTACTAGAATATTAAAAAATATATAGGCCAGGGAGGAAAAAGGCTGAGTGTCCTTAAACAGTGTTAACAAGAGTCTGTGAGTAGGACATATTATTCTCTCCATCTCATTATGTTAAAGCAAAAATTATGCTAATTCCATGACTCAGATTATTCTGCTCATCTTCTTAAAAGACCCTACACAGATTTCTACACTAGGAAAACATTTTTATTTTAAGAACTAATGTAGCTCCTTTGTCTCTTACCCAGGCTGTACCCCATTTGCCCATTTTATTTACTAATATACATTACTTTTACCTTAGCACTTACTTGCTATTCAAAATTATTTGTTGGTGCATTTATGGTTCCTACTAGACAATGAGATGTTTGAAGGTAATATTTGGGAGTCCCAGATGCCTAAAATTGCTTCTTGATAGACTCCATGGATGACAAAGAAAGTCCAAAGTGAAATTCACATTTAGTGTCTCTAATTCCATCAAAAAGAATGTTGTCAAAGACTTTTGGTTTCTTAGGATGTAGAATGTGGGAGAGAGTGGCACTGCTGTGGGTACTACAAACACAGTGCCAAGCAATCTGCAAATTCACAAAATTTTTTGAACCAATCAGAGTACTGAGTTTATAGGACAACCAGCTAGCCCTAAATCAAAAGATACATGCCTTCAAGAAGAGCCAGGGTTGAGCACTTACTTATGGTAGATGCTACAGGAACCATAAAAGCTGTTAATAAGAATTCAGCTAAAAATTTTTAACACATTGCTAAAAACCACACTGGGGTAACATGAGATTATAGAACGCCTGGCACCATGGGAATTTCCACCCACTCACTGGCTCTTCTCAACAGACAATAGACAACAGACCTCAGTGGGTGCTCACAGGAATGACTGGAGGCAAGGTGTGAAACCTAAGGGACTCTCCCTCCTGACATAGGTCTCAGAGAGTGGGCCAGCAGCCACCGTGGGAAAGTCATGAGCCCTACCTGGATCCTTCTACACTCTCCTACACAACAAAAGCTTTAAGCTTATAGGTAAGGAGCAACAAATAATTATGGCCCTGGGCAAGTAGTGAAAACCCATTGCAGCTAGGAAAAGGAAGCAGAAAAAAAAAATCAAAGTATTAAAAGATGGCTTGATGACAACACCCAGATTTTGTAAGTAGGAGAGAAGCCTCCCAACTTTAAAAGCTAAAGGTCCATTATTCAAATTAAGCCATGTAGAGAAGCATAAAATGTACAACAGATAAAAGGAGAGCAAGTATGGACAAAAACTCTATTGATTTATCCTCAGACTTTACAGGGGACCTGAGGTACCACTAGGAGATAGATGTTTAGGACTCCACTACACATGCTTTAGAACTACCAGATAATGAGGTCTGACTAGGATGTGACCACTAGCTAAACTTTCTTTTTTTAATTTAAATTCAGTGTAACTAACACATACTGTATTATTAGTTTCAGAGGTAAAATTTAGTGATTCATTAGTTGTACACAATACCCAATGCTCATTATTTCAAGTGCCTTCCTTAAGGCCCATCACCCAATTACCCCATCTCCTACTCACCTCACCTCCAGAAACCCTCAGTTTGTTTCTTAGAGTTAAGTCTATTACTATTTGCCACCCTCTCTGTTTTTATATTATTTTCTTTTTCCTTCCCTTCCCCATGTTCTTCTGTTTTGTTTCTTAAATTCCACATATGAATGAAATCATGTGGAATTTGTCCTTTTCTGACTGACTTATTTCACTTCTAGTTCCATCCACATCGTCGTAAATGGCAAGATTTCATTCTTTTTGATAGCTGAGTAATATTCCATTGTGTGTGTGTGTGTGTGTGTATACACACACACACACACACACATACCTATATACTACCTCTTCTTTATCCATTCAACTGTCAATGGACATCTGGGCTCTTTCCATAGTTTGGCTATTGCGGATATTGCTGCTATAAACATTGGGATGCATGTGCCCCTTCAAATCTATATCTTTGTATCCTTTGGGTAAATGTCTATTAGCACAATTCCTGGGTCATAAGGTAGTTCTATTTTTTACTTTTTGAGGAACCTCCAAACTATTTTCCAGAGTGGCTGCAACAGTTTGCATTCCCACCAGCAGTGTAAGAGGATTCCCCTTTTGTCGCATCTTCGCCATCTGTTGTTTACTGAGTTGTTAATTTTAGCCATTCTGACCAGTATGGGGTGATATCCCATTGTAGTTTTGATTTGTTTCCCTGATGCCAAGTGATGTGGAGCATTTTTTCATGTGTCTCTTTACCATTTATAGGTCTTCTTTGGAGAAGTGTCTGTTCATGTCTTCTGTCCATTTTTTGAGTGGATTTTTTTGTTTTTTGGGTATTGAGCTTGATAAGTTCTTTATAGATATTGGATGCTAGCCCATTATCTAATAAGGCATTTGTAAATATCTTCTCCCATTCCATAGGTTGCCTTTTAGTTTTGTTGACTGTTTCCTTTCCTGTGCAAAAGCTTTTTATCTTGTTAAAGTCCCCTGTAGTTCATTTTTGTTTTGGTTTCTATTGCCTTTGGAGATGTGTCTAGCAAGAAGTTGCTGCAGCTGAAGTGAAAGAGGTTGCTGGCTGGCTTCTTCTCTAGGATTTTGCTTTCTAACATAGATTGGCAACTATCATTCATTACTCCTCTGGCTGCCATGCCCTAACTCTTAAAACTTCTGTAGGTTTTGTTTTATAAGGCAGGATGGGCTCTGGAGTAAGTCTTCCTGTGTCCAAATCCCTCTTTATAATTACAAAGTTTATAATGTTCTTTATCCATTCATCTGTGGGTGGACATCTGGGCTACAATGGAATATTACTCAGCCATCAATAAGGATGAAATCTTACCATTTATATTGATGTGGATGGAACTGGAGGGTATTATGCTGAGCAAGATAAGTTAATTAGAGAAAGATAATTATCATATGGTTTAGCTCATATGTGGAATATAAGAAACAGCACAGAGTATCATAGTAGAAGGGAGGGAAAATAGAATGGGAAGAAATCAGAGAGTGAGACAAACCATGAGAGACTCTTAAGTATGGGAAAGAAACAGGGTTGCTGTAGGGGAGGGGAGAGGGGGGATGGGTAACTGAGTGATGGGCACATGATGTAATGAGCAGTGGGTATTATATGCAACTGATGAATTACTTAATTCTACATCTGAAACTAATGATGTACTTTATGTTGGGTAGTTGAATTTCAAATTAAAAAAGGAAAAGAAAGAAAAGCTTATAATCTTGGGTAAAATCCATAACTTTTCTTTTTTTACTTTTAAGCAATCTGTACACCCAACATGGGGCTCAAATTCACAACCCTGAGATCAAGAGTTGCATGCTCTATCGGCTGAGCCAGCCAGGCACCCCAGGGCAAATTCCATAACTTTTCTAAGTCTCTGTATCTCGATCTATAAAATGGGGATGCTAATAGCATCTACCACAAAATATTTTTTTCAGTGACAAAGAAATGAGTGGATATATATGAAGCATTTAGAACAGTATCTGACACACAGTAAACACATAATAAATGTCAGCCATTATTTTTCCTAGACATCAGCAGCTTTTGGGGCTACATAGAGCAAAGACTTTGGACCTAGGTTGACTTGATAGTAGTTCACTGCCAGTTAGTAGCTCTGTAATCATAGGCAACTTACAGCAAGATTCTCACTTCATTGTCTTTATTATTTATCCCACTTTCATTGATTGAATACCATGTATTATGCATTCTTCCTGCTTCTTTTTGTACAAAATTGATATCGAAGATTAAAGATTATAAAGCTAAAGGATGCAAATAAGTCACTTAGTAGCAAATTAATGGATGCCAAAGAAATTAATATTGCCTAATTTCTCTCTGGATTCAAGGTCTGAAAGTGTACTTTCAGAATATTTTCCGTATTTCTATATCCCTTGATTTTATAACAACCTGAGATATAGTTAGCGCTAATAACTACTTGCTATAAAAATGTAGTGGTCAAAAAAAAAAATGTAGTGGTCATACAAATTGTGATAATAGCCCAAATGGGAATTGTGATGTTCTTTGTGGGGCCCAATAAACTGTGGCATATCAACTCATAGCAAATTAGAAATAGGGCTCTTTGATGCATATTGTGGTTCTTTATATCTCAAAACCTAGCACCATGTCTACATTTTTCTATTACACCTATTACCATCCATTCATTTGGATATGGACCAGCTAACAGGAAAGTCAAAGTAGACTTGAGAAAAAAAAAAGGTAAGAGAGAAAAATTATAAATTAAAAAAAATTCTATTTTGTCTATTCTCTTTTCTGTGAATTGGAGAAAGATCATACTGGTTAGGTATAGTCAAGGACCACTCAAAGTGACTTTTCAAAGAACGTATTCTATAAGGATGGAGTTTGAGAATCACTGTTGGATGGATCTGAATCAAGCAATTTCTAGGATCTGGTTGGCAACAATGAGTCTGTCTCATTTGTGAAATCACATAGTTGAAACCAAAAAAAAAAAAAAGAGAGAGAGAGAGAGAGAGATTGTGCTTTCTATAGCCACCCCCACCCCAACACACAAATCCATTTAAAGTAACTATTTCTTATCCTTTAGGCTTCTCCTTGTTCTCCAGGCTATCTATTTGGCCAGTCCCCACCACCTGACTATTTCTGATCATTGAAGGACCACGACAGGCTTAAAATGCAAACCTCCATATCTTATGATATTTTTCTACCTTCATGCCTTATGAAAAAAATGCAACTTTTACAATATTACCTGGGGTTCCTTGGGATATCTCATTCTATCTCTCATACTAATTGCTTTATGTGTGCCAATTGTTGAGATTTTGAGAAAGATATTTTAATAGGCCAATAATCTTTAAGAGGCATACTAAGAGACCAGGCATCCCCAGAAATGCCATGTGTTCACCCTCCTACGTGGGCAGTTTAGAACATGCTATTCTTTCTATTTGTCATGTCCCATCTGACCTCTCTGTGCTGCTTTGTCTGTGACCTCTGTGGTAGGGAAAGTAAAAAGCCACCAAAGATAGTCAAATCATAAACCCAACAACCTATGAATATGTTAACTAATATGCTAAAGGACAGTTTCAAGGGTGATTAAATGATGAATCTTGAGATGGAGAGGGTGTCCTGGATTACCCAGGTGGACTGAATATAATCCCACAAGATTTGTGACGGAAGAGAAAGGAAAGAGAATGTCAGAGATGATGGGGTCAGTTAGGATGAGGCAACGAAGATGGAAGAGAGATCACACCAGGAGCCAATGACTGTAGGCAGCTTCTAGAAGTCAGAAAAATACAAGGAAACACATTCTCCCCTAGAGCCTCCGGAAGGAACACCACTCTGCCAACACCTTGATTTTAGCCCAGTGAGACTCATTGCAAATTTCTGATCTCCAGAACTGTATGTAATAAATTTGTGCTTCCTTAAGCCAAGTTTGTGATAATTTGTCACAGCACCACCAGAAAACTAACACAACTTCCAAGAAACTGATTGTCTTAATGAAGATTTCAGTGTGATGATTTTTCATCTTGCTCAACTGTCAATTGGCCTATAACTACTAGTTCTAGATAAAATAAGGGCTTAGTAAATTAATAATGATTAACAAATGAATAAATGTATGGATGATTCACTGAACATTTCTTGCAAGCATTTAATTAAGGAGAAGATGGTACATTAGACAGAGCTACAGACTCAGGTCAGAAGCCAGGATTAGTTTTAGCTCTTCTGCCTGGATGTAGATAAATCACTTCACCTCTCTGAATCTCAGCTTCTTAACCTGAGAAAAGAAACCCAAGATATTTTTTTGGTTCCCAAGCTAACGCTCAGCCATAAGATTGTGTGACCATATGCCAGGAAATTTTTGGAAGACGTGCCTGAACTGCATCGGGGGTTGGACTGATGACCTTACAGGTCTCATCTAGCACAAAGATTCTATGACACAAACACAGCAGGACACATCTTGTGTAGAAAGTAACTCTAAGACAACTGATTTTTCAGAGCCTCCTGGGGGGAGGGGAAGTCCTGTGAGAGCAAACAAAGGCATCAGTAGCTTTGGGTCAAACTCTGCTTCTGATTCAGGCCAAAGGCAACTTGAATGCCACAAAGAACATCAAAGGGCAGAATCTGGCCCTGGAACAAGAAGACGGATGGAGGGGAAGTCATGATCTGCAGTAAAACAAATAAATAACCTTTAAAATCACATCTGCAGACGGTCTAACATTTTTAAATGCTTTCCAATAAGCTTCCCTGGTAGCTTGCCACAAAGCCTGTCCAAGAGGATTTACAACAGATGGAGGCAGGGAATTGCAACCCATCCCTGATGCTGCTACTAACCATTTGGATGACCTTGGGTACATCATTTCACCTCCGTGGCCTATAAGTTTCTCATTTCAAAGTGAGAGGACAGAATTAGATGACTTCTGACCTCCCCTCTAGCTTCAAAATCTTACCACCTCAGCCCAAGCATTGATCATGGATTCTCAAAAGCAGTGGTTAGTTTTATGTTAAAAAGCAGACATTTACAGGATTCTGCAGAGGAACCCAAATTTAAATTTAAATCCTAGCCTTGGAGAAGGAAGGATAAGGAAAGAAGAAAGAAGAAAACATGGAGGGTTACAGAAACTGATGTTTTTTCTCCTTAAACCATTTCTTCATCATTTCCCCTTGTTGATACAACTGCTCAAAATCATCCATAACCAACATCCTTGTAAATGACCCCACTCTAGCTAAAGATGTGTAGGTCAGGCTTAGAGCTGTTGCTATCTTTCTGTGCTTAGGCAGATCTGCAGGCTTGGGCCTCCCAGACATGAAACCCAAATCCCAAGATAATACTTAGGACACTTAATCTTCTTTTGTCCTCTGCTTTCCAGTATAAGAATCCAGCAAGATGGAGCACTGAGCTATCTCCCAGATTCCCCATTTTAGGGCAGGTCTTGAAATAGTTTATGATGTAACTGTTTCCATTGCATTTCTTTCCTCAGACCCCTTCCTATATAAGTCAAAGTTGTGAGAACAGGAACTTTTAGTTTTCTGAGAAAGGCCCAAATGAAAATCAAAAAGGGGGAATGGTTTACATTTACCAGATGTTAAAAGGTATTCTGAATTTGAACTTCAATAAGTTTTAAGTTTTACCAAGACCTATTTTCCATCTGCTCCCCACCCACTATATAAATACAGAGACAACTATGCCCACAGGATCCTTTTGAATTTCTAGACCTTGGATATATTTACCAAGGAGGAATGGAAGAGAATTATCAAGACAATAATGTGTATTCCAATAGCTAATTAGAAATAATTTCATCTATTTGCAGAATGTGTTAAATCAGTGTTTTCCAGAGTATGGTCACATATATGGGTGTATACAATATATAATATACAAAACAATTTAAAGTAGAACATGTGTGTGATACACTGACTGTTCTTACCACTTGCTCATGGGCATCTCTGTTCTTAGAGTCTTGTTCCAAGAAGAGAGTCTGTGAAATTTAATGTGATGAGGACATATGTTCCATCACCTCAATGATCTGCCCACTTCCAAATGCGTCTCCTACCTTACCTGGCAGCAGCATCACCATGGCAACTCCCATCCCTCAAGTCCTAATCAACATCCCTCATCACTTATGGTCAGCATCCCTTCCCTTAACTTTTTCAACACTCCTGTGTTCCCAAAACAGCTTTATGTCTCCTCAAGTTCCCCCAATCCCTCAACCCCAACCATTATATGACCTCCTTAAACCAAACCTTTCTCTAAACCCCTAGTTCTTCTTTCTCACTCCCAGGCTCTCCCTACCAATGGTGCCTTATCCTACCACTCATCATACTTCTCAGTCTCTATTTCTTCCTACCTCAGACCTCCCTTTCAAGTTAGATTTCTCTTCCAATGGGTGAATCCATTGCCTTGGGTCTTCCTCTCTTTCACTCATTCTATTTTTTGATCCACCACCCTGCAAACTCATGCTCAAGCCTGAGACTCACTCCTGTCTGTTCCTCCCTAGCATATACATTGAGCAACTCTCACTCTCTGAGCTAGGATTCTTCCTAGATTTCTCTTGATTTTATTTCCTTTCCTTTAATTTCACTTTATAAATAAATTTATTTATATTTTAAAAGTAAGTTGGTTTAAAGAAAAAATATCTACTAAATACTAAATAATAGTGCACAATAATATAGAGAAGTCCCAAATTTTGATGATTATAAATGAATGACAGCTTGACAAAGGCTACAGTAGAATTTACAGGATATTTTCCCACATATTTTTTTTCATTTGTCCTTGTGACATCCAGTAACAGCAGAGAGGATACGAGAAATTAACCCACTGTTGAGACAAGGAAGCAAAGACTGAGGGCAGTTGAATGAATTACTCAAGGTCAACAACAAGTAGCTGGTAGACCAAGGACTAATATGAGAGCCCACTGACTTCAGATCCCCTGCTGTTTGCACTTCCTGACAGTGACACTCTTCCCTTGCATATACACTTAAATATGAATCCTTCTTAATTCAAAATGCACAATGGAGACCTTAGGAAAGGGTACTTGCCAGGAGTAAAATGAAGAGGAATTTTTAAAAATTTATCTCAGGTACTTTGAATGCATGTCAAATTAAGAAAAAGTATGATCTATAGCCAAGGAAAAGACAACAAATCACTGGAATATAAATAAGGTTCCCTTACAGAAAGTGACAGAAATATGGAACACAAATATAACTCAAGGAAAATGATATAAGACTCTTGCATTTTCAAATATCAGATGTTCGAAAAGAGAAGTTGCCAAAAGATGGGTAATGCAGATTGTGAATGGAGTCAGTTTCCAGGAACATCATGGACAGGACCATCACTATGTTCTAAGAACATCCCACACACCAGGCTCCAATACATACTGAGATGGCAGGGTGATGGGGAGAGGGGAATGGGGTGAATCAGGCATTGACTGGGCTTTAAGCACTTATTTCAGCAGTGGATTTGGACCCAGGGGAGAGTGGGCTTGAACAGAAATGGCCTTAGACAAAAGCATGGTGCTAAACCTGAACTTTTGGAATTTCTTCAGGTATGATGGTGAAGAGTACAGGTGAGGTAGGCAGAACTGACTCAGGTTTAAATCTCAGCCCTCTCACCTACTTGTTGGGTATATTAGCAATGTCTAACATCTCTGTCTTCTTTCTTCACCTTTAAGAAGGTGGCAAGTACAGTATCTGTCTCCTAGAGTTGGTGTGAGAAAGGGATGAGATAATTCTCCTAAGAATATTAGCACAGAAAAAGTCCACTTAGCTGCAATAAAGGAATAAAACAATCACCTAAAAAGGATAAAGAATTAGAATGACCTCAGGCTTAAGAACAACATTCAAGACTGCAAGACAATGCAATAATACCCTCAAAAACCAGAACAAATATGGTTTCCAACCTAGAATATCACAACCCTCTAAATTATCAGTCAAGTGCATGAGGAGATAAAGATATTTTTAAACATTCAAGATCCCAAAAATGTTGCCTACCAGACAGCTTGACTCAGAGAGCTGTTGGAAGCCATACTCCATCAAAGTAAGGGAGTCAGACAGGGAAAAGATCCAGGAAACACGAGATCCAACTTAGCAGAGAAAAGGAGGTAATTCCAAGATGCTGCTAAAGACAAGCTCCAAGGTCACCATGGTGCAGCCAGTATGGAGAGCAACAAGATGAAACCGAAGCAAGAGAAAGAGGACTCTAGGAGAATGTTTCCAAGGGAGAAAAAAAATAAACAAAACAAACAAACAAAAAAGACAACCGACAGATTACTTCATACATTTCACAATAATATGCAGAGTTTTGCCACCTGGAAGAAAGTTTGTAGATGCATTTGTGATAGTTACATGGAATAAATGAAAAAGTAGGGCAATTTTTATCTCCCAAAATATGTACCAAAATGGGAAAAAGAAAACGAAAGAAAAAAATACCATAATAACATACTATGTGGCTCAGCCACAAGGAATATATCATATATACAAATTTAAACACTGAATATTGATAGAGCAGAACCAGGGAGAGGAGAAGTGTTTACGGTTGGTATGGAAGAGATCTAATTCCTTATCTTCCAAATAGGAAGCCAAAGACACATATCCAAAAATGTAAATCAAGCAATTATAAAATGAACATGTTATAAGGAAATGAGATAAATAGAAGAACTGGTCAGATGATTTTAAAAATTGTGGCCTCTGGGTTTTATAATAAACCTTATAGTATTACATGAATTTTTAAATTCTATACATGCATTGTTTGAATTTTTTAAAGAAAATGAAAAATAGCCTAATAGAGTTTCTGGCATAGAGAAAATAACATCTAAATATTAACTATTTTTATTGTTGTTAATATTTTTCAGGAGATAAGTCCCAGAATTAGCTGGGCATTGTCAGGCAAATTAATAATCCAGAATCTAGTATTTACCAGGCTTTTTGTAAACTGTAAGAAAACAGAGACCATGTTTCTCCTCCTTTAGCTTTACCACTATTTCCTACCCCACTCCAATATAGTAGAGAGCTAGTACAAATAGATAATCAAAACGTAGTCATGGAATAAATGAACAAAAGAACAAATGAATGAAAAACACAATATTCAATTGCTAATGTGGGGTTAACTGAGTCAATAAGTACAGAAAATAAACTTGATTCTGATGAGATCTTAATTCACTCACTTATGGACCAAGCGCAAGAGTCAAAGATAATTGTAATTCTCTTACTTAACACTTAATTTCAATGAGCATTGTAATTCATATATTATGTCCCACCAATTTGTCTTCAATCACTCCCCAGCCCCTAGAATTTCAAATTTCCAAGAAGTTATTTTCTAGATACCTGGAATGGGACAATGCCAAGAAGAGTGGGCAGATAGAAATATATATAAACAATTCAAAACTATCTAAAAAGAAAAATGAAACACAGTTTCAGCTCTCACGAATATGATAAACAGGGCCTGCAACATTTCCCAGAAACATCCTCCAAGGGAAAAGGACACTAGGACATTCCCAGTCCACTACGTGCAGTACTGTGTCACAGACTGACAAATATGACATCCTGGAACTCTCTTGTTGTCTGCAGAAGTCATAAAGACACCAGGTGGGAGCTTTGGCACAAACTAGCTTTCTAAAGCATGTATCTTATAAAAATCAGAGTTTAATTCATGTGTTAGATAATTTCTGCCTTCCCTTTAAGATCTATTCTCCACACATTTTTTTCATCCTGCTAACCTGGCCAATACGGATGCAAGCTCTTCACCATCTGGCTTCCGGTTGTGAGATGCAAGAGGTCAGGGGACAGAGGAAGTATGTTTGGCTGTTGATTCCCAGCCTCCATCCCACATACATCCACTTTTCTCTGCTCCATTGGCTCTATTCCTTTGCTGAAGCAAGCTTCTATACTTAGATCTTCTTTCTGGGTTCAGGTAATTGCTTCTTCTCTTTCTCTTCAGACCGGGGGTCTCAGCAGCTCACTGATATTGCCAACCCTTGGGATACTGCGTTCTTTCCTGTTCCTTTCTCCAAACCTTTGCACAGTGTCACTTTACAAAACTCTCCCATGACTTGTCTAGGGTAAGTTTGGTGTCTGTCTCCTGTATGACTAACACACACTTGATTTGTGTGATGATTACATATTTGACAAAAGCTACCAGACTTACCAGATTGGGGATTTTCAATAAGTGTAACTTTTCACAAACCCCCATTCCTCTGGGGAACTGGCTTGAATTAGGAGTTCTAATATCCTGCCAATCCATAATAAAGTCCTTCCAGGTACCAGACACCCCAAAGCTGTGGAAAGGTAAATGGATTTAAGGTCAATGATGTCAGTCTCTGGAGGGTAAATGCTGGAGTAAATGAGCTAACGAGAGGGGAGATGATAATTAGCAAGTGGGGTATATGAAATCAAGATTTGAGAGAGATGCAATTGCTGGAGATTATGATAAAGACCAGAGCATGGACATGTGAGCAGGTGGCTGAGGTAGGGTGGAGGAAGAAATGGTTAGAGCTAAGGAAGCCAAAGGCTGAAGGATCACAAAGATGACCCAACTTCATGGAGGCTGAATTTGCCAAGAATGTTATCAAGCAGAAAGGAGGAGAGGAGAAGTAAGCCAGATATTGAAGTCATCAATCAGTTAATAACAACAACAAAAAATAACAGACTTTTATATGGCACTTATAATATGCCAGCACCATTCAGAGTACTCCTCATCTACCTATCCCCATTTTAAAGATAAGAAACCAAGTCCCAAGGACATTAACTAACCTACTCTAAAACTCCAAAGCAAAAAATGGCAGAGCTTGGATCCTACCCAGGCAATATGATTCCAAAGTCTGTCTTTAACCACAAATTTCCCCTCTTGTTCTAAAGAGCAAAAATAAAATGCTAAAATATATAATTAAAGCTAACACTTTGGAAGCACTTCCTCTGTACTTCTGTACCTCTGTACTCTGTAACCTGGTACTTTTGGGTACTTTTGATATGCTTCAAAGCAGCTAGGATTTTTGAAGTAGAAAACATACTGTGGAGAAAGGGAATAACCCCCTCACCCTCAGGCCCTAAGTTATCTAAGGTATGGAGATGAATCAGTCACCAATGGAAGCCTTGAAGGCGAAGCTGCATCACCAGGGGACAAAAGACTTTGCTGAGATCAAGAAAGTGATAGGACCTTTCAGAAAGAAAGTTTAGAACATAGGGGATTTGTTAATTGCTCACTGTGAGTTCCAGGAAAGCACAGGGGTTTCAGAGGGCAGGAAGAGGTAGGGATAGAGTCAGATTTGGGAAGCCTAGAGGCATGTCCATTGATAAAGGATTGGTTGGGAGCTTTGGCCTCTGATGCTGCTTAAGGAGGAAAGGATGGGAAATGTAAGGGGCAAGTCCTGAAAGTCAGGGAGCATCTGAGAATGATAGAAATCCTGGGTGGAAGAGGAGCTTTATATATACAAGGAGGCAAGACCGTCAGGGCAACTGATCTGGTCCACAAATGTGTCTTATTGGTCTCTATAGCCCCAGCATCTGGCACCTATCATGGTTTACAGAACAGAGCTTGTACCTATACTCCTTATAAGGGAAGACAAGGTCTAACATTATCTGACCCTACCTACATTCTTACTTCATCTTGAACTACTATCCTCCATGTTTGTCCAACTCCAACCATGCTGGGCTCCATTGTATTCTTCAAACACAGCAAGCTCCTTTCCACCTCAGAATTTACATATTTACTATCTCACATCTGCCTGAATCCCCTCACCCCACCACCAACCAGTTTCCCACATGCCTGCCTCTTTCTTGTCACTCAAGTTTCTGTTCAGATGTCATCTCTTCATTGACACCTTGCTTGACCCTCACCCTAATATCTCACCCCAGTCTCAATCCCATCCTCCTACTTTATTCCCTTCATAGCATATATCACTAGTTGCTTATTTATTAATGTACATATTACTTATTTTTTATAAATTCTTTCTCTTTGCACTAGAATGCCCATGAAGGCAGAAGCATAATCTGTCTGCCCTGTCTTTATGCCCTAGCACTTAAGTAAATATTCATTGAAAAAAATGACTTAAAAATTCATTAAAACACTTTCACAATATGAGTAAAAAGTTGTATCAGAAAAGCACTCATAATTCATGAAGCCCTCTAAAGCCCAGCAAGATCAAGATTTGGCTCAGTATCCCCAAGCTAGCTCATCATGCTCCATCTGCAACTAAGTGTGTGGGTTCAGTGGCTGAAGCTGAATGGCTCATAAGGGGAGTAAGCAAATATTTGGCAGGCTTATTTGCCAGAGTCATTGCCACTGATTAAAAAGCAATTAATTATGGGAATTAAGGGAAGAGTATGGCCTGCATGTCCCTGGGCCACCTTTTTCTGAATGGCTCGTGTGGCCCAGGGCACGTCAGGACATAAAGTAAAAATAAACCATGTGCTCTGAAGCCACAGTGAGGCTTTGACAATAAAACTGATGAGATGGCAGGTCATAGATAAGGTGACCCGACTGCAGAAGATTTTAAAGAGCGTGCCTTTGAACTTCAAAATGAACAGAGGAAGAAACAGATTCTTAGAATTAAAAGAAAAAAATAATACTAAAAAAAAGAAACTCAAAAACCTCAGCATTGGGTTAGAGAAAGATAAGATTTACTGCATTGGGAAAACCAAAGGGAACCCATGCAAAGTGTTGTCATGGGATGAAGCAATTGAGATAAGCCCTTTCCAGCTCCGAATAGAGGGTAAGTAGTTTGAAAGCAAAGGGGGCTTTGTCTCTTCCATTGGGTGCATTTGATTTTTTATTTTCTGGTCAACCTGACCTTTGAGTCTTACTCTAGTGATTTCTGACCTACTTGTGGTATGGAAGCCTCAGCTCTCTAAAATGAAATTCATTTGATTTCACTGCTTAGCCACTATGAAATTCCTTCACTTTTCCCCTACTCATAACATTTTTTCCCACCTCAGTTAAACTGAACTAGTCTTTTCAGTTCATGGCTATAAACAAGAGTTTGTATTGTTTTAGTAACTTCCAAAACTAAGAAGTGAGTTTAGAAATCATTCAGTTCCCAGATCTGAACAAAGTCCTGGAATGATGAGCAAGCTAGCTTAAGAGTACAGCTAGCTAGTGACAAGTAGAGGGCAGGGAACCCCATGCGCTTCGTCAGGTGAACCTGAGTTTGGGTCCACCTCCACTATGTGCTAGCTGTGTGACAGTCACCAGCTTCTTCCTTTTTTTTTTTTTTTTCACCAGCTTCTGTATCTACAACAAACAAGACTATATTTCCTTACTGAAATAGTCCTCATCTTTAATCTGGTGAAAATTCCATAATCTCCATAGACATTTATCATGTATAAGTGCTATACTGGGATCTGGGGGTTTAGTACAGATACAACACAAAATAGACACGTGGATTTCACCCTCTCTCCATAAATTGGTAGCTATGATTATCTTATTACCTTAGAACTCAGGTATTCAAAGCAGGGGATTTAGGGGAGATACAAAGCAATTTCTCCTATCCACAGCTAAGGCTATGAAGACACTACACCAAGAAGGGTAGGAGGCTTGTCTAGGTCTGGGTTTTTTGGGCCTGCTAAGAAGGCTTTTAGCTTTCCCTGCTCCATACTTTAAAGTTCTATGTACAGACAATTCTCTCTATACCTTAATATGCAGTATTCTAGAACACTGGCTTCTACTCAGTAGAAGTTATCAAAGACCTTCCCAACCTTTTCCATGCCATGGCACACACTCCAAATGCAGCCTTTTAGCACCCTATAGCCCAACATAGGGGTTGGCAACATTTTCTGTAAAAGACTAGATAGTAAATATGTTTGGCTGTGTGGGCCATCTGGTCTCTGTTACAGCTCCTTAACTCTGGCGCTGTAGCTTGAGAACAACTTCAAACAACATGGAAATGCATGGGCATGGCTGTGTTCTAATAAAACTTGATTTACAAAAACAGATCCTGAGATGGATTTGGCTCACTGACTATAGTTTGCTAGCCCCTGGCCTAACACAAAGTAAGATATCAATAAGTACTATTTATTAGTTGCTCATTAAGTAAACAAATATTTGCTGAGTACCTTCCTGAGTGCCAGGGTAAAGGGGGTGAGTAAAAGGACATAGTTCTTACCCTCACTGAGCTTACAATTTACTTTCTGGGTAAGTAGTTACAAAGCAATATTAAAGGAACAAATGTGGTTTTGAGATAAGGAACAAACAGGATATCAGCTCTTTTGACATCAAAGCTAAAGTTTTAATGTTGTTTATAAGCTACTTTGGGGTAAAAAAAAAAACCTACAAGTCTTTATTACTGTTAAATATTATTGCCAGGTACAGTTCTGGGCACACATTAATCACTTTACTGAAACATATTGACTTTTATCTTACATTAGGGGATTTGGGTCCTCATGGAGACTCTTGCATATCCTTGCCTTTTCCAATCTCTACAAATTTTCTCTCCACAGATGTAGTAAGAATTGGCAGGCTAATTGACATGACTAATTTTGTCTTTAGGCTCAAGGTCATGGACTATATTAAAGCAACTTGTTCAAATTTCAAATCTCAAACAACCTTGAGAAAATTTGTGGATGAAAAGCAGAAAATCATCCAAAAGCCTTGTCTTAACCTTGGTGCCCCCAAGAAAAGTGGAGCCTGGACAAGTCTTGTAGGGAGTTTATTTTGAAAAAGTGATCCCAAGGAACAGAAAGAGGATTGTGAAGCGTGAAATAGGGAATGAAGAAAACCCTGGCCAGGGTGCACTGTCCAGGTGATCACCCACATGGATAACTGAAGCTCAAACCCCTTAGATCCTTTCTGAGAAACCTTACAGAACACACCAAATAATGGCTGTCTGAGAGATAAATGAGGATATATTAAGCTGCCTGTTCCCATCCCCTGTTGGTTCCATCTCAGGAGAGGCTACCTCTCATACTCTCAGGGCTGCATATACTTCAGAATGTCTGAACAGGTTCCTTTAGATTCAATACATTGGCCAAGTCATTAGAAGCTCCAGGGAAAACTCAAGAGTTAGAGGATGCAGCTGAGGCCAGATGCTGTTGGGTTCAACCTGCATGGTAGCTGGTTACTACAGCAGTAGGTGGAATAGAAAAGGCAGACCAGAAGATATCAGGTGGAGCAAAAGAGATGTCAAGCCAGTCATGGACTTAAGCTATAGCAAAGTACACTGAGGAAAGGTCTAGGCTTTATACACAATGAATGTCCAGCCATTTGTCTAGTATAACCAATTCTCACCTCTAACCTCCCTCTCCTGATGCAGACTCTGGCAATAATTCACATTTGTGTAGCACTTGCATGGCACTTTTATGAACATTGGCTCTGTCAGAAATCTTGTGTTGTAACTAAAGAGTGAATCAGTATTCCTCCCTTTTCTCAGATAAGTGAACCAAACTTAGATATGTTAAGAGAATCAACTGTCTAAGGAAGCACTATCCAATGGAACTCAATGATGGAAGTGTTGTACACATTGTTCAGTACAGTAGCCATTAGCCACATGTTGCCAAAGAACATGTGAAATACCATTCATAGGACTAAAAAACTGAATTTTAAATTTTATTTCATTTTATCTAATTTCAATTTCAATGGCCACACGTGGATAGTGCAACTATATTGACAAAGTGGTAACAGACACTATATGTCTTTTTTATATTGTATTCAAAATATTTTTCACTGGAAGTTCAATGAAGGAAATGTGTTGACTTTCCTCATATTTCATTTTTGTTTAGATATTTAGTGCTAAATTAAACTATTTCACATGTATTCTTGCTATCACCTGGTTGTTTTCCCATCTTTTTTTTTTTTTCTTTAAGAGAGGCAGAGACACAGGCAGAGGGAGAAGCAGGCTTCCTACGAGGAGCTCGATGAGGGACTTGATCAACCACTGGGCCACCTAGGTGCCCCTATTTTCCTATCTTAACTGTGATGTATAAAGGAAGGACTCACTCAGAAATAGCACTGAATAACTAATGTGAGCTGAAGCAACCAGAATCTTCACAGGAACAGAACAAAGGACAGCTTCTCCCCTCCCCTCTCCTTATCTTGTTTCTTGATTTCAACTTTGCACTTGGACACAAGACCATTTTGTGCTTCCATGCATGGAGCAAAAAAATCTTGCATGCCTAAAAATTATAGTACATGCCTTGTTCTGCAAGGTACCTTAAGATACCATTTGTATAAGGTGAGATGCATAATTTGGAGGCATCTGTTCCTAATAAATAACAGATTTGGAAGATTCTACCTCAAACCTTCAGAGTTTTAATTCCACAACTTTTTACTTCATATCTTACCACTTCTTAATTCAAGTATGATAAGTATGTCAAATCCAAGTATATTCAATAAATGATTCAGGAGCTACTAAGTTACAGTACAATTGTTACTTAAATATTTATGTGTTGTTTAGAGGGAAAGAGGCATTTTAAATCTAAGACAATCATACATCATCCATCCTGAATTGTTAGAACGAGGCACCTCTCCTTCATGTATTTTTCAGAAAATAAGCTTATTGTAACCTTTAAAGACTCTATAGTTTCTAAAATCCTATCCACTTTTGCTGGAAGTTTCTGAATTCCTGAATTCTGAAAACACTCTACTCTTTCTTAAACAGAATGCCAACATTTTACTCTTTTATCCATTCACTTATTCATTCATTCTTTCAACAAATATAAAATGAACATCTCACATAGGCCACGCATGGTGAAAGGTTCTGGCTCTGTAGTACATCAAGCAAATAAGTCATTCTGCCCTCAAGGAACTCAACAGTCTTGAACCCCTAGCCTCCCATCCTGCCATTATTACTTAGAACAGGATAAATATATTGTAAATATGGAATAATACAATGACATTCTGGAACAGTGCTTTTCTCATAGAAATCCAGCATGAGCTGTTTAGGTGATTTTAAATTTCCCCGAAGTCATGTTTAAAAAAAGCAAAGGGAAACAGGAGAAATTAATTTTAATAATATATCTTAACCTAATATATCCTGATGTTATCGTTTCAATTATATTAAATATTTAAAAATTATTAATGATGTATTTTATATTCTTTTTCATAATCTTCAAAGTTCCATGGGTTTTTTATATATATAGCATGTCTCAATTCAGACTAGCCACATTTCAGATGCTTAATAACTACATGTGGCTAGTGGCTTCTGTACCGGACATCAAAATTCTCGAGGTAATAAAGAATGAATGATTAATTGCCCCTTCATTAAATGTAAGTAGGCATTTAAATATTTGAACTCCATATGCCTGCTTGTCCTAGTTTCTGACCCCCCACCACCACTCAGCAGTCAGCTTGTTTTCCTTCTTTTTTGATATAAATGTGCTATCTTTGCAAAGGCCAGTGTCTCCTATTATTTATTTATTCTTATAAACTGATATAATCAATTTTCCTACAATTGATAATAAGATAGCCCTGCCTAAAACAGGGCTCTGTTCCTTAAAGCTCTGAGTAAGGGTTAAAGAGACATTTTGTGAGCAAATCACCTGAGTATTAATGTATGAAATTTCTAACACAGGTTTGATTTCCTAAGATGACTTTCACTTCTCTCTTTCAGCCACTTTCTGGATCACTGGTTCCCAAAATGTGGTCCTCAGGCCAGTAGCACCAGTAGCACCAGCATCACCTGGGGAATTATTAGAAAGGCAATGTCTTTTCCCCATCCCAGACCTACTGAATCAGAAACTCTGGAGATAAGTTCAGCAATCTATGTTTTAACAAGTCCTCTGGGTGATTCTGGTGCCTGCTAACATTTGAAAATCATTATTCTAGAAAAATCAGACTGCTATATACATGGATTTGACATGAATAAGTATTCTTTTACTCTTTTTAAATTCAGTATTCTAATTGCTTGCAGAAGTATTAAAGAGCATTATTTTTTTCTCTAAAACTTGATGTTAAAAGTTGTGTTGGTTAATATACATATTAGCTTCCTATTGTTACTGTTACAAATTACTGTAAATTTAGACACACAACACAAATTTATTTTTTAACTCTTTGATTCTATTTTATGTTTTTTCCATCATAAATGAACTCTTTAATCCCCATCCCCTATTTCCCTGCATCTCCCTTCTGGTAACCACCTCCTCTGGCACACTTCCTTTCTGGCAACCATTGATTTGTTTGTTCTTAACTATAGAGAGAGATAGTGAATTTTTTTTTCTCTCTCTCTCTGTCTCTCTCTCTCTCTCTCTTTTTCCCTTTGCTCATTTGTATTGTTTCTTAAATTCCACATATGAGTGACATACAGTATTTGTCTCTCTCTGACTGACTTATTTCACTTACTTCATACTCTCTAGCTCTATCCATATCCTTGAAAATGGCAAGATTTCATTCTTTTTTTATGGCTGAATTATATTCCATTGTATATATATATGCCACATCTTCTTTATCCATTCATCTATCCAAGGACAACTTGGGCTTTTTCCACAGTTTAGCTATTGTAAATCATGCTGCAATAAATATAGGGGTGCACATATCCCTTTGAATTGGTGTTTTTGTATTTTTTAGGCATATATGCAGTAGTGAAAATTCCTGAATTGTAGGGTAGTTCTATGTTTAATTTTTTGAGGAATCTCCATACAGCTTTCCACAATGGCTGCACCAATTTGCATTCTACCAACAGTGCAAAAAAGGTTCCTTTTTCTCCATATCCTTGCCAACACTTGTAGTCTCTTGTGTTGTTGATTTTAGTCATTCTGACAGGTGTGAGGTGATATCTCCTTATAGTTTTGATTTGCATTTCCCTGGTGATGTGTGATATTGAATATCTTCTCATGTGTCTTTTGGCCATCTGTTTGTCTTCTTTGGAGAAATGTCTGTTCATGTCTTCTGCCCATTTTTTAATTAGAGTACTTATTTGGGGGATTTTGAGTTTTATCAGTTCTTTATATATTTTGGATACTAACCCTTCATCAGATATGTCATTTGCAAGTATCTTCTTCCTCTCAGTAGGTTGCCTTTTAGTTTTGTTGATTGTTTCCTTCTCTGTGAAGAAACTTTTTATTTTGATGTAGTCCCAATGGTTTATTTTTGTTTTATTTCCCTTGTTTTAGGAGACATATCTAGAAAAATGTTGTTAAAGCCACTGTTAGAGAGATTACTGCCAGTGCTCCCTTCAAGGATTTTCATGGTTTCAGGTCTCAGATGTGGGCCTTTAATCCATCTTGAGTTTATTTTTCTGTATGGGGAAAGAAAGTGGTCCAGTTTCATTCTTTTGCATGTGGCTGTCCAGTTTTCCAAACACCATTTGTTGAAGAGACTGTCTTTTTCCCATTGTATACTCATTCTTCCTTTGTCAAAGATTAATTGACCATATAATTGTGGGTTTATTTCTGGAATTGTGATACCTCCAGTTTTGTTTTGCTTTTTCAAGATTGCTTTGGCTGTTTGAAGTTTTTTGTGTTTCCATACAAATTTTAGGATCATTTGTTTAGTTCTGTGAAAAATGATGTTGGTATTTTGATAGGGATTGCATTAAATTTGTAGATTACTTTGGGTAGTACAGATATTTTAGCAATATTTGTCTTCCAACCCATGAGCATGGAATGTCTTTCTATTTCTTTTCATCATCTTGAATTTCTTTCATCAGTGTTTTATTGTCTTCAAGGTACAGGTTTTTCACCTTTTTTGTTTAGGTTTGTTCCTAGATATCTTATTGTTTTTGGTGCAATGGGATTATTTTATTAATTTCACTTTCTGCTGCTTCCTTATGAGTGTATGCAAATGCCACAGGTTTCTGTACATTAATTTTATGTCCTGCTACTTTGCTGAATTCATTTATCAGTTCTAGCAATTCTTTTGGTGGAGTTTTTTCTATATATAGTGTCATGTCATCTGCAAATAAGGAGTTTTACTTCTTCCTTTCCAATTTGGATGCCTTTTATTTCTTTTTGTTTAATTGCTGTGGCTAGGACTTCCAGTTGTGTTAAATAATAGTATTGAGAATGGATATCCCTTTCTTATTCCTGACCTTAGGAGGAAAAGCTGTCAGTTTTTCCACCATTGAGTATGATCTTAGCTGTGGGCTTTTTGTATGAGGCCTTTATTATGTTGAATTATGTTCCCTCTAGACCTACCTTGCAAAGGGTTTTTTATCATGAATGGATGTTGTACTTTGTCAAATACTTTTTCTGCACCTATTGAAATGACCATATGGTTTTATCCTTTTCCTTATTGATGTCATGGATCAGGTTGATTTTTTGTGAGTATTAAACTACCCTTGTATCCCAAGAATTAATCATGTTGAGTGACTTTTTAAAATACATTACTAGATTTGGTTTGCTAATATTTTGTTGAGGATTTTTGCATTTATATTCATGAGAGATATGCGCCTCTAGTTTTATTTTCTGTGTGTGTCTTTATCTGGGTTTGGTATCAGGGTGATACTGGCCTCATAGAATGAATTTGGAAGTTTTCCTTCCTCTGGTATTTTTTGGAATAGTTTGAGAAGAATGGGTATTAACTCTTCTTTAAATGTTTAGTAGACTTTGCCTGTGAAGACATCTGATCCTGGAGTTTTGTTTTCTGGGAGTTTTTTATTTTTAATTTAAATTCCATTTGCCAACATATAGTACATCATTAGTTTCAGATGTAATGTTCAATAATTCATCAGTTGTGTATAATACCCAGTGTTCATCACATCATGTGCCCTCTTTAATGCTCATTGCCCAGTTACCCCATCCCTCCCACCCAACTCACTTCCAGCGACCCTCAGTTTGTTTCCCAGAGTTAAGGGTCTCTTATGGTTTGCCTTCCTCTCTGATTTTTCCCCACTCAGTTTCTCCTCCTTCCCTTATGGTCCTTTGCACTATTTCCTATATTCGGCATATGAGTGAAACCATCTGATAATTTCTTTCTCTGTTTGACTTATTTCACTTAACATAATACTTGTTAGTGGCATAATCTCTATGGCATAAATCATTCGGCATAAATCTCTAATTTCATCCATGTTGATGTAAATGGTAGGTATTCATTCTCTCTGATGACTGAATAATGGGAGTTGTGTTTTGTTTTGTTTGTTTTACCAATCAATTTCATTGCTGGTGATTGGTCTGTTCAAATTTTTTATTTCTTCCTGCTTTAGTTTTGGTAGGTTATATGTTTCTAAGAATTTGTTCATCTCTCCTAGGTTGTTTAATTTGCTGGCATATAGGTTTTCAAAATATTCTGTTACAGTTATTTGTATTTCTGTAATGTTGGTTGCTATTTCTCCTCTTTCTTAGTAATTTTGTTTATTTGGGTCCTCTCACTTATGTTTTTCATGAGTCTTGCTGGAGGTTTATCAATTTTGTTGTTCTTTTCAAAGATTCAGCTCCTGGTTTCACTGATCTGTTCACTGGCTTTTTTAGTTTCTATTTCATTTACTTCTGCTCTAATCTTATTATTTCCTTCCTTTTGCTGGGTTTAGGGGTTTTTTTTTTTTTTTTTTTTTGTTCTTCTTTTTCTAGCTCCTTTAGGTGTAAGGCTTGTTTATTGAGACTTTTCTTGCTTCTTGAAATAGGTCTCTATCGCTATAAACTTCCCTCTGAGAACGACTTTCCCTGCATCCCAGAAATTTTGGACCATTGTGTTTCCATTTTCATTTGTCTGCATGATTTTTGATTTCTTGTTGGCCCATTCATTTTTTAATAGCATGTTATTTAACCTCCATGTATTTGTGCTCTTTCCAGAATTTTTCTTGTGGTTAATTTCTAGTTTCATAGTGTTATAATCAAAAAAGATGCATGGTATGACTTCGATTTTTTTTTAAATTTGTTGATACTTACTTTATGGCATATTATGTGGTCTATTCTGGAAAGTTTTCTGGGTGCACTTGAAAAAAATGTGTATTTTGTTGTTTTAGCATGGAATATTCTGAATATGTCTGTTAAATTCATGTGCTCCAGTGTGTCATTCAAAGCCACTGTTGCCTTGTTGACTTTGCAAATTTATTTTCTTACAATTCTGGAAGTCAGAAGTATCAAGTGGGTAGTCATCAGAGAGGGAGAAAAACCGTGAGAAACTCTTAACTCTAGGAAACAAACTGAGGGTTGCTGGAGGAGAGGTGGGTGGGGAAATGGGGTAACCGGGTGATGAACATTAAGGAGGGCACGTGATGTGATGAGCACTGGATGCTATACACAACTGATAAATTATTGAACACTACATCTGAAACTAAATATGTACTATATGTTGGCTAAATGGATTTAAAAAAAAAAAAAAAAAAAAAGATGGGACACCTGGGTGACTCAGCGGTTTAGCCCCTGCCTTCAGCCCAGGACGTGATCCTGGAGACCCGGGTTGGAGTCCCTCATAGGGCTCTCTGCATGGAGCCTCACATCGGGCTCCCTGCATGGAACCTGCTTCTCCCTCTGCGTGTGTATCTGCCTGTGTGTGTGTGTGTGTGTCTCTCATTAATAAATAAGTAAAAAAAAAATTTTAAAAAGAAAGAAAGAAAGAAAAGAAAGAAAAGAAAAGAAAAGAAGAAAAGAGAAAAGAAAAGAAAAGAAAAAAAGCTTAAAGAAAAAAAAAAAGAAGAGATACCACGTAGCCTCACTAGTCTAAAATCACAGTGCCAGCAGGTCTGTGCCCTTCATGGATAGTCTAAGGGAATCTGTTTCCTTGTCCTTCCAGCTTCTAGAGACCATGCACATTCCTTGGTTTATGGCCCTATATCTTCAAAGCCAAAAACAGTAAGTCCAGTCTTTGTCAAGTCACATCTCTATGCAGCTCCTTATTCAGCCTTCCTCTTCCTCTTTAAAGTGCCCTTGTGATTACATTGGGCCCACCTGGATAATCTAAAATAATTTCCCCATCACACATTCAACTGATTAGCAACATTAATTCCATTGACAATGTTAATTCCCCTTTGACACTGAACCTAACATATTCATAGGTTCTGGGGATCGGGACATGAATATCTTTGGGAGCCTATCATGTTATAAGATAATGAGCTACTGGCATATCTTAATGAAAGAATTTTTAAAGTTATTTACCTTCTGCATATTTTTAAATTCACATCCTTCATTTTTCATTGGAGTTGCAAAGGAAGTAATTACTTGCACTTTGTAAATCTCAGTATTTATATCACTCTTAAAATTACTTAAGTGAATTTAGATGTTATGGTGATTTGGTATAGCCAATCATCCATTTAATTTTTTTCAATACATGTATAACTTTCTTCCTGAGAGTTGAAATTGTTTATCATTTCTATTTTCCTTGAAAGTATGTTTTTATTTTCTTCCTGAGATTCAGAGAATATTTATTAACACAATATATTTTCATGCTTTAAGGTCTTCCATTGATAATCCCAACATACATGTCTATAACAAAATTATATAGACAGATAAGTGGATATGTACATATGTGTGTGTGTACCATTCCCTGGGATCACTATGCTTTATGATTTAAAATTTTTCCTCTATATTGAATTGTTAATGCTATTAATATAAATAAGCAATCAAGCTAAAATGTTATGTATTTCATAAATATTTTTAAATTAAAGAGTAAAATTTTGTTGGAAATATTTTTTTGTTATGGATGAGGATGGAGAAAGAGCAAATTACAGTGTCTTGATTATCTTAAACTTTTCCAAACAATATTCCACACTTTAGGACAACCTTTCATAATACAATTCTAGGCAGTGAGAGGCAAGTGTTTATTTGGGAAAGTGGAAATGGTTCAACAGAGAAAGTCAAGGTGATCTCTAAGAATCATCCAGATGCACAGTCAAAACAGAGTGAGTCTCCTGACAGGATACAGACAATGCAGCCAATACAATTATAAATTCACTATGCATTTTTTTCTTCTCTGCTTGGAATCACACAAAATAGGATATATCAGCATTCTAATGATCGTAGGGTACAATCTTTAGTACTACAAATAGTATGTCTCCGTGGGTGAGGTCATATGTCTTATGCATCCCAACTATCAAAAATAAACAACAAATCCCCATCAACCATGCTCGAGGAAAGATTAAGTTAGTTCTCAATGACCTCTAATGAAAATGTTATGGGGAAATTATTGTCATTAGGAAAGGAGATCAAAAGGCAGGAAGGCCCCCAAAAAGTAAGAAAAAGTATCATAAAGTTGTATTTTAAAATTAATTAAAATATTTATCTTAGACTTTTCTAACATTAATTATGTTTGTCAAATTTGTTGTGATTTCTTTTCCTATTCTAAGTGAATGCTCATTTTCACAACTAATTCCATATTCACAATGATGTATGCTTTCTAGAAGGGAACCTCTAAATGAATTTTTTAACTTAAAAATACAACTTAATAAATGCTTGTCAGACCGAATTGAATGGAATTCATTCAATCAAGTGGAAGACAATTAATATTAATCAATTCCTTGTGTATGCCAGGCACCCTGTTTAGACTGTTTGGAAACAATATTTCATTCACTTCTCACAAAACAAGCAACTAAACAAAAATATGCAAAACATTATAAGCATGTATTACTATCCACATTCCACTGCCAGGGAAAGGTTAAGCATAATATTCACAGCTAGTCATTCCCACAGCTAGCAAAACAACAATGCAAGATTAGATCCCAGGATTTTGGAGAATAAGTAGAGCTACCACCAAGTCATTATTCATCTCTTCAATGGGTTAGGTCATGGTAAGGGCAACATAGAGCAAACCAGGGGCAGCTAGCTCAATATAGTGGCCGTGGCAGTGGTGAAGAAAAGTATGTACAATTCTACGTGAAATGATCAAGAAAGGCCTCATCAACAAGGCAATCCTTGAACACAGACTCAAATGATATGAGGACTTAGTTTTGCAGATGTCAGAAGAATAAGCATCGTAGGCAGAGGGGGCAGGAAATGCAAAGGTTCTGAGATGTTCTGGGAGTGTTCCATGAACAAAAAGAAGGGTGATAAAGAAGAGTTGGAGGAGGGAACACATGCAGCTCCAGCAAGGTGTGGTATGCAGCTCCCATAGCCTCTGTCAACTTCTATAAGAACCCCAGCTTCTGCTCTGAGGAGATTCCAAAGGCACAGGAGGATGCAGAGAAGCACCTTGATCAAATTCACATTCTCCAAGATGCCTATCTGCTGGGTAGAGACTAAGCTAACAGTGGGTCAAGGATGGAGGCAGGGGACCAGGTAGGAGGCACCTGCAGTAATCCAGGTGAGAGTACAGACACAACAGCAGTGGTAGTGAGAAATGGTCCAGTTGTGGATGTGTTCTATAGACAGAGCCACAGCATTTGCTAATGGCATCTGTGAAGTATAAGACAAAGAAAGAGAAGTTGGGATTATTCCAAGGGGTTTTTTTGTTTGTTTGTTTTTTGGGTTTGTTTTTTTTTTTTTTTTTTTTTTGACAGGGGGAGGCAGAATGACTGAACAACTGAAAGAATGAAGTTTCCATTTATTCTAAGAAGTTATTGTTCTTGATTCTTTTTTGTTGTTGTTCTTGATTCTTTATACAAATGATCTATAATCTTCATGTCAACTCAACCCTACAGGCAAGGTGGCAGAACCAAGGGCAGAAACAAGATCCTGCCCGCCCTAAAGCTCTACATGTACACTCAGTAGCAGCTCCATAACCTTGGGCAATAATAGTTTACTTTCTTAAAGGATGTGCCTGGCACAGTGCTGAATCCTCTTGCATCGATTTCCCATTTAATCCTCAAAACAACCCCACTGGGAAAGGATTATCCATCTGCATTTTGAAATGAGGAAACTGAGGCCTATGCCCTGAAGAAGCACCAGTGCCAGCTGGGCAGCACCCTTTCCCCCCAACCCTTCCAAACTTCCTAAATCTGATTACCTCAAACTTTCCTTTTTGTTACTCCATAATTGCTTCCTGCAATTATTCAATGGTATTTTTTTCTTCTTGTCTTTGCAGTACTCTCACATTTATTTAACCAATTCACTATATTAAATTCCATCTGTTAAAATAACTAGAGTGATTTCTATTTTTCTACCAAGAGAGTGATTCCATGTTTACTTCCACCAATGTGTTGTGCCTCTCCCAAGGCGCAGGTACTGTGCTAAGCACTGAAGACATACACATAAAAACGACAGAGACCCTGACCTCAGTGATGCCAAGGAGCTAGACAAACACATGCCACACTCAGTCCCTGTAAACCAGTCAAGCCGTATGACAAGTTAAAATGCAAGAACTGTCAACAAAATGTAATGGAAATACAGGGGACAGGAACTGATTCTAACAAGAAGAATCTTGCCAGCTGACAACAGGGCTCCTCCTTGAAAGAAGAATGGAATTTAATGGGAAAAAGAAGGCAAGGGTAAGTAGAGGCAAAGGCAACAGCAAGAGCCGGAAAGAGGGGGAATGCTTAGAATGACAGAGAAAAGCCAGTAGCTCAGCAAAGTAGGGACTGCACCAGGTGTGTGATGATGGAACAGTCTGAGCCTGAGGCAGGAAGGAGAAAGGGGCACTTGGACACTTGTTCTTTGAAAGTTAATCAGAAGTTATCAAAAGAATTTGGCCAGAGAGTGACATGGTCAGATCTGCCTTCCCAAAGATCATTCACTCTCACTCCCAAAGGAGGGCAGAAACTGAGCTGTGAATGAAACCCAATGATAGATAATGAAGGTTGCAGTAGGGTAGTGGAGGGGTATGTGGAAGAAGGGTGGATCTGAATAGGATGGATATGCAAAGCTGTTTTGAAGCAATCCCAATAGAAAATCAAAGTGTTATTTGTATTTTCCCTCCATCTGCCTAACAGTAGCCTTGTGCCAAGTAGGTAAGCAGTTTAATCAACTTCATTTTCTTGGTCTTGCCTACTCCTCTCTACTCCCCCTAGAATGCTGGGGACATTCCTACCAGAGGCTCTTCAAAACATATCTTGTTTGGTCTCTTTTCTTAAATCATTGTTCACTTGAACATGAACTCCTTCCAGAGCTTACACCCTGTTTAGGGTATGCAATTGGCCAGTGCTTTGTTGAATTTAGAAATGACTTCTTGAGTCTTGAAGGATGTAGAGATAGATGCTGAAGGAGGACACAGCACGGACTGGGGTGCAACTTGGTTCTGTCGCTTATTGGCCTCAGAAAATCACACCAGTCCTCCAAGCTTCATTTTGCTAATTCATGGAATGGGAATCCTAATATTTACCTCACAGTAAGTGATTTACTAGGATAAAGGAATGAAGTCTATAAGACATATGGAGCTCAGACCACTTGAATGCTAGGTCCCTGAGAGAGGAAACCAGTCTGCTGTTCTCACCAACTCCACATTTATTAAATAGCTATATCATTCAAATTAATACTTGCCTGTCTTGCTTTGTCTTATTTTTTGCTTACTCCTTGTGTGAATGTCACAAGGCTGAATTCCTCTCTGTAGAGTTCTCATGGAAAGCAGAAATCCTGGAGGAAACTCAGTCATGAATTCCTTACACTATGCTGGCATCACTGTGTGCATTTCCCCAAGGCTTTTCACTTATAGGAGTGGACTAACCCTTCTGGGAAGCCAAGGGATGGTTATGCCCACACAACAGGAGAGGAAACTAAGATCCAGGAGGGAAAGTGATTCAAGGACTTTCATGAGACTAGAATAATAAAGCTGCAACTGGAGTCAGATGTGTCCAACTATGTAGCCCCACATCTCCTGAGCCATCAAGTGGCAGTAAGATAGCCAGGATTCTCTGTTGGAGATGTGCTTCAAGCTAACAGAGGACAAGAGGGAAGAGTATCAAGCCCCTCCCCAATCCCAAGGTGAGTGGTTATTCCCATTTGGGACCTATATCTCAAGGCCTCCCTGATTGCAGATTTCCTATATCCTTGAAGTACTGCCTGGGCCACAGCAGATGCCACCACCTTATTTGCAGTTCTTTATTTCCTTTCTTTTTTCTCCCTAATGCACATTGCCTTCTTCACTGTCCTCATCATCCTTACACATCTGCTCATTTCATTTATAAAGGTACCTGCCAACCTGAGGTGCCTCTCCCTTTCTTCCTTTTGGTCCTTAAGCCCCATCCTTCCACATGCCTGTATTAACTGGAGGGGGAAATTAATAAACCTGCCCACATTATTAACGTCACACAGGAATTAAAATTTAACATCTTTCCCTTTTGCCTATGATGAAATACTTTAATTATACTGAAACAAGGTGAGTGCTGAAGGCAAAGCTGTACTGATAGAAACCAGAGTAAAAGCACCCTTTTCCCAAGCTCAACATAGTAGGAGACAGCTTTTGGTGGAGCAAAAGTATGTGGGATTGGAAGACAGGCAGACCCTGGTTCCAATGCCAGTATTTCCATTTCTTCCTAACTCTGTGATCTTGAACTTTGCTGCTCCTGTGATACTAAATTATACTTTTTCTTTTCCTTAGGGACAAGAAAAATCATGTAACTAATTGCATTTTACTCTATGCCCTGGCTACCAGGAAGCTCATAGACTTGTCTAGAACTCAATTTAAATAACAATATAGGACCCAATGATATCTATGTTAATGCTAATTTACCTTTTGGTTTTCATCTTCTCCCCTACCATATTTTCCATGATTCTGGTTTTTATGCTTATATTCATAATTTCCCCTCTTATTAAATAAGCATATAAATGTGTTTTATTCAATCTTTGCAAATCAAGCAGAGTATAAATAAATAAAAATCTCTCTACACTTTAATTTTCAAACCTATAAAAGTGGTTATAAGCACCTACTACATAGCATTGTTATGAAGACAGAATGAAATAAAGTTTTTAGCATAGCCTTGAACATGGAAGATGCCTATTAAATATTAGTGCTCTCCTTCCCTTGAGAAGGCAAAAAGTTGGCTGATGTATGTGGCCCATTTAAAACATTTTCAATAAGATGTGACAGATCTGAGGCATGGGAACATGTAGCCAAGTTTAAAAAATCTCACAGATGCATGAGCATCCCCCAACCTGTCCCAAAGCTGGGTGTGACAATTCCACTCTTCTACTTTCAAGACTGTCGAAGGCTACACTGCAAAGTCATAAAGCTTTACGTGATGTTAATGTATAACAGGCCACGATCTTGGGCAAGTTCTTAATCTCTCTTAAGTCTCTGTTTACTTGCCTTAAAAATAATAATACTACCTCTCTGTTTAGTTCTACTGAAGATTATGTAAAATGAAAAACATGGTTTGCTTAGATCATGCTAAGTGGTCAATTAAGGTTAGCTATTAACTTTAAACTCAATAATTAGTACTATTGTTATTGCCAGTATTTTACATTACCTTACCTCCTCTAATCTTCCCAATTTAGAAAGGAAGGCATTATTTTCTACATCTTGCAGCTAAGAAAATTGAGGCTCAGAAACGTTGCATGACTTCCACAATTTAAAAGTTGTTGGAGTGGGCCGCCTGTGTGGCTCAGTTGTTGAGTGTCTGCCCTTGGCTCAAGTCGTGATCTCAGGGTCCTGGGATAGAGCCCTATGTCGGGCTCTGTGCTCAGTGAGGAGTCTGCTTGAAATTCTCTGTCTCCCTCTTCCACTGCCATCCCCACTCACACATGCAGTCTCTGTTAAATAGTAAATAAATCTCTTTTTGAAAAAGCAGATGAAGGTTCATGTTTTTTAAAAACATTAAAACAAAAGGTGATAGAGATTGATAGAGAAATTTTGCATAAAAATTTAGAGTCACCTAAAGTTATAGGACAAACTTGGGAAATAACTTCAAGTCCAGTGCACACCAATTTAGAATTTCACACATATTGGTCTAATACAGAATGCCCATTGCCTAGCGTAACACCAATTCTTTATTAAGGAATAAATGATATACAAAAACTGTACATATTTAGTGTGTACAATTCAATGAGTTCAAATATATGCAGACACTCATGATACTATCACCAATATCAAGGTAATAAACATATCCAACCTCCCATATCCTAATGTCCCTTTAGTGTTGTTGTTGTTGTTGTTGTTTATGTGTCTGTGTTTTGTTTCCTTGGGGTGAGAGTACTAAACATGAGATCTACTCTCAACAAATTTTAACATACACAAGATGGCCTTGTTAACTATAAACACTACATTGTACAGCAGACCTCTGGACCTTGTCCATCCAGCAGAACTGAAACTTTATACTCATTGAATAACAACCTCTCCATCTTTCCCTTGCCTCAGGCTATAGCAACCACTATTACATTCTCTGCTTCCATGAATTTGACTGGTATAGCTACCTCCTATAAGTAAAATTATGCAGTATTTGTCTTCCTGTGGTTGGCTTATTACATGTAGCATAATGTCTTCCAGGTTCATCCATATCATCCCAAAAGGCAGGATTTCCTTCTACCTTAAAGCTGAATAATATCCCATTGTATGTAGACACCATATTTCTTTTATCTACCCATCTGTCAGGGACACTTGGGTTGTTTTCATATCTTGATTATTATGAATAATGCTGCAATGAACATGGGAGTACAGATATAAATGAAAACTTCAATGCAGAAGTAAAAACAATGCAAATGTGGAGTCACACTTGGGAGACACACTAACTCATTTTAGGTTAAGAAGAAAATTACATTCACATCAGCTTACTCCTGCCTAGAGCTATCTGTTTTTCTCTGAAAAGAAAAGCACTGAGTACCACTGAAATTGCTTCACCTTGTTTGGAGTCAAAATAGATCTGGGCTCAAGTCCCAGGTTTTAGCATTGTTAACATATTAAATCTTTGTTATCTTAATGAATACATACCACTTAAGCTTAAAAAGAGATAAGCAACCCAACTGCTCCAGTCCTTGAGTGTAGGCTGCATGGAATTATAAATCAATTTTTTAAAAAAGTACTCATCAAAGAATCAAAGATCTTCGCTTGTTCATGCCAAGATAAGTTTCAAGGCAGGTGCAGTAGGATTCGTGTTATTTATAGAGAGAGAATTATAACTGGGATGAAAATGTCCTTTCCAACCAAGAAGAGACTAGGACATTTTCTTTCCATATTATTCAGTCATGTCATCCATATCTATCAGCCCACCACATTTTTCTCTCTTAAGAAACCTTCAACTTATTCCATGCAAAATGGGTTCTAATATGAGCTGCCTTGTCATATCAGGTAGATATCATAAGTATTATATAAACTTCTATTTCTGCAAATTTTCATAGGGATTCTCATGTTACCTACTACTTGGAGATTTAGAAGATTTGCATTGCTTTCATTCACCCTCAAAACTCAGCATGATTTGTTCAAAATTTTACTAGTCAGCATTGAAATAAAAAAATGGTACATCATGCACAATGATAAACTACCCCATGTGGTTTGGATAAATTAAATACTTTAAGCTTTCAGTCTCCCTAATGATTTGGAAATGAAACAGCTGTGATTTATGACTCTAGCTGATAGGCTAGATCTGAAGTTTACACTTTGAAAAATGCCGTATTTAAATCCCCCTATAAATAAAAAATCATATTGCTCTAAAAATCTAGCCTAAGATATGCATGTAATAAATTAGAGATCCTCATGTTGGGTGGGGACTCATCCAACATCTCATCCTGGACATCTCCAGGACTGATGGCTTTCTTCTTTGAAAAAATTGCACTGTGTGAGCCAGACTGCCTCTGGTAACACGGAATCAACAGTTGTTGTTCCTTTCTGTCCATTTATTTGACCATCTTAATGACTGCTGTCAGAGCCAACCTATATCAGGTTAGTTGTAAGGGTGACCTTATTGGTTTTTAAGTCCAGATCAACTATTATGAATCAGGTGGTCTCCAAAGTCTAATACAAACATCATCCTGGCTTCTTTGTGCCTTTTTGTTTGTTTGCTTAAATGACATGTCTGCTCTTGGCTTCTGCATTGAGGCAGCTTACAGAAGCTAAGAAAAAAAGAAGAAAAGGGGGGAAAGCACTTGGAGGGGAGTCCATTGACCTCGGGTCCAGTGTGGCCTCTATCTCTCCCTTCCTTGTGATTTGGTGTTAATTCCTCGCCCACTCTGAGATCTTTATATTGAAAGGATGGTATATTTCATGCCTAAATCCACTTCTTTCACTGACAATTATAGCATAACACTTGGACTGGAGCAAAGGTAACTTCAAATTCTTTGACAAGCTGCTTATTCTTTCTGCCTCCCAATTTCCCCAAGTATAGAACAGAAATAATTGTTCTTACCACACAGAATTTGCAGGAAGACTAGAGGAGAAAACATATGCACACAAAGTACCACAATTCTTGGCACATAGTTAACCAATGTTCAAAAGTACTCATCATTATTTTTATAATAATCATTACCAATATTTTCATTATACTGCCATCAATCACCTGCCATTAAGGACAGGAGGAGGGGGGGAATGAACAAGCTTCAGGGAGGACGCAACACCAAAGCAAGAGCCATCTCTCATGTTTGTTTCAGAGGCCTAACACCAAAGCCAGCTTGTGGTAAATGGAATAAAAAAGTATACTGAGTCTTCATGACCTATGGGACTTGCCAGAGGTTGCCTAAGGCCTCACAGACCTGGACCTGAATTCCAACTCTGCCACTTACTAGGTCTTGGAACTGGGTAAGTCATTAAACATTTTGAGCTCAGTTTTCAAAGCCATGGGGTGAGTGGTAATACCTACCTTATATGGTAGTCATGAGCATAAGTAAAACTGTGGCTGGAAAGCACTTCACATCCTACCCAGCCCATAGTAAGTGTTCAAAGAATCAAAGTTGCTACTGTTACTCTGATGATTACCATTATGGCTTTTCTGGCACTGTTTCCTGGCCCCACTAAACCCAAAGCCATTCCCTCCCTGTGTCTTCAGATTTCCTCTGGAGTCCCATCCCTTCTATTCAACAGGCCCACTTGACAGGCCCTTGTTCACTAGCTCGCCTTCTGTTTTTCTCTGCTTCACTTTTACAGAAATCCTCAGCTTGCTGAGAAGGGCGCTTGTCTCATTCATGATTCATGAGGCATGGAGTATACAGATGGCATTATATAAATGTTTAATAATCACCATATGGTTTCCCCAGAAATTCTGTCACTCATTGATGAATCCAGACTGAAGGCTCCTTGTTTGTGAAATAGAAGGCAGACCTCCATTCTCTGCTCCCTTCCCCTGCTGTGGGTGCACCATGAAACAGGGAAATGGTACACACCAGCCTGGGAGGTATTAGGAGAATGCCAGATTTAGGATTATGAACAAATGAAGCCCCCCCGCCCCCATACTGGCTATTACCCTTCTGTGTCAAAGATAGCTTGGTTGCTCCTGTCTTATACTGATGCCTGTTTTAATTATTCCATTACAGGTCAGTGTTTTAAGTTGGCGAGGTATCCATGAGGTTTTCAACTGGGTCCACTTCTACCATGATCTCCTTTCTCCTGGCCGTTTCTTTAAAGGGCCTTGTGACAGCCCTTTATTTGTGAGGCTCTGCACTTGCGGATGGAGTCGCATATGGAATGAGGGAAACGGCACATTTGACAAATGGGAATCATGATTGTCTGGCCTCCTGACAGGTGTTGATGTGTTCTCCTGACCTGTAAATGTTGCAGCTGACTGATTACAGTAATTGATTGAGAAAACATTTGTCAATAGCTTTCTAATGAAGGAGAGAGGTGAGGAGGAAAGATTGCTGGAGCTCCTAGGAGCTGGATTTCACTTAACAGAAGGAGCACTGAACCATGTTCTAATCACTGAATTCCATATCCCCATCTATAAAATGGAAATTCCATTCATCTGGTCAACATTTGTGGAGTACCTACTATGTGCTAGATAAGAGGTCAAAAGCTGGTGATTTATAAGTAGAATATGATCCTCATACTTGGTCTGTGTCCTGCTTAGTTGATCTGCACCATCCTTTTGTTACAGTTGGAAGCAGATGGCCGATATGTAAAATCAGGATATTTCACATTAAAAATATAAGTTTCTGGAATCCCTTGGAAAAACCATTATTTGGCAGCACTGGGCCTGTACGTCTGCAAGGCAACATTTGTCTCAACTTAGGTAGCCACTGCCTCTTGGAAATGGGCTATATGCCCTAAGTTTGTCCATGTTCCTACCACTCCATGATTATATCTATTAGTGTTAGCAGTCTGGGTCCTCGTAGGATTCCCAGTTTGAGATCCTTGGTTTAGATTCTGAAGATACAAAAGTGAAAAAAAAATGATTCTGGTCCCTGGCCTTAAATTACTTACAGCAGTAAGTAATTTACTTACTACAGTAAATACTAAATTTCTAGCAAAGAGGAAAATTAGGCATTCTGGTTTAGTAAAGATTCTACACAGTAAAGCCATCCCATATCTGTCATGATGGCTACCATATGTAAGAAGCCATTTTCAAAATCTTTGCAATACCATCTCCTGTGGTGCCTGGGGTTGTAGTTGCAGGTCTACATATGAAAGCAGCATGCATGGGCATGGTTTACAATTGTGTCACCAGACTGCCAGTGGCCTCAAGTGGGTCATTCACTTCCCTAGGAATCCTATTCTTCTAGATGCAACAGTGTAAGGGACTGGAAAGTGTGCCATAAACTCTAATGCTCTATACTGGGAGCAGTAAACTATGACAACCTGTTTTTGTACATAAAGTTTATAGCCTCATGCATTCCTTTATGTATTGTCTATGGTTGTTTTCACATTATGACAGCAGAGCTGAGTGGCTAGAACAGAGATCATGTAGTCTATAAGGCCTAAAATATTTATGAGCTACCCCTTAAGAAAAAATTTTGCAAACCTCTGCTCTCTATAGAAATTAGCTATAATAATAATAATAATAATAATAATAATAATAATGATAATAATAATACACATTATTATTGAACATGATTTCCTCTGTCTTGAGAAAGGCTTTCAGTATTTGCAAAGCCTATGAGTCATTAGTATGACCCTCACTTTTCAACAGATTCCTTGTGTGCTGAGATGCATTACTAAGCTTTCTGCATGGTGGAGCTGCTTTATCTTTCATTGGAGGAAACTTCTCTACAATTGGGCTATGGAGTGTGTAAGGCCTTGAACAAAGCTTGTCCCATCCCCATCTCTTCCCGGAATGACTTACTCCTTAGGCCACCAGAGTCAGAGACATTTGATAGAGTTAAGAACTATAACTTGTTTGAAACTCTCCTACAAAATTGCACCAAGAGATGGGTTGCAAAAAAATGAGAGGCAATGTTGCACCATGGTTAACCCTAGCAGATGACTACTGAGTTTCAATCATTTTTCCATGACTTACTAGTTGCATGACATTGAGCAAGTACTTAACTTTGTTGTGCCTCATTATCTTCATCTGTAAAATGGGAAGAATGTAAGACTCATCTCACAGAGTTTTGTGAAGATTTCATGGGGATAGTAATCACAAGACAGGGAATAGAGTTTGTAGTATAGATGCGTATGTGCATGTGAGTCTATCAGGTCTGGTGTGATGCCATCAGTGCCCTAACTTCAGAATATAAACTCCAGGGCAGTGTTTTAAAAGTATGATCATCAGGACATCTGGTTCAGAAATGTGTGGGCTTCATTATTAATGCAGATTCCAAGGCCTCACCCCAGACTTCCTAAAACAGCATTTGATGTTGAGGGAAAAGTGTCAGACTCTTTGCTGTAACAAGATCCCCAGATGATTTTGATGAACCCCCAAATTTAAGAATTGCTACTCTAGGGATAGCAGCCTCCTCTTTCTGCACATTATGGCACACACAAATTCTGAAAAAGGCAGTGAATCTGTGTCCAACACAATGCGTGACAGGCCAGATAAGAGCCAGTGGCATGAATTATGAATCTCCTCTTGTCAGAGAAAACCCTTCAGGCAAAAAAGACCTGCTCTGGCTTTTAATGGAGTTGAGATAAACTGGGTAACCCAAAGAGTTCCTCCTCTGGACAGCTGCCTCATGAGACAGCTCTCAGAATCACTTCCTGCTCCAATGCCCAAACCCACACTTCAGCTAATTTAGTCCAGATGGATTCCCACCCACTGTTCATTACACATGGGCGTTTTAGTGGGTTCCCAGTGCAGCTTTAGTTCCTCTCTTACGGGTCCTCTTTTAATGGATGAGGACACATGTGTAATGAGAACACTGAACATGCAGAACTCATAGGGTTTAGTCATAAAATTGGTTTTTGGGGTTTTTTTTCTTTTTTTGTCCCCAACTGCCCTCTTAAGCTCACTCAGTGAGGCTAATAAGTCTTCCCCTGCCACTGAGGGAAAATTCAGGTCATCCCATGGTTATAAATCTCAAATGGACAGTCTTCATTCAGAAATTTTAAAATGCAGTCCAATACATTAATCAAAATTTTTATCTATATTCAAGAATAAGACTCCTCTTCCACCTGGCCCACCCCAACAGCCAGAACCTATGGTAGTCAGGTAACCTGCCTTGGAGAAGGATCACTTCTTGCTTTCTTGTTTGCCAGCTGCAGTTATTTCTGATCCTTGCTCCCTTTCAGATGAGGGTGGAAGACGGAAGAAAGAGAGGTAAGAGGAGTCAAAAGGTCCTTACTTAGTACTATTGTAAAATAGCTCTGCTGTCTCTGGGCCCAACAGACAAATCCTATGAATTCTATACTTTTCACAAGGCCAGTTCCAAAATGAGCTAGATGCCCTAGCGGAGATCATCAACTGCACCCTCAGTTCTATGGGACCTAGATTCATTCGAGCACATGGACAGTGCTCCTCCCATTCCATGAACTTATGCTGAGGTAGCCCTGTGGGTAGGTAGCAAAGTGCTTGAAGCCAGCTTTCTCCCATGTGCCCATTTCTTTTTTTTTTTAATTTTTAATTGTTTTTTGTTTTTTTAATTGGTGTTCAATTTGCCAACATATAGAATAACACCCAGTGCTCATCCCATCAAGTGCCTCCCTCAGTGCCTGTCACCCAGTCACCCCCACCCCCCGCCCACCTCCCTTTCTACCACCCCTTATTTGTTTCCCAGAGTTAGGAGTCTCTCATGTTCTGTCTCCCTTTCTGATATTTCCCACTCATTTTTTCTCCTTTCCTCTTTATTCCTTTTCACTATTTTTTATATTCCCCAAACTAATGAGACCATATAAAGTTTGTCCTTCTCTGATTGACTTACTTCACTCAGCATAATACCCTCCAGTTCCATCCACTTCAAAGCAAATGGTGGGTATTTGTCGTTTCTAATGGCTGAGTAATAGTCCTTTGTATACATAGACCACAGCTTCTTTATCCATTCGTCTTTCGATGGACACCAAGGCTCCTTCCACACTTTGGCTATTGTGGACATTGCTGCTAGAAACATCGGGGTAAAGACTGCTAACTCTGGGAAACGAACTAGGGGTGGTAGAAGGGGAGGAGGGTGGGGGGTGGGAGTGAATGGGTGACGGGCACTGGGGGTTATTCTGTATGTTAGTAAATTGAACACCAATAAAAAATAAATTAAAAAAAAAAAGAAAGAAACATCGGGGTGCAGGTATCCCAGCATTTCACTGCATCTGTATCTTTGGGGTAAATCCCCAGCAGTGCAATTGCTTGGTCATAGGGCAGGTCTATTTTTAACTCTTTGAGGAACCTCCACACAGTTTTCCAGAGTGGCTGCACCAGTTCACATTCCCACCAACAGTGCAAGAGTGTTCCCCTTTCTCCACATCTTCTCCAACATTTCTTGTTTCCTGCCTTGTTAATGTTCCCCATTCTCACTGGGGTGAGGTGGTATCTCATTGTGGTTTTGATTTGTATTTCCCTGATGGCAAGTGACACAGAGCATTTTCTCATGTGCTTGTTGGCATCTTTTGCCCCTCTCAAATTGGCTCTGTGCAAGGAAGTGGAGTCCCTTCTCCTTCATGCTGGAGTCCTATGGAGGGAGTCAGTCATCAGTCCACAGCTCCTAGATACACACATCAAATTCCCTGAATGGTCTCAGGGAAGCCCCATCGCCCTTGGCTTGAAGTGAGGAACACACTCCCGCCACCTTGGAGAGGAACTCACAGCCTTTCAATGAATCTCTGGAAAAATCTCCCTCATATAGTCCCCTCTCCATTTGCTCCTGGTCATTCTAAATTCCACTAAGGAGAGAGGAGCTTTTCAAGAAAATTGGTTCTCAAATATCCTCTTTGAAATTCCTCTGTGTCGATGTTTGATATCAGCTAAATCTTAAGCTCATCAGTCTAAACTTCCAAGTCTTCAGCTGTGTCCAATGTCATCATGTTATTTTTAAGATGATTTCTGAGAGAAGCATTTCCCAGAATAAAGCATGTAAAGTCTAAAAATCACTCTTTTAGACAAATATCAGTTCATACCAAGTACTGCAACTAGCTCAGAGTCCAAGCATGGGCTCAATTTCAGCAAAATTCTAGAGAAATGCCAACACCTGCAGACAACCAAGTCACTCTGTTATTTCCAGAAGGCCAGCCCCACAGCATGTGAGATGATGCTCTGTCACCTCTAGCGTGTCATTTACCATCCTGCAGTGACTGCTTACTGCCATTTCCCTGTTAGACTAAGGATTTCTGAGAACACACCTGTATCTTATTCATCTATCTCTACATCTCCAAATACTAGCAAAGATTCATCACTCGGAAGGCACCATATAAAGATTAATTGAATGGAATACAAATATTTTTTCCCTTTCCAATCCCACCTCTGACCAGTCCTTTCAGCCACATTGAGGGAGAAATGACTGATACCTGATAGCAGCTTAACACAGTCTATTTTTCTAGGCATATCTATGAATATATGAAGGCATTAAAGAAAAAGTATAGAGTTGATACTGAAACTTGAGGAGTTAGCTTTTCTTTTCCTCTAAAGTCACACCATGTGGTATACCATCAAAGGAGAATCCCCTACCTCTGTTACATTTTATTGCACATGTGGACCAGGTACATCCAGGTACACCCCTAGAATACAATATAAATTACATGACCTGGCCAGAGATCCTTCTGAGGCACAGATTTCTTGTTGCTGGTTATTTTTTCTTATTTTCTAAGAGTGCCTCCTTTGTGCTACTTCAAATAGGTTGTTGGGCTTCGAGGAAGCAAGTCAAAGCAAGTGGGATAAGGGAAGGCTCTTCCTATGAAAGTCAACCACAGACTGGAGAGATTTTTAAGAAGCCCCAGAAAGTAGCATCTACACCCGTGAATGCAGCTTCTCTTCTCCTGAGAATGAAATTACTTTATTGCACTATTCACCGAGTCCTCCACTTGATCTGTGCTCTTACAGCATTTTGCTCATCCCTCAAGCAAAGCATTTATCATGCTCTGTTATGGATAATTCACGAATGTCTGTCCCCTCAAGACTCAGAGCTCCTTTGGGGAAGGAACTTTATCTTATTTATCTCAGAAAGCTGAGTACTTAAAACACATAGTTTTTGTTAAATGGGTAGATGTTAATATTTGTTACATGGATGAAACGATGAATGGATGGAAGGATGGATGAATGGGTGGCTGGACAGATGGATTTATTTCTTGCATATTTACAGTGTGGAAATTAGAATCACATAGTGTCTCTGTCTGCGCTCAAAGCCAGGTAGTGATCATGAAGGATCTGGAAATAATGCTGTTCTCCGCCAACAGCTGCAACAATATCTCACAATGGCATAATATTTTGAAATGTGTATGTGTTCAGATGAGTAATTTTTATATTGAATCCCTTTTAAGATTAGGACGCAGACTATATATGAGAATATCTATATGATAAAGTGTTTTTTTAACTTTTTGACAAACGAAATTAAATTTTTAATTTAAAAATTGTATTTAATTGAACTGACTGAATAGATTCTTAGATTGAGTATCTACTTTTGTTTTTGTTTTTGCTGCCAATCATCCAGTTGTCCTTCAGATAACCGTACTTTGATTGTTCTCAAAGAAACCATGCCCCCATCAGTCTTGTATGACTTAGGTGAAGTACTACATCAATTGAGCCAATCACAATGTTTCCTTTTCCTGGTCCTATACAGAAAGATTCAAGTTTGGATATCTGATGCAATCAGAGCCAATGAGTTATCACCAGATTTTTGCTTAAACTTCTAGGAGACTCTAGTTCATCTGGTTTAACTTGAACCTGAAAGAATATAAAGTCTGGTTACTCAGCAGCCATCTGGCTATGATAAGGAGGCAATATTTGTCTAAGAATGATTTTAACTTGGAGAACCATGTAAGAAAGAGAATGACCAGATCATGATTTTTTGAGTCTTTGAATAAAACTGTATTATAAATCAACTCTACTTCCAGACTATATACACGATTTTTTCAAGTATAGAAAAAGTCATCTGCCCACTTAGTTTAAGGGGGGAAAATGTGTGTATATTCATATATAAATGATTCGCTGGTCCTAATGGCTTCATTGATCTTATCAGAAAATGGATCATAGTAGGCTCAGATTTTTATAACCCCAGTTACATATATGGATAAGACTATAATATTTTGAGAAGGCTGTGCATAGACTCATCTTCCACAAACAATAATGTGCACCTACTCATCCAAGCATTGTACCATACCCCTGAGAGACAAATACCATATCTGTTTTCTCAAGGAGCTCACATGTTTAATAAAGGTTAGATTTATAAACAACTAACTATGATACATGTGAATAAACTATTCGGGAAAAATAGTGTGGTAAGAGCTTAAGTGAAGAAGGGATTGCTTCTGATGTGCAAATATTCTTCCTAATTTATAGTTATAAAATGTGTCAGGACGGTAAGTGAGTAAATGGATAAAAAGGCGGGTTTTTTCCTATGCTGACTATATACTAGAATCACCTGGGGGCTTTTAAATAAATCTGATGCTGAGACCCCCCACTCCTATTAAAATAGACTCTCTGGGAGGCAGGTCCCAGAATTGGTATGTTTTAGAAGATCCAGAAATAATTTTGGTGTGCAGTGAGGGTTACCAATCACTTCTCCATAGGAGTGATGCTTAGTCCTCCTGTATATCCAAATCACCTTGGAGGGCTTATAAAAAGTACAAATGCTGGGGTTCTACCCTCAGACATTCCAATTCAATTGGTCTAGGGTGAGATTCATGTGTCAGTAAATTTAAAAGCTTTCTTTTGATTCCAATGTGCACCCAAGGTTGAAAACCATTGCTCTATAGGGAAATCACCATTTTGGAGGTGGCTACTAAGTACTAAGCATCATGCTAGGTATACACATATATATCTGATTTCCTTTGGTCTTCAGAAAAATCTTTAAGTCTTTCAAAATAAATCAGAGCCCCATTTTACAGATAAGGAAATAAACATTCTGAAAAACAAAATAACTTGCCAATGTGACCTAGATAATAAGTGATGGAGCTGGAATTCAAACCCATTTTTGTCTGACTCCAAAGTCCAGATTTCTTTTTACCACAGTATTCATGTATTCATTGATTCATTTATTGTCACTTGGTCTATTATTCTTTCAATAAATGTTCTGAGAAAGTATGTGGCTTAGCTCTTGCAACACACAAAGTATCGATGGATGTCTCTGGGAACACAACCATGTGGACTTATATGCATGAGGGACAAGTCAGTGTGAAATAAACTAGCCATAAACCATCTCCAGTACCTCAGGCTGCAAATACAGTGGTTGATTATTCAAACCTCCTTGTTCTGGAAACTATCCAGTCCCTGTGACTCCACAGAAGGGCAAGCCACATAAATGATGCTCTCACCCAAAAGGCAGGCTACATGCAACTGCACTTGGTTCCACTCTAGTTCAATGACTGGGAGTGGAGGGGCAGGTAGGGTTTCCTGATGAAAGAGTGCCTTGGAGAGACAGAAGGGCAAAAGCTATACTGGTCTGAGAAGCAAGATTTGTCTCCTAGGCACAAGGAAAGGAATGTCTTTGCCTTGCTCAGTTCCTAAAACAACTTGCCCTTTATGATCAAAACTGCCAGCAGTTCCTGCCTGAAGGCTGGAGGAGCCTGTCGTCTGAACAGACAGAGGGAGGCTCTAGTGCCTAAGGCAGGGCAGTCAATGAAGAGGAAGAGAACAACCACCTTTTCTTCCCCTCACCTTGATGGCCTCCTGCTACAGGTGCATCCCTACCACTTTCATTTCAGAGATGCATGCCATCCCACCATCTGGCCTCACAATGTTAGAATTCAGAAATCCTGTCTATGTTCATCTTGCTATCCATCTACCAGATCCTCTGCTCAGCTTGGAGCAGTTTGGTTCCAGCCTACATTTTCAGCCTCACCACTGCTACTACCTGCAGCTAACGATCCTTCCATGTATTCCCAGCATGCCCCTTACTTCTGGGCTTTCTCTCATTCAGTCTCCTCTACCTGGAATCCTCTTTTCACTTCCTTCTCTTGGAAAACTCCTACGCAGTTGTCATCTCTGCTAGGAAGACTTCCCATTATACTGAAAAGCAGAGTCACTTTTTTTTTTTTTTACAAGAAGAATTCTCTATTTCACTTTTATACTTATACTGCTATTGCATTCACCTCAGGAGCTTAAGATTAAATGACCTTTACATACCTATTTCTAGTGTCCCCTCCTCCAGGATTACTTTGTGGTGTCCTGCCTTTTTATCCTGAGCCCAAGGCCAGTATAGGAGCCTTTCTACATGCTTCTATAATGGTAGCTCAGTAACTCTCAAATATTGCTGTGCATCAGAACAATCTGAAAGACTTGTTAAAATTCAGTTTTTTGGTTCCCATCCCAAAAGTTACTGGTTTAGTAGGTCTGGTATGGGACCCAAGACTTTGCATTCTGTTATATTCCCAGTAATACTGTTGCTGATGGCCCAGGGATCACACTTTGAGAACTGCTGGCCTACACTTACCTCTAACATAATTTTTTCATTGTACTTATAGCATGTGTTGTAAATTACTTGTTTGTGATTCCATATCCCTTACTCAATCAGTCAATAAGGCTAAATCAGATCATGAAAAGCATTACAAAGAAAATAAATCATAGTATATTAGTTATCTATTGTTGTGTAACAAATTACCCCAAAACTTAGCTTAAGACAACAAACATTTATTATCTCATAGTTTCTGCAAGTCCAGAATCTAGAAACAGCTTAGCTAGATGATTCTGACTCAAGATCTCTCTCATGAAGTGGCAGTCAAGCTGTGGGCTGGGGCTGCAGCCTCATCCAAAAGCTCAATTGAGGGAGGACCCTGTTCTGAGTTCGCATACATGGATGTTGGCAGGTCTCAATTCCTCACTGGTTGTTGCCAGAAATTTCAGTTCCTCTCCATGTGAACTTTTCCATAGGATGCATTAATGCCCTCAAGACATGACAACAGGCCTTCCCCAGAACAAATGATCCAAAAGAGACTGCACACACCCAAGATGGAGGCCATGATCATTTACAACCTAACCTTAGAAGAGATATAGCATCACTTTTGCTATGTGCAGTGGGTCACACAGACCAACCCTAGTTCAGTAAGTGCTGGCTACTGTATAGGATAGTTACTGGAGGGGAGGCTGTCCTATTTAGGCAGAGTGTCTGAGAAGTCCTTTCCAAGGGGATGTTATGAAAACTGAGACCTAAATGAAGAGAAACAATCAGCTGCGTTAAGACTTATGGCTCTGCTTTTCCAGACAGAAGAAAATGAGCTTAGTGTATATGAAGAAGAGATAGTAAGCTAGTGTAGCTCTAGCAGAACTAGCAAGGGATCAGAGAAGAAGCCATCATTATTAGCATCAATATTAGTAATATTTTTTTAAAATACCTATTATACTCAGGATCTTATGCAATGAAGAAGGAAAAAAACCCTGCCATTCCTAATTTCAAGGAACTGGACTTCCAACTGAAGAGTACTCCATTTTTTCAATTAGTGGAACAAGAAAGAAAGTTTAGATAATTCAGTATCAATATATTCCCATTACCACACCCATCATTTCTTCCTGTATGACTTCCAATTATGTTCAATCAACCTAGGAGCAAGGGTTGGAGAAAAAAAGTACCGATTAATTGAGTGAAGCTAAGGCCATGCTTTACATTCATCAAATTTAATGAGCCACAACCTTTCCAGTATTGGAAAGTATACAACCTAGAATCAAGACAAAGCTGGAAGAGACCACAGACATCATTCCATCCTTTTCTCTTCAACTCTGCTTGATTTTTAAAGAAGAAACTGAAACCAGTGAGCTATAGAAACCAGTCCAAGGGCTCACAGCTTGTTCAGCAGTACTCAATTCACTAATTGGATTAATGAACTAAATGAGCACCCATCACATACAAGGTGTTCAGAGTAGCAGAGGAATGACTAAAAGCTAGTCTCAAGATTTCTGGGTCAGCCTGATTTCCATAGCCAGAGGTGATGCAGAGGTTGTCTTATGTGTGGGAAGGAGCAGAAAAAGAGAACTGCTTCTTAGCCTCCATGTTCTCCTCTCCCAACCAGAGCAGTGATACTTTAAACTACTATATATATAGGATTTCATAAATAAGTCTCTTGCTAAAAAAACTTGAAAACCACTTCACAACACCATCCTTCCTTTCTTGACTATAACTCAGAGATCAGCAAACTTCATCCCTTGGACCAAATCCAACCCACTGCCTGTGAGCCAAAAGTGGCTTTTGCATTTTCAGATGGTGAAAGCAAAAAAAAAAATCAGAAGAAAAATAATATTTTGTCACACATAAAAATCAGATGAAATCCAAATCTCAGTGCCCATAAATAAAGTTAGAACACAGTCACACCCGTTCATTTAAGAATTTTCTATGGCTTCTTTTGTGCTACAATGGCAGAGTTCAGTGGCTGTGACAGACCATATGCCCACAAGCTGAAAATATTTACAATCTGGCCCTTTACAGAAGTGTCTGCTGACCTATGATATAGCCAAGTGTCCCATATATGCCTTCATCCTTCCTACACACCTTCCTTCTTCCTCTTTGTCTTCATCCCAACAAAACTTTATTAGAGATTTATATTCAGAATACAGTTAACTGGAACCATAGGTCTGCATTTTGAAGCTAGTGTATTTTGTATTTTGGTTGTGACTTGGGAATACTACTAATTCTTTGGTGTCAGTTTCCCAATCCAAACCGCCCACTCCCCTATCCACTTTTCTAGTAACTTCCTATGGTCAGTGTAGCAAAAGAACCTTGAATGAATACCCTACCACTACCAATGGAAACACATGCCAAGTGATAGAAGTTGCTCTTGTCCTGTCACTTTGGGCCATGAAAGTTTGAAAGAGCAGAGCTAAAGTACATAGACAACTCCACCACTCAAGTTGCTTAAGCTCCTAAGTAGCTCCCTAGATGCTCAGGAAAAGGAAGAGGAGGCTATTGTTTTTTCTCCTTGGTGCAAGTGTGAATTGTAGGAAGCATTCATTGCTACTGGTAACCTGGACTGATGCATAGGTAAATAGCTTTTATATGCTGTCAGGAGTATTAGATAATAAGATATATTTTAAAGGTGTTTGTTCACACTGCTAATCAAAGATGTGCAAAGTAAGACTGCATTAGGTATCTCTTTTATACCCACTAAAATAATTTTAAAGAAAATTAAAAATTACAAAGCCCAATGCATACAGAATTATAAGGAAAAGGGACACAAATACACTGGATAAATCATTTTAGAGACCAAATCAGTACAACCCAATGGAAGTATCTTGCAGTCATCAAAATGACCATGTTGCAACATGAAGAAATTCCTCCAAAAGTAATGTTAAAGAAGAAAAAAATAGAACAGAGCATTTTATTTATGTTGCAATTAATGTAAAAATATGCATGCTTCTGGGAACCCTGGGTGGCGCAGCGGTTTGGCGCCTGCCTTTGGCCCAGGGCGCGATCCTGGAGACCCGGGATCGAATCCCACGTCGGGCTCCCGGTGCATGGAGCCTGCTTCTCCCTCTGCCTGTGTCTATGCCTCTCTCTCTCTCTGTGTGACTATCATAAATAAATAAAAAAAAAAAATTTAAAAAAAAAAATATGCATGCTTCTGACTAAAAATTGGAAAATGAAGTTTCTAACAGTTCTTTTTGTTTAGGCATGAAGAGAATGTGGGTGAATATTTGTTTTAATTTCCATGAAAGTTGCTGTAATAAAGTCCTTTGTTTTACTTTTAAGCTCACATTTTCATAAAAGAAGACAAGAAAAAAGAAGGAAAAGGGCTAATCTTTATAATTACTTTTAGGAATACTTTTAGGAGCAGGAGCATTTTATTTGAGGAGGGCCAGCTCACAGCCTCCCGGGGGTACCTAGAAAGTCTATGATGCAGAAACGGGATCAGGGTGGGAAACAAGCTGAGTTCTTCCCATGAGCTCTGGAAATCATGGCATCAGCAGAGATGGATGCCCCTGATGGGAAGTAGCAATGGGGGCCACTTGAGAAAGTGACTCAGCAGGTCCAGATGGTATTTATTCAAGAGTTCATTTATTTGGATCAACTAACATATGAAATAGCAGGGACTCTGACAAGGACATGTGATACCTCATTTCCTTGAAGATAAGAAGCTGCAAACACACTATCTATCCTCCAAAGAGCCTGGGGAAGGCAGAGTGAGGCTCAGAGGTGGCCAAACCCTGAACAGAGCCCAGTTTCCATGGGATGACAGAGACAGATAGAAGTTTGTCCTTTAACATTATATGGTCTCATTCATTTGGGAAATATAAAAAATAGTGAAAGGGATTAAAGGGGAAAGGAGAGAAAATGAGTGGGAAGTATCAGAGAGGATGACAGAAGATGAAAGACTCCTAACTCTGTGAAAATAACAAGGGGTGGTGGAAGGGGAGGTGGGTAGGGGGGTTGGGGTGACTGGGTGATGGGCACTGAGGGGGGCACTTGATAGGATGAGCACTGGGTGCTATATTATATGTTGGCAAATCGAACTCCAATAAAAAACATATTAAAAAAATAAGTTTGTGTCCTTTGTTATGGGTTGATTTGTGTCCCCCTACAAAAAAAAAAAAAAAAAAAAAAGATATACTGAACTCCTAAGCCCTAGGATCTCTGAATGTGACCTTATTTGGAAACAGAGTCATTGTAGATATAATGGGTTATATTGAGGCGAGGCCATATGAAGAGTAGAGTGGGCCCTACTTCAATATGACTGGTGTCTTTCTAAGAAGAGGAGAGCCCACATAGAGACACAAAGAGAGAATGCCCTTCGACAAAAAAGGCAGAGATTGGAGAGATGCAAATGCAAACCATGGAAGGCCAAAGATTGCTGACCAACACCAGGAGCTAGGAAGAATTAAGAACAGATTCTCCTATGGGTTTCAAAAGGAGCATGGCCCTGCTGACACCTTGATTCAGGACTTCCAGCTTCCAGAACCTTGAGGAAGAGCATTTCTGCTGTTTTTAGCTACCTAGTTTGTGGAATTTTGTTACAGCAACCTACCTTGGAAACTTACACACCCTGAAAACTCCCACGGCCAGCTGAGCAGATCTGAGCCAATCTTTTGGATTGCCACAACTGGTCATAGCTTGGGTCTTATTGATGCAGAAACCAAATGGAAATAACCTGGCAATTAGAGATGCAGTTTAGGCCCAAAGTGGGGTAAACAGAGCAGAAATGTGGGCTGTGAGCCAGGCACCCTCTCCCCAGAGCAGGATGTAAGCATTTATCAGCAGACAGAGAAGGATGAAATGACAGGATGGCAAAAGGCAGAAAAATATGATGTCCAGACACTCACACACACATCCAGCTACATCACTTAACTAGCTGTGATACTCTGATAATTTACGTAATCTCCCTGAGCCTCGTTGCCTTATTGATAAAATGGAACTAATAGTATTTCCTACCCCATACAGTTATTGGTTGGACTAAGTGACTTAATACCCGTAAAGTATTTAGAATTGTACCCAGCACACCGTAGGTATGTCATAAACAACCCTTGCATACTTCCATGTATACTATCACATTTAATCTCCCAACTACTATATGATGGAGATTTTGTTAAGTTTAAGAATAAATGGAGGCTTGAGAAGTTAACATAGCCAAAGTCATAGACAAAATAAAACAGTGTGGCAATTGGAGATCTAACTGAGGAAAGAGGAAGCAATGGAGGACAGTGCAGGAATGTGAGATGTGAGTCAGAGATTTTCTAGTAAGTCCCACCATGAGCTTGGTCACCTGGCTCCACAGCCTGCTCTTTCTCCACTCTTCCATGGTGCTGATGCCCTAGGTTCTGGACAGTTGATCTGTCAGAAATTTGCTGCAAAACCTTCAGGAAGTTGCTTGCATTTCTTAATCTACACCAGGGTTTCTCAACTTCAGCACTACTGACATCTCAGGCCAGATAATTGTTTATGTGGGAAGTTGTCCTGTGTGCTGTGGAATACTTAGTAGCATTCCTGGCCTCTACACACTAGACACCAGTAGCACCCCCTAGCCAGTCAGGATAACCACAAATGTCCCCAGACATTACCAAATGATCCCTGGGAAGCAATATTGTCCCCAGTTGAGAATTATTGACTTACAAGAGAGGATTCAAGTACTTGTGAAACTGTTTTATTGAGCCATCCTGGGAGCAAATTTGGTAAGTATGGTTTTTAATCTTTAAAAAGAAACAATGTATTTGTCAATATAAGGTAGTATATGACAAATTTAATATTATTTATTAGTGATCGCTTGCCAAGTGCAAAAAAAAAAAATCACAAAACAGGTCTTGCCTTTAAAGAAATCACAACCCAATAGAGGAAGGGAGAAGGTGCAAAGACAAGGGGCATTGCTGGGGTTCAAAAACCTAGAAAAAATCACCCCCAGTTGAATTGCTAAGGAGACTTCATAAAGGAGATGGCATATGAAACACTTATTGGAGGGGGGGATGGAATGTCCTGCATGGAAATGGATTTATACAAACTCAGTACACAGTTGAAGCCAGGTGAGGAAAGACAGAAGCTAAGCTGATTTGGGTTTCCAGAATTAATGTGTTTTTCTGTCCATCTAGGCCTTTCCCACTTTGATTGACAAACAAGATCTTCCTCCTTGAGGACTCAGCTCAAATGCCACCTCCTCTGGGACTTCTCTGAACTCCCATATTTGCAAAGATGCTCCTTCTCCTTGTTCCTTTTTACCTCTAATAGCCCCCATCAGTGTCTCTCATGTGGCTGCTATTGGCAATTGGGGTAGATCAGTTTTTTATTGAGCATTCAATAAAGGCTCTATCAGGAATCTCCCATGCATCGCAGGAAAATTAGTATACCTAACTCCACTCCCTAAATATCCTAAATGTACTCCCCAATCACTCTGACAGCCAAAAGTCTCCACAACATTTTTCCAGACATCTCTAAATGGGTACTACTGCTCCCAGTTAAAACCTACCTCATGATATTTACGTTTTGCCTGAAACCATGTGTGTCTCTCCTCCTCTTGATAGTAAGCTCCTTTGGGGTAGGGACTGCTGATTTCAAATCATATCTGCAATGGAAAGACCTTGCTCAGTACCTCGTTTGCAATTGGCCCTTGGTAAATATTTGCTGATCTAATTAAAGCAGAAAGTTCATCTAGGGAAAAACTGGAAACTCAGAATTGAAAAATAAATTTGGGCCAGGCCATAAGGGACTTCACATATGCTGAGGAACATGGATTTTATTGTATTAGGTGAAAACATATGAAATTGCCATTTTGTAAGTCAAAAATAATCAGTTATCAGCAATTTCATATAGTTCTTCCTAATGGAAGACAGCATTATTTATTTCCTTAACTTCCTGTTTAAATTGAAATATTTTTTAGCTTAAATACTTAATTTTGTCTCATCTTAAACACAAATATTCATGAAATAATGGGCTATATGTACTTTTTCCTTTAGAAAACATTAAAATAGTTGTGATTCTTAACAACCAACAGTCATCCATGTACTACCTAAGATTATGTCCTGTGCCACAAGTAGACACAGACTCTGCTGTTGGAAACTACGCTAGGAAATGGGATGCCTTCTCCAGTCTGGGAGCGGGGGCAGAGACTGGGGATGGGGGACATGACTAGTGAGGGGGGCCGAGGCTGGGGCTGTGTGGATAGAGACCCGGGCTAGGGGCGGAGGCTGGGGCTGGGGCGGGGTTGGGGAGGGGGGGCGGAGACTGGGGTGGGGCTAGGGCGGAGACGGGCTGGGGGCGAGGCTGGGGTGGAGACTGGGGCTGTGTGGATGGAGACTGGGGCTGGGGGCGGAGGCTGGGGCCGGGGGCGGGGCTGGGGGCAGAGCTGGGACAGAGATTGGAGCTAGGGGCGGGGACTGGGGCTGGGGACGCAGACTGAGGCGGGGTGGGGGCGGGGCTAGGGCGGAGACTGGGGCCGGGGGCTGGGCTGGGGCTGGGGGCGGGGCTGGGGTGGAGACTGGGGCTGGGGTCTAGGCTGGGGCTGTGTGGATGGAGACAGGGGCTAGGGGTGGAGGCTGGGGCTGGGGGCAGGGCGGGGGTAGGGGCGGGGCTAGGGCGGAGACTGGGGCTGGGGGTGGAGACTTGGGCGGGGCGGGGGCGGGGCTAGCTAGGGTGGAGACTGGGGCTGGGGGCGGGGCTGGGGGCGGGGCTGGGGGCGGAGCTGGGACAGAGATTGGAGCTAGGGGCGGGGACTGGGGCTGCGGGCGGAGACTGGGGCTGGGGGCGGAGACTGGGGCGGGGGCGGGGCTGGGGTGGAGACGGGCTGGGGTCTAGGTTGGGGCTGTGTGGATGGAGACAGGGGCTAGGGGTGGAGGCTGGGGCAGGGGGCAGGGCGGGGGCGGGGGCGGGGCTGGGGCTGGGGGTGGAGACTGGGGCGGGGCGGGGCGGGGGCGGGGCTAGGATGGAGACTGGGGCTGGGGGCGGGGCTGGGGGCGGGGCGGAGACTGGGGTTGGGGGAGGGGCTGGGGCTGGGGGGCGGAGGCTGGGGCGGGGCTAGGGCGGAGACGGGCTGGGGGCGGAGACTGGGGGCTGGGGCTGGAGGCGGAGACTGGGACCTGGGGCTGGGAGCAGAGACTGGGGCTGGGGGCGGAGACTGGGACTGGGGCTGGGGCGGAAACTGGGCTGGGGCTGGGGGCGGAGACTGGGACTGGGGCGCGGGGCTGGGACAGATATTGGAGCTAGAGGTGGAGGCTGTGGCTGGGGCGGGGCTGGGGCGGGGACTGGGGCTGGGGGCGGGGCTGGGGCTAAAATTGGGGCTGGGGGGGTTGGTTAAAGAAGGATAAGGAAAAGAAGAGGAAGAACCATCGAGAACAAGGAAGAATTAGAGGAATAAAAAGTAGGGGAGGAAAAATAGGAACAAGGTAGGAAGAGAGAGATGGAGAAAGAGAAGTAAAAAAGCAAAAGCCAGAGGAGGGGGCAATGATTGCTTTGGGCCCAGACTTGCTCCTCACTCAGGTTCCCAGGTTCCACTCCGGTGCTGCAGTACAATCAGCTTAGAGCTGATTATCATGGCTGACATAGCAAAGCGCCTGCCTATTTTTAGATGAAATTAATCATTTTCTCGTGTTATTTTTGGTTCAGATAATGGCTCCAGTACACAGCAGCTTCTTCATTAGCTGCCAGCAAGAATGTAAACAAGGTTGAATCTCCGCTTGGCAGGTTCTATATTCAGCTCTGCCATCAGGAAGCTGAATTCCCTGAGAAAGCTGGCTCTCCCACAGCCTGTGAGGGGCTGCAGGGGGTGCTTCACCAAACCAGTGGATGGATCCCTGGGAGTTGGAAATGACTTTGATCCCAGGGTTTGCTTTGTTCAATTGCTCTTAAAGCAGGCACGACTTAAGTGGGCACTGCTGACATTTGGACTGGATCGTTCTTTGTTGTGGGACACTGTTCTGTGCATCATAGGATGGTCAGCCACAACTCTGGTCTCCACCCACCCCATCATGACAACCAAAAATGTCTCCAGACGTGGCCAGAGGTCCCCTAGGGCACAAAATCGCCCCCAGTTGAGAACCTCTGGTTTAAATCAATAAATTAAAGCAATAATAGTGTAACTCAAATTAGTGTTAGGAGCACAAGCTTCTAACCACTTAATTGCCCGAAACTAGAATTTCCAGGCTGCCTCATTCTGTGAAAGAGCAGAATGCTCTTATTTATTTGCTCTTGCCTCCAGGTTGCTGGTGATGACCCGTGAGAAACAAGCTGCTTTGCCAGGCCTTCCACTGGTGGCCACCTTGGCTACCCCCACCCTGGCCTCAGAGAATGCCACTGCTCTCCCCCACCTGCTTCATCCCAAGCAGGCACCAAGCCCTCCTTGTAAACTCTGCCCAGCAGATCACAGAAGCAAATATGTTCACTAGATATTACTGAAGCTCAGTGACACTAGCAGGGAACCACAATAACAAGATAACCCACAAGCCCTGCTTTGACCCTCCCTGGCCAGTGCTGGCCTTGTGCTCGTTCTCTCTCTTAATATCTCTTCATGAGACCTAAGCCAGCATGCTCTACCTCCTGGAATCACTCTCTCTGAGTTCACTTCATTGAAATGTGACCAACTGTCCCCCTCCTTGCACCCAAGGCTCCCAAAGCAAGCAATTTTATCTAAGTCCAGACGGACACTCACTTCCCAAGTCCTCTCCCACCTCTTCAGGAACCACCATTCCCAGGATGGCTGACAGTGGGAACACACACAAATCTCTGCTCTCATCATGGAGTGCAATCTGATGTTGCATCCTGAGAAAAATAATCACTTACCAAGCTGACATCAGAATCTCTCTCAACTCTGGGCACAGCAGACATAAACCGTCAAGATCAAGTCCATTTTTCCTCAGTTTCTCCTCACCAAGATTAAACTGAAACACTGGGAGGCAACGCCCTAAGTCAGTGATCCAAATTCAACGTGACAAGTTGTCCTGCAAACCTACAAGGAGCACGTGGCCCAGGCTGTGGTGGTGAAGGAGGCATTCGTGGTAGATGTGAATGAAGCGCTAGGAGTATCATGAAAGGTGACCGAAAGTTAACTAGATAAAGTTTATGGGGGATGGGGCCCAAGGAGAAACAGAAACCGATTCCCAAAGCAAAAATACACCATGGTGGAGAGCAGCCATATGTATTAAGAAGGACACAAAACAGATTTTCAAGGGTGTACAGAGCAAGGCAGATAGTGGTACGATATCAGAATTGGACCACGTCAAATTCTGACGTAAGGAGAAGAGAAAGAACCTGGATCTGATGATTTGATTCTAGAAGACAGTCCCAAGGCTTGTGACTGGGCTGCTCTGCTGTGGCCCCTCCATAGCTGGTAACTCCTCAGACATACCAGCCATAGTTCCCTTCAAAAAGGGGCACCAACTTTAGTTTTCTATCACAAAGTTATCCTTTATTTTCCCAACTATAAGGGGTAGGAGGAGGAAAAACTCTTCCTTGCATATGTTAGGCCAGCGTGAATGAGAGCTTACAATCAGAACCAAGGTGGAGGGCTGGCCAGCACCTCCCTGTGTTCCAGAGAGCTTGTTCCCTTGGCACTCCTCTTAAAGGACCTTGGTTGTCATTGTAGAACCCATGCTGATCCTGGCCTGGAGACGCAGACACACACACACACACACACACACACACACACACGCACAGACCGTCGGGGAATATCTGCTCTCCCAGATGAGTTTGGACCACTAGCTCTACCACCCTCTCCTTCCAGGCCTGAACATGAGGAAAGAGTCAAGGGGAGAGCTCTGATCATCCCCTCTGACAGTTGTCCGGTGTCAGTGCTATTATCTTCTCTTAGCCACAGCCTCTTGGTGGATGATGGCTTTCATACAGGATCTCCTAACCCAAATCCAAATGTCAGATACTGGTAACAAAGCCTTAAAGAGAGCCTAAAATAAGGTCGGATTGGGTTACCCCAATAGGCTTCTGGGGAAGAACAGTGATCCTCACATATTCAAGGTTCATACCATGCATGTCTGATGAAAGTAAACCACCACAGAAGGAAGACTGGGGATAAGTGCTACCTCCAAGAGTTTATTGCTCTGGTTGAACAAATACCAACTCAGATACATGGGCCAGGGAGAGATTGTAAAAGCAAAAAATCCTTAAAATCTAAGAGGCATGTTTATTTAAATTTACATCCAAATGTGAGGCCAGGAATGCCAGTTACCTTTCATCCATGTTCCAACTCTCTTCACCCAAAATTGGCTGGGGCATTGTATTGATAAGAATGCTGGGACAGGGTAAAGTCTCCCCAGAAAGAAAGTGATAAGAGCAATGATGACTGCCACAGGAACAGGAGGGGTGACTCTCTCTGCATGTGCCCAGAGATGGGTTGTTAGTCGAGATTCTTTGAGTTTCAGACAACAGAAACTGAACTTGAATTTGTTTAAGTACAAAGACAAGAAGTTATTGGTTCCTACAAAACACAGAATGTAGGGAGATGGGCTTCAGCCATACGGTGAGTTTCAGCCAGCATGAAAGCCAGCAGGACTTTCTCTCCTCTCACCTCTCCATGCTGCTGCTTCTATCAAAGTGCTAACCTCATCCACTTCCACTGAGACCTGCTTCTTTTATGCAGTAGAGAACAGGGCCAGAAGCTGACTCAGAACTGCATTCTTGGGTAAAGAGAGGACAGATTTCCCTCTTCTACTTCCTATTTAAAAATAACCACAGGGAAGGATACTGATTGGTCTGGTTTAGGTCATGTGTTCATTCCTGGCCCAGTCACAAAGGTCCAGAGCAGGGGACATTATAATTGGCCCAGGCTTGATCAGGTGTTCCTCTCCAATATCAGAATGTTGCTTTGTGTGTGTATATAGGCACGTGTTTGCACCCGCACACACATGTGCATGTCCAAGTGTCTGGAAGGTAGAGAAAAAAAATCGGTATCTGTTACTACAGATATGCTCAATTTAAAGTCCTCTGAATCTAAGTGAAATTTTTGAAACTTGAGAAATAAATATCTATTTTCTAAACCCCCTTTTGGAAGCAACTTCTGTTCTTTCCTTTTGATTTCTATATCATTTCATCTGTAACCCCTTTAGACTCTTTATCTCCTTGGCAACTTATTTGAGCTTTCCTAAAAAGCCATGCCTACCTGGAGATCAGATCAGATAAGAACAGCTAATTCTTCTCATCACCAAATTTTAGCTTGCTTGTTTCTGTTCCTGAGTACTTTGTGTTCCTGCCTATTAACATATATAAATGGGTACTGCTCCTATCTAAGCCAGCCTCATGTCTTACGCTTTAGACCCCATCCTCTCTAATCTACTCAAAGATTTTGCATTTGAAATGATCTCACCTCTCTCTTATATCAAGCATTTCTCTCTCTTCTTAGATCGTTGCAATTAACATATAAATATACCATACTTTCTTCCATCTTAAAAAAAATTTCCCTTAACCCCATGTCTCCCTCCAATGACTGCCCCATTTTTTTCTCCTAATAGATAAATTTATTAAGAGTAAACTCTGTTTTCTGTCTCTAATTCTTCACCTCCTCTTTTCTCTTTACCTTACTTTTGTCAGGATTTTGTCTCCACCACCCCACTAAAACTACTCTTGTCAAGTTCCCAACATCCTCCATCTTGCCCAATCCAATAGATAATTGTCTTTATGTTACTAATTTATGAGCATAATTTGACATTTACTTGTGTGTACCTTCTCTACTAAATGCTTTTTTCACTTGACTTCGTTACAGCACATTTTATTGGGTTTACTCTTACCTACCTGGCTGCTCTTTCTGAATCTCCTTTGCTGGGTCTTCCTCTTGCTCATAACTTTGTTAAAAAACCAATGTGCTTGACTTTATTGTCACTCTACACTCTGGGGAAATGCAACTGTGGCTTTAAATAAAATCTATATGCTGACTAGTCTAGTTCAGAACTCCCTTGATCTCCCTCCTTGCATTTTCAATGGCGTGTTCAATGCCTTCATTAACATGCATAATAATTTTGAACTTACTAGGGCCAAAACAGAACTTGCCCACCCCCACTTCACACTCCTCTCCAATCTACCCCATCTTGTTTAATGATGCCACTATTCACCCAGTTGCTCAGTCTGTAATTATAGGAATTATCCTTTATTCTTCTTTTTTCCTAACACTTCACATCCAACCCATCAGCAAGTTCTGTTGGTTCTGCCTCCAAGACACACTCTGAATAGAATATTCTCTCATCACCCCCACTGCTACCAACCTAGTTCACATTACCATCGAATTCCACTTGGACCACTGCGAGAGCTTCCTAATGGTTTCCCTACTTCTACTCTTCCTCCTCAACACTCACTGTCCATATAACACAAGAGTGATCTACAGAAAATACATTCAGATTATACTTCTTCCCTGCTTAAAATCCTGCAAGAGCTTCCCAGTATATTTTAAATTCAATTCCAAATCCCTACCATGGCCCATGTGATCTTGCCTCTTCCTTCTTCTCCATCTTCTCTTCTCTCCCTTATTCCAGTGTTCCAATCACACTGATCTTTTTGCTATCCCTCCTCCAGACCAATATGATTTTCTTTCCAGCGCCTTTACCATGTTTTCATTTTTGAGAAATGCTCCTCTCACCCCAGTTCTTCACATAGCTATCTCTTTGTCATTTAAGTCTCCTTTCAAATGTCACTTTTTTTAGGAAACATCTTCTCTAACCACTTACATACCATAGTCACACTTATTAGTACCTCAGAAAAATATTTGTCCCATAGTAGTGTTTTATTTCGTTTATGGTACTCATCTGAATTACACCATTTGTTTATTTAGGTATCTTTCTTTTCCATGTTTTCCCACTGGAATATGAGCCAATACCATTTCTGTCTTGATTTAAACTCATTTATTTGCCTTTATCAATTCCTTGATCAATACCTGGTAGTAATAAATTATAAATAAATACTTGTTGAATGAGAAAAATAAATGTTCCTTTCCCTGTCCTTTTCATAATAGATGTTCAATAAGTGTCAGTTGAATGGAATGATAGAAGGAAGAATGGGTGGTTAAAGGGATGGAAGAATGGATAAACAGATAGATATATAGCATCAACAAATTCAAAATCTCCCTATTACTGGCAAATACAGAGTAGCAACTAATTTCCTTTTTTTTTTTTTTCATTTATCTTTTGCTGTATAACAAACCTGCCCAACACTTGGTGGCTTAAAACAATATTTTATTATCTCTCATAATTTGAAAAGTTATTTGGGTGGCTTTTCTGATCCACCTGATGTTGGCTAGGATGCTAGGGTGGCTGCATCATCTGAGGACTAAATTGGGCAGAACATCCATGATGACCCATTTATCTGGCTAGTGTCTGATGCTGGTTTTTGACTGAGAGTTCAACAGGGACTGTCAACCAGAGCGCTTATGTTTGTCATCTCTGTGTCACTTGGGTTTCTCCCAGCATGGCAGCTAGTTTGGAGGCATCCTAGGAGTAAGTGTACTAAGAGATTCAGGCAGAAGCTCTAAGGCTTTTTCTGACCTAGACTTGCAAGTCCCATCACATAATTTCTGCCACATTCTATTAGTTAAGCAATCACTAACATCAGCCTAGATTTAAGCTTTGACCTCTGAAGTGAGGAGCAGAATTGAGGGCAGCCATCTTGTAGACTATCTACTATACACATAAACAGGCAGCCCACTGGATTTGTTAGGGAAATTACAGTTACTAGATCCTAGTCCTTCTCTACTCTTTATGAAAACTTCTTCCAGTATTTGCACCTATGTGTGTTATTTCAGGTCAATTAGATCTTCTAGGCATGAATGAGTAGAAAAGAAAACTTTCATAAGTCAAGACTTCGTAACTCATTGGTTGCATATTCATTATCTGAAAACTCTTCAGAATTCTTTGCCTTTTCTTTGTTCCAAAAATTTTTATATATTGTTCCAAAAATACAATCTTGTTTCACTCTCTTTAAATTATTCTGTGAATTCTAACCGGGGTTCTCTGTTTTTTCCATCTCTATGCTCCTGTCACCTGTTCCCCTTCCCCGCCACCACATCTCCTCATTACCTCAGATAGGCTTATACAGGAAGAAAAAGTCATTTCTAAAATAAGAGCTAGAAAACAGGATCTGAACAACCAAATGCAGTTATAAATCAAGGCACAGAATTAAGAGTTGAATTACTAATTCAACAATTGAGCTCTATTCAGTTCCACCATGTTTTCAATGGTTCTTGCTGGTTGTACATAAAAATCACATGTGGAGCTAAAGCAAACCAAGAAGAAAATAAAAATCCTGGGCTTTACCCAGACTTATGAATCAGCAGCATAAGATGTAAGGCTGGACACCTGTATTTTTTTTTAAATCTACAGATGACTCTGATAATCTATCAGTAGGACTTACCTCTCTTGGGTTTCAAGACTCCACACTGAAAGTAAAACCTAGCTCTTTTATAATTATAGTTTATCTTATTAATACACACTTATTATTTTTCTATTAAAGAATAGACTGGAAATATCAGCTAAGTTTCCCAGTGTGATTTTTATGTTCCAATTTCTGGCTGAACATGTTTGTATATTTGTAAGGAAACTTAATAAGAAGATAGCTTTCAATATGCATAGATTCACTTTCCAGGCATCTTTTCAACATTGATCCTATTCTGCAAAAGACATTGACCTCACAAGAAACAGTTACAGCCAGGTTCTCACTGTGCTGAATTTCCTCAAGTGCATCCTGTAAGTGGGCCACAGCTGCAGCCAGCAGATTTTGCACTTCTCTTGTTCCTGCTGAGGATGAAATGTGCTGAGGCCAATAACCTGGTGAATAATTCATTTTCCCAAAGAACAATTTGTAAGCCTCAGAATTGCTTTTGCCAAAATAAACAGCAAATTTAAAAGATAGTAATACTTTCTGCATGTATATAACTTCCTATAATTTTCTAATTATTCTCCTAACAATGACGATGATAACTATAGCTAGTATTTGTGAAGAGCTTACAATGTGCTGGGTTTTGTGCTAAGTGCTTCAATATACATCATCTCATTTAATTTTCATAACTTTCTGTGGTGAATATTGTCATTTTCATCCCTCTCTACCAAAGGAAGAAACTAAGACTTATGAACATTACCTAACTTTCCCAGGGTCACACAGAATTTGAATCCACATGATGGTCATCATGCTAGACAGCCTCCCATGTCCGTATGTCCCTTTATTTCTTGTCAATCTATCTATCACTCTACTGTTGAATAGATAGGTTAGTAGAGAGAAATAGAGATAGAGATAGGTTCATCCGATAATCACAAAACATGGGTGATAAACAGAATCAAGTATTATGGTCTTCACTTTGCAATGAGAACACTTAAGCTGTACAGTTAAAACAACCTGCTCCCAGGTTCCCTTTGCTTAGGGAAGCAAAGTCAGTTTTCTGACTGGACTCCTGTGGTCTTCCCACAGTCCTGAGGCAACTCCAACAGAGCCAAAGGGACTTCTGTAAATCTGGCCTTGCAGCATGAAGAGGGAGGGGGCTGGTGGGGTGGGATTCGGCAATATGCTGAGCCCTATGATGACATTTTCAGCCAAGAAGAATGTTTTATCAAATCCCCATCAGCCCAAGACTAGATCATACCAAGATTTTGCAATATGAACATAATGTTCCCTACTGTCCGGGACCTAATCCTTTTCCATCGGGGAACACATTTGCAAACAATGGCTCCTAACTGATGAGGAACAGGATCCAACTCTTACTCCACACACCAGGACCTTTACACCACATTGGAGGCAACAGCCCTGAGGTTAAAGGGCTGCTCCGTGTCTAACCACTGTAGCTCTTGCTTGAAGGAAGGTTTCCCAAATGAACCCCCAAAGAAACCGAAAATGGCATGAATGTACATCCTGTTACTCAACACTCTCTGGGTTTCATAACGTGAAGTCAGGAAGAAAAGGTGCCAACATTCCTGAATGTTATAATCATTAAGGAGCAAACTCTAATGTTCCCACACTTGAAAGTTAAAGAGATGGGATTATTCCTCACTTATGGAATCACTGTAAAACCATATGGGCTGAATTAGGCATCCAACATGAATGCTCCCTACCATTCCCTCTGGGGGGCCTTGGGGCTCATCCCAGGCAATTGGCTTTAAAGACAAGGAAATCCTATTTGGAAACATAATCATGAGTCCTGATATTAATAAGTACTTTCTAACTTCAAAGCATTTTAATAAGTGTTGCTCTAATTAAATCTCATAACCTCCCAAAGAAGAGGCAAGCTTCATCATTTCCACCTTGCAAATGGAGAAACTGAGGCAGAGCCCTATGGAACACAAAGCCATAGTCCACCTGAGAGTAGAACCTCTGGAGTACTTAATGAGTTTTATGTTAAATTAAAATGTTGAACTGGGATTTTTCTGTTACCATTAGGTGAGAGCAAAACAAAGGCATTTAAGACTGTGTATTAGGATGATGAAAAGCATCAGACCAACCAGTTGTATGGTGTTGGCCTAGCAATTTAACTTCCCTAAGCTTTAGTTTCATCTCAAAAATTGAAATAATAATAAAGCCTACCATAATGCTTTGTTGTTTGGATTAAATAAAATAATATATGTTAAAGTTGGTGGCACACAACTGAAACTCAATAAACCTTAGCAGTTCTTGAAAAGCCAGCTCCTTCTCCTATGGCACCATTGAATCATTTATCTATTCACAAGTATTTTTTGATGGCCAATTGAATGTCAAGGACAGTGCTGTCTAGAAAGGATACAGCAATGAACAAGATAGACAAGGTCATTTCTTACATATGGAATGTATCTTATTTCTTACTGTGAATTATTTTTTTCTTACTGTAAATTAATTTACACCAAGCCTGGGCATATTCCATTGTTGATTTTGGTTTGATCTCACCATTTACATGGCTAAAAGATCTGTGACTGTTCTCTCAGCGGGACCACCATAGTCATTGTGCTGTCTGTGGTAGCTTTGATTGAGTTCTACTAGTAAATGCAAGAGGATTTGAAGGCAGTGATCTGATCTTGGCATCTTTATCTGAGGTTACCAAACAAAATCTTGTAGAATTTGACACCTACTTATTTTTGTCTCAGTCCATTCAGTTGTGGAAATCTGTTTTAGGTTTCTTTACACAGGTACTATGTGGGGCACTGTGCTGGAGGGGAGGTGCAAGTGGGAGATCCAAGTTGATACTTCAAGGGTCAATTGTGGTCATACAGCATCAATCGTGTTTTGAGAAGGTGCAGCATCAATAGGTATGGCATTCTATGAGGAGGGTGCAGAATTAGCAAAGGTTCTGGAAGGTTCTGTTCTGTGGAGCTTCTTATTTGAGGGTCTCAGGGGTCCCAGAACATACAATGCCTCGATGTCCTTCTAATTACATTTATATACAAATATGCACATACATACATGCATGCATTTTTTTGAAAAAACAAGTATCTATTGAGTAAGAACTAAAGAAGATATTTATTGAGCTTTTATTCAAGTCCAGAAATGCTGATGGATGCCCTAAAATGTATTAGCACATTTAATCTTCCTACAATTTCTAGAATGTAATTATAATTACTTTTAGCATTTTACAGAGGATAAAACTACTATTTGGAGGCATGAAAACCCACAGTGGCAGAGTTGGAATTCAAAGCCAATGTGGCTCACTATATTCAAAAGTTAACTCTACTAGGAAGGATGAAAGAGAGAAAGGAAGGAAAGGAAATAGAACGTGAAGGAAGGAGGAAAGGAGAGAGGAAACAATAATCTAGTAAACTCTAAGGCATGGCAAAAACAAAGTCCACAATTCACAGCCACATTTTAAGGCCCAAGAGTTTAGTGTTGGGACCCACTGGGAGGAGATGGGGAGGAACCATGTGGGAGAAGATGTGGTGGGAAAAGAAAGAGTTGGTGGGAATGAAGACCGAATGGCAGCCCCAACCTCCCAAGCCTTGCTGAGGAGAGCCCAACACCCTGAGCTGCATGTCAGTGACTGTGGAAATCATCTCCCAGGAGAGGACAGACCTACATCTGATGCCTGTGAGCATCCACTCCCTTGAGTCCTCCGAGTGAGTCCCAGCCAAGGAGTCCTTGCTGCCAGCTAAATCTTCTCATCCTTCAAGATTTAAGTGAAATTTCTCTTTCTCCAAGAAGTTTTTTATGAAGATGCCCCTACCCCTCCACCACCAACAGTGCTCTGTCGTGTCTGAAACCCTTGTAATTAGAAACTGTCAATAGCCACCATGGTCTTGTGTTAAACCTTTCCCATGTTTTCATTATTTAGGTACCACATTTTGAATCACCATAACAATGTTTTGAGAAAGTTGATTTTTATTCCCATTTTACCAGGGCCATCATGCTTAAATAATCTCTCAACATCATCTTGCTCCCAAGTGATAGAACAAGGATGCTAACACAAAGCCCAGATTTTTTCTGCTACAATGTAGCCTTCCCTGGTGTTTGACTGCTTGAAGATTCAGTCCAGGTGTTAAAGGAGCAATGATGGGAAGGGCCGGTGAGCCATACCAGACAGTTCTGAGAGAGGGCATTACAGAAGCACAGGGAAGAGGTGGAGATACTCCATGCCTGGAAGTCTGACCTGCTTTGGAAGAGACTCAGCTCAAAGTATGACATCATAGGGACTGTCAACAGGAATCAGAGATGCATATCCAAGGGCAGAATCTAATTTCAATTCCAGGACATTTCATGCAATAGAGTGTAAGGCAACAATTATTTGCTAAATAGAAAATTAAAGGCATAAATAAAGTCAAAGCTTAAACCACTGAGGCAAAAATCACACAGGCTCCAATTTCCTTCTGCTGCTTGTAGCTGCCAATTTGAAAAGAAGAAATCATGGGGATAGTAAAAATACAAAATCAATGGACCGTGGTTGATAGATGGTGATGCCTCTGATCCCACACATTGCCTCTACCCCCATATCAGCCTTTCCCCACCCACTGCCAAACCCAGACAAGCTGGAGGAAGTAAGACTGTGAGAAAGAGGCTCCTGTTTCTCTTCATAGGAACTCCACTTTCCTATGAATGAATTCCAGCACTGAGCATATTCTGGTAAAAAGAGCTTTATTTCCCTAGACTCCTGTACCTCCACTTATGCCAAAATACATTTCCTAAGTGTTTTAACCTTAAACACACACACACACTCTCTCTCTCTCTCTCGGTCTTTTTGAAATACTGAATTTGCCCCTTTTCTAGAACTCCTATTAAAGCTTCCTGTTTGATAGATAAGTAGTGACACATGACAGGGTATAAGCTGGTCTAAATCTTTTTTCCCATGGGTCCATATGTAAGGCACTGGGTCTGGATCATGTTTTACAAACCACTGCTTACTGAGATCAAGCACTGCTTATGACTTCCACCTCACCTTTATCCTCTGTATTCACTCCTCTCCTTTGACTTCTTCCCTATAAGTATCTCTCAAATCTTTTCCCTCCTCATAATATCCACTGCTTCATTTGCCCTAGACCATTGCAGAGTTGACCACCTTTACTCTACTCTCCACCTTGTACTCTCTACAGTTACAAGAATATGTTTCTAGTGGTTTCTAATCCATACATCTGATTATATTTTGTTCTTGTTTAAAACAGACAGTAGACTTCCATTGCCCGCTAGATAAAAACCATTATCTTTGGTCACACACACCAGAACCTTCACAGATCTCCTCTACACTGATGCCATTCATTTATCCTTTCACTTATTCATTTAAAACTGCCATCATTCTGGATACACAGGAAGTGCCTATAAATGTTTGCTGACTGACACCTACCTACATTATCTCCTCAAGGAAGCCACTTTGTCATTCCCAGCTGTCCTGAGGAGTGGGCAATTTGAATAGCGACCAACACAACAATATTCAGAAGGTCTTTCCCATGACAAAACTTTACTCCAACCAGCACACTCTGCCCTGGGATCTGGGGATACTCATTACAGGCTTAATTGTTAGCACACACCACCTTTTCAGTCTCCTCTAGCCCCATTTATTTTCTCATCCAATATAATGTCATCATGAGCATAGACTCTGAACCAGGGTGCCTGTCTTCACTCATCAGCTTCACTGCTGTACTTGGGAACCTGTTTCCATTTTTCCTTCATAAAATAGGGATTCAAATAATCCTTACCTCACAAAGCAGGCAAGAGGATTAAGGAAGGCAATACATGAGGAGTGTTTGAAAAAGTTACTGGCACACAGGAAGGGCTGTGTGGTTGTTACTGTTTTCTACTCGCTGTAGGTCACTTTCCATACCAAGATTTTCATAGCCTTCAAGCTCATCCTTCCCATCCAGGTCTCCCTACCATTCCTCTGCCCTGAATTTCCTTCTCTTTTGTCTATTCGTTCTTCAAGATGGAGTTCAAGTCTTGTCCATGAAGCCACCCTGACCACTCCTCGCCCAGACAAACTCGACTCCTTTTCATTTCTCTCACATTGAAGCATTTGTATGCTTTGATGGCAGGTTTACCAGTTCTGACTTGCTACCCAGTATTAAATCCAGAGCGCCATGACCCCAAAGACAGTGTCCATGCATGCAACAGATTCACTGAGGCACTTCCGTGTGCCAGGCACCATGGCAACTCTAAGGGTCCCACAGAACTCAAACACAATCCCTGCCCTGAAGACACAGACAAGAAAATGATCTTAAGATCTGCGGAAGAGATAAATGCAGTCATATGTGGTCACTTTGCAAGAGCTCTTGCCCCTTGAAGAGTCCTTAGCAGCTATTAAGAAATTGGTGAAGAAAGCAAAAAGGAGAGAAGAAACTTTATTGAAAAAACTTTATTGCTGATGCTTTCAACAGAATGTTTCCCAAAGAGTGGCCAGAATACTATGGGAGGCAACTTTCCACAGTATGTGGAAGACTATTTTATATTCAAACAACTACAATTTTAACATGTGTTAGTACTAAATCTCTAGCCTGTCAAACCTTTCATTTCACAGATATCATTGCTTTGTTTAGAGTGAGTTTAAACAAATTACACGTGAGTGAAATTGAGAGGCCCAGATATCAGGACTCACCTAAAGGAGATTCTGAGGAAGGAATGCCTAGTGACACCACCAAGGAAGTAGCTAAAATCCAAGATTGCAGAACCCAAAGGCACACCTGGCACTCAGCCTAACTGACCAGTACCATCCAATACATCTACCCCACACTCAGCAGGGTTAAAGGCCTGTTTATTGCTTTTGCTGTACAGACTTCTAAAGTCTCACCTATAAACATCTCCCAGTTCCTAGATGAATAGATTGAGGCCCAGAGGGGTGAAGTGAGTCATTAGTATTTCACTGGTTAAAACTACACCTGACTGCTGGAAAGGTAGCCTGACCAATGGCACTTGTTAAATAAACTTTGCCATCCCACCACAGAACTCATGTCACAAAATAGCTTATGTGGGTAATTCTTCCCCAGCCTAAATTTCAAACCCCCAAGGAATCTCATTTGGACTCAGCATTTCCACATAAGCAATAGAAGGAGAAATGGTGCAATACCTCATTAATATCTTTCTTGGCAGGACATACCTCTAAAATATATATACCAAGTTATAGTTGTGATGGGATCACACATCATTTCAAACAGTACCTGGGGCTCTGCTACCTGTGGGGTGTTTGCCCTGGGAAACCAGCAGCTTCCAAAAAGAAAAATGTTCAACCTGCTTGTTATCTTACAAATAAATGACTTTGTTCTCTCTCTTTTTCTCAGGCTTATTTTCCCTTGTATTGTGCCAGACTTTCTGTACCCTGTTATTGTAGGATATTGTCCTGACATGCTATGACACAACATAGGACAGTTCAGCGATATTGACACAACCCAAGTGCCATAATCATGGCAAAAACATATGCATAAGAAGAGCAAACTGAAGACTCTCAACATGGATTCAGGTAGCAGAACAGCCTGAGGCCAAGCAGTGATGTACTTAATTAACTATCAGCACACCAAAGACTCCTGACCATCTCAAGGGATAAAGCTGAGCATTATCCCTGGAGAGGGAACAGGAGCCATTGTGTTCCTAAAGGGGTCCCTTGACAGTATGCTCAGGTGGAGTGTCAGGTAGATTATTCATCCACTCCTGGCTAAGCTGATTGTCCATACTTGGAAAGCCTCACCATTGGTCACTGCCAAAGCCACTAGTTGAAAGACAGGCAGTTGGTTTAATTCAAGACTTACCAGTTGCTTGACTAAATTATACCATGTGTTTGCGGCATCTCTCTCCCCCTACCCCAGGATATAAACTGTCTTATGTATCAGACACTGTTTTATTTGGGACTGGCTAGGAAAACTTTCCTGGCACTTATCCATCAGCTCATTAGTTAACTCCTATTCTCAGTTCTGAAAACACATCTTTAGGGATGTCATACCTGACCAACCAATCTAAGTCATGATGAGCCTCTGTTTTAAGTTCTCATTAACATTGTATTCCTTTCTTTCAAAATCAGCACTTATCAAAAATGTACATTGGTTTGTGTGACTATTTAAACTATGTCTGTTGTCTGTATTCGTCTGTAAGCTCCCTGAAAGTAGATCTTTTCTTTGCTTTTGCCTCTTCCCAGTCACTATCATGCCTAACATATGATTGACCCTCAATGAATAGTTGTAAGTTTATGAGTAAATGAATCAAATAATGAGTGAAAAAAGGTGCCTGCAACAGAGGCATTATAATGAGATGATATCAGTAATCTGAGCTCAGAATAAATGTATTCCTCTGTTCCTAGACACACTGCTGAATTATATTTCCCAGCCTTCCTTGCAGGTAAGATGTGGTTATGTGACTTTTGGGCCAGTGAAACATAACTTCCAGGTCTAACCTATAAAAATTTCTAAGCGTTTCCCCTATGGCTGGCTGGGATGGAGCTCATCATAGCAAACTTGGAAGCAAGTGGTGGATTGCACAGCTCTGTAAAACTGTCTCCCAATAACATGAAGTAAAGCCAGCCTGACCACACATGCATGTATTTCCAGAACCATTTTATCAAACACCAAACAACCTCCGAGTAAGTGTGAGCCTTTATGCATGGAGTCTGTTACAACAGTTAGCGTTACCTTGAACTACTACACCTCTTCCCAGTGATTCTCAACTAAAGAAAACTTTGGAGCCCATGTTATAATTTTGTGGGAGAAGTGATAGTTGGACAAACCTCCACAAATGACTAAGACACTCCCACTTCCATGGCCCCGCCCCACATTATAATCATTGTCCTACACACTTTCCAAGGTTTTCTAAGAAAGCTTGGATTTAGAGATATATTTGACTAGATGAGAGGCTTTGCGGATGTAAAGAACTCACACGTTCACCCACATATGTGGACATAGGAGGCAGACACAACAAAAATCATGGCTCATCATCAGTAGTATCAGGTGATGTGTTATGATCCATTTCTTTTCAGAGCAATCAGAATTTCATCAGCGATCATTATCATACCGGTCCCTATGGAGGAGATAGAGATGTAAAACACGTGGTTGGTGCCCTTGAAAAGCACAGCTAAGTGAAATAGAAAGAGCACAGAATTGTGGTATAAAAAGACTTGGCTTGCAAGTGACTCACCAGCAGTGAGACCTTGGCAAAATTATTTCACCTCTGCTTTTCTTCATTTGCTACCAAACGGTTTAAATTTGCAACTCAAAACTGCTGTGAGGTTATATGAATCCATGCACATAAAAGGTCTTGTGGAGCAGAGACACAAGTACATCATGGATTATGACCAAGTCTTTCACACACTGTGACAGATTTAGATACAAAGTGTTGTGGAAACCTAGTCTGTGGCAGTTGGAGAGTCAAGGGGAAGGACAGAGACACCTTAGGAAATGATGCCTGAGCCCAAATGTGTGATTCAACTGGTAGAGACTAGAGCTATTTTGAGGTGATCAAGGAGTTTCCTAGTTACTCTAGGTCCTGAACTGAATGCTGAAAAATGAATACAAAGGCATAGAGAAGGAAAGCTGGTATGAGACTATCAAATTATCATTGAACATTTCTTGAACCCCAAAGAAATTGTTAGGTACTCTAAAGTTTGCAAAGCTGGTGTAGACGGAGATAACTAGAGCACAGTGAAGTGGAAACCACCTTGGATTGGAAGTTAAGAGACAAGATTCTAGCCTCTGCTCTGTAATCAACTACGCATTTGACCTTGAAAAAATCGCATCAACTTCCCAAGCCTCATCTCCTCAACTGGGAACTGAAGACATTGACAAGATGATTGCAGATTTCCTTTCTTGATCTTTTTTTTTATTGGAGTTCAATTTGCCAACATATAGCATATCACCCAGTGCTCATCCCATCAAGTGCCCCCCTCAGCGCCCGTCACCCAGTCACCCCAATCCTTTCTTGATCTTAACGTGTGATTCCATTTCCGCATCAGTCCTTCAGTTTTAACCCTACTGCATCTCTCAACATAGCCTGCAGGGGGCACTGGACTAGGAATTGGAGCACTTCCTCTCTCTTCCCAGCTCCACCCCTGCCAATCGTGTGACCCCGGTCAAATTGCTTAACCTCTCCCTATCTCAGGTCCCCATCCATAAAACAGAGGGACGAGCAAACTCTCCACCTACCACTATGGGGTGTAGCCAGAGTTAATACCCTCATCGTCCTTTGAGCTCAGCAGATGAAAGGCACTGAAAAAAGTACAAAGAATTTTTATGTGCTATTGACTTTATTTTATTTTCTGTGGGGGAGGGAGTCTGCCCCAGCTGGAAAGCTGCTTTCTCTGAATCAAAGGGCAGGAACCCAGCAAGTTTCTCAGGATCAGGGCCTCAGACTGAGCCGTGTACACTCACGGTCCCAGCCAATCCTCCAGTTCAGTTTCCTTTAACCTGGTGCTCCAGGCAATAACTGTGCAACTCTGCAATTTAACAATGTGTTCTTTGTCTCACAACTGTTCTCATTTCGCAACTGCCCAGGTAATAGGTTTGAGCCTGTAGGAAGAGTCAAATAGTTAATGAGGGAAGGGTTTGGCATGCCCTACAGAGGTTCTATCCGCAAGTCTCAACAAGAAGGCATTCTCTCTTTCCTGGGTTCCGACCTACCCCCAGAATGTACAAGTGTCACTACCAAGAATGAGCCTTCTTTTCCCAGCAGGCTGTAATACCAGTTTGGCTTTTATCAATGCATTGGTAAGGTGTGTTTTGTTTATGGTTTTATGCCGTCTATTTTCCCAGGGATATTATGTTTTGTACAGAGCCCTGGAGTTTGCGTCAGCTTTTAAAGCTACGGCACCTTTTCAGTTCTTATTAAGCCCTTAATATGGTATGAATAGGGGAGCTATTAGACAAGAAAAAGCCATAATCGCCCCCAAGGAAAACATCCATCACCAGCCTTTATGTGGTCCCTGAACCTCTAAAAGGTGTTGTCTCTCTGGGGTGTATCTGGTGAGAGTGTTCTCTGGAAATGCCAAGAAACCAGTGCATTCGATGGTATCTTAGAAACGCATTTTCTAAACATTACAAATTGTCTTGTTTAGTGTCTCAATTTCATCTATGGGATGAGCCTCAATTAACTTTGTCAGAGTTTGATCCTTTGTCCCCAGATGTGGCTCTGACAAAGATTGCTGACATAAATAATATGGGCTCCAAGCCCTTGCCAGGCTCCAGGCTCAGCTGGGACAGCTGTGGCTTTTTAAATGTCATTCCCAAGATATCCTGGAGGTGTTCGGCTTTCCTCTTTCTAATCTGGGAAGGGAGCCGTGGGCAACATCAGCCCAGATGACACTAATGCATCCTGACAGAGCATTCCTGCTGTACAGGTGCGCTACCTGCAGATGCCTCCAACGGAGGAAGCAGTCACTGTCCTCAAGGAGGGTCTCACCAAACTGAGGCTTTCATGCATAAGTCTTAAATCTCATGCCCCTGAATGGGTTTCCTTTAAAACTGCACACACATATAGCTGAAAAAATTATCAGGGTTTGCCTTATTTAACTAAAGTATTCCAGGAAACGGTCCAGGTAGCAAAATCTTTTCCCAGTGGCTTCCTGGTTCCTCATTCCTGACTTGCTCTCCTGCTGTCAACTGGAGCCAACAAGAGAGGTGTTCTCACCCTGGAAGCTGTTGGCTCGTTACAGCCCAGGCTGATTTTAACTGGCTCTGGGTGGGTTTTATTTTCAGGGCTGGCTGGTAAAAGCCACAGTAAAGTTTCTGACAGGGCACACATGTCCCATGTGTATACTTCCACCTTAACTCTGATTTGAACCTAACTGACAGCCCTACCCATTTACTCAGAGGTGCTTTTACAGAAGGTGACATAAAGTGGCAAAAGAACGGGCACTTGAACACACAGAGCCGGGCTGGCATCCGTTTCTGGGATTGACTGGCTGGATAATCTGGAATACATTTCTTCATCTGAGTCTCAGTCTCCTTACCTATGACCCAGGGTATCAAGTGAGCTTTCTCACACATCCCGCTCATGCAAGTTCACACTTTCTCTCCATCTCAAGTGACTCAGTCACACAAGGACCAGAATCACTCCTAGGCTGGCCTTCTTTCAAAGGCTGTCTACAACTGGCCAAAGGAGCAAAAGAAAACTTCTGCAAAACAATTGCAAAAAAAAATTAAAAAAAGATGAAATTCAAAAACCATTTTCATTCTTTTCCTAGTAGAAATCCAGTCAAGGACAAGACCATTGTCTTTGACTCCATAAACTACTATTATGCCAAAATCAGGGAAGCAAATGTTTGCCCAACACTGTTTAGTTTTCCAGGCATATCCAGATCTGTGATGCTATTTGAAACCCTGGCTCAGTTAGTAGACCTGAAGAGGATCCCCACTTCACAAACAAGGAAACTGAAGCTCAGAGGGGTTAAATAATAGTCCAAAGTTCACAGAGGTCTCAATGGTGGGTCAAGAAACAGGGGCACATCCTACAAATCCAAATCTGGGGTGTTTTCTCATCTCTGGCACCACAGCTCTTGTCTCATTGGCCTATGGACATTCGTGATGCCCTTTGGTTGCTAAAAGTTAAGGGGAACATATAGTAAATTAACAAAGAAAACAAATCACAAGACTGTAGTCTTCCTAGTACAAGAAAGATGCCATTGCAGATACAAAGTCCTTTGCAAACAGACACTGTCCACACTGTTAGTTCTTTCTCTCACCTCTTCTTTCCTACTCTCCCCTATCCCCCTGTTCTCCTCCAATGGACTTTGATCACAGAGAAGGAGTAGTCATTTTCCAAAGATTCTATGCTTCTTGGACCCTTTGACTTCTCACAGCCTGGACCTGCTTGGCCTATAATGCCTATCAGCCCTTCCACCTTAGCCATCAGCAAACAGTGTACAAGTGAATGAATGTAGTCCCAGATCCTTTGGCAAAGGTCAGGGGGAAAAGCCAAAGCTTTTGAACCAGACAAACGTAGCATGAATAAGAACTTTTAACTCCTATCTTTACCTCTCTGCTTTACTTCTCTGAGAATTAGGGGAAAATTATATTGTTCCTCCAGCAATGCTGTGAAGATTACACAAGACATATATAATGCAAAAAGCACAGTATTTGCTACCCAGTAGACATTCCAGAAATATTACTCCTTTTCCCTCCCTCCTGCTTCCCCTGTATTCCAGAGAATCATAGGTGCCCATCAATTATAGTGCACTGTATAACAGCAATTTGTATCTTTCTCACTGGACAACTGGGAAGCTCCTCAGTGACAGGAATGGCCATTTTGACCTCTGTGCCCTAGCACTCAGGCAAGTATACATCAGGCATTCAATACACAGTGAAGGAAGGAGCCCTATAAGAGCAGGAAGTTATAAAGAAAATATTTTCCTTTCTTCGCCTAGGAAAAAAAGTACATTATCTTTGATGTCCCCACCTCTTTAAACCAGTCTTATCTGAATTTTCTGAACCTCAGATGACTTAAAATGCTAGTTCTGAACTGGATATTTCAAGCTAGCATGGGTATCTCCACCAAGAAATCCCCTTCTACATTCCTCACACACAGTTGAAAGGTAAACATCTGAGTAGAGTCCATCTCTCCTGCACCTGGCAACCCAGCATACATATGGCTAAACAGTTCTTCAGCTTGGCCAGGAGCCCACACATTATAAAACTGAACTGAAAAGAAGAGCTAGTCAGATGGAGCAGAAATCAAGCCCAAAGGTCTAAGGGAAGCAAGAAACAAAGATACTATTCTTGGTCTCCTTCTTCTCTTTGTCTCCATTTTGTGAAAATCTACATTTATTTGAGGTACTTTGAGGTTGAATGGCTAGAAAGTCACAGATTATCTACCCTCTCTTCACATCAGTTTTCTCATCAATTAAATGGAAGAATAATGCTTCCACAAAATAAGGATATTTTTTGGAAATATCTTCACACTATGAAATGGATCGGTTTTCCTCTGTGCAGACTCCCCTTGAGTGACATCTGCTTTACTTGCAGAAAAACTGAGAATATTTCATAAGTAGCATTAGGCAGATGGGTCAGCATTGTCCTCTGGATAGCCCCAGGAACAGGATAGTGGCTGTATCTGTGTTATCACTTCTTAACCTATGATGATGTCGCTTACGTTCTGTTCACTATCCTGAGTTAAGGATGTCACAGAATAGAGATGCACCTACCTTTATGGTGACTGACTAATGCTGAAATTGTTTCTGGGATGGCCACATTCCAAGGAAAGGGGCCTCAAAGGTCATGGTGTGAAATACAGGAAACTGTTATAGGCTCTAGAATATCAATGATTAAAAGGATGTGTGGAATGATTGGTTCTGATTAGAAGGATACTTGATGACATTACAGAGGATGCATTAGAGAAGAGGACGTTTGTGACAGAGAGTCATTAAAAAGCTTTTGTACTGAAGTGAATGAGACATAGTAGAGTCTCAATTTAGGTCACTGACAACAGGGACGACAAAAGAAACTGAATATAAGATATTTGGTTCCATCATTTAAATCACCTCCAAAAAACTGAATTAAGTAGTGAGTGATTTGGTCACTAAATAAAAGGACTAAATTGACCATGCCAGGCCTTCAGACTTATTTCTATGACTCATGACATAAGACTTTTGGTCACCTTACATGGTTGAAATGGTAGCACTCCACTGCGGAGAGACCTAGTCTATCCTTGCTCACCAAGCTTGTATCCTGAGGCCACGTTTTGAAATTCCAAACCATCCAGGACAGATACTTTATGGAGACTCCATCCCTGACCCATGTGAGCCATCTCCAAATTCAGACTTATGGCAGGTCCACGACCATCCTCTATGCCACTTTTTAGTAATTGCAAAGAGTTGTCCTATGTTAGAAAAGCTCCAGAATTCTGTGAAAACTGGGTTTGGAAGGCTGAGAGTTGGTGAATAGAAAAAAGAGAGAATGTATTCCTCAGAATTATCCATGAATGCAACAGGGTTCTCTTAAGTAATAAAGAAAAATAAAGGGAAGGAAGTCATCATCAGATGTTTTGGGAAACAAGTCTTTGTAAAGTTGTACAGATTAATGTATCAGTCAGAGTCCCAGCAGGAAACAGAGGACACACTCAGATTAGGATAATTTGAAGAGAAATTTTAAAAGACACTATTCGTAAAGATGTGAACAGGGTATCAAGAAGCCCTAAGGAATATCAAAGTACCCTGGAGGGTTAGTTATAGACTTAACACCCCAAGGTCAGAAGGGGCAAGGGCATGGAATAGTCACTGGAACCTGGAGCTAGAGAGGGCTGGATGGAGCCAGGAGCTAAGGACTTTAATGAAGATGAGCCTGCAGAGAGAGACCCAGAGGAATAATCATGCCAATTCCATTCTCCTAACTCCCTCCAGACACCAGGAATACAGGAACCTATAGGGTTTGTCTACTTAAGTCAGTTTCATGGGAAATAACTCAGCAGGCTTGGGGGGAGGTGTGGGGGTATGGAGATGGCATCTGGAAAGGTGAATGGAAGATGCACAGCTCACCTGCTTTCTAAGGGGCCTCACATTCTTTAACATGCTAGTTAGGGCATTAGGTTGCTCCCAGAGCTACCTCTGCCATAGTAGTTTCCAAACTGATACAATGGCAGGTGCATTTACTGAGCATGTCATAGAAAGTACTTTGAAGAAATGCTAGAGGACAGCAGATTTAGGGATTTAGTTTATCATACTAATGACTGGCAAAGGTCCACTGTGACTTGTGAAGAATTTTGCTGTAATTCCTCTATCCTATAAATATATGTGGTTTGAGGCAGAGATGGTTATATTATCCTCATTTTCCAGTTGAAGAAACAGAAAAATCTCTCTTCTCATTCTGGACTTTGTCCTTGGACTCCATAAAAAAACTCGTCCCTGGACAAGTATTTCTGGACTGTCATGCCATGAATGCCAGTGGTCTAGATCCACCGCTTAATTTTCCTTGAGAGGAATTGAATTGAAAATAGGATGATCTCTGCTAGAGAGTAAATGACTGTGTCCCCATGCTGAAACCTAATCCCCAATGTGATGATATTAGGAGGTGAAGCCTTTGGGAGGTGATGAGGTCATGAGAGTAGAGGCCTCATAAATGGGATTAGTGCCTTTATAAAGGAGACCCCAGGAAGCTCCCTTGCCCCTTCTGCCTTGTGAGGACACAGTGAGAAGACAACCATCTATGAACCATGAAGTGGTCCTCACCAGACACTGTGAGAAATAAATTTCTGTTGTTTATAAGCCACCTCATCTGTGATATTCTGTTATAGCAGCCCCAAGGGCTAAGCTAGTCTCTCTGAAGAACTGCTTATAGAAAGCTCATCAGCTTTAGTCTCAGATACTTCAGTAGTACTCCAGACACTCCCTCAGCAAGCCTACCCATGAACAAACATTTTCAAAACCCTTCCCTGTGTGAGATACTGTGCTAGCAACCCCATGAAGTAAGGTGGTGATAAGAGTGATAGAGTTGGGGTTGAAGTAAACACAGTATCAGGGGAACTCTTGTCCTACCCTGTAGGCATTTATAGTCTAGTGGGGAACTACTCTGGAAGCTCATCAACAGAATAATGGATAAACAGATTGTGATGTATCCATAAAATGGGATACTGTACAGTAATAAAAGGGGAGATATTGCTGATACACGCTACAACATGGGCGAGCCTTGAAAACAAATCAAGTGAAAGAAACCAGACACAAAGAGAACATACTGTGTGATTTTTTTAAAAAGATTTTATTTATTTATTCATGAGAGACAGAGAGAGAGAGAGAGAGAGAGACAGGCAGAGGGAGAAGCAGGCTCCATGCTGGGAGCCCGACATGGGACTTGATCCTGGGACTCCGGGATCACACCCTGGGCTGAAGGCAGGCCCTAAACCGCTGAGCCACCCAGGGATCCCCATAATGTGTGATTACATGAAGTCTAAGATGAGGCAAACTAATCCATACGGGTAGAAATAGAATATCAGTTCTTTCTTGGTGGGGGGACTAAGAAGGAACGTTGAAGAAACATCTGGGGAGATGGACACACTCCATTTCTTGACACAATGTGTGGTTACACAGGTGTATACACCTGCAAAAAAAACTTCATCAGGTGGTATCCTTAAGGTGAGTGCAACATATGTTTATAAATGGTACCAACCATTTAAATATCAAATAGGGACTGTTACGGTGCAATGTGCATAGTCATTACGATGCTGCGCACCCAGCAGTTTTCTACTCCATACACATACCTGAGGACTTTCACACACGTGTTTTGGGAAACCGAACTACATGGTTGCAAAGAGCATGAGCTGTGCTGAGTGGCAGATCTAGGTTCACATGCTAGCTCTACCACTACCTGACGTGTGACTTTGACCAAGTCACATAACATTTCTGATCCTGAACTTTCTCATCTGTAAAGTCAATCTCCATCTTACAGTGCAGATTTCCTAATACTTTGTCAATGCTCCATAAATATAGGTCACTATCACTGTCACTATTGTCATTCATCTGCCCTTCACTCCAGTTCACCTGGAGAGAGAGAAAGACCATAAGAGAGAGAAGAGGGTGGGCAGAGGGAATGAGTAATGTGAATGAAGTCTCTCTCTCTCTTTTTCTCTCTTTTTTTTCCTTCCAGCAGTCTGTTGTAGGCAAGGCTGAGGCTGGCTGCAGTGCAAGACTTAGCTGATTGGACATAATGGGGTGATGGGCAGCCTGCCTACCTGCCTGGCCTGGAGGCCCTCACAATATGCAGGGTAATGGCTGAACCACTGCGCCCCCTCATGCACCTGTCTCAGTGGAAGTGTGGGGCTCTAGTGGGCTGATTAGTGGCTCCCTTTCCCACAGCCTTCACAACTCCGATCTGACTTCTTCACAGAGTCAGTGTGCCTAAAGGCAAGAGGTGAAGCTCCCATGTGTCTGCCAGCCAGCTGCTTCCATAATAGAATATTGATCTCCACCAGGAGGGTGGCAAACCTCGTGCCAGGCACTGGCTGTTAAGAGCAAGGCCTCTGCAGATGGCAAATCTATCAGCCATCAATTTGACATTAACAAGCAATTATAATGCAGTCCCTGTGTCACCTCTACTCGGGGATATCAGGGTGATTGTTTCAAGAGGAGAAATAAAGGAAAAAAACAAGGGGGAAAAAACATGATCAGTACACATTGCTCTTCTAGAATTCTGACAAGGGTGAGACTAGACAGTGTAGCAGAATGAGCACTGGAGTTGGAGTCAGTAAAATAAGCTAGCCTATAACTAGAGACCATCAATGTCCATCAATGTCCTTCTCTGATCCTTCTTGCCTTGGTTGTCAATCCTGGCTACATACTGGAGTCACTGGTGAGCTTTGAAAACTCCTAGTGCCAAGACCACTCCAAAACAAGTATATCATAAACTCCAGGGAAGAGACCCAGATATCCCAAATTTTTTAGGCTCTCCAGGCTTCTGATGCACAGGTGAAAACCTTAAGGACATTCAAAGTTAGGTGGCTGACATCAATAATCTTTAAGGCAGTGATTCCCAACCTTGCGTGTGCATGCAGGCCACCTGGAATCTTGTTCCAACACAGATTCTGACTCAGTTGCTGTGACTTAATACAACTGAAACTCTGCATTTTTAATGAGCAACAGGTGTGCAGTTGTAGCTAGTCTTGGAACAATATTTTGAGTAATAAGACTCTAAGGTATTTTTTCTCTCAAACATTTGAAAAGTCTACAGCAGCACTATCCGTATAATTTTCTTTAATAAAGGAAATGTCTCTATCTGTGATGTCCAGTGGTATAGTAGCCACACGTGACTACTGAGCACTTGAAATGTGGCTAGTGCAACTGAGGAACACAATTTTTAATTTTATTTAATTTTAATTTGATTTAAATAGCCACATGTATCTAGTTGGTGCTATGAAACTAGAGGTTTTGAAGAAAGAAACATATAACAGGTTAAGAAAGGATGTTTGTACCGTATACCCATGGGCAGGATCAGGTGTACCCCCATCCAGAAATAGATCCCAATTCATGGCAAGATGTTCTCCTGGCTCAAATTAAGCCCAAGGTCTAAATCAATATAAGTAGAATGTGTTGATTCTAGGTGTATTGGAATGGAAGTGTCAAGAGATCCAGCTAAAGAGGTGATCATTGTACTAGGCCAGTACAATTGTACTCTTAAGGCCAACTGAGAAGTTTGGGCTTTAACTCAAGGGCAGAGACAAAAATATGGCCAAGCTTTCATGGCATCCCAGAAGGGGGAATCTTTGATATCACGCAAAGTTAGCAAGGAAGGTAATCAGTGGAGGTAACATTTGAGCTGTGTCTATAAGGATGAACAGAGGTTCACCAGGAAGCCAAATCAGGGACAATTTCCAGGAAAAGAGAACAGCATGTTCCAAAGAAAGGTGGAAAAATTGAGAAGATGAAGAGCACTAAATGTGTGGCAGAGAGCAGAGAAAATGAGATTCTAAGAAGCCTAGGGATGCATAACCTCAACAAAGGACAAAACACAACCATGACTATGCATCCTCTTATTTCAAAGGATAACAGGCATTATTATTGACAAGGTTGGGGGTTTTTTGTATTTTGGGGGGTTGTTTATTTTGAGAAGTGGCTCCCAAACAGGACCACTGCATACAGGTATAGAGGTTGTACACTGCCCAACTCCAGGAGCACTCTTTGCATAAATACAATGTAAGTGGCATCCCATGAAGTTGGATAATGTATTTACTCTGTCTCGTCTCTATTTTTTTTTCCATTCAAGTGCTTTTACTTCTTGAAGAAAATCCCCTGAGAATGAGAATTTCAGACAAGAGACATCTAGAAAATGAGCCCCAATCCCTGCAGCTTCAGTTTCTTGATAAACCTAGTGGGATGAAGAATTACAGGTCTTCCATATGCCGATACTGTTCAGATGCTTTAAATGTGACATCTTGTGTTTCTGACAGCAGTACCATGAGAAAGAAAGCATTGCGGCATTTTTCTTCTGAGAAAATGGAGCTGAGACATTAAGACAGTGTAGGTAAAAACTATTAGAGCCAACATACCCACCCAGTCTGGTCTAAGTCTTAGATACATGCTCTGTCCACTACTTGATGATTCTTTGACAATGTTAAGGGAAATCCATTAGTCAGTTTCAACATTTTACAACCCTACTGGAAATCACTTATTTGCTTGTAATTAGGACACATACATTCAGACATCACAGGGCTTTGATGTGGATAAAATTATATCAACTTACCGTGGCAATACTAGTGTCTCGTGCTGATTAGAACCTCTTGTTGGCAGCAGTATCTGCCTTAGATTCATTAGAAACTGAAACTAACTGCTTTAAATTTTTCATTTATTTGGCACTTTATCAAAATAAAACTACCCAGGGGAAGAGTAATAAGATAGGTCCTTGGTGGTACATCTACCACATGCTGCCTGGAATCATAATTATGGCTGCATATCTGTATACCACCTCAGTTGACCCACAGGAAGCTCACTCATACTCTCTATGTTAATTCTCGACACATCCAGGTCTCCCTGAGCAATCTAATCCACACCGGTAGCTTTACCTATCCCATACATGCTAGCCATGGCCAAGTCTGTTTCTCTTTCCTTTTTATCACTTCATAGCACCTAATGCCTATATCCAACTGCCTATGGGATTCTTGTGCATTACTGTCCCATGGCCCTTTTGGACTATGCCCAAGACCATACATATCCCCTCTCCTCACCATCTTGTTTTTCCTCTTGTGTATCCTTTCTTACTGAATAAGACCACCACCCACATGGTCACCCAAGCCAAGAACCTGGGAGTAGCCTGTTCCAATCCTCCCTCCTATCCATCTAGTCACCCCTAAATTTATCTGTTAGGATTAAGATCAGCTGTCTGTAACAGAAAACCTAAACAGCAAACAAACAAATAATTATTTAAATAACTCAGCTGTTTAACTATCTCTCCCATAAAAAAGTCCAGAGATAGGAAATCTGAGCTCCGTACGGTGGCATAATGGCCATCAGGGAATCCAAAACCCCTCATTCTACTCACCACATAGGTTGGAACTCCTATCCTAATGTCTTCACAGCTCAACAGGGCTCCTAGAGCACCACCATCATGTTCACGGTATAGGAAAACAGAAGGAAAGAGCCATAGGGTGGAGTTAAGAGGAGGAACTCGTGATAAATTTAACTACCTTTAATCAGCCTTCCTCCAAATTTCACATTACACTACTGTTGATGCTCCTTGCCTACTGAAAGAGTAGTAAATATAGTCTTTTAGCTGGGTGCCTGCTGTCCCGTAACAATGAGGTCATGCTATTAAGGAAGAAAAGGGGACCAGACCTGGGGACAAATAGCTGTTTTTGCCATCCCAAGAGTCACTGCTTCTACTCCTTAGATTTAACATACATGCCTGCTTCTCTACATCACACTTCCATTATTCTAGTTGAGGTTCAACCCCAGAGGAATAGTAACTTAAATGACAACTGGAAATATTTGCACAGAGCAAGAAAAATAATCTTTATCCAACTTAGACTGGCTTTTTCCAATTTACCTGCTCCCCCCACCTCCCAGGGGAAAAAAAAAACCTTAATTCAGAGAGAACAATGATGTAAGAAGGACTAATGTTTCTACCTGCCCCTCAATTTAATAGCAAGAGACTCCACATGACAGACCGGAAAAAGGGCTAGGAAGGGAAATGTGCATTATGATAAATAATTGATGTTAATACCAACAACCAAGACAAACAATGGTGATAAATGACACAAGAGAACCAAGGAAATTGTTCAGCTGTGATATCTTGATTTCAAGCAGATTGACTCTATAATCATCCAACACAGTTTCATCAGGAATTTCATCAATGTTGAAGCCTCTGGGTTGCCAGTCTTCAGTGTTTACTACCAGTGTGTGTCTGAGTAACATAAACTGTCTTTCCATCCATCACCTAGTTCACAAGGGCTGTCTATCTGTCATTATCTGGAAAGAAAAGAAACATTATAATGAGTTTTGCGTTTCTCCTCTACCTCTACATTCCCATAGAACCCCCTTACCTCTCTTTAACCCTCTATCTAGATCTGCCTATGCCTGGCCTGTAGTATCCCCAGAAATTATTATTGCACTAAACTAAACATGTACTTGTACTGTGTAGTCAAATTACTTACACTTGTACGTGTACTTACACTGTGTAGTCAAATGAGCAATCAGCAGGTCACAGAATTCCACCCATCACTCTGTGAGTCCACACTGCCCTTGTCCTAATATATTCAATAAAGAAGAACACTATCTCAATTTCCCAAGGTCAAGTCTAGGTACCTGTGAGGCTCAGGGCAACCAATTCACCTCCTATTTCCTTATCTGCTAGGTGGGAATAATAATATGGGCCTCACTCTATTTTTTTCTTGGGAAATTATCTCAATTCCTATGTAATCTATGTAAATTGGCAAGCACATTTTATGGTTCTAGGGAAAAGTAGTACACCTACCGTTGCCCCTCCAAATACACACAATTTTTCCGGATGGCATTAAAATATTTTAGACATTAAATGAACTGAAGCTAACCATCTACATGATGAGAGTAATAACTACTGTTTATTGAGTGAGTTACACACATTATCTGACTTACACTTCACAACAAAGTTGAAAGAGAGCATATCACTGCAAAAGGGGAACTCAGGGTCATTAAGGTCACAAGTGGAAGAGTCTAGAATTAATCCCATGTTTATCTTATGAGAAACATTCAAGAGTGGTCAATAAGTATGAGAATTTCAGCAAGATTGGAGAACATTTAAGTTCCATTTCCAACTTGTATTCCAATTCTAATTCAAAAATCTAATTTTTGTCACAAGGAACTGTTTTCCATAGCGTAGAGGTGAAGGTGGCTCCCATGCAGCTTCTGGCAGTGTGGCATGGTAGAAACAGAGTGGACTTGAGAATCACCATGTATGTGTCTGTGTGTCTGTGATTTTCATCTCTTGACTCAGATTTATATTTGAGAAGTGGGGAGAGGGAGTGTTGTCTTATAATGGAACAGAAATGAATCCATTTTTTGAACACTTATTTTGTGCCAGACATTGTAGTAACAGTTTTATCTCTATAACCTGCAAACCTGTGAAGTTGGTTTTATACGATCTTCATTTTATGGTTGAGAAACAAGCCTTAGAGACATTAATATATACACAGGGTTCAAACACTGGTCTGTATGACATCAAAGCCCCCCTTTTTTGGACAATATATATGGAGAATTTAAATACAATATTTGAGTAGCAGATTATAAAACATGGCCTACATAACCCATTATGGTGGTTTTAAAATATGTCCACCAATACTATGATGCTCCTACCTTCAACTGGTGAAGACCAATCCCTTCCCCTTGAGTATTGTGTATCAGTGACTTACTTTTAGAAAAAGGCAAAAATGAAAGTATGTAACTTCTGAGACTAGATCATCAAGAACACTGTGGTTTCTTCCCTGCCCTCTCTTTCTTAGATTATACTGGGTGAAGGCTGACATAGTGTGAGGATACATAAGCAGCTTCATGGAGATGTCCACACGGTGAGAAATTGAGGCTTTCAACCAACAACGTGCAAAGAACTGTAGCTTTTCCCAGAACTATCAAGAATCAAAAATCAAGCCAGGGAGTTCCTTCTGTCTTAAACTACTCTGCCTTGTGATTGTCAAATGGTAGAAACATTGCCCCTCAATCTGCAAGAAACCATAATTGGAGAGAAACACTCACCATTCTACAGCATAAAACACAAGTAGAGATGTCTCTCATGAAGCGTCTGGCAGTGTGTCACAGTGGAAACAGAGTGGATTCAGAAATCATGAAGTTCTAGATCCACCACTGCAACAATGGATACATTACTTAACTCCTATAAATCTTGGCATACTCATCTACAAAGTGGAGATAATAATTCCCAATTCACAAGGTGATCATAATGATTTTAAAAGATCATTTATAGAAAGTTTTATTCATTCAACAAACACTTGAAGATGCTTTGGGCACTGTGTCCATTACTGCTGAGGATAAGACACATAAAGCCATACCCTAACAGAGCTTTCAGAGGAAAATAAACATCATCAAGTAGTTATATTTTTGAAGTATGGCATGTTGTATGGCACATATCTGGTACTCAATAAATATTTGATTTTTATCCTCACTTTGAACTTCTACTAGAGTCCCACTTAGTGGTGGTGGTGATAATAGGTTTCCTTCAAGGTATCTCATTTATCGTGAGACAATACCTCTTTGAACACTAAAAGCAAGGTTACAGTTTCTTTCCATTTCCAGGTGTATTCCACAAAAATCAGATAATTAACTATTCTCCATGGTCCATATACTTTATTTTTAAAAGAATACGATACTTATCTTCCTATTCACTAATGATATTTGACATTAGAGTCATTATTCATAAGGAATATTAGGAACTTAGGTCCTCCCCATAATAATGGGCCTATGCACAGTCCTTGATCCAAGAAGATACCCATAGTCACTCTGGACTTTCCTGGAAGGACATGGAAGGGAGACTGAAAAACAATTCTTTCTGAATTTGCTCTGAAAGCACATCAAAACTGCACTCATTTTCCAACTGATAACTCAAATGGCAATAAAATCCTCAGGCTATTTTGAAGCCCAGTGGAGATTACTGAGTAGGAGTACTGGTGGATATCAGGGGACTTGCTTGAAATTGCAGGGCTCTGCAAATGATCCATAAGTCAGAGACCATCATTCATCTCCTGATGGCTTGGCTTTCTACTGTTTGGCCATCGGTGACACTTTCATAGGAAATGGTGATGCCATGGCCAGGTCACAGTGGATGTCAGGAAATCTGGAATCTATGAACTAATGGGGTAGTCTTTGGTAAGTCATGTCTCCTTTTTGGAGTTTCAGTTTCAGACATAAACTAAAAGCAATGGATTCCACAAGCCTTTGTCCTGGATCTAAAATAATATGACAATTGCCCCTTTTCAACAATGATTGCTACCACTGTTGAGCATTCTCCCTTACACACCACTTGGACTTTTTTTACATTGTTTTTCTAATCTTTATTTTTTTTTTAATTTTTTATTTATTCATGATAGAGAGAGAGAGAGAGGCAGAGACACAGGCAGGGGGTGAATGAAGCAGGCTCCATGCAGGGAGCCCGACGTGGGACTCGATCCCGGGACTCCAGGATCGCGCCCTGGGCCAAAGGCAAGCGCTAAACCGCTGAGCCACCCAGGGATCCCCTGTTTTTCTAATCTTTAAACAAACTGGAGATAAGTGGCTTTATGATGCTCACTTTTTAGGTGCAAAAGGTTTGTTGAGTAACCTTCCTAAAGTAAAAGGCAGGGTTGGAGTTTGGACTCAGCTCTGTTTTGCTCTAATCTAAATGATTCTGGATCCCAGATTGGTCAAAAGGACAAGTTATTCCAGAAATACTAAAAAAAAAAAAAAAAAGGCTGGTGTCATATATCACACATGGAGAAACAAAAGGTAACAATATTCAATCAAAGGTATATTTTATTATGATTTTTTTCATCTATTTATCATTGAGGAATCCCAGGGAAGAGGCTTGATATCTGTGGATTCCAATTTGAAAATTTTAGTAATGATTAAATTCAAAAGAGTTCCAATTTGAATAAATAGGACATATTTAGCCTGGAAAGATTCTGCATATTTTGGGGTCCAGAGCAACCTGTCATCTCCATGTTTAGCTTCATGATAACCAGAAGGCGAGGATCCTCATTGGACCTTAGAGATTTTATTTTTTTCTACAGAAATTGCTGAATGCCTGCTGTGTGCCAAGTCATATCTGTGCTTCTATATATGCATATTTCATTATCTCCCCACATCTCACTAGTGAATCAGGTACAGTGAACCCCATTTTGCTGATGAGGAAAATAAGTCTCAGAAAAAGGGAAAACATTTCTCAAGGTCATACTGCAAGTAAGAAGCAGTGAAAGATTGGAGCTGAGACTCCTAGATTTCCACATCAAATCGGGCCTGTCTCATGAACATGCTAATCTCCTATTATTTGGAAAGGGCTAGTCCTCTCTCATTAATGAACAGGCAGCTCTATTCAACAAACCCAGAAACAGACATGAAACAGGAAGTGACAAAACCCAAACAGGAAATAAGCAGAGTACTTTAGACATGGATGTCATCTGGAGTGGGAAGCAGGTAAGTTCCTAGCAACATGAGCCTGAAAATAACAATGAATAGCTGAAACTGGAAAGAATCTTCTCTGAAACTGGAAAGAAGAATCTTCTCTGAAACTGAAACTTCCTCTCCTTGCTCCACTTACAATAAAAAATACTCACAAAGAAGTGAAGACACCACACTCCAGGAAATACCAGAGTTAAATTCATGCTGAAAAATCTTCTGGCATTAGGGAGAATGTCAACATTTCTGGGTGATTAAGACAAACCAAACAATTCAAAGGGATACGTGAATCCCTATGTTTATAGCAGCATTATTTACAATATCCAAATTATGGAAGTAGCCCAAGTATCCATCAATAGATGAATGGATAAAGAAGTTGTGAGGTAGACATATATATATATATATGAAGTTGTGAGATATATATATATACACACACACATATATATAGAAGTTGTGAGATATATATATGATATATATATACACAGTGGAATATTATTCAGCCATAATAAAAGAGTGAAATCCTACCATTTGTAACAACATGGATGGAGCTAGAGAGTATAGCACTAGGTGAAATAAATCAAATACAAATACCATGTGATTTCATTCATATATGAAATTTAAGAAACAAAACAAATGAACAAGAGGGGAAAAGACAAAAGAAAAAAAAAGAAACAGACTCTTTACTACAGACAACAAACTGACATTTATCAGAGGGCAGGGTGGGAGAATGGGGGAATAGGTGATGGGGATTAAGGAGTGCACTTGTCGCGATGAGCATTGGATGATGTATGGAATTGTTGAATCACTGTATAGTACATGTGCAACTAATATAACACTGTATGTTAACACTGGAATTAAAATTTGAAAAAAGAAGTAAACTAAACAATAATAATGACCAAAAAAATTTTAAGACAAAAAAAGATTAGTGGATAATTCAGCAGCAGATGGCACAGAGAAGTAAGAGTCACATTTTATTCAGAACTTATTATTTAACTCTAGTACAGATTCTATACGTGGTAAGGATTCCTAACTTGTGGATAGGGAAACTGCTGAAAATTCTTCATTTGCACCTCCAGATATTTTCTCTATCCTTTTACACCTGGCCCACACTCTAGGAGACTGACATTTATGGACTACATCAATGAGCTCCTTGCCTTCTGGCTTCCAGTTGGGTTTAGTCAATGGGAGCCATCAGTGGGAAGATTGGAAGGTAGGAGAATGACATCTGGCTCTTCATTGCTCCAACTCCTTTCCTGCTGGAACTTGGATCGGCAGCAATCTTCCATTGGAAGGTATAGCTCTCTCCAGGCAGCTCTTTCCTACAGCTATAACTACTTGCCAGACTCTGGTAATGCTTCCTCTCCTTGCCCTTAATCCCAGGCTCAGAGTGTAAATGGCTCTTTGCTGTCACCATTCCTCGTGAGTGTCCCTTAGCTCTGTCTGCATCTTTGTAAATAGTCTTGTCTTTGAACCTCCTCAATAGTGGCTTTTAAGTGTACAGGCTGGTTATTTTGGGAGGGACCCAGACTGATACAAAATCCAACACAGAAGGGTTAAGGGGTTGGCACAAAGTCACACAAATGGGGTGTTAGTTAAAGCAATGCTAGTTTCTATAAGATATAAACTCCTAAGTCTCAGTGACTTCAATCAAGATACATAAATTTCTCACTAACCCAAGTCTAGCATAGAAGTTCCTGAGTGACAGGTGGCTCTCCTCCAAATGGTGATTCAGAAATATGGCTCCTTCAAACCCCACCCCCACCCCCGGCTCCACTCTATCCAACAAGTGATTTCCAAGGTCCCCCCTGATCATCGGCATCAAACTGGAAGAAGGAAAGAGTACAGCACTTCAGACCACAGAAGGTTGTGTTCAAGGCCTGGAAATGCCAAGCATCTCTACCACTCATTATCCATTGGCCAAAGCTTGGTACATGCTGTCAGTTGTGAGAGACTCAGAGAGGATGTGTCTAGAAGGATAAAGGAAAGGGTTGGGGGAAGAACTGGTCAGTGGCTACCTCAAGGAATGTGTGTGAAAGCACAGGCTCAAATTCAGAGCTGTCCCATTTACTACCGCAGACTTCTAGTTCATGAGCTATATCATGTATTTAATGTGTGCATCAAATAACAAGATTCAACTATGTGAGTTCAAGGGGCAAAAGAGAGAGTAAGAACAATTTGAGTAAATTAGTAGGCTCAGCCCATGATCCCACCAATAGTGTATCTGCTCTGGAAAGAATATAAGGTGGGAAATATGAGCAGCTCCTACATCAATTTATTGCCCATAATATAAGCACTTCATTGCACATGATTCTGTGATTCTAGCACTTAAGGACATACATTTTCCTATCCCTCAGTATCCATTTGTTACATGCATGTACACACATATATGTATATTTATATTTCATCATAAATATTACTGTAACAGGATTATATAAACAAAAATATACATTCTATGACTTACAGTCCCTTTTAGAAAGCTCAAGGGTAATTTTGATTACATACCCTCTTTGCCTTATCCTCTGAATTTAAAACCATTCCCCACATGTCCTGAATCTCCACTCTACCCAGACTGTAGATCTCTGTCCCCACTCACACCTCTGTGAATTTCTCTCTGACACCTGTGAGTTTTATAGTGTTAGTACACACCCTCTGGGAATACAGACAGTGGAACTTTTCGCATCGCTATGTAAATCTGCAGAGTCACTACTCAGTAAGTATTGACCTGTTGACTTCACCTTTTTTCAACCTTGTAGGCATTTCCAGTGATCCAGGAATTTGGAAATAGAATATGTCTCATAAAGGTAACTTTTCCCTAAGTGAATAATTTGGGGGACTCTTGTTAAAATACACTGATAAATGTTATTTTGAGATTTAAAAACAATGGATTTGAATCCTGCCTCAGCAAGTAAAAAATCGTGAGCTTTCAGCTTGCTGATCATCTCCATGGCCTTCTATCTCATTATGTATTGCCCAGATGAAAAAAGTATATGATGGGAAACAGAATTTCAAACACTATGGCACTACTATAATTATAATTCTATTAATCTCAACATTCACTACATGTGATCTACTGTGCCACAGTACTGAAGAAGTCCCTATCCCTGCCCTCCAGGATTGCACCAAGGATAGAGAGACAATGCATGCATTATCAAACAAAAACAGGATAATTATTAATAGCAGTAACTGGTGAAAAGGAATCAAATTCAGGTGGTATAGGAAAGTGTCCTAGATGGGACAGAGGCATGCTGCTTTAGAGATGTGGTCAGAGAAGGCCTTGGATGATGAGAAGGATTATCAGGTGAGGCATAGAAGAACAATATTCCAAGTATGAAGATCAACCAGTGTAATGGCCTTGAGATCAGGATAGTTTGGGGAAACTTGGAAGAATAGCATAAGCTTGTAGGGCTGCAGTGAAGATGCTGCATAAGGTGGAAATGTAGCCAACAGTGTTGCCAGAGCCAGGGTGGTTTTGTGGTTTATAGACCCTGGAGAACAGGACATGGAGAGTGTGAATTGTGTTATAAGAGTAATAAAACTGTGGGGGGAGGGGAGCAAGCAGAGGAGAGTTGTGATCTGTTGGGGCAGGGTGGGGGGCGTTTGTTTTACTGTAAGGATCACTTTGTGGGGTGTATGCAGAATAAGCTTTTGAGAGGTGAGAGTTGTCAGGAGTAGAAACAGAGACCAACTGGGAGATAAGAAATGACAGCCTGGGCTTCAGAAGGAGAACCGGAGGTAGTGAACGTGGTCAGATCAAGGGCACATTTTTAAATGGGGCTTTTGGGATCCACTGATGAGTATGGCATGGTCTGTGACTCCCAGGTTTGCAGCTGTGACAACTTGCAGAAGGGGTGGCTGCTGGGCAAGGTATACTGCAAGAGTGGTGGCCAACTCACCACAACCCCAGTCCATGACTTACAAAGGGCTCTTCCAGTAATAGTTCTTGCCAGCAGGTATTTGATGAGTGCCTGTAGAAAGGAAACATGGGCCCTGCCCTCAAAGAGTCCTAGGCTGCAAGGAGAAATAGATATACAAACAGATCATCACACTGAGAGAAAGCCCACAGGCATTCTGGGAACAGAGGAAGAGAGAGTAAACCCAGAGTGTGGACTTGGAAGAGCTTTCTACAGGATCTGGCACCTAGCTAACACTTGAAAGATAAAAACAAACAGCCAGAGAAGTTCGGAGGGACAATCAGGCATAACAAATGCCATGAGCAAAGGCAGAGGGCTGGGACATCATGACACCTGAGTGCCACCAGGAAAGGCAGAAGCAGAGGATGGCCAGAGACGGGGTCAGAGGTATCAGCAGGTCCCAATCATGGATGGCTTTCATACCATCCATCCCACAGAGCTTAGCATCTATCCTATAAGCCTAAAGAGGTAGCCACTGAAGAGTTTAAGAAAGAAGTGCCAGGGACAGGCTTACAGGATCGCAAACAACTTAAAGGTGGTGCGAATGGCAACGAAGAGGGAAATCTCTTTGTCATTCATTGCTTCTACCACTCTTTTTGTCCTTGACTTTGATTTCTTTATTTTCCCCTATTGCATGTCTGTCATCTGCTGGTCTGGAAGATGTGATGTCTTAACCTTTATTGAATCCTTGCTTTGTTTCAGATAAGACCTAACATGGAGTAAGAAATCCATAGTATACCCTGATGAAATTCCCTGGCTAGGATTTCAGCAAGGTATTCAAACATTTTGGAATCTCAGGAATATATCTATCTATCTATCTATCATCTATCTATCTATCTATCTAAAGATCTACCAAACCCACCCCACTTCTGCACCCCTGTGGCCATTTAGTATCTCATTCAAGAAAGTCTTCACTTACTGTTGGACACATATTTGCATATTCCCACCTGAGCTTTTACTCAGTGATCCCTCCCAAAAGAAGTCTATGAGCCCCCTTGAAATTGCATACAAATAGGACATATGTATGAGTGCTTCTCTTCTGGGGAGACAGTCCATACCCTTCCTCAATGATTATAAACCTCTTAAGTATTCTTAGACAAAAATCCTCTCTCCCAAGTCCCACCAACTGAGTTCAGCTCTCCTTCCATGAGTCTTTCCTGCCTAACAGGAGGCATTCTCAAACTGACCTCTGATGGCCTATGCATTCTGTACCATATGTTTGATTTGGTAATTGGTAATTACCAAATTACCAATTTGGTAATTTCATTGGTAATTCCACTGTGCTTATTGTCATAAAAGCTAGAACTTATAAAAAAATTGATAAGTTTGTTTTCATTGCTAATACTTTAAAAGAGCTATCAGGACTCCTTTCTTTTTCTGCTTACATGAAGTTTAAGCAGTCCACCCAACATAACTACCACACACACATATGCATACCCAGCACATACCCATTATACATGCACACCACATGTGCACACATACATGCACACAAGCACACACAGGACTTTGGCCAAAACAAATAGTTGAAGAAATTTCCAGCAAGTTCTGAACCAAAGAAAATAGGAATAAGCCAGGCCATGCCGTTTTAATTGCAGCGAAGTGTGTGGGCACCCGAGTCAAATTGCCCGCAGTTGAAACTTGGCTCTTCTACTTGCTAGCTATGTGACTCTGGGCAAGTTAATTCATCATGCCTCAATTTCCTCATTTGCCAAATTTGTCATTTGTCCCATTTTACCCTGTAAGTCTCTTGAGCAAAAGTCACAATCTCAAGAAGATTCACTATACACTCAGCTCCTCATTTTTATATCTTATAATGTATTGGCTCATCTTTTGCTGAATTTGATCTCTAATTACCTATTCCGCATGGTTTAGAGAATAAAGTATGGTGACTTGTCTAAAGTAGATGGCTATCTGCCTCTAGAGCTGAAGCTCTGAATCCTACCTCCATTCCCCATTAGTAGTAGACATGAAATTACAGGGATCAGCTAATCCAAAGCTCTCCTTTTACCCTGAAGCTAAGTAAAGCCCAGAAGAGTCAAGGTCTTGCCCAAGGTCAAAGACTAAGTTAATGATAAAGCTAAGACTAGAACTCAAGACTTCCAGTACCCAGCCCAGTACCTCTTAGCAAGTATGTACTGAGTGCATAATAATGCTCTGGGGCATATGGGTATACAGATGATTAAAGCACAGTCCCTGTCCACAAATATTTTCACAGTCTGGCAGATTTTATTAAGCTCAGCAGGTGGCCAATTGCAATGCTCCCTAACCTTGTTTGAGCTTGGGTCTGAGAAGGAAGGGAAATTCACAGTGCTTTCCTATCTTTGGCTTTTGGGAAGTTGATTCCTGGCCACTCAGTTTTCACAATCTGGAGAGCTTCTAAGCTTTAACCTGTGCCAGTTTCCAGCAGAAACATGCAGGTTCAAAGCTGTTCTATGTAAGCCTCACGTGGAAGATAAGGATGCTTCTGAGGAAGAAAATGCTGGCAGTAAGAGAAATTAGACCAATGATTTAAGCCTAATGGAAAGAGATTATGTATTTAGCAAGATGCACGGAGCTGGATGCTCCAAGGCTGGCTTGATAGGTTTGTGACTTCAAGCCATTTGACAGGTATTTCCCACCTTCTCTCCATTTTCCCTTCATAGTCTCAAAGCAGCTACCCTGCCTTTACGTGTCACAGTTTCACATAACTACATTTAAAGGCAAGAAGTAGGAGGCAGCCAAGCCATGAGAGGTAAGAGGGAGAGAGAAAGAGAGTCTCCATGCATCTCTCCTTTTATAATAGAGGGGAAATATGTCCTGGCTATTCAGAAGACTTGCCCTTAACATTTCGTTGCACAGAATTGGGGCATGTGGCTGCCCTGATACAAATAGGTGGCAAGAGCATGAATCTGACTCTGGGTCCTTTAACACCTATGGCTAGAGGCAGATGTGGAGAAACTAACCTTGGTTTAGTTTAACCTTGGTTTACCTTGATAGCTCATCCAAAAATATCTGCCATGTCTAAACTATTTAGGTTTGTTCAAAGGACACTTATCCTACCTGGGAATGCTAAACAGCTCGCCTTGCAGAATCCACATTCAGGAATTTGCAAATCTCCTCCCATGCAAGATCATTTCCCAAAGCCAAGTTAAAAAGGGGTAGCAAGAGGGTGGTTGTATTTCAGGCATACCGGCCATCCCACCACACATCACACTCTGTCAGACCGCCCACTCTACACCTGGGTCCTCAGTGGGCAATAACAATGGAACTCTGTGATTCATTAGGCCATGGAATTCCACTATTTATGAGGGCTCAGACATCTACCACCCCTTAATACCGAAATTATCCATCAAGCAGATCTCCGATTCAGGCATCAGCCAGGCCTCAGAATCTTGGCATCCCCAGAACTGCAGTCCACACCACTTTAATTTCTGAGAACTCAAGGGTAGGAAGAGAATTCAAACCCCAAATTAAGAAAGGCCAACTTGATACATCAATCTAGTGAATTCTGAGTAAATTGTCAGTTGCCAAACAGCCTTTCAGGATAGCTGTAATTAAAAAAACTAAGTTCTCAAAGCCAACTTTGGGCCCACCCATCACTGACTGTGCCCCCTCTCCCGCAGGCAATATTCCAAGAGTCTGTGCTGTGTTGGGCAGCTTCTCTTCCCCCATATGAGTAATAACTCCTGTAAGGGGTGCGTCGGAGATGTCCTGACAGGACAGCCTGGTTTCCTGCCAGAGGAACCTCTCACTGTTTTCCTCTTGCTTGCCGCCTCTCTTCCCTTTTCCTCCTAAAGGGAAAATCTGAGGGTAGGTGTTCAGTTTAGTCACTGAGGGTGAGCCGCTTTGACTTGTTGGCAGTAAATACTGTTCCCTCGCTACACGACTGACGCACAGGCGTGTTGTTTCAACATTCCCCTCTGAAGCTTCCCTCCAGAAACCTCAAGGCAGCAGAGCATGTTTCCAGTGTTCCTATCTACTTGGACAGAACATTCTGGGGCAGTGAAAGTCAGTGGTTCCAGAATCATGCAAATCAAGTTCGGCTTTCCACTTTCCAGCTCTGGTCTTAGGCAAGCTTTTCAATGAGTTACCCATTCTCTGTGAAATGAGCATAACAATGCTTCCATTAGTGGATTGCCAGGAGGATCAGAAAACATCATGTAAATAAAGGGCTGACACCTCTAATGATTCCTGGGACACGTTAAGGCAAAATTTTGAAAGACCACTCACATAGAAATGTGAGGCATGAGTATGTGTGCATGTCTGTGAGCACCCCTGCACTCATTCATTCACAAGTCCATCCGTTAAGGATCTCCTGCCTACTAAATGTCCAGACTTTGGGTAGGTGCCGGATATATAAGTATTGAACAAAATTGACCATGTTGTAGGGGGGGAACAAACAATGAACAAATAAACATATATAATGACTCCATCAGTATGAGCTATGAAAGAAATAGGTGTGGTAAGAGAGAGTCATGCTGGATGGGCCATGGTGCTAATTTAGATAGAGTGGTTACTGGAAGTCTTTCTAAGAAGCAAGCATTTGAATGGGCCTCAAGGAAGGAGGAAAGGAGCCACTTGGATGTATGGGGAGGAGCCTTCCAGACCAAGAGTGTAGCTTATATCTTGTGGAAGCACTGAGGGAAGGGAGCCATCTGGCCTGCTGAGGACAAGAAGGAGGCCAGGAAGCCAATGCAGAGGAGCAGGAGGGACAGTGATAGAAGTTCAGAGAAGTTCAGAGCTACTCATATAATAGGGTAGCTTATATGGGGCTTTGTAAGCCAGTTTAAGGGATTGCATTTTCTTCTTAGAAAGACAAGAAGCCACTGGAGATGTATGGACAGAGGCTTGTCATGCTCTGAGTTATGTTTTTGAGGAATCAATCTGGTGGGTCTTTGGGGAAGAGACTAGAAAGCCAAGTGCAGAATCCAGGGGACAAGGTAAGCAACAGTGACAGCTGAAGAATCGTGGTTGCTCGCAGTGGTAAAAGAAGTCTCAAGAGGCATCAATTAGTGATAACTAATGAAGTCAGAGCTGACAGGTGTGCTGTTGGAATAGGTGTGACTATGCAATAAAGGAGTCAAGGGTGACTTCTATAATGAAGTTCTCATTCAGTGAGATTAGAAAGATGACGGGAGAAGGAGTTTGGGGAGAAATCAAGAGTTAATTTGGCCAGTATGTCTGTAACAGAAACTCCCTCTGTGCCTGACATCGTGCTAAGCCTGGAATGCTGGGATGACAGGACAAAACAAGCTTTGCACTCATGAAACTCAGGTTGCAAAAACAGACATTTACGGAGTCCTTACCAGGAGTCAGTTATCATGCTAAGTATTCTTCATTTAATGAACCTTACTGTCTGGTGGGGGAGACAGCCATTAAACAAATAATTACTGCACTATTTAATTATGAGTGGAAAAGTACAGGGCATATCCCTAGATACAATCTGGGAAAACTGCTCCCCAGGCTTCTTAAGAAAGGTTATACTGGATAAGAGTAGAGAAGAGGTATTTTTGAAAGTAGAGGAGAGGTATTTTGGCGAGGGTCTGGCCATCATGGAAAGACTTCCTGTCATACTCAGATTTGAGACCACCCATTATTTCACAGGTACATTACCTACCCACCTACCCTAGGAGAAGAGAGGACCTCCTCCCTGAACCCAGCCATTACCTGGTCAGACCCGCTCTCACAAAACTGCTCAAGCCATTTTCCCAGAGGATAGGCCATCCTTTCTTCTCCCTGCTTCCCTATCCCAGTGGAGCCAATACAATAGGAAACATCTTGACTCCAGACAATAGTCAGCTCTCCCTCTGACCACCACACTTCTATAAGAACCCTATTCTCAGTCTCCAGTTTACCTCTCCAACCGCATTGGGATGTATTCCACTCAGCATCCAATAATGTGTCGTGTAATTCTGAAATGTATGTTACTGGTGCTTGTTTAGTGCATTAGTGCTCATCAGCACTGATTTCCCAGCAAGAATACAAACTCCTTGAAGGCAAGGATGATGCCTTGTTCTGCTTTTGTGGCTTCCAACAAGACACATCACAATGTAAGCTGCTCAGAGTTGAGATCATTTGAGAGACTGTGAATTGAAGACCTTGACATCTAAAGGATGATGTTTGTAAAGAAAGTCATCTTGCGAGTTCTCAGAGTTCAGCCTGATTCAGGCTAAGCAATGTATCCATGAGGCCTAGAAGCACACCAGAAAGTCAGGTTATTAATATCCAAAGGGAAAAAGAAATAGACCAAAATGTTCAGGTTGGCCTAGTCTGAGTTGGTGTGATTCCTTCCCTGAAGCCAAGTCACAGGGGAGCTAACTCATGATTGGAAACCATTTTACTTTATTTTATTGCTATGAGAAGTCATTTCCGCAGCAACCAGAAAATAACTGAGCTCCTTAGAACATAGTATAGTTTCTGTAAGAGGAATCATGGCAGCATAAATTGCCATTTATAACTAATGGAGTTATTTCTCCAAACTGAGTAACCCTTTGACATTTCCCATGTATTTAATGGAGCCCAGATCTCTGCCTAGCTGGAATTGTTATACCATCCACTAGAACTTATCAGATTAGCCTCTTAGGCTGAAAGAGATGCTCAGTAAGTAATGTCAAAAAGACAGTGGGGCTCCCCTTGCACTGGGTAAAGCCTAATGGGACTAATTTAGGTTTCTCTTTTCTTTTAAGTATATTTTAGGAAAAAATATACCACTGTATTGATTTCTGACTAAAAAGGAAAATTTGAACACCTGAGAGCTCTAGAAACAATCTTTGTCTAGAGATAACTATGTTTCAGACAGTTTCAGAGACTAGTGGAAATACCTTATTATCAGCATCATCAAGAAACATTAAATGCATTTAGAAACCATCATGATTTCAGATATGACCACAAGAAAGCAAAGATTCAACTTGGAAAGTATATATTGAGCATCTGAGATGTTCAGAGTCAATCACTCTTTGATTTGGCTCATGTTTTTAATGTGTTAACACCTGTGCTACTTTCCATGACCCTGTGCACTATGGGCTTCATGTTACAGATGAAGAAACCAATGTTAGGTAAGGTTGGGTGAATTGCTTATTGTTAGCAAGACCTAAAGGGCAGAGTCATCAAAGTTGGAGCCTCTACAACCTCCCTCAGCTTCATTCTGCATCACTTGGTAAAAAAATGCCACTCAGAGATCTGAGTCTAGCTATGCTGGTGTGGTTTCCAAACTGGCTGCACCTCAAAATCACCTGAAAAGCTTGTCAGACATAGATTTCTAAGCCTCACCTCAGAGGTTCTGATTGCACAGGCATGGCATGGGCCCCAGAGATATGTATTTTGCATCTAGCCTAGAGCAGTCCCAGAGCCCATATCAGATTGCTGTGGGTATTCCAGCTGCCTGCCTTCATAATAAAGCACTTTGAGGTAATAGGTATGAAGTACTCTAGTTCTTGATCCTATTTATTGCATATGTGGTCTGATTCAAGACAGTAGCACTTTGGGTATTTAGCATATCCTGCCTCTTTGGATAAGTAATTCATGAATTTGGCAGCAAAGGATAGCAATGGAAAGCTCATTGATCTTGCCATGCATTGGGAGACTAGGACCTAGTCACCTCATCTCTCTGAGATTCATTGTCTGCCTGAGTAAAAGGGGGACTTAGAGTAACCACCCCCAGGGGGCGGGTATCCTGAGATTCAAATAAAATAATACATGTATTAATGTTAATAGCCAATATTCATCAGAGCTGGAAGTTAAGGGCACAGTTTCTGCAGCCAGATACCTCAGATTCATCCCAAAACACCCTCTCACTGGCTGTCAACTAGGGAGACTTCTTTGTGCCTTTGTGTCATTATCTGCAAAATGGGGAATAATAATACTAGTCCCAACTCAGAGACTGTTGGAAGAACCAAACTGATTAACATATAAAATGTTGACCAAGTAGGATTTATCCCTGGGACACAAGGCTGGTTCAACACCCGTAAAACAATCAATGTGATTCATCATATCAGCAAGAGAAAAACCAAGAACCATATGATCCTCTCATTGGATGCAGAGAAAGCATTTGACAAAATACAGCATCCATTCCTGATCAAAACTCTTCAGAGTGTAGGGATAGAGGGAACATTCCTCGACATCTTAAAAGCCATCTATGAAAAGCCCACAGCAAATATCATTCTCAATGGGGAAGCACTGGGAGCCTTTCCCCTAAGATCAGGAACAAGACAGGGATGTCCACTCTCACCACTGCTGTTCAGCATAGTACTGGAAGTCCTAGCCTCAGCAATCAGACAACAAAAAGACATTAAAGGCATTCAAATTGGCAAAGAAGAAGTCAAACTCTCCCTCTTCGCCGATGACATGATACTCTACATAGAAAACCCAAAAGCCTCCACCCCAAGATTGCTAGAACTCATACAGCAATTCGGTAGCATGGCAGGATACAAAATCAATGCCCAAAAGTCAGTGGCATTTCTATACACTAACAATGAGACTGAAGAAAGAGAAATTAAGGAGTCAATCCCATTTACAATTGCACCCAAAAGCATAAGATACCTAGGAATAAACCTAACCAAAGATGTAAAGGATCTATACCCTCAAAACTATAGAACACTTCTGAAAGAAATTGAGGAAGACACAAAGAGATGGAAAAATATTCCATGCTCATGGATTGGCAGAATTAATATTGTGAAAATGTCAATGTTACCCAGGGCAATATACACGTTTAATGCAATCCCTATCAAAATACCATGGACTTTCTTCAGATAGTTAGAACAAATTATTTTAAGATTTATGTGGAATCAGAAAAGACCCCGAATAGCCAGGGGAATTTTAAAAAAGAAAACCATATCTGGGGGCATCACAATGCCAGATTTCAGGTTGTACTACAAAGCTGTGGTCATCAAGACAGTGTGGTACTGGCACAAAAACAGACACATAGATCAGTGGAACAGAATAGAGAATCCAGAAGTGGACCCTGAACTTTATGGGCAACTAATATTCGATAAAGGAGGAAAGACTATCCATTGGAAGAAAGACAGTCTCTTCAATAAATGGTGCTGGGAACATTGGACATCCACATGCAGAAGAATGAAACTAGACCACTCTCTTGCACCATACACAAAGATAAACTCAAAGTGGATGAAAGATCTAAATGTGAGACAAGATTCCATCAAAATCCTAGAGAAGAACACAGGCAACACCCTTTTTGAACTCGGCCATAGTAACTTCTTGCAAGATACATCCACGAAGGCAAAAGAAACAAAAGCAAAAATGAACTATTGGGACTTCATCAAGATAAGAAGCTTTTGCACAGCAAAGGATACAGTCAACAAAACTCAAAGACAACCTACAGAATGGGAGAAGATATTTGCAAATGACATATCAGATAAAGGGCTAGTTTCCAAGATCTATAAAGAACTTATTAAACTCAACACCAAAGAAACAAACAATCCAATCATGAAATGGGCAAAAGACATGAACAGAAATCTCACAGAGGAAGACATAGACATGGCCAACATGCACATGAGAAAATGCTCTGCATCACTTGCCATCAGGGAAATACAAATCAAAACCACAATGAGATACCACCTCACACCAGTGAGAATGGGGAAAATTAACAAGGCAGGAAACAAATGTTGGAGAGGATGTGGAGAAAAGGGAACCCTCATACACTGTTGGTGGGAATGTGAACTGGTGCAGCCACTCTGGAAAACTGTGTGGAGGTTCCTCAAAGAGTTAAAAATAGAGCTGCCCTACGACCCAGCAATTGCACTGTTGGGGATTTACCCCAAAGATACAAATGCAATGAAATGCCGGGACACCTGCACCCCGATGTTTATAGCAGCAATGGCCACGATAGCCAAACTGTGGAAGGAGCCTCGGTGTCCAACGAAAGATGAATGGATAAAGAAGATGTGGTTTATGTATACAATGGAATATTACTCAGCTATTAGAAATGACAAATACCCACCATTTGCTTCAACGTGGATAGAACTGGAGGGTATTATGCTGAGTGAAGTAAGCCAGTCGGAGAAGGACAAACATTATATGTTCTCATTCATTTGGGGAATATAAATAATAGTGAAAGGGAATATAAGGGAAGGGGAAGAAATGTGTGGGAAATATCAGAAATCGAGACAGAACGTAAAGACTGCTAACTCTGGGAAACGAACTAGGGGTGGTGGAAGGGGAGGAGGGCGGGGGGTGGGAGTGAATGGGTGACGGGCACTGGGGGTTATTCTGTATGTTAGTAAATTGAACACCAATAAAAAATAAATTAAAAAAAACATATAAAATGTTTAATTCAAACCCTAGTTTAATATCAATAAGGACTTAATAAATATTAACTAGTACCTATGTGGGGTATATATATTCTAATTTAATATTTGCCAATACTTTTGAGATAGTTACTATTAGTTTTCCCATTTTACAGATGACAAAATGGAATCATAGTATCTTGATCCAGACTTTGGGAATGTATTTAATCTTGCCTCCCAAGACAACCTAACCCTTGTTGTGATAGTAACTCTTCATGCACAGTCTTACCTCTCCTCCTGGCTGTAGGCTTCTGAAAGGGTTGAAACAAGACACATTGTACCCCTGCCGTTTCTACAGAATCCTTCCCATGTTAGAAGACAAGCCTGAAACAGCTAGAAAGATAGACAAGAGGCATAACTCTCAGTATGGACAGATATTTTTTAATTTTTGGAAACCCAGAGGAGCACTTAACCGGCCATTGGCCTGCCTGTGCACATTTCCTTGACTACACTTTTCTTCTCCAGTCAGAGCTTAACTGTATTTCCACAGAGCCCTGCTAAGCATTGTTTTGCTGTGGTTTACACTCTGCTGCTAAAGCCTCATAATAAATGCTACTGTCTTAACAGCAAGATCTTAAACCACACGAGTGGGTCTCCAGTGCAGGAATGGTGACACTTTGGTACATCTATGAGGGATTTCATAGGCACAAAACCTGCTCTTTGCAGAAGGGAATTTTCAGATATTTTATAGAGTCCAACCTGCTACCAGAAAAGCAGAACTCAGAGAGATCTCAAGATGACCTAGCCATCAGCCAAGCACTCACACTTGTCCTTGGGCTGGCATTTTCGGGTTGCTGAATCTCAAGGAGGATTGTTTCTCATGACACTTTTTCAAATCATAGCACCTTTGCTGGTTCCATCTAAAACTGGCCCTCCCACCATCTACTTTTAGATTCTGATGTCCCCAATTCAGAGAGATTTCCTGGAAACAGAGCCAGCCCTTCCAGTAAGCGTATATAACAGAGTAGTGATTGCAGAGAGTGGGCCCTGATGGAAACAAAACCCAGACATGTAAAATTTGACACCTGAACCGACAGGAGTGCCCATGCTCCCTCCCAATTCCCACTCCCTGCTCCACTCCCACCTTCAACGTGGCCATAATTTTATTTGGGGGAAAACCACAACCAGCACTTAACACCAGGAGCCAAATTCCCTGGCAGCAACCATGCTTTTAAAAGGGAGAGATGAAAAAATTGTCAAGACCTATGGGGATTTCTAACACATTAGGAGGGCCCCCAAAAACTGTGTTACACCAAGCATAATATTTTATTTTTCTTTAAGAGCTTTCTTAATTGGTTCCATGCAAAAGGCTTGCAGGTAATGAGTTTTAAATAAATAATAATTATGTTCCACCATCCTGTCTGGCCAAAAAAAGTAAATGTCTTTTGCTCTGACTTAGGTAAGTGTGGGGATAGGAAAGAGGTCTGTGTGACAAATGTGGACCTCACTGCAAAAGACAGGACCTTGATTCTTGGGTCCAGACATAATGAACTCTGACTTATTCAGTTCTTTTTCAACAATTTTGTGCCAAACATAGTGCTAGGTCTTCATGAGATTATGGGGCTGCATATTGGGATGCTGAGAATCATTAAAATGTGAGGTTTACTTGGGCTTCAATCCTTCTGAGACACTGCAATTCTGAGGGTGAAGTGTTGCAGGACCCCCAGCCTTTCCACATGCACATCTCTGGCCTGGAATGCCCTCCCTCTCTTTATACCCTGGTGATGGTCATGAAGGCTCTTTACCAGGTTTTGGATTCCTTTCCTTCCAGATATATGGTAACATTGCACTTCCTTATCCACTTGACCATGGAGTTGTGAGCATGGAGCTTGATTTCATCAATGAAATATAAGGGAACACGACGTTTGTCCCTTCAGGCAGAAGCTGTGACAGCCAGCGCTTACTTCTGTCTCGCTGTCTCTCTTCTTGCCACTTTCCAGATGGTAAAGCCTCTGTCAGCCTGGGTTCTGGAGCACAGAGACATGAAGTGACATCCTCAACTGACCAAGGACAGATAAAGCATGAGAAAGAAATAAACCTTAATCTATAGTTACTATACCTTAGATCTTCCGGGATCTAGATGTTATTTGTTACATAGAATAGCCTAGGCAAAGCTGGCTAATGGATACTCCCTCCACCATTCCTATGTACCTGGCTCACTCCAGTCATCCTTCAGATCTTCACTTTATGTTTACTCCACAAGAGAACTGGCCACCCCATGCCCCAGTTTTATCTGGCGCTAATAAGCTAGTTCCCATAGTTCCCAAACCACCCCCCACCCCTGCCTCAGCCAGTGTAAGACTTAGCACATTACCGTTTTAACAAGACCGTTAGTTCATTTATCCACAGCTCCTGGAAGGTTATGAATCCTACAGAAGAAGCTATGTCTCCTACACGATGTGGTCCCCAGGATCTAGTACAATATCTGATATGAGATGCCTATATTTACATGTCCATACATATAACTATGTCCATACTACTTTTTGACTTCATTCTATAACTACTTCTATCAAATCACTATGCTAATACTTCTTAATTAATGCTTATCAGAAGCTCTAACACACACACATTCATCTGTATATAAAATATATGCAATAGTAACGAGCACACTATTATTTCAGAACTAAAGGAAAGAATGGTAGCCGACCTTAAGAAGAACATTTCCTACTCCTGGCCTTAATTTTATTTATAAATTTTGCTGTTGGAAAAGATCGTGGGCTTTGGAGTCAATCGAGCCTGTGTTCAAATCCCTGCTCTGCCATTTTTCATATGTGCAACCTTGATCGCCTCAGGCTTTTGTTCCCTTATCTACAAAAAGAGGAAAATATGCCTACCTCTTATAGCTATTCATAAAGGTCAAATAAGATAATGCGTATGATGTGTGACATGCATATTATCTGGAATACGAGAGGCAGTCAATGAAAGATAGGGATAATTAACATTATTAATATGATAATAATTATCTATTTATATATTTCACTGTCTTGCTGCTATATGAGAGGTGCCTGAGGGCATGGATTTGGTCTTATTTATCTCTGTGTTCTCAGTTTCTAGGCAGTCCTCTTATAAGGCATGTTAAATGAATAGATAAATGAATATGAGACTTGGAAAAAAATAAATATATTTGTCCTAGATACCCTTGATTTTTTCAAGATTACAATGGAATGGAGAAATAAGATTTATACTCTTCAGGTATGACTCATGGGGTATTTATTCCCTACTATAGTCATTTACCTATTTATAAAAAGGTTCAATGTGCAGTGCCTAATAACCAAAGCTGTGATTATGACTGGTGAAATTAGAAATACAAATGAAGAGATGTCACAACCAGCATATCATCTTATATGCAGTGGGTACTCTGTTAGCATAAGTCAAATTGAACTGGATTAGACTGCATAAAGATAATTGGGATTGAATTGAGTTGAGTTGAATTGAATTATAATAATTTCATAAATCTGATAGAATATGAGTTTTTTTATGTTTTGTTTTTTCCTATCTCCTTAGCACCTAGCACAGAGTCGGCACCTAATGAATACTAGAGAACAAATAAATAAATTGGCAACCAGATAGTAGCCACCCCATCAACATTATAGTCCAGATGCCCTGTGGAGATTAAGGGATTCAGAAAGTCTCTCAAGAAAATCATGGATTCTGTTTAATCCACTTGAATTGATGCACATGAAAAGAAAGTCAAGAGCAAATGAAGAAATAAGGACAGTTTACTGTTCCATGATCATTTACTTCTTTGTAACAATTAGAAAGTTGATCAGCCCTTTAGGCTATATAATTGCATATAATAAATAATTTTACTCCTTTGAAAAGTATAATACTCCAGATTGTACAGCTAAATGCTTTGCCAAAGGAAGAAACTAAATTCCAAGGGAATCCCAACACCCGTCACCTTGATGAGTTCTGTAGGACCTGCTTACTTTGTATGTCCTTTCAAGAGTCTCCAGATGGGAGGCAGCATCCCTGCTCCAGACTTACCATAGTTGAACACCAATGCCAATGGCTGGTCAGTGGCTGGGATTGATAAGGCAGGAAAGACAAGAAAGGAGGAAAATGCTGTTTCTCACTTCAACCAAGACAAGCAATCTCTAACCAAACCACACTGTTGGGGGAGAGCTTAAGAACAATTTCATTTCCAGCCCAGATCTGAACCCCAACACCATCATGGATGAGTTACGGACTCACAGAACTTTAGGCCAAAAGGGAACATCAGGCATAATCTAACCAAGATCCTTCATTGTGGGGATGTGGGAGGTAAGGCCCAGCATGGTGAAGAAACTGGCCCAAGGCCACATATCTAGTCAATACTGCATCAGAGAAAGACCTCATACCTCTCAACTACTATGCTAGTAGGATTTCCTCGTCTTTCCATTTGAGAGTTTCATGACCAATCTCAAGGTGGCCTTCAAAAGAGAGTAAATATCTGGGCAATTTAATGATTACTTAGTTTAGTGGAGGAGAGGTAAATGCCCATAAAATGGAAAATGTAGACATTTGTGATGTTAATTAACATTTGATCCAGAGAAACTCCTTCCTGTGGCTGAGGTGTTAACAATTACTTCCTTAATATGGGTATTGGAAAACATAATCTGGACCAAAACAATTCTGTGAACAGGTGCAAAAAAAGAATCAAGTGTCAGGAAAACTGTAAAGTTAGAATGTGACATCTCTGGTGTCCCAAATCGGGATCTCTTTGTTTCTACCTGCCTCTTTTTCTCTCTCCTTGCTCTGTCTCTATCAAATCCTGGTCTCTAACTCCTCCTTAACTCTAAAGTATAAATGATCAACAGCAAAGTGGCCACTTAGAGAGGCATTCAAGGTCAAAGAGATAAAGTTGTAATTTTTTTAAATGAAGTATAGTAACATAACAATGTTATATTAGTTCCAGGCAATTCAACAATTCTATACATTTCTCAGTGCTCATCAAGATAACTATACCCTAATTCCTTTTATCTATTTCACCCATTCTTCAATCTAATGCTCCTCTGGCAACCACCAATTTGTTCTCTTGTATTTAAGAGTCTAAGGGGTTTTATCTCTTTTTTGTCTTTGTTTGTTCATGTGCTTTGTTTCTTAAATTCTATATACGAGAGAAATTATATGGTATTTGTCTTTCTCCGAACAACTTATTTCACTTAGCATTATACCCTTTAGGTCCATCCATATTGTTGTAAATGGCAAGATTTCATCTTTCTTTAGGCTGAGTAATATTCCAGTGTGTATGTGTTTTTATGTGTGTGCATGCCTATCTCATATCTTCTTTATCCATTCATCTATGGATGGACAAATGGGTTGCTTATATATCTTGATTATTATAAATAATGCTGCAACAAATATGGGGTGTGTATATCTTTTCAAATTGGTGTGTTCATTTTCTTTGGGTAAGTGGAATTACTGGGTCATACAGCAATTCTATATTTTTTGAGGAACTTGTATACTGTTTTCCACAGTGAGCTGCACCAATATGCATCCCCATCAACAATGCACAAGTATTTCCTTTCTCTACTTCCTCTCCAACACTTATTATTTCTTTTGGTTTTTATTTAGCCACTCTAACAAGTGTGAAGTAATAGCTCATTGTGGTTTTCATTTTCATTTCCCAGATGATTAGTAATGTTAAGCATCTTTTCATGTGTCTGATGGTCATCTGTATGCTTTCTTTGGAAAAATACCTATTCATGTCCCCTGCCCATTTTTTAATTGGGCTGTTTGTTTTTTTTTGTTTGTTTTTTTTTTTTTTTTTTGGTGCTGAGTTGAATAAATTATTTAATCCATGAGTCTATTTTAATCCATTTTGAGTTTGTGTGTACAGTGTAAGTGATCTAGTTTCATTCTTTTGCATGTACCTGTCCAGTTTTCCTGGCACCATTTGTTGAAAAGACTGTCTGTAGCCCATTGTATATTCTTGCCTCTTTTGTTATAAGCTAATTGACCATATAAGTATAGGTTTATTTCTAACTCTCTATTTTGTTCCATTGATTTATGTGTCTATTTTTGTTGTCAGTACCATACTGTTTTGATTACTACAGCTTTGCAGCATGTCTTGAAATCTGGGATTGCAATACTTCCAACTTTGTTCTTCTTTTTCAAGGTTGCTTTGGCTGTTGAGTGTCTTTTGTAGTTTCATACAAATTTGGGGATTATTTATTTTAGTTTGTGGAAAAAAAATTCTTGATATTTTGATAGAGATTACATGAAATCTGTGACAGTTTTAGGTAGTATGGACATTTAACAAGACTGGTTCTTCTGAAACTGTGATTATTGACCTATCACACTGGGAGCCAAAGAGAGACATGTAATCAGAGATAAAGAACATTCCCCACAACAAACAATCATCCAGCCTAAACTATCGGTAGTGCTGAGGTTGAGCAAGTCCTGCTCTGGGTTATAGCAAATTGCGTAAATTCCCAGCATGAATTGTCAAGTAAGTAATTGACAGTAATTTGCCATCTCCATAACTTTGCTTCTCAGCCTTTGTTCAGAAAGAAAGTGTACAACCCCCCTGCTTACAACAGTCTCATCAGCATCATTAATATGGCAGCCCTGCATGTTTACGTGGCGCCTACTACACACTTTCATCAAATATCTCTCACCCTCAAGATAATCCTGGGGTGGAGGCAGTATTATTATTCATATCCCACAGACCAGGAAACCAGAGAGGAAGGCAACCTAGCAAGATCATTCGAGAGAAAGAGGACGGGTCAGAATTCCCATCCACATCTGCCCCAGCTCCAGAAACCAAGTTCTCCCTACGACTTCATACTTCAGATAGGAGTATTGGCTCCAAAAGTTGGAAATTTAAAAGTAATGTTCAGGGGAAGAACAATAGTACAAGTGCCATCCAATGCTATTTGTGGACACTATGTACCCTGAGGTCACATTTCAGAAACTAGACATCTCTAGCTAGGCTGGGCTAGGTTTCGTAGGTAGAATAACGTCCCCTCCAAGGATGTTGATATCTTCATTCCCAAACCGGTAAATTTGTTACCTTAGATAGGAAAAGAGATTCTGTATGCGTGATTAAGGACCTTGGGGAGATATATCCTAGGTGATCGAGATGGACTCAATATAATAATAAGGAAGCAGGAAGATCAGGATCAGAGAAGATATGAGAACAGAACCAGAGGTCATAGGCATGTTGACCAGAAGCCAAGGAATACAGGTGACCTCTAGAAGCTGGCAAAGACAAGGAAACAAATTCTGTTTTAGATCCTCCATGAGGAATGCAATTTTGCAGACACCTTGATTTTCACACAGTGAAAACAATTTCAGACATCAGACCTCTAGAACTATAAAGATAGTAGATTTGTGTCATTTTAAGCTAACAAGTTTATGGTAATTTGCTATGGCAGCAATAGGAGAGTAATATACTAGGGTTGCCACATGGATACAGGACACCTAGTTAATTTTGAATTTCAGAAAAATAGCAAATGATTTCTTTAGTATAAGTATGTCCCATGCAATATTTGTTTGTCCTGTATACTTTTATTTTTTAAATCTGGGAACTCTGATCAACTCTGATCCTCCCTCCCACCTGATTTTTGAGTCCCCACTATCCTCATTCCTACCCATCTGCTCAGTCACCGTGGTATTGTTATAACTGCCACTCCGGGGTTAGTCTATGACTCAACAGAGTGAAATTATTAAGACCTCAGACAAATAGCTCTGAGGCAAAGTTATTATTCTATATCATTGCCTATCAATTATTTATAGTTTATAATGCAATGCCATTTGTAATGGGTAATATGTTTTCCTATTGTGTTGTAATATCATCCAACTCATCAGAACAACCATTGGGGAGATGGATTGGCCTGGTGAAAACAGCAGTGCCTTTTTTTTTTTAACAGTCTGTGTACATTTTTGAACCTGAAAATCATTGCTATTTCAGATAAAAGAAAGATCTCCTTTGAAGAGAAAGATAGAATCCATCTTTTCTGACAAATTGATTTCCTAAGAAACAGAGTAGGAACTAGGATAAGGCAAATATGGTGCCTTAGGCACAAAGTTTAAGGAGGCCCTTAATTTTAGATGCCAATCCTGCACTTGGACAACACTGAGAATCGGTGCTTTTTTAAATCCGGCATCCTTTGAGCCTCTTCTCCCTCTCTCTAGCCTGTTCCTGCTAAGAAATCTCACCCTGAGGCATCAACAGAAGCCAGAACTAGTGTGGCTTATTTACATGGCCTATGGGAAACTGAGGCCCAGAAAGATGTAGATAATCCAAGATCCACTTAGCTAAATGACTACAGTGGGTCTTGCCAACTCACCATTTTCTGCACCCCTCCTTTATTGGGTTATAGCCAGAATGAGAAGTCTGTACCTCACCTCTAGCTTCAGGAACAAGCTCCATCCTTACTGAATTAAGCAAATCAGCATAATTCCATATGTCTGGCCTCAGCAATCAGGCACTTAACGCAGGTCTAAGTCAATAAACAGATGGTGGGTCCTTGGTCACACTGGTTAGTGTCAGCTGCAGGGTACACACATGGGACAGAGTGAAACCCATGCCTTTGACTTATGGATAGAGAAAACGATTTCTCTTTCTTGATGGCGTGGAATACAAATGAAAAGGCTGGAACTATTGCAGCCATTAATTACCATGAGGGAGACCAGCATGAGAATAAAGCTGTCAGGTGAGGAAGAGAAAGGTGGGAGAATCATAGAAAATAAGTCAGCATCTTTATCAAATCTCACCTGAAGGATCAGCTCCCTCTGGACTGCTCTGTTATGTGCACAAATGAATTCTGATTGGTATTTAATCCAATTTTAATTAGAATACTCTGTTAATTTCAAGAGTTTCCAAGTGGACAATGACCCTGAAAAGCCAAACTCCGTAGCAGCACCGTACAATAGAATTTTCTGCAATGATAGAAAAGAAATGTTCTATATCTGCCTTATCTAAATAACCACTGAACACTTGAAATGTGGCTAACGTGACTGAGGAACTGGCTTTTAAATTTCATTCATTTTTATTAACTTAAATTTAAACTGCCACATGTAACTAGTAGCTTTACTAAGGGACAACGCAGCCCTAAAAGCTTTCTTTGCTTTATTTCAGTTCTTGCCTCCTCCAGAAAGCCTCTCCTGATCTTTTCTTTCTCCAGAGCTGGGTTAGGCTCACCTCTTCTGTGATCCCATAGCAACTGGTCATGCCTTTAACATTGCAATTACTTCTCTTAGAATAATAATTTCTTACTGTGCCTGTCTCCCACCTTTGCTTGAGGCTTTTGAAGGAAAGTCTATTCCCACACCATAATGCCTAGCAGAGGCATAAGAATTGTAGCTATAACTCTTGTAACTGTTGTTGTATTCTAACTATGGAACCCCATGAGTTCATTGGTGGTTCAGCTGTGTATTAGATGTTGAAAAGCTTTGTAACTTGTAAGACTTTAAGGCAACATAAAAATATTTGCTATCTTTATTACTGTTAATATTCCTGGTTGTTAACCTTGATCCATCCTTCCATTTGCTGAGTACCAGTAGCTGCTCTTGACTGACTTTAGAAACTCTAGTTTGCTTAACCCTGTGATATCTGTGTGCTGATTTCATGCCCACTTTCTTCTTACCCCACTGTTGCCCTGACTTTCTAACTCACCAGGTGTAATATTTCCTTATTCCTCTAGCTCAGACCTCTTGATCTGCCATCTCAAACCAAGGGTGATGGAGGAGGTATTGAGTAGATAAAGCAGAGTTGGACTTTGAGCCATTGTGACCACAAGGTTGTAGAATGTGAATTTGGTGAGCTGAGAAGCTTTTTTCTTGAGATATGCATTCTAATTCTGGGCCCTTAAAACTGGGACATTCATCCATTCATTTACTCCTCCAACCAAAGTCTACGGAGTTTCTAAAAACGTATCATGCATGTTACTAGCCACTGGGTTCTAGCACTGAAAAAGACAAAATCTCTGTCATTCTGAAGCTCACATTTTAACTGGGAAGACAGGGAGAAAAATAATGACACAACTAAATACATGATATATGTGTAGATATAAATAGGTACAGTGAAGAAGAATACAGCATGGTATAGAAATAGAGAACAATAGAGGCATTAATCTAGATTTCAATTTCAATGGAAATCTGGATGGAATGAGAAAGTAAGCCTTGAAAATATCAAAGGGGGGGGGGTCCCCCGGCAGAGGAAACAGCTAGTGCAAATGTCCTGAGGTAGGCACATGTTTGGTGTATTTGAGGAACCAGAAGAAAGCCAACATGGCTGGAACAAGGTGAATAGATAATAAGATCCAAAGAGTATCAGAAGCCAGACTATGTGCTGCTTTGGTGGTTATAGTGTGTTGAATAGTCTTCCCCAAAATTCATGTCCATTCAAGAACCTATGAAAGCGACCTTATTTGAAATAGGATATTTTCAGATATGATCAAGATGATGTCATACTGGGTTGGGAGGGGAGCTAAATCTAATATGACTGGTGTTCTTATAAGAAAAGGGACATTTGAACACAGAGATACGGGGGTAAAGGCCATATGAAACCAAGGTGAGATTGGAGTGATACATCTACAAGCCAAGGAATTATAACAATTGCTAAGAAACCACCCAAATCTAGGAAAAGCCCCCAGTAGAGCCCTCAAAAAGAGCATGATACTTCATTTCAGACTTCTACCCTCTAGAATTTTTGTTGTTTGAAGCTACCTAGTTTGTGACACTTTGTTACCACAGTCCTAGGAAACTAATACAGTGGCCTTGGGGTTTTATTCTAGGTATCCAGAGAAGTCATCAGTAGAGTTGTAAGCAGGAGAAACTTGGTTGCTACATGGGAAATGAGCTTCAGCATTTCAGAGAGGAATCAAGCAGATTAGTTAGATTATTATAGTGGTCCAGAAAAAAATAATAATAGTGACCACAAAGTCCAGGGTGGTGGAAATTGGGATAGTAAGACATCATTCAATATGGAGTGAGATATACAAGAATAATTTGCTTTCCTTTGTCCTTTCTTTTACACTTTGATTCATTCCCCAATCCCCCCATCATCATCAGATAGCCTCTGAACTTGGCAATAAATATCCTCTTGGTTCTCTCTAAAGAATAACATGTACTCACCCTCTGGGGGTTCCTGGTCTTTTCTATTGGAATAAAATTTCCTCCTAGATAAGCCCATTGTCAGAGCCTGGATCAGACAAACATGAAGATATTCATGTCACTTCCTCTCTCTTGATCTGTTTCTCCTGTGAAAAGTGAAAGATTGCACATGATCATTTTCGGTGCTCCTTCCAACATAACATCTTATAATTATAGTGTAAGACTTGGTGGAATAAAAGGACAAGGAGGAGAAAAGGGAGGAGGAGAAAAAGGAGGATGCAGAGAGGAAGAGGAGGAGGCAACAGGGGAAGAAACAGTTGCAATGTATTTATGAGGGGTAGATTAAAAAAACTCTTCCTCAACATAAATACTGTGTGATGAGGCTTTAGAAATTAGCCAAATGAAGGAATACCAATATGTAAGCCTACCAGTTGGTCCTAGGGCCAGAGGAACATCTCCCTCCTGCCTCCCTGCAGATCCCCGTACCTCCCAAGGCCTCTGAAAGAGCTGGGAAACCCTACTCGGTTGGGCAGGGTCAGGAGCCAGCTGCTACTTTTCTTCTGGCTGACCTGGACATCATCTAGTGCTGGGATCCCATACAGAGGATCCGTGTTCTAGTCTGTTTCTGCCTACCCTGCTTGAGGCACACTTGGACGTAACCTCAAGTGTCCCTGGGCTTTAGGGGACCTTATGTGTCTTAAGGACAAGTCAGGCAGGTTGCCCAGGGTAGGCTTCTCTGTACCCATGTCCTTATTCCCAGGGCCTAGACTGTCAGTGACCCAAATCCCATTACTACCTTTCTGCTTCACTCACTGCCATGAGTTTTTCTTCTCTTCTGGCATTCAGGAAAATATTATTTCCATTTTCAAGACAAATAATTCTTACACCTGAGAATTAGCCAAGCATTGTTTTTTATTATTGTGCTAATTCTTTATTGTATTGCATTTTAGTTAGATTTTTTAAAAACCCTTTATGTATGCAACTTGAATTGGGGGAGATTTCCAGCTTAAGAGGGTAGATAGAGAATTGCACAGGAATCAAAATTTCAAAGATTCTTAAAGGGTGACAGGAATCTATTCCAAGATGAGCTTAATATTCTGGAATGAATACAGTGTGGTTCAGAAAGAAAAGGCTTGATGCAGAAATGATTATAAATGACCAAACTTACTCAGAAGGAAAATGCAAGAAGCAACCTCGCCCTGGTCTTTCAGGTTGGGCTCTAGGAATAAGGTCACAGGTGCAGAGCAGAATGCCCTGAGGTCACCAGCCTGGCTGCTCCTTAGGAAGCAGGAGATTCTCAATGAAGATGGAGGAGAAACATGAAATTACTTCCAAATGTGCCTCAGGACAGGGCAGTGCACATGGTAATGACAGACACAAAGAGCTTTTGCAAACCTCCCACACATTATCCTATGTGAGCCTCACAACTACCCACCAGAGTGGAGCTAGCAGCCTCTTTAGAGTTGAGAAAATGGTCTGAGTGACCAACCACCCAAGATCAGAACAGACAAGACCTAGTTGTCTCATTGTTTCCATCCAGTCCTGTCTTATTCTCTTTCTATATATAATAAAGGCCTGCTTTCTGACTGGAGTGTTCCAAGTTTAAAGTCACCATAGTGGCCATAAAGTATCCATAATAGGAATAATATTTTCTATATGAGGAAACCATTTGGTACATTACTCACACTTTCATTCTTACTTCCCCATTTGATTCTCTCAGCAAACTTTTGGAGGTAAGTATTCATCCCCTCTTTTTTTTTTAAGTATTTATTTATTTATTTATTTGCTTGAGAGAAACAGGAGAGTGAGGGAGAGAGCAGAGGGAGGAGCTGAGGAAGAGGGAGAGAGAGAATCTCAAGCAGATTCCATGCTGAATGTAGAGCCTGACATGGGGCCAGTCCCATGCCCTGGAGATCATGACCTGAGCCAAAACCAAGAGTTGGCCACTTAACCAGCTGAGCCACCCAGATGCCCCCATCCCTTCCTTATGAATAAAGAAATTGAGGCTTACATTCCAGGCACCACATCAGGTGACCCAGCAAGCACAGCTCTAGGACTGCTCTGGGGTCAAACAAACTCAAGTCCTAACTCTTTCAATTTCTGACCTTGTAATCTCATTTACTGACTGTGTGTCTCTCTTCCCATCATAATTAGAACCCCATGAGAAGAGGGACCTTCTCTGATATGTCCACCGCTGATTCCCAGCTCCTAAAACAGAGCCTGGCACGTAGTACCTTTCCAATGAATGAATGAATGAATGAATGATGAATGAAGAAGCTCTAAAACATGATTTATTAAGCCATTGGCCAATGGGCCAGCATCTGTTCTCATGATTCATCCCATCTGCCTGCTTGAGACATTTACAATTTGAAGGCTCCCAAGGTTGTTTGTTTCCTTCACAGGTCACCCCATAACTTTAATTTCCCTACTTGAGTTTCCTGCAGATTTCAGCTGAATTTTAGGGTGGCAAAAACCCACATCCTCTTCCTTCTGGTTTCCCCTCTCTCTTTTCCCCCTTCACAACCCACCAACTAGTTTCAACACATCTCCCATTTTGAGTGAAGAGTATTTAAAAGATTGTAAAGTTTATTGAACTCTTACAACACCACATTTATATTTGTTAAGTGCCAGTGACTCAAAAACAGATTAGTCTCTGCTGAAATTCATGTGGTTTTACAAATTAGGGAGAAAGTTCTAGGCTCAGAGGTATATTGCCAACTTATAAAAGCTTGTTACACACCTTTTGCAAAGCACTGTTTTCTTCCTTCCACTGTCATTTAATATGTAGCTTGAAGCAATGGAGTGAACTATATCTCTATTCCCACTGAAAATATGGAAAAAAAGATTATCCCCTTTTTAAGGGCCCTCTAAGGGGTGGGGAGAATTTGAGGGATTTGTGTTCATTCTTGAATGCAAATTATAAATGAAGATGTACACCAGTTAAACAGCAAAATATCTGCAACACCTCTGGCAAAACACAAAGACCATCAACATGGATCGACAAAGCAAAATCTTCCCTTTGCCATTCTTAAGACTCATGCCTATAATAAAATACACATAATATAGTCAAGAAAATTTATCATACAGTATTCATGTTAACATAAAATTGGATCTGGTCAAAATTACCCCCTGCAAAAGAGGTTTCTTCAAGCACATCATGGTATATACATATACAATAGAATATCATTTTGCAATTAAAATGATATTCTCAAATATTTAAGGAAAGTCATCCTGATACCTTGGTGAATGGGATTCATTGAAAGTAGAGCATATACACTGAGGTTCATTGTTAGGCACTAATCCATTCTAAGATGAATTTTGTCTTCTTCCCGCTCTCTCCTTTCTATCCCCAGTCCCTGGAGCCTTCATACAGTCCAAGGCACTGGAGGATTTGACTCTGCTTTCATTTGATTAAAGGGCATGGTTGGAGTGGAGAGCCCAGATGCCCAGAGACAACTGTCCACTGAGGGCATGATCCTGTGGCCCCTGCCCAGGGAGGCAGCATAGAACCCTAAGAACAGCATAGAGTTGGGTACTTAGTAATGAAGCAAACCTGGATTCAAACCTCAGTTCTGCCACTTATTGGCCACGTAAACTCAATCTCCTTTTTGTTTCTCTACTTCTCCACCAATAATCTAGGGTTAATTAAGCCTGTCCTTCCCAGCTGCTGTGCACAGTAATGGAGAAATGAGATTATTTCTTAAAGTATCTAGTAGAACTCTGAGAAGTAAGAAGTGCTACATAAAGTTATCCCCCTGCCATTCCTACAGATAGTGTCAGTCCCCTATACCTCTCCCGTCCCTACCCCAGTGCTCCCAAAGCACTGAGAATAGGGAGGCTGGGGAGAGAGACTGATTGAAACAATATTTTTCTCATGGAGGAACTTACCCACCACATTTCTCACTGAGCCCTGAATTTATTTTTCCTTCTGTACATTGAGAGATAAAAGAAAAATAAAGACTCCTGCAACTGAACTATATTAATATATTTATCATTTTCTGAATTTTGAGACTTTTTGAAGTAAGCTATCCAGGGTCATACTACACTGGTTCTCACAGCAAAAATTCCATGCCCCAGCAAGAATTCCAAAGCACTGGTATGTCTTGGGATACACCTTTTATCAAACAATCAGGGAATAATAATATGCACACTGATATGAACTTGATGAGGAACCAAGAACTTTTATTTGCTTTTAGTATATAGTGACTCTTTTAATCCCCCCAGTGATTCTATAAAGTAGGTGTCATGACCACCCTCATTCTGCATAGGAGGAAATTGAAGCACAGAAAGGCTAAATAACCCAATGAAGGTTATCCATCCACCCACTGTCAGGGTAGATATGAACTCAGATAACCTAGCTGTAGAGCAGAATCAGTCAACTACATATTGGCCTGTGGACCAAATCCAACCTTCCAAATGTTTTATGGCTCGTGAGTTAAAAATATATTTTTTAATATTTTTAAATGAATGTATGTTAAATAGTGATATAAATCTTTACATACAGTTCTCAGCATTGCCTCTTGGCCCTCAAAATCTAAAATGTGTACTACTTGGCCCTTGATAGAGTTTGGGTTCCCTGCTCTAAAGCCTCTTACCCATTGTGAAATAGTCCCTCTCTAATGTTAACGTCATCTCTTGTTGTCCCATACGCAGTCTGTAAGCCACAGCAATCATATCATTTACTATCAGGACAGCTGTGCCATCTAACACTTCCATTGTGCCTGGTTCGAAGTAACACGTGTAGGGTACTGCATGTGACAACATGCACAGGTATGGCCCCCGTGTCAGGGCAAAGAATGCCCTGGGTGCTCACACAGCACCAGCAACTGGGATAGGTGCTGAGGTAAATAAAGAGGTAGGAGACATCATCTTCACCCTGGAGATTTGCTATCACAGTTTCCTGGAGTGGTGTCTCAAGATCTATCCACATCTCTAGATGGCCTAAGTCCTCAACCAAAATATTTCCTAGTAGATTATTAAGACTGCTAAAGGGAATAAGACAGACATTTAATCCCTGTGTAACTCTGGGGAAATTTTCACTTACTCCCTGCCTTCATTTCTTCCTTTACGAATAGGATGGTGATACTACCAACCTCATAGGGTCATTGTGGGGTTTGACAGGAATAACACATAAAGTAGTTAGCACCTCACCTGATATATTTGTGCTATAATAAATGGCTAAACTAGTATTATTATTACCTCAGAATTTTTTATTTTTTATTTTTTTTTTTTTTTTTTTTTTTTTTTTTTTTCACTTGCCTTGAAATAATTATTTTTTTATTTTTTTTTTTATTTTTTTATTTTTTTTTTTTTTTTTGTTTTGTTTTGTTTTGTTTTTTTTTATTGGTGTTCAATTTACTAACATACAGAATAATACCCAGTGCCCGTCACCCATTCACTCCCACCCCCCGCCCTCCTCCCCTTCTACCACCCCTAGTTCGTTTCCCAGAGTTAGCAGTCTTTACGTTCTGTCTCCCTTTCTGATATTTCCCACACATTTCTTCTCCCTTCCCTTATTTTCCCTTTCACTATTATTTATATTCCCCAAATGAATGAGAACATATAATGTTTGTCCTTCTCCGACTGACTTACTTCACTCAGCATAATACCCTCCAGTTCCATCCACGTTGAAGCAAATGGTGGGTATTTGTCATTTCTAATAGCTGAGTAATATTCCATTGTATACATAAACCACATCTTCTTTATCCATTCATCTTTCGTTGGACACCGAGGCTCCTTCCACAGTTTGGCTATAGTGGCCATTGCTGCTAGAAACATCGGGGTGCAGGTGTCCCGGCGTTTCATTGCATTTGTATCTTTGGGGTAAATCCCCAACAGTGCAATTGCTGGGTCGTAGGGCAGGTCTATTTTTAACTGTTTGAGGAACCTCCACACAGTTTTCCAGAGTGGCTGCACCAGTTCACATTCCCACCAACAGTGTAAGAGGGTTCCCTTTTCTCCGCATCCTCTCCAACATTTGTTGTTTCCTTCCTTGTTAATTTGCCCCATTCTCACTGGTGTGAGGTGGTATCTCATTGTAGTTTTGATTTGTATTTCCCTGATGGCAAGTGATGCAGAGCATTTTCTCATATGCATGTTGGCCATGTCTATGTCTTCCTCTGTGAGATTTCTGTTTATGTCTTTTGCCCATTTCATGATTGGATTGTTTGTTTCTTTGGTGTTGAGTTTAATAAGTTCTTTATAGATCTTGGAAACTAGCCCTTTATCTGATATGTCATTTGCAAATATCTTCTCCCATTCTGTAGGTTGTCTTTGAGTTTTGTTGACTGTATCCTTTGCTGTGCAAAAGCTTCTTATCTTGATGAAGTCCCAATAGTTCATTTTTGCTTTTGTTTCTTTTGCCTTTGTGGATGTATCTTGCAAGAAGTTACTATGGCCGAGTTCAAAAAGGGTGTTGCCTGTGTTCTTCTCTAGGATTTTGATGGAATCTTGTCTCACATTTAGATCTTTCATCCATTTTGAGTTTATCTTTGTGTATGGTGAAAGAGAGTGGTCTAGTTTCATTCTTCTGCATGTGGATGTCCAATTTTCCCAGCACCATTTATTGAAGAGACTGTCTTTCTTCCAATGGATAGTCTTTCCTCCTTTATCGAATATTTGTTGCCCATAAAGTTCAGGGTCCACTTCTGGATTTTCTATTCTGTTCCACTGATCTATGTGTCTGTTTTTGTGCCAGTACCACACTGTCTTGATGACCACAGCTTTGTAGTACAACCTGAAATCTGGCATTGTGATGCCCCCAGATATGGTTTTCTTTTTTAAAATTCCCCTGGCTATTCGGGGTCTTTTCTGATTCCACACAAATCTTAAAATAATTTGTTCTAACTCTCTGAAGAAAGTCCATGGTATTTTGATAGGGATTGCATTAAACGTGTATATTGCCCTGGGTAACATTGACATTTTCACAATATTAATTCTGCCAATCCATGAGCATGGAATATTTTTCCATCTCTTTGTGTCTTCCTCAATTTCTTTCAGAAGTGTTCTATAGTTTTGAGGGTATAGATCCTTTACATCTTTGGTGAGGTTTATTCCTAGGTATCTTATGCTTTTGGGTGCAATTGTGAATGGGATTGACTCCTTAATTTCTCTTTCTTCAGTCTCATTGTTAGTGTATAGAAATGCCACTGACTTCTGGGCATTGATTTTGTATCCTGCCACGCTACCGAATTGCTGTATGAGTTCTAGCAATCTTGGGGTGGAGACTTTTGGGTTTTCTATGTAGAGTATCATGTCATCGGCGAAGAGAGAGAGTTTGACTTCTTCTTTGCCAATTTGAATGCCTTTAATGTCTTTTTGTTGTCTGATTGCTGAGGCTAGGACTTCCAGTACTATGTTGAATAGCAGTGGTGAGAGTGGACATCCCTGTCTTGTTCCTGATCTTAGGGGAAAGGCTCCCAGTGCTTCCCCATTGAGAATGATATTTGCTGTGGGCTTTTCATAGATGGCTTTTAAGATGTCGAGGAATGTTCCCTCTATCCCTACACTCTGAAGAGTTTTAATCAGGAATGGATGCTGTATTTTGTCAAATGCTTTCTCTGCTTCCAATGAGAGGATCATATGGTTCTTGGTTTTTCTCTTGCTGATATGATGAATCACATTGATTGTTTTACGGGTGTTGAACCAGCCTTGTGTCCCAGGGATAAATCCTACTTGGTCATGGTGAATAATTTTCTTAATGTACTGTTGGATCCTATTGGCCAGTATCTTGTTGAGAATTTTTGCATCCATGTTCATCAGGGATATTGGTCTGTAATTCTCCTTTTTGGCGGGGTCTTTGTCTGGCTTTGGAATTAAGGTGATGCTGGCTTCATAGAACGAATTTGGAAGTACTCCATCTCTTTCTATCTTTCCAAACAGCTTTAGGAGAATAGGTATGGTTTCTTCTTTAAACGTTTGATAAAATTCTCCTGGGAAGCCATCTGGCCCTGGACTCTTGTGTCTTGGGAGGTTTTTGATGACTGCTTCAATTTCCTCCCTGGTTATTGGCCTGTTCAGGTTTTCTATTTCTTCCTGTTCCAGTTTTGGTAGTTTGTGGCTTTCCAGGAATGCGTCCATTTCTTCTAGATTGCCTAATTTATTGGCGTATAGCTGTTCATAATATGTTTTTAAAATCGTTTGTATTTCCTTGGTGTTGGTAGTGATCTCTCCTTTCTCATTCATGATTTTATTAATTTGAGTCTTCTCTCTCTTCTTTTTAATAAGGCTGGCTAATGGTTTATCTATCTTATTAATTCTTTCAAAGAACCAACTCCTGGTTCTGTTGATCTGTTCCACAGTTCTTCTGGTCTCGATTTCGTTGAGTTCTGCTCGAATCTTTATTAACTCCCTTCTTCTCTTGGGTGTAGGATCTATTTGCTGTTTTTTCTCTAGCTCCTTTATGTGTAAGGTTAGCTTTTGTATTTGAGTTCTTTCCAGTTTTTGAATGGATGCTTGTATTGCGATGTATTTCCCCCTTAGGACTGCTTTTGCTGCATCCCAAAGATTTTGAACGGTTGTATCTTCATTCTCATTAGTTTCCATGAATCTTTTTAATTCTTCCTTAATTTCCTGGTTGACCCTTTTATCTTTTAGCAGGATGGTCCTTAACCTCCACGTGTTTGAGGTCCTTCCAAACTTCTTGTTGTGATTTAGTTCTAATTTCAAGGCATTATGGTCCGAGAATATGCAGGGGACAATCCCAATCCTTTGGTATCGGTTCAGACCCGATTTGTGACCCAATATGTGGTCTATTCTGGAGAAAGTTCCATGTGCGCTTGAGAAGAATGTGTATTCAGTTGAGTTTGGATGTAAAGTTCTGTAGATATCTGTGAAATCCATCTGGTCCAGTGTATCATTTAAAGCTCTCGTTTCTTTGGAGATGTTTTGCTTAGAAGACCTATCGAGTATAGAAAGAGCTAGATTGAAGTCACCAAGTATAAGTGTATTATTATCTAAGTATTTCTTCACTTTGGTTAATAATTGATTTATATATTTGGCAGCTCCCACATTCGGAGCATATATATTGAGGATTGTTAAGTCCTCTTGTTGAATAGATCCTTTAAGTATGATATAGTGTCCCTCTTCATCTCTCACTACAGTCTTTGGGGTAAATTTTAGTTTATCTGATATAAGGATGGCTACCCCTGCTTTCTTTTGAGGACCATTCGAATGGTAAATGGTTCTCCAACCTTTTATTTTCAGGCTGTAGGTGTCCTTCTGTCTAAAATGAGTCTCTTGTAGACAGCAAATAGATGGGTCCTGCTTTTTTATCCAGTCTGAAACCCTGCGCCTTTTGATGGGGTCATTAAGCCCGTTCACATTCAGAGTTACTATTGAGAGATATGAGTTTAGTGTCATCATGATATCTATTCAGTCTTTGTTTTTGTGGACTGTTCCACTGAACTTCTTCTTAAAGGGGAATTTTAAGAGTCCCCCTTAAAATTTCTTGCAGAGCTGGTTTGGAGGTCACATATTCTTTTAGTTGCTGCCTGTCTTGGAAGCTCTTTATCTCTCCTTCCATTTTGAATGAGAGCCTTGCTGGATAAAGTATTCTTGGTTGCATGTTCTTCTCATTTAGGACCCTGAATATATCCTGCCAGCCCTTTCTGGCCTGCCAGGTCTCTGTGGAGAGGTCTGCTGTTACCCTAATACTCCTCCCCATAAAAGTCAGGGATTTCTTGTCTCTTGCTGCTTTAAGGATCTTCTCCTTATCTTTGGAATTTGCAAGCTTCACAATTAAATGTCGAGGTGTTGAACGGTTTTTATTGATTTTAGGGGGGGATCTCTCTATTTCCTGGATCTGAATGCCTGTTTCCCTTCCCAGATTAGGAAAGTTTTCAGCTAGAATTTGTTCAAATACATATTTTGGCCCTCTGTCCCTTTCGGCGCCCTCGGGAACCCCAATTAAACGTAGGTTTTTCTTCCTCAGGCTGTCGTTTATTTCCCTTAATCTATCTTCATGGTCTTTTAATTGTTTGTCTCTTTTTTCCTCAGTTTCCCTCTTTGCTATCAACTTGTCTTCTAGGTCACTCACTCGTTCTTCCACCTCGTTAACCCTCGTCGTTAGGACTTCTAGTTTGGATTGCATCTCATTCAATTGATTTTTAATTTCTGCCTGATTAGCTCTAAATTCTGCAGTCATGAAGTCTCTTGAGTCCTTTATACTTTTTTCTAGAGCCACCAGTAGCTGTATAATAGTGCTTCTGAATTGGCTTTCTGACATTGAATTGTAATCCAGATTTTGTAACTCTGTGGGAGAGAGGACTGTTTCTGATTCTTTCTTTTGAGGTGAGGTTTTCCTTCTAGTCATTTTGCTCAGTGCAGAGTGGCCAAAAGCAAGTTGTATTGGGAAAAAGAGAAAAAGAGAGGAGAGAAAGAAGGAAAGAAAAGAGAAAGAGAAAAAAAAAGGGAAGAAAAAGAAAAAAAAAACGAAAAAAAAGAAGAAAAAGAGAAAGAAAAAGGAGAAAAAAAGGGGGTGGGGGAAGGAAACAAATCAAAAAGCAAAACAAAACAAAAACAAAAACAAAAACAAAAACAAAAACAAACAAACAAAAAAAGAACCACCGGGGAGTATCTTCTGATTCTGTGTTCTTTAAGTCCCTTGGCTTCTCCTGGAAGTTGTCCGTCTAGCTGGTGTTCTGGGGGAGGGGCCTGTTGTGCTGATTTTCAGGTGTTAGCAGTTGGGGGAGCTGCTGTGCCCCTGCCTGGTGCAGGGCTCAGCGGGGGTTGTTTACCCCGTGAGGCCGCAGGAGGAACAGCCCCAGTGGCGGGGCAGCTCTGGAAACCTGGATTCAGCTCCGGCAGGAACTCCGTCTGCAGGGCCTGGAGGCTCCGGGCGGGGCCGCTGATCTGCTCAGCTGGGGCAGGAGCGTCCTCGCTGTCCTGGGCCCTCCCGGCCTCTGCCTGTCCCGGGGGAGGCCGGATCCTGGGCTGTGTCCCGGCGCCCTGTGCTCCGGAGCCTGCGCTGGTGGATTCGCGCTCCCGGGCCGCGCAGCCCCCTCCGCGGAGCCGCCCCCGAGCCCCTCCGAGCTGCTCCCGGGGCCGCGCAGCCCCCTCCGCGGAGCCGCCGCCCGAGCCCCTTCAGCTGCTCCGGGTCCCGCCGGGTCCCGCCGTGCGCGCTGCAGCCCTTAGGGAGCTCGGCGCACTCTCCCGGGGCGCAGTTGCTGTTACTGTCCCGGGGAGCCCGAGGGCATCCCCTCCCTCCTGGGTCCTGCTCCACCTCCCTGCGAGCCCCTTTCCCCCGGGAAGGTCGGTGCAGCTCCTGCTCCTCCGGGACGGGGCTCTCCTGTCCTGGGGACACTCGCCCCGGCCTCAGCCCGGCTCCTCCTGGGCCCCTCCCCCTTGGAGGCCTTTGTTTCTTTACTTCTTTTTCCCCGTCTTCCTACCTTGATAGAAGCGCGAACTCTTCTCACTGTAGCATTCCAGCTGGTCTCTCTTTAAATCTCAGGCCGAATTCATAGATTTTCAGGATAATTTGAAGGTTTTCTAGGTAGTTTGGTGGAGACAGGTGATTTGGAGACCCTACTCTTCCGCCATCTTGCTCCTCCAGAATTTTTTAATATTGGAACAAAGGAAGCTCCCTACAGATGGGCTTCAACAAGCTCATGGACATCCAAATCTCATTTGTTTTTTGGAGAGAGTTTCCCTAACTTATTTCAGATTCTCTAAAGGATCTAGGAGTCAAAAAACGTTAAAAAGGAAAGCTCAAAACTAGACCAACTGTGGCAAGTTCCTGAAGACTCTCAATAGAAAGGCATGCCACCACCACCCCCGAGGTTTCCTGAAGACCACCAAAACCCTTCAGTTGGTTCTGCTCTGTCCTCCTCACCCTCCACACACACATCCTGCTCCTACTCTTAAAGATTCAGGGAAGGAGAAAGAGGCAAACGTTGAAGACAATATCTTGAGGTCACTGCTCTCAGGGTGCCTCCTCAGAAAGACTTTCCCCACCTGGGCTTTCTTCCTTATTACCCACTCATCATCACCCTATCCCTGAAAATTTATTCTAGTGCTCATTTTCAGCGTTATCTGGACATATTCTATTTATGCATTTACTTATGAATTATTTCTGTCCACTACCTGAATGCAGGTTCCACGAAGATAGAGACTTGGCCTATCTTGCTCATGGCTGAATCTTCAGCATTTGATGCAGTAAATGTGTAATCAACAAATAAAGAGACCCTGAAGTCCTCAAGACATTTCAATTCAGCTTGAATATAAACGTTAAAAGGCAACGAGGGGCTCTTGATTGTACTAGGACTGCCAAGCATCCTCCTTGACCAAGGTTGCCCAAATTTAGCTAAAGGATGCATCAGGATGCATATTATGCATATTTTGCAGGGAAACAGGAAGAGTAGGGTGTGCCCATTGTTAAACAACTTGGAAGTACCGAGTGTGTAACATCCAGGATGTTTTGACATCTGGGCTTTCTACATTTGGCTGCTGCTACCTTTAGGCCTGTACACACCTTAGAGGTAGAGTCACTATACTTTCAGAACCAAACTCTACTATAATGAAAGAACAGAATATCTAAATTGAGCCTGTTCTTTAAAAAAAAAACACTTGGATTTTAATTTTTTCATTCATTCAACAAATAAGTATTGAGGCACTAGGAACTAACTGAGCTGTGAGGGGTCCTGGGTGGCTCAGTTGGTAGAGCATGAGCTGTGAACAAACAGACATAACCTTACACTTCTGATGTTTATATTCAAGTGGTGGGCTTCTGAAAACTCCCCCTCCCTCAGTCCCATTTCCTGTAGCCTTTTATATCTAGCTTACTCATCTTTCCCCAAAATGCTCCTAGGATAAGGTAACACAAACATACATACTGATACACACACAGTGCGCTAAACGTATCATGATCTACAGCAGTGGTTTTCAACCAGGGGAGATTTTGCCACCCAGGGGACTTGATAATGTCCAGAGACATTTTTGGTGTCACAACAGAGGGCAGTGATACTGGTATCTAGTGGGTGGAAGCCAGGAGTGCTGCTAAACATTCTGCAATGTACAGGACACCTCTTTACAACAAAGAATCATCTGGTCCCAAATTTTAAGAGTACTGAAGGTGAGAAGCCCTGGTCTTTATTCTAATAGCAGACCCAAGCAGCAGTTGCACCTTTCCCAGATTTTCCTGAATGTTATCCAGCATTGAAAACTATAGTTGATATGTGGAGTTTCCCATATATGAGAAATTTTCTACATCCTTCCCACTGTCCCTTGCAATGCTTAACCTCGGCCCCACCAATCATATGCCCCTATGAGAATTTCACTGAGAAGTGATCAAGGTGAAAAAGGAGATGCTGGATGGAAATCGTTTTTTGGCTAGAGAAGGCAGTCATGGCTGGCTTTGAGGAATAGCGAAGATGAGATATCTGGCATCCCAATTCCAGGATGTGAGCTGTGGTCTCTGTGCTCAATGGCAGTGATGAATGCACTGCTGGTGCATTCTTATGATATAGTTTGGATGTGGTCCTTGTCCATAGAGCTGCCAAGTTTGACTCTTTAGCCTCTCAGAGATCCAAAAAGCTAATATACTTTAATAAGTTCTCTTTCCACCCAAGCCCATGAAAATTGTTTCTGTTGTATGTTTGTACTACCTGGATAATGAGCAGAAAAATGCTCATGGCCAATCAGTGATATGAAAGGGATGTATTTATATTCACTTAGACCTCCACTGGCTCACACCAATCATTTTATTTTGAGGCGAAGAGCACCTTGGCTGCTAACATAGTAAAACACCTTATTGTGCATTGTAAGGGGGAAAAATACCACAGAAATTTAATAACTTCATCAACAGCAAAAGAAGAAACCTTGTTCTCAGCCCTATAAAGTAGCTGATGTCTCCATCCACCAAGAACTTTTCCTGGCTGTAAGTACAACCTACGTGCTTATGCCTCTAATTTGCAAGCACACACACACACACACACACACACACACACACACAAAGGAATCATAAGCCATCTATGCAACCTTTCATATCAAATTAAAAGGAACAGGAGGAAAGAGAATGAGTGAGTGGGAAAAAAAAAAAATTTTCCATAAAGATTTTTAAAGCCAGAGTGCCTTTGAGCTTCCTTGAAGGTTAGTGCAAGTGGGTTATAACATCTAGCTTGTGGCAGATCTGCTCCACCACAGGGAAGGAGGAGAGCCAACCCATGGAAGATGCATCACTTTCATCTTGGTTTTGCTACTTTGGGAAAGGGCAGACACATCAACCTCCTCTGCTCCCCAGTTCACCTTTGGCCAGGAGAGAGTGGGAGTAGCATTCTGTTCACTGCCCTTGCAGAACTAGGAAAATCACAAAGAGGCTGTGGATCTGCAGTTAGTCTCACAGCAACAATCTGATTGCCCAGGACATAAGGTCTAAAACCACACTCATACTCAAAGCAATGGTAGTCATTTATCTTACGTCTCCCATGTGCGTGATACTTTCCATCTGTCATTTCTAACATCCATGGCAATCCTATAAAGTAGATTAGCACCATTTGATAGGTAAGGAAGCTGCGGCTCTAAGAGGATCTATGATTTGCCTAAGATCGCACAGCGATGTCATAGTAGAATCTGTCTGAACTCAAAGCCAGTTCTCTTTTTGTACTGTCAGGACTCATTTCCACTCCTCTCTAACCTCATCTTCCAAACCATTTCCTTGTCCATTGCAATGGGAAATAACAACACTATCCTTTCAGCCAAAGGATCTAGACAGTCTGCATCTCTCGCTCATCCCAGCAGCAACTACAATGCTTTCAATATAGTGGAAGATCCATAAGGGCTTGCTTGTCAACTGAGATGCAGTTTCTTGTCTTGGCCCTGGCATCAAATAGAAAACCAAATGAATGTGTATTTTGTAAACTTACTTCGCTCTGTTAGGCTTTCATATCCTCATCTATAAAACAAGTGTATTGGAACAAAAGTCTTGAAGGACACTTTTAAATAGTTTATTTTAAGTTTATTTGCCTGGGATGCCTGGATGGCTCAGTGGTTGAGTGTCTGCCTTCAGCTCAGGACATAATCCCGGAGTGCTGGGATCAAGTCCCACATCGAGTTCCCCGCAGGGAGCCTGCTTCTCCCTCTGTCTATGCCTCTGCTCTTCTCTCTGTATTTCTCATGAATAAATAAAGAAAATCTTTTTTAAAAAGTTTATTTGCCTGAGAAAACACTTTTCACCAATGTTGTTGATAAATTTCCCAAATATGCACTCAAGGAAATACACATATGAGTACACATAAGCTTTACCTAATGGTTTTAGCCATTAACTCATTATATAAAATCTCCCTGTGAAGAATTGGTACAAATATTCTGTCTTTAAACAACTGCTCATCATCTCCTTATTAACATCTTATTTAATATATATATTGTTGATTCATTAATATTGCATTCGCGGCCAAGAGCAGGATAACTCATGCTTGAATGAAGCTTATCTACCCATGTATTTTCTCCAGAAGGCACATCACAGCCATCTTGTGCTCAGGAACACTAGACAGCCCTTCAGCACTATGCTTGGGGACCATTTTAAACAGCAAAGTCACCAACAACGAGCATAAAAATGTAAAAAAAAAAAAAAAAAAAAACTTGGCACTAAATAGATTGCAGAAAGGACACTTGTTTACAATGTGAGAGCTAAAACAAAAAGGCAGACGGTCTCCTTGTTTGACCTCAGCTAGGAACATATGTGTTGAGTGACTCAAATTTTTGCCACTCTGTGCATGTTCATCAATGACTGTGAGAGCACCTCCAGTCTCGATCTGGGGGTCACAAGTCCATCTTAACAAGTAGGCAAGCTCACAAAAACAGAATCCATGAATAATGAAGACCCACTGTATTCCCATGTGCTATACCACCTAATTCTTTTTTTTTTTAAGATTTTATTTATTTATTCATGAGAGACACAGAGAGAGAGAGAGAGAGAGAGAGAGAGACAGGCAGAGGGATAAGCAGGCTCCAAGCAAGGATCCCGACGTGGGACTCGATCCCCGGTCTCCAGGATCAGGCCCTGGGCTGAAGGCGGTGCTAAACCACTGAGCCACCCGGGCTGCCCTATACCACCTAATTCTTAAACCAACTCCATAAGGTGAGTATTTTATTGCCATTTTATGAAAATAAAAATTGAGAGTTTGAAAATGCTATAACTTGCCCAAAGACATAACTAATTAATGGTAAGGCCATGGGGTCACCCTGGCTCCAAAGCCATGCTGTTGCTCTTTCTGGATCATCATATTGCCTCCTAGAAGAAGAAAAGCCTATGTAGTACCAGTTCTCAACTTCTCTGCCTGGATTTCAAGGCCCTGCCGAATTGGATTGCTCATGGCTCCTCCCACCCTCCATTTCTCCAATGCTCATGACAACCTCCTTCTTAATGAGGAATCTCTCCTGTCTGTGCTCTGCCACCATTTTTATTCTACTTCCACACCTACCTGTTAAACTCTTCTGACAGGCATCTGGTCTACATACTTAAGGCTGGTTAGGAACTGGAATATTACCCAGTCCAGCCTCATTACTTTTGGATCAGACCCAGAGAGAGTCATTGATTTGCCCAGTGCTAGTTAGAGTCAGTACTTGAACCCTGATGTCCTGACCATGGGACAATTATCTCTGGGATTGCTTCACTTTTCTTCTCACCCCAAAAACAATTAACCTCCAACCTCAGAGCAATGAAGCAGGGGAGAGGCAAAGCCAAGCAATGACACTCAAGGATGCTTTCAAATTATTTCAAAGGGTTGTTAAGAAAGGGACAGAACTAATGACTATGTCTGCAGGTCAGGTAGACTCCTGATATCTAAAAAATCCAAGAAGTCATTGGGGAGTAATATCATAGTGCATCTGGGCTTTGAATTTATATAGCATTTTTCAACTCCAAAGCTCAAGTCTCCTTCCAGACATGATCTCATTCTTCCCAGAATGCCAGCAGAAAATGGTTGCAAGTATCATACCCATTTGGCTGATAGAAAAATTAAACTTCAAATGCTGTAAGGGATTTTCTTAGGACTAGGCCAAGTAAGAATCTCATTCTGCAGAACCAGAGCTAAAGCTTAGAACCAGAACCAAAACTTAGTCCTTTTGAATCTCATTCAAGTCACAGAAACAAATGTCTAGAAATAGGACAGAAGCAACAGGGAAGAGAGGATGAGCATTTGCTAAAGACTTGCTATGTGAAAAGTATTTCATACAAAAAAAAATATCATTGATACTTGGCATCCTACCTGAGGAATAGGAACTGTTATCCTTATTCTACAGACAGGGAAACTGAGACTAAGAAAGGTTAAGTAAGAAGGTGTCCAAAGTGGAAATTAACAGTTTGATTGTAGCTCTCCATGACCTAAAAGCTAGCATCACTTCTGAAGATGCATAGTGCCTTGTATTTGCAAAAAGCTGTGTTAGGCTGAGTGGGTATACAATGAATCACGAGGTGGACATCTAGCAAGAACTTATTATGTGTCAGGCATTAGAGACCCAAACATAACTGGGACACACCTTCCAGGAGTTTACATCCTATTTGAAGCAAGAAAAGAAGCATGCAACGAATAATTTGGAAAACATTCTTTCACTTATTCAGCAAAATTTTCTTGAGTGCCTCCTACAAGCCAGGCACAGTGCTTGTTGTTAGGGATTCATCAAGGAGCAAAAATATAGTCCTTGCCTTTACATAGCTAGCCACAAATGACCACAAATGCCAGGTAATGCAAGGAATCCTGCATATCTGGGTGCTCATGAAAGACTTTGACTTGATGTCTGTTTTAATCTCAAAATCCATGCAAATTTGATGTCCAACTTTATATCAAGGTTCATTTTAAGGTTACTATGTATTTTCATTATAAATCCAATAGTTAATGGGTGGTTCAGTGGTTTAGCGCCTGCCTTTGGTCCAGGGCATGATCCTGGAATCCTGGAATCGAGTCCCACATCGGGGTCCTTGCATGGAGCCTGCTTCTCCCTCTGCCTGTGTCTCTGCCTCTCTCTCTGTCTCTGTGTCTCTCATGAATAAATAAATAAAATCTTTAAAAATAAATAAATCCAATAGTTAAGTTCCCTGCCTTTCTTTCATCAATGTTTCAGCAAGAGTTGAGACTTCAGGACTCTATTCATGTTGACTCTGGAGCATAAAATAACTCCTAACACATAAACTATGCCACTGGATGCATAAGCTGGTTTAAAAGTGCCTGGCTGGGGCACCTGGGTGGCTCAGTTGGTTAAGCGTCTGCTTTGGGATCTTGGAGTCCCAGAATCAAGCCCCATGTGGGGATCTCAGCTCAGCAAGGGATCTCTCCCTCTGCTCCTCCCCCCTGTTCCTTCTCTCTCTCTCAAATAAATAAAATCTTTAAAAAAATAATGCAAATTAAAGTGCCTGGCCCATAGTTCAACTGGCCCCTCAAAGGGCCATTTCAAATATCTTCAGTGTCTGCTATGTCCTAAGCATTGTGCTAAGTGCAGGAGAAACAAAACAAACCAAAACAAAATGGTTAGTGGATAAAACAAACTCAAACGATTTCTATCCAATGAGGTAAAAACCATACTCAGTCTCCACAGGTGGCAAACGGAAGAAAAAGAGTGACACCCAGCCCACATTAATAACTACAGGTTCCTTCCATATTTGCATAATATAAGCACACAATAGATGTTTTTGGCTCACGGAGTCACATCAGTTTTGCCATAAGCTTGCAGAATGTTTGTTCCTTGCAAATCACATGATTATAGCTGACATTGGCAGCTCCGTGTGAGGACAGACAGTGGAGGTCTATTCTCTAGACTCTGGTGCCTGACTAATCATTTCTCTGCAAACCAGACCAATCTGCCATCCATCCTTCTCCCCAGAGCCACATCCTAGACCTACCTTTTAGTAGCACCTATAGGAGTGGTTACTCTTCCACTCCCCAAGCAAAGAGAGCTTCTCACACTGATCACAGTATGAATTTCTCAGCTCTTGACTTCTCTGGGGGTTAATCCTATTACTTTCTGAGTTGGACTGACAACTGCCCAAAAAGCATTTCTTCATGCCCCTTGGGAGATGGATCCTCCAGCAAGGCCGCTTTCTATGTTGCCACAGCCCGAGCAATTCAAAACATAGCAGATGAATCATCAGGTTCTAGCAATATCCAAATGCTTTATTTTTCCTGCCCAGTTATTAGCTGTCCCAAAAATCTTGGTTTCCCTGCTCTTCCTTCTCTCATGTATGTTCAAATTGACATTAACTGAGAACCTACTATGTATCCCTTTTGTTTACAAGTGTTGTTTAATTATATCTCCAGAAAGCCCTGAGAGATAGATTATTGTCATTTTATAGATGGGCTCCCAAAAGCTTAAAGAAAATAAGCTACTGTAACAGTTACTAATCGGTGGTGGACCTCCAAATTCCAACCTGTGTCTCCAAACACCCATGGCAGTGTTTTTGTCTCTCAATGCACTGACCAGACTTTGGGATGACCTGGAAAGATGTGTGGATGGATGGGTGGATGAATAGATAGATAGATAGATAGATAGATAGATAGATAGATAGATGATAGATAGGTAGATGATAGATGATAGATAGATAGATAGATAGATAGATAGATAGATAGATAGATAGATAGATAGATAGATAGATAGATGATAGATAGATAGATAGATACAGAGATACAGAGATAGATGATACATAGATACAGAGATACACAGAGATGATAGATGATAGATAGATAGATAGATAGATAGATAGATAGATAGATAGATAGATACAGAGATAAATATAGAGGTACAGATTTTTTTTCATTCCAGGGTCCACCCCGAAACTACTGAATCAGAATCTCTAGAGATTCTTAGGCAACCAGCCCAGCTGTTTCTGCCAACTAGAATTTATGAGCCACTGCAGGACACCACATGCAGTTTCGTCTGAATCAAATTCTTCCTTTTAAGCACACAGAATGGGCAGTGACATGAAGAGTACAAGTACATAGAAAAGAGTGTCCTTGCCTCACATTTTCTCTTTTCCACATCTTCATGAGTATCCCTTGAAAAGGCAGGTACTAGAGAATATCATAACACATGTTAGCCACCACTAATCATTCCATTTATTCAGCAAATGTTCATTTATTCAGGGGCATGCAGGACCCTGCTTTAGATGATGGGGCCACTAGAGAAAAGAGTTCAGGGCTGCCTCTAGGTAAGAAAAATAATGATGATGGTCTGTAGTTAAGGAACTGTCACTGGGGTGTAAAATGTGCTGTGGGAGTAGAGAGGGACTTGGCAGAAAGAAATCTTTGAGGAATTTCTGTCTGTGTTCTTTAGAACATGGCATGCAACACAAAAAGAGAATCTGAGTGGGAAAGAAATTCAAGCAAAGGACAGAGATTTTACAAAATTCTTTGCATTGACTTTTCTGCACTCCGCTTCCTCTGGCACAAGAAGACCTTAACTGGGTGGAAGAGATTTCACAAAAGTGGTAATAAACAAGACATGTTTGTTTTATTCTCTTTTTTAAAATATTTTATTTATTTATTTGAGAAAGACAGAGAGAGAGCACAAGCAGGGGGAGGGGCAGAGGGAGAGGGAGAAGCAGACTCCCTGCTGAGCAGGGAGCCTGATGCGGGGCTGGGTCCCAGGACCCTGGCATCATAACCTGAGCCAAAGGAAGATGCTTACCTGTCTGAGCCACCTAGGTGCCCCAACACGTGTTTGTTTTATTTTTACATGTGGAATTTTGAGTGACTTTCTGTTCATCTCCACCCTTTTCCATCCAAAGTCATTTTGCTTTTTGGTTTTTTTATGTATATTTTTTTATTGGAGTTTGATTTCCCAACATATAATATAACATCCAGTGTCATTTGAATCTCAAATTCAGCCCTAGGTGGACTGTTTGACTCTTTTTTAGATGTCATAAAGTTATTCTACTACAAAGAATGGAACTGACATCAATAAACCCACCCCTTATTCTCAGAGGTCCAGGGTGAATCCCTGCAGGGGGGAAATGTTAGGGTTTCCACCTTGCAGAATTAGACCATCAGTCCTGCTGGTCACAATAAGGTCCCCAATTACTGTCACATTGAAGTTTGTCTCCTCCCCACCCCTAGGCTCCTTTCTGCCCCATTCAGGGACTCATGGGCCCTCCCCAGCCTCCAACTAAGTGCCTGGTGCTTTCTCCTTCACTCCTGACTATGGGGAGATCTCTGCATCCAGCAACATCCTTTCACTTTCACCATCTGACTCTGTAGTTCAGAGCCAGAAGCCCTCCACAATCTCCATCACTATTTCTCTAAAAGGGCTATCTCATTCCCCTCCATCCCACCTGCCAGCAGAGGCTTCCTTCTGAAACATGAATCTCCCTGTTTACCATCTTGCATCTGCTCCTTTGCTTAACATATTGTGTCAGTTTCAACCCCAGAGGACATTTGGACTGTGCACATCCCCGCCATTCCCACTGGGCTACTTGTGAAAGCCCATGCTTGTTTGAAAGTTCTCCATGCTGTTTGTCATGCCACTGTCTCTGCCTAGAGTGGCATCTGCCCCCATCAACATCAGATCACCTACTGAACTCAAAGTTCTATGACTGAGTCTGTCATGCTCTAGCTATGTCCCTAGCATCTAACTCTACATCTAGCAAATAAGCAGGTGCTCAAGAATATATATGAAATAAGTGAATGAGCAAGTGAGAGAGCAAGAGAGGAGGAAGGAATCCTTGATGAGCTAGTGCTCATGATGAGGCCTCTCCAAGATGGCCAAAGGTGGTGCCATCCTTTTCCCTCTGTGCCCTTACAGCATGTCAGATACTCCAGTGCTCTAACCCTTACCACTTGTATGTCACTGGGCACCAGCATCCCTTCTTGGACACAGTTTTTGCCATATTTAGGTGGCACATAACCACATAATATATAATCACTAACAACTTAATTTTAGGGACCCATTTGATCATATACTTTTCCTCATCCCCTCACCTCTTTCTACAGCCTTGCCTAGCTCCCCACATTTCACCTTATCTTTCTTGTCTTCAGAAGATTTCAGACCTCCTCCCTTACCCCAGTATTACTGGCTGAGATGCTTTCCCCTGCACCTTTTGTTCTGCTTGTTTAAATCCTCTACTCCTCACAAAAACTATCCCCCTTATCCTCCTCACCCTACAGGAACATTCCTCTTGTAGCAATCGGGTCACATTCTGGTCCCTTTAATAGTGATAATGATAATCATCGTGGCTACAAGTTTTTGAATACTATAATGAATCACAGGTGCTTTGTATAGCACATAAATATAGATTTTTCTGTAATCTTCGGCACACCGTTTGCAAAGAAAGAAAACTAAGGCACAAACAAGGTAAATATTTTCCTTAAAGTCAGGCAACTGGTAAATGATAAGAGTATTTAAACCTGACCATTGCTCATTCCTTCATTCATCCATTCATTTCTTCACTGAACAAATAGTTACCTAGTGCCTATGGGGTATTATTTCCAGTCTTGGACACCCTTTGGAGTGAAATAATTCATTTGGCAAACATAACCAATTCTGCTGTTTAGACAAAATGAAGGCAGACAAAGAGGGGAAACCAGAAGGGATTATAGACTAATTGACTCAAAATCAAAGCAAGGCAGGCAAAAGGGAAGAGCACAGAAATGAGTTTCAGTTTTAGATGAGAGCCCTGAAAGAACAGTTCATAGGGAGTAGCTTCCCTCCTCCAGGGCTCCTGGTTGAATGAACTCCCTGAATGAGGAAAAAGTGTTGAGACATGTTTTATTGGTATTTACAAAAGTAGGTTTTAAAGGATCAGCGATTTGCAGATTCCACTTGGATGCGTCACACCAACCTTTCATTCATCACACCAAAGAGAGTGGGGAAGGTGAAAGCATGGACTTTGAAAGACTACATATCATGAATGGGGCAGCCTGGGATTCAGTGAATTTTTCCAGAAGAAGGGCAACAGCATGGGCGGGGGGTGGGGGTGACTGGGTGACGGGCACTGAGGGGGGCAATTGATGGGATGAGCACTGGGTGTTATGCTATATGTTGGAAAATTGAACTCCAATAAAAAATAAAATATAAAATAAATAAAATATAAAAAATAAAATAAATAAAATAAAATAAAATAAAATAAAATAAAATAAAGGAGGGCAACAGTGGTGCCCTGGACAGGTGTTTATTATCTCTCTTCTTCATCTTCCAGGCAGTGAGGTGCTTGTCAGTTCACCTTTCAGGCTCTACTTAATCAGGGTTAGTACTTAGCAAAGATCACCTGTATTTGGAACTACTGTTTTTACCTGTAGGTCCTCTTCTTCTGTAGACTGTCAACTATTTAAAGACAGGGGCTATTCTAGTCCTGTTGTTCTGCTTTTGTGTCCCTCACGGTACCTAGCACCATGCTAATAAGAATTCATGGGAAATAAGAGAGAGAGACAGAGGGAGAGAGGAAAAGGAAGGAAGGAGAAAGAGAAGGAAAGAATGCCTATTTGATATTTTATAAGGTAGTATTGATGGAATGCACTTGTAACAGAGTTTTGGGATCAAACTCCAGTCCTGGCAATGTCTGTACATCAATAACGGGTCATATAGACTATCAGAGCCTCAATTTCTTACTCTGGGAAATGGAAATAATGGTACCTACTTCATCAGATTGCTCAGGAAATTAAATAAGGTAATGCATTGAGCAGCATTTTGTAAATTTGTCCAGCTATGTGTGTTAAAATGTTTATTGAAAGATGGTTTAACGAGAATGATGTGCTCTTTATGGCTTCAAGGAATTGCCATCAGAAGTTGAAGCTAGTGGCTTTCACCAGGATGTTGCTGGCTTATATGGGCCGTGTTCCTTTTCAGGATGACTCAAGTGACCAGCAAACACATTCTCTGCCAGGTTCGACATTGAAAGAAGAGATACCTGGAACATGGATTAAAGAGAAAAACTCCAACCTGCCATTGTCAACAACACCGGTTGTGTTTGACAGTGAGTGAATCCTATCATTTCTATCAGCATTTACTGAGCTCTTACTGTGTACATGGCATTCTGAAGCATAGTGATAAGGAACAGAGAGCAGAGATCATTAAGATTCACCTCATCCCCTATGATGCTCAGTCTTCTTTCTTCCCAAAAACTGGTTTCTCCATGTGCTGAACAAGAGGTTGGGAAAAGCTATCTCAGACTTTCCACCATGACCTTTTGAGATTCTACAATGCTTGAATGCCAAGGTTTAAAGAGTAATTGTGATTATCCTCTCCTTGGTTTTTCTGGGATAAAGCTATTTGCTAGAAATCCCAAACTGATGTCAGCTCCAGACAATGGCATGTATGCAATTCACAAAGCACTCTCTAATACATTTGCTTACTGGATCCTCGTAGTGTTCTTAGACTTTTTTATAAAGAAATAGTTGAGCCTTAAAAGGACTAAATTATAAAAAAAATTAAAGAATTAAAATTAAAATTAAATGACTAAATTATTTGCCCAAGCCACTGAGAAAGAAATTAGCTAGGTCAGTGCATGAAACCAGATTTTCTATTTATTCATTCATCTATTTATTTACTCATTTATTTATCTATTGTTTTTATTTGAATTCCATCTTAAAAATATGAAACATTTCACAAGTGTCAAGTCATCCTTGGGCAGAGACCATGCTGATCTACTCTGTATCATTCCAATTTTTAGTATATGTGCTGCCAAAGAAGCCAGAACCAGATTTTCTATTCCCAAACAGGATTTTTTCCATCCCCTTTTCTCTGCAAGGCTTTTCTAACCAGGTGATTTAGGAACATAGGCTCAGGGAAGCTGAATTTAGCCAGAGGCCAATGGGACCCTTCCAAAAACCTGCTGTCCTCCCTCAAGCACTTAAGAGCCTAGAGCGGGTCAAGTCTTCCCTGGCTCAGTCCCAAGAGACATTAAATTCACCTGTGCTTGCTCTGAAATAAATCAGTGTCCTTTTCTGCTGCTGCTGTTGTCTGGAAATAATGCAAATGCAATGGGCCTGCACTGACATTGTGCTTCCCTGGAAGGATACACATAATAAATTGTCCCTTAATACTGTTAAAGAGACATTTTCCTCTTACTCAGGAGCTTTTGAGATTGGTCTGTGCTACTCACCCAGCGAGGTGGAAGACATGGTGCCTTGCCACTGGGTCCAGTTGTTCATGTGACTTCTTGGTGGTCTTTGGCCTCCTGCATTTCCCAGCCCCCCAGTTAAGTCATAGGACTCTAGTAACCTAGCCTGGTTTCCTTGTTTATGATTTGAATTTATTTTATTTTATTGTATGCATGTAACTATTTATTTGGATGCGTGAAAGCGGAGGGAAACTGGAACTCCTGGTCCATGCCATTCATTCTTTGGAAGAACGCCAAAGCTGTTTCCGCAGAGGACAGAAGGCATTGGTCTCCCCTGCAGGAAGCCACTGCTGCTCCTTAATTGTTTGCTAGAGGAAGAATCAAGGGTAAAATTTAAAGTAAATGGCTGGCTGGGTTGCACTAATTCATCAAAGCATGTTTCAAGTCAGTAGTCAGAGCATGCATCAGCCCCTGGCACCACCACCTTCTATGAAAGTGGAAAACCCAGCAGACCTCCAAGCAGATGAAATCATTAGGAGGCATTCAGTAATGCTTGAAAAGCAAAGAGAGAGGAGGCAGGGATTTCTGTGCATGCTCCACTTTGCCACATGGGGAAACACCAGTTGTCTGTGACCTAGTTATCTGGGAGAGATACCCACAAAACTGTTCACTGCGTGGGAACCCCATCCACCAGTGCATCCTGTGTGCTCAGAAAACATTTAAAGCTTCCTACTTTGATTCTATTCCTTTTGCTTAGAGTTTTTTTCAGTTGCAGTAAAGACCAATCCACTTAAGGTAGCTTAAGAAAAGGATAATTTTATGAGAATAGACCACGGAAAGAAAATAAAACCCAGGTTCACTAGAAATTGAATGTAGGAACTGGAAAGTTTTCAGAAAACCCATCAGCATTTCATCTCTCTCTCTCTCTCTCTCTCTCTCTCTCTCTCTCTCTCTCCTCTCCCCTCCCCTCCCCTCCCCTCAATATCTGGTCCCTTGTCTGTGCAATACTTCTTCCTCCTGCTTCTCTATGAAGTCTCCTTGTTTTTAAGCATACTGTCATTGATTAATTCAGTAAATACTGAATCCTGCCATGTGGCCAGCACTGTTCAGGATGCTGGGAATACAGCAATGAACAAAACAGACAAAAACCCATGCCATTGTGGAATATGCACTGCAGTAGGGAGCCAGGTGCTAAGTGGTATAAATAAGTACAGCGTGTTAGATAGTAGTAAGTGCTTAGAAGAAATAATCAGAACAAGAAATGAAATGTTGAGACAGCAGTTAAAATCTTGCATAGGATGGTCATGGAAGACCCCACTGGGAAGGTCATTTTTAAATAAGGACCTTAAGGAAGTAAGAGAAGCAGCCCCACAATGAGAGGCAGAGCACACTGGGCAGAGGATACAGCAGGTACAAAGGACCCGTGGTGCTTCAAGGAGTGACAGGAGGTTGGTGGGGTGGGGAACAAATAAGCAGAGGACTAGTGAGAGATGAAGTCTACATTTCAGAGACACAAATCACAGAGGGTGGCTTTGGCTTTTGCTCTGAGTGAGATGGGAAGATCCAGAAAGGCTACCTCAAGCTGAGTAACCACATAGCCTACCCAATCCAGTGGTTGTTTCTTACTGCTAATTTATTACTAAATCAAAATCTTTGTCTCTAAAAGACAGAATCCAAGAGACATTAACCCTGCCCTGTCTATTTCTGCACTCATCTTGAGTTTTCAAGGTTTACCTAAGTATCAGTCCAGCTAACTAGGCTAAAGCCCCACCTAGCGATAACCAGTGACAGCCAGTGTCTGTACATGCTAGCGCCATTTCTTTTCCTCCCTAGTTTTCTCAAGAACACAGAATGGCTGAGTAATATTCCATTGTATACATAAACCACATCTTACCCACCATTTGCTTCGACGTAGGTGGAACAGGAGGGTATTATGCTGAGTGAAATAAGTCAATCGGAGAAGGACAAACATTATATGGTCTCATTCATTTGGGGAATATAAATAATAGTGAAAGGGAATAAAGGGGAAAGGAGAAAAAATAAGTGGGAAATATCAGAAAGGGAGACAGAACATGGAAGACTCCTAACTCTGGGAAGCGAACTAGGAGTGGTGGAAGGGGAGGAGGGCAGGGGGTGGGAGTGACTGGGTGGCGGGCACTGAGGTGGGCACTTGATGGGATGAGCACTGGGTGTTATTCTGTATGTTGGCAAATTGAACACCAATAAAAAATAAATTTATTATTAAAAAAAAGAACACAGAATGGTGGAGCCAGCTAATCAAACTTCAGGGACATGGAGACTCATCTGTATCTCCTACTCAGCTTCTCTCTCTCTCCTCTCCCACTTTTCCATCTCCTCAAAATAAATGAGGAACAGTGGAGGGCCTCACAGAATCTTGGCTGAGTGAATGAGTTGGCAAGTGCTGATAAGATTATCAGGACTTTAGGAAATAGAGATCCTTTTAGAAAATTTCAATTCCCAGAAAGATTTTCACATCAGACCTTAAACAAAGACAAAATTAGAATATGTACACTCTCAGCAATCTTCTTATCCAAAGAGTCTTTAGATGTGACAGAAGGATCCAGAAGAGTTGTCATGAGCATTTTGTGAGAGGGTGCCAGTCATGTTACTATTAATAGATACCATACTAACGTTGGACATGTTTTTGAATAAATTAGAATGAATTAAATATTGACCCTAAAATATCATCATTCTCACTGCTAGCATCCAATATGCCTTCTGAGTGGGAGAGAAAGGGTGGAGCTGCCACTGGACTATCCAGAGCTGCACGTAATCCTAGGTGTGCCCTATACAAAAACATCTTCCCTTTTGTGACTCTTGATGGAAAAAAGTATGAGAGCCACTTCTGTGGGGAACAAGATTGGTACAGAAGGGTACTTATCTGCTGGACAACTGCCATTTCTTTCTCAAATGACTGCCACAAGGACAGGCATGTTCTAGAACTTTCCTCTCCCCAATTCTAAGAGCACTAAACTCATGGAATGGCCAAATAGACAATGATCTTTTTCTAAGAACAACTCCAAAATGGTTTATCATAATTATATGCAAGAAAGTTACCATCTGTAGCTCAGCCGTGGCTCTTCACATGGAAGAGGAAATGACTAAATATATATTTACATAGCTCTCATGAATATGCATTTTGTAAATGCACAAATATGTACAATTACTTGATAGACTGTTTTGGTTCCTATCTTTCGAATATTTAATACAACCATAAATGTTTAATTCATATTTACTGGGTTGATTGAACAGTTTCAAAATTATGCCAAGTCTTGCTAGAAACGAGATTGAATGTCTCTAGCATATTTGTGCAGCAGGATTTGGCCAGCAGAAGCCATACTGACTGGTTAAGTGAGGATTTTCTTGTAAAGAATATTGAATAAAGCTGCTCATAAAAATCGACTTGGCTGTAGCTGAGAGGAATGGCACTGCAGTTACATCCTACGGTAGCCTATGGAGCCCTTCCGCGTTTGGCCTCCCTGCCAACCCTTTGCAGCTCTTCCCACTCTGTCCCTCATCACTCAGCCACAAACAGGTTGCATCTCACCTTAGGTCCCCTGCACCAGCTGTGTCGTGTGCCTACAATGCTGTCCACACAGACATCAAGACTGTCCCTTGCTCACCGAAGTTTATCATGACCAGCCCTTTTAAAATTGCAGAGCCCAACACTGTTGAGGACTCCCTCTGCTCCTCTACTCTTATATATTCCATTGTATTCACCTCTCACATCAAACATCATTTAGTAATCTATAATGTTTACGATTAATGGCCTGTCTCTCTCTCCCCTCACTAGAATGTAAACATTGTTAAGAGCACAAATCTGTTTTATTCATTGAAGAATCCCCAGAAGCCCAGAATGGAGCTGATACTTTAAGGAACTACAGTGGAGGGAAGAAGAAATGGAAACCAAGAGTCTTGAGTTCAAACCCAGCATGGCAATGAGGCAAGGCCAGAGCAGAACAGCAGCAGAGATCTCTCCTGGATACAAGTGAAGCCTAATTGGCCAAACCTCTGCACAGCTGGGTCATACATTGTTCAGAGGATCACCTCTAGCGGTAGCACCCATGTAGAAGGGTTTTGTAGTCTTATGTATGTACAAAACAGGAGTGTCAGCATCATCTTCAGAGAGAGATGTGAAAATTAAATTACACAGGGTAAAGTAAAAACATATTCATCTATCAGGGCAAGAGAGGAGGTTAAAAGGGAGTAGGCTTCTCATTAAGTAGGGTATTTTTTTAGGGTAATGCTTACCCCAAAATTGTTTACATTCAGCCAAATGCCAGGAGATCTATAAAACACGGCTTGTCACTGCTGTGCAGACACAAAGCACTCCAAAATATAGCCACTGCAGCAGATCCATTTTGTAATAATAGTATTAGGGGAGGTCACACCCCTGTAGGGTGAAGTATCATATACCCAACAACAGCAAACATGGAAAAGTATCCCTGCAACCACAGCAAAAGAGTAGATGAAGATACTAGATCCTACAATGAGTATTTTGAGCAGTTCGTGACAGAATTAACCACATGTGTGACATAGAATTCATCTAGTGTATCAACCCAAACCAAAATTAAGAGATCATTAAAACATAAACTAGGAAGGGATGTGCAGTTGAATGGGACAAGAAGACAATACGAGAATAACAGAGAAACAGAGGGCAAAGAATAAAGATTAAAAGGAGGGGCTCATCTCATCCCAGGACCAGGATAGAGACACCTCCCTAATTCTCCTGTCTACGGATGTCACCAATATTCTGGCGAAGAAAATTGGTGGTAATTACCAGAACCACACACTCTAGTTACAAATGAATAGTATTTATAGCTTGTCATACATGTGCGGGAATGTTTAAGGGAATGTTTAGTGAACTGTAAATAGCGTGGGTTCAGTTCTGCCCAGCTAATCCTATATGCTGTAATTATAAAGCCTTGAGTAAATACAAACCCTTCAATTTTCAAGAAGAGATATCTGAACCAAATAGAACCAACTGACAGTAGCAGTCAAGCTCCTGCTGCCCACAAGGATGTGGAGAAAGAAGTACTTTCAGACCCTCTTAGAGCATCATAAACTGATTACAAGAAAGTGCATTTCTGGGAACCAATTTTGTAACTATTTTTCAAAGGCTATAAAAGTGTTCATAATATTTATCCTCTACTCCTCTCTATCCACCCTTGCCACAACTTCTGGGAATACAGTCCACAGAAATAATACAAAGTCCCCAGAGAAACAAAGTGATTTGCTCACAGGTGTTTGTGACCGCACTGTTTTGGACAGTAAAAAAATGAAAAAACAACACAAACATTCAATTATTATGTGTATGGTTAAGTATGTTGTGACACTTTTGTTTTTAATAAATAACAATAATAAATAATAATAATAAATAATACCAAGTTTCTGGAGGTAGTTTTATGAGTTTTGAAAAATGTATACAGTTGTGTAATCACCATCATTATCCAGATAGAGAACACTTCCATCACTCCAAAATTTCCCTCAAGTAGCCAATTCCACCCCAGGAAATCCACTGCTCAGATTCTTTCCCTAAGGTTTGGCTTTTTCCAGATCATTACATGAATGGAATCACAGAATACATAAACTTTTGCATGCTTTCTTTCATTCAGCATAACCCATTAAAGATTCACACTGTTGCTGGATGAAATTCTTAATAGGGATGCATCCATATTTGTTTTTTTCTTTCACTATCCCTTTCACTTTTTAAAACTTTCTATTTTGAAATAATCAGACACATGATATGTAATTATTAACTCTCCAAATTAGAGATTTAAGAGATCGGGCAAAGAGGTATCATGTACCCTTCACCCAGATTTCCATAATGGTCACACCTTATGTTTTGTAATTATATCAAACTACAGCGAAACCAGGAAATCCACAGAAGTGCACTATGTGCTTGCAGTTCTACACCTTGTTGTCACATGCCTGGAGTCCCCTGGGCACCACTGCAGTCAGAGAACTCCTCACTCACCATGAGATCTCCCTTATATTTCCTTTCCTACTCACACACCTCCACTTTTTTTTTTTTAGTTCTTGTCTTTTTTATTTTATTTTATTTTTTTATTTTATAAATTTATTTTTATTGGTGTTCAATTTGCCAACATATAGAATAACACACCTCCACTTTTAATCCTTTTCACCCTCTGCCGTTAATAAAACAATAGTTTTAAATACTTTCTGCCCTGACATCCTTCAATAAACCCATCAAATAGTGTTATCATTTTGGCTTCAATCATTAAACATAATTGAGAACTCTCAGGAGGAGAAAGAAAGCCGGTCATGTTAATGCTCATTTTTACCTTTTCCATTTACCTTCTATTTAGGGCAATTCCTTTAGAGAAGTTTTGTTATGCCAGTAACAAATTTTCTCAGTTGTTCTTCACCTTAGAATATCTTTATTTCCCTTCTGTTCTGATACATTCTCGGGGCAGAGAATCCTGGATTATCTGACCCTGTGCTTCAGCATTTAGAATCATTACACCACCTCCTTCCAGCCATGGAGATGGTTTCTGGTGAGAAATATGCTGTCATTCATATCATTTCCCTCCTAGAAGTAAGGGTCATATCTCTCTCACTGACTTCAAGATTCTGTGTTTGCCTAGTTTCCAGAAGATTTATTATGATGTATCTTGGTATGGGTGTCTTTAGGTTTACCCTGTTCGAAGTTCACTCAGCACCTTGAATCTGTAGGTTTATCTTTTGTCAAATCTGGGAAATTTAGCATTTTTCAAGTACCTTCTCAGTTCCACCTTCTTTCTCCTCTCCTTCTGAGATGCCAATGTCATGAATGTCAGATCTTTTGCTTTAGTCCAACTCTCAGCTCTTTTTTTTTTTTTTAATTCTATTTTCTTTTCGTTGTTCAGACTAGGTCATTTCTATTATTCTATCCTAAAGTTTTACTATTCATTTTGCCTTTGCCTCCATTTTACCATTGAGTTTTTTGGTTTTTTTGGTTTGGTCTGGTTTTTGTTTTTTCAGGTAATGTATTTTTCTGTTCTAACAGTTCCATTTGGCTCTTCCTTATATCTTTAATTTATTTGCTGAGACTTTCTACTTTTTTTTTCAGTCATGTTCAAATTGCTCATTGAAGCACTTCTATAACGACTGCTTTAAAATTCTTGCCAGAAAAAAAAAATAAAAAAATAAAATAAAATTCTTGCCAGAAAATTCTAACATCTTAGTCATCTAGGTGTTGATATTTTGTGACTGTCTTTCCTCATTCAAGGATTTCCTGGTTCTTTGAAGTGATTTTTTGTATTGAATCCTGGATATTTGGTGTTATAAGACTCCGGATCTTATTTAAATCTTCTGTTTTAGCAGATTTCCTCTGATACGAAGCCAGAGGGAGAAAGAAGATGCTACCTTATTCTGCTGGGTGGAAGTCAAGTCCAGGTGTCCCCCTCATCCTCTGCTGACACCCAGGAAGAGGGAAGGAACCCTCCTTCCTGCTGGGCAGGGATGGTCCTTCGGCATCTGACCACTCTGGCAGGCAGTGGACAGTACAAGACGTGTGGGATGTGGGTGCTCATTATTTCCCAGTAAGGATAAAAGTCCCAGGTCCCTAATTAGCCTTCTCTGACACCACCCCAGCTAGGTGAGAGTAGAAGTCAAGGCCCCCCATACAGCCTCAGTTAATAAGGCAGTAGACTGCTCTTTTCTTGTGGTATTTGGTAACCAGTGTCTAAAGGTTTTCTTTCTTGCTAGGCTGCCCTTTCTTAGAGAAAGCAATCTTCCCTTGGAGATTTTTTGTCTGAATACATCAGCATTTCCAGGACCCCAGTTTCTCCAGCACTCAGTTTCTAGGATGTATGAGGCAAAAAAAGAAAATCCAGAGAACACTTTTCTGTATCATTCCCTGGGTCCTGAGGTCCCTACCCAGTCTGCGTACTTTTCTCTACCTCTTATATTTGTCCTCTTATATTTGTTTGATGCCTAAGTCCAGAGTTTTAAGCTATACTCACCTAGAGATATAGAGAAAAGTATCTATCCATCTCATTTCAAAAGGTTTTATTTTTAATATAAGACTATGTTGGAGGACAAGAAAATAAAGATCCAACATTACGTGAAAAAAGATTATCAAATTTTCTGTCTCGTGGTTACCAAACCACAAACCAAACCAAAAAATTGTGGACAATTTTTTCAAAAAATCACAAGTGTGCAAGAAAAAAGACTGGAAGGAAATATGCCAAATGTTAATGGGCACTGAGTTAGTAAAACAGTAAAAAGGGCAAAGCTTTTCTCCTCTACTTTCCAATGTTCTATATGATGATAGCAATAGTACATTAAACATACACATCAAGAATAACAAAAACAATTCAGTCACTCAGATATGTAAAGCAAAGACTAAAAGATAGGACCTGCAAAGACCCCCATTCCAGGAAGGCCACATTACACATTCATAATACTGTATTGCAAACCTTACTGCTTATGGAGTATATAAAGGACAGGCAGGGTTGTTACTTCATGTTGAACAAATCCATGAGCTATTTGAGTGAGGAGAGTAATGTGATCAATGGAAAGCAGTTTTATGGGGTATCAGCAGAGAAAGAAATGATGTTTTATATTGAAGCATGTATTCTCTGGCATGAACCCACAGTAAATTGAAATCGACACTAACAGTTGGCCCAAAACTAATCAACTACAAGTATGTTCAACATATAAGCGTTCTCGTGGACAGGACCACAAGGCATGCTCTGCATTGTTCCTAACAGCTCTTTAGAAGTCACCAGATGCAGTTCTAGCTAAAATAACCCAGTGAGGTACAAGTTAATTACATAGTTACCAGCAAAATCACACACATTTTTTGCAGTAATAATGTGGTAAATAAATACACGCTCACTCCATGGGAAATGGTGGCAATTATCAGGAGCACATGTTCACACCATCATATTGCTTACTGATAATTGTGTGATTAACCCGTGGCAGCATGATAAAATGGATATTTATGCTCTCTGAGCTTTGCATGCTATGTGGGATGCATGTGAAAAGCACAGATGGGGAGTTTCAAGGGTGAACCTCAAGTATGTGAGCATTTTTTTGTGGTCACATCTTAGTCCCCAAACCTCCCAGAAGAGGGTTTCTGGGGTTTTAAATAATGTATATATATCTTTAGCCAATTGCTCCACTTACAATTAATGCCCAATAAACTCTTCGTTAAGTGAATTAATAAAAGGTAATAAAAGATTTGTTTGATGTGAGTAATCCAAAAGGAACAAATAAACCAGAATACTTCATGTTTGCATTGGGAATTCAGAAAGAAGCTTTGGGTTTGAAATCAGAAGTTCCTAAACTAAACACCAGGTCTTCCGATTCCTAATTAAGGAATTTCAAACAAATTACTTCCAGCCTTTGAATTTCAGTTTTCTCAACTATAAAAGGGAAGTTAAGAGGTTTGTTATGTGGCTCAAATGAGATAATGTATGTGCAGAAACTTGTAAACCAAACAAAAAGTATACGCATGGGAAATAGTCTTGCAAAGGTGCTACTATTTCAAGAACAGCAAATTCAGACCTTCCTTCGAAGAAGCACATACAATCTAAGGACCTCTCATTGGTGGCAAGAGAAAGAGAGGGAGAGAAATCAGCACAATTATTAGTCAAGAGGGTGAATGGTAGCATAAAAGGATTCCATAATGGGTGGTCTGCAGAGTGAGTGATCAATACAAAAAAATTTGGACATATTGAGTCCAATCTAGAACCAAGCTTACGGCAGTAAGTTCCTAAAAGTTCAAAAGCAGTGGGAGTTTTCTGACTTCCATGACATACATATCAGCTCAAATAATCTATTTATCTCATTTCAACAGACTCATCTGGGAGGAGTACACTTTCTAAATAATAAAAATAGTGGAGTTTTAAAAAAAAACGTGGAAATTTATTTCTTACAAATCAATAATTCCCATATGTCTCTAAGTTTCTGCTTCATGCCATCAAGAACAAGACACTAATCCTCAGGTTAATTGCAGCCAGAGAAAATGCACCCACATCTAGAAGAGCTTTTTAAGTCAAAAAGAACTCAACAATTAAGTTTTCTTATTTATTGCAATTCACTGACACAATAGAAACTTTTGTTCAATATGAATGGGTCCCAAAGTTGGCCTGTTAATTGAAAAATTGTTAAAATGGGTACACATCTTTCATGTGTTTTGTTTTAGTTGGAAATATACAAATGTTTATTTAGTCACCAACTTTTTCATGTAAGGACAGGGTTTTTTATTTATGGGTCCAGTGATTGGAGATCAAATCACATATCTTCTTTAAACATACCCAATATGCATTATCTACAAGTTCTAATCTTTCCTTGGAATACAGTGACAATGTCAAACACTTGGGAAGAAATCTGAGACAGATCCCTCATCGATTCCTACAAATGCTTCCCAGTAATTTATAGTTGTCTCAATCACACCTAACTCAACAGCTATTTTATGAAAAAGCTGCCTTTCTCAAGTCTTTTCAGAGCATTTAGTTTCAATTTCAAAGACTTATCAATTCTTATTTTGTACTCGGATGTATGTCATCAGTTTATGTAATAATGAAGTGACATAATTACAAGAAGTTTAGCTGGCAAAAAATTTATGCATAAACACAATTCAGTGTAGAATAAGTCCAACTTTTCCTTCTCTGACAAGTACAGAATAATAAGAGAGCATTTTTTAAAAGATTTTATTTATTTATTCATGAGAGACACAGAGAGAGACAGAGACATAGGCAGAGGGAGAAGCAGGCGCCCCAGAGAAAGCCTGATGTAGGACTCGATCCCAGGCCCTGGGATCACACCCTGAGCCAAAGGCAGAAGCTCAACCACTGAGCCACCCAGCCATCCCAAGAAGAGAGCATTTCTTAAACTACAATAAACTAAACTGAATCTTTTCAGTTCTTGCAGTTTCCACAACCCTGTACAAAAATGTGTGCTGTATATTTATTGCCACCATCAGGGATGGAGCCTCTCTTCCTCTCCCCTACAAAGTAAGTAACTATTTTATTTCTCTGACAGCTGTGGGATATGACTCTGAGTTACTGTAGTAAGACACATTTTCGTACTAGTTGCTATTTTTAAAGTAAATTTTCATTTTAGAATAGTTTCAGATTTACAGAAAAATCACAAAGGTAGCCCACAGTTCCCATATACCCCATACCAGGCAGGTTTCCCTTATCATTAACAATTCCTAGCTTTTTATGGAACCATGAAGCATTTTATTTGGAAGCAGACTCTCCCACTTTATAGAAGTTATCAAAATGTGCAACATTTCTTTTGTAATGTTATTACATCTTTTTGGATTCTCCACCACAGATACTAAAGGTGTGTTCATATTTATTGTTCTGATTGCCAACACCCTTTCTTTCTACAAGGGGACAAGTACCTGATTTCCAATATGAAGAACTGCCCCATTCCCCACTCACAGTTTCTGTCATTTGAGTGGGTGATTCTAGGGGTAGCCAGGTGACCAGTCCCAGGTAACCAGGGTACTCCTCACTGTGGCCACAAAAACCAAGACATTGTTAGGATAGACTATAGCCATGGTGGGGGAGCAGCCTAACTAAGAGTATGGCCTAAGAGACAGAGAGAGAGACAGACAGACAGACAGAGAGCAAAAGAGTATTCTGAAGACATACTTCTCCAATTACTGGGGCTATCTCAGTTTTTACCTGTTGTTTTGATGTAAAAACTAGTGGAATTTTCTTTCACCTTCAAAAGTAGTAAATGATACAGTCAACCTAATGAGAGCCCTGGATTTATCTATGTATGAAATCAGACACTTTTCTAGTTACATGAACCAGGGAATATTTTTAGGAAGGAAAAAAAGAAGATTGGCTTGAAATAATATGATAAGCAGAGTGCCACTTGCCCTGTTCCTCATCACACATCCATGGCTGCAATCACAAAGTCTAGTTGACTATCCATGTATAACCTACATAGACTCAGCTATGTATAACCTACATAGCCCATCCATGTATAACCTACATAGACTCAGCTTGGACATTTCCTTAGAAGAGGTACATACGAAGACCTAGAAGCAAGAGAGGAACAATGTATTTCAAGAGCTAAAAGGATATCAACAAGGCCAAAGTAGAAAGAGAAGTGAGAGGGGAGGGAAGGGAAGCAGGGGCCTGGCCTACAGCCTTTTATGGGAGCTCGGGCTCTGTTGTAAGTCAATGAGAAACTGGCAAAGTTTTAGATCCAGACAGAGAGTCCTGGGCCATCACTTGCTCATTTTGCAAAAGCCAATCTGCCTGCATAGGGAGAATGTAAAACAGGAAGCTGACCCAGGAAGCAGTAATGTCTTGAGTTGGGGCCTTGGTAGTGGTGATCGGAAGAAATGGATGTATTAGAGATATATCTGGATGTCTCCCACATGTCTAGCTTGGAGTCCTGTTAATAGAAACTCTGCTTGAACCTGGCCCCCTTTCCCTATTTAGAATAAATCACTAGGGTCTGAAATCCAGCCTTGCACAAATCGATATTTGTTCAGTTAATGAACCTCAAAGTTTAGGTGGTTGAGAAGAATTGGAGAAAACAAGGCACCTCAAAATTCTCTAATAAAAATATCTTGTCTCAGTTCCCAGGGTTTATATACTCACAGAGGAAGTAATCAGGCATTATATATATATATATATAATCAGGCATTATATATATATATATATATATATATATATACACACACACATACACACACACACATATATATACACACACACATATATATGGCATTATATATATAATTCATATATAAAAATTATATATCATAATAAATATATATAATAATATAATAATATATAATAATTTATATATATAAATACATACATTTGGCCACCTTAGTTTTCTTGGGCAAAAGCAGAAGTCATACTTTGAAGATTAAAGATTTTCAAGTACTTTATTAAGGTAACTATCTGTATTCTCTTGTCCTTCAAACAATATAGAATCAGTATTTCTTGGTTCCATTGAAACTAGGTAGAGCTATTGACTCTCTTTTATGGCACTATAAAACATGTTGTACTGAAATAAAAGTTTACTTTGCAACTAAGAATTCATGGGCAAGACTTCCTGCTGACTTTTCAGAAGCCTGGTCATGTGTGTTGCTGCTTTTGTGAACGGCAGTGTTTTTTGAACCAATTAACTGTTATTTCCAGAGGATTCTTTGGATCTTTGGATTCTTTGCTTGCATGTGTATGTGTGTGTTTTTGTGTGTGTGTGTGTTTGCTCGCCTATATGCACATGCACACATGTGCTGGAGAAGAGAGAAAAAGTACCATGCGGACATGAGTAGATACTTTTCTGCTAAATTAAAAATTTGCCAAAGTGACAGCCTATACTTACACAAGTTATAACCATTCTGCTAACTTCTGCTCAAAGCAGCAGCTGACCCTAAAACTATCTTGCTTTCTTGTTCCACAGAGGCTAGAGCTGTTGTTTCTTCCTGATGGAGGATGGAACCCTTGCCAAATTTTTTCCTGTGCCTGAAAAAGACAGAAGGTGGAGAGTGCACCCCCCAAAAAAAGACATTTAGCCAAGGCACTTAGCTCAAGACATTGACTGTGGTTCTCTATTTCTTAGGCTAACAGTAGAACATTTGGGTTTCAGTGTCATGAGACTACGAGGAGGAAAGGGGTCTTTGTGCACTGCTAGACAGAAAGGCATCATGAAAAAAAGGGCTCTGGATTAAAAAATTCCAGGCTTGAGTTCCATCAGGATCACTTCTTGGCTGTGTGGCTTTGGACAAGATGTTCTATCTCTTTTGAGCCTCATTCTCCACATCTGTGAACTGGAGCCAACCAATGTTGAGGGTAATGATATCTTCCTTGCTGAATTATAGCAAAGACTGCATGATCTAGCAATATGAATATGTACCTGTGAACTGTAAAGAACTAGAGAGATAGATCCTCTTATTGTTCCCCAGTTTTGCCTTTTTTTATCCAAAAAGGAAACTGAGACCCAGAGAAGGAAAGGATTTGTCAAGGTCAGCAGCCTGACTACCCTCTAGAGTTCTGCTCCCAGATCAGGAAAGTTTCATACCCACAAAGGATCTCCCAGTTATTCAGACTCCCTCCGGTGGGACTAGGTTCATCCAAACTGTCACATCCAAGTCCAGGAAACCTCTCTGCTCCCTAATCCAGCAGTCAACATTCAGTTGAGGAAATTTGGAATGTCCAGGCTTATAATTTCTGATTTTAAATCCAATCACTTAACTGAAGACTAGAGGCATTTCTTCTCCCCAGCTATCTCCTCCTCAGAATATTCAGTGATATCACCCTGGTGACTGAGTAGTTCTAGTTTGTCTGACACAGCCCATCTCCAGTACTGCAAGTGCCATATCCCAGGAACCTCCTCAGTCCTAGACTAACAGAGACCTCAATCACCCTCAATGTCTACATTTCACTGATGTCTATATTGTGCAGACTTTCCTGAGTTCTCAATATTCTACTTGTTTCTTCCAAACAGTCTGTGAGGTGGGCCTGGTCACTTCCACTTCACAAGATGAAGAACCCCAGTTTGAGGGATCCAGGAACTTGCTCCAGGGCACACTGCCCATGTGTGTTAGAGACAGAGCCCTGGACGCCCGAAGCCAGAATCTGTGTTCTTTCCAGCATCCAAAGCTGGCTCCCAACACATGCCAAATATTCCCTGGAAGAGGAGGGGCATATGGCTTTTACACTGCATTATTTTATGATCAACCAGTCATATCAGTTTTGGACTGACTAAAAAGCACTTCTAGTTTTTAAAAGTCAATGGTTTAGGGAAAAGACCAGTGAAGGAGGCTAAGGATCTCAATTTGAGTTTCTACCACCTGACTTCCTGACTTTACCTCTTATTATGTGAAATGAAGAGAGTAAGACCTATATCAGAGTAACACCATGAAACTGTAGTAAAGTAAGCATTTGAGAACATTCTGTAAGTGAATGTCTTAATACATTAGTAAAAAGGAGCTAATTTATTCACAGTAGTTTAAATATGTCATTGACAATTTATATGGTATCACTCTTGCCAGCTAAACAAAACAAATGAACAAAGAAAAAATGCAAATGGAGTACCTGGGTGATTCAGGCAGTTGAGCATCCAACTTTTGATGTCAGCTCAGATGTCATCTCAGGGTTGTGGGATCGAGCTCAGCAGGGAGTCTGCTTGAGATTATCTCTCTCCCTCTCCCTCTACACTCACCCCCATTCATGCACTGTCTCTCTCTCACTCACTCAAATAAATAAATAAATAAATAAATAAATAAATAAATAAATAAAATCTTTAAAAAAGAGAGAGACAAACAAACAAACAAAAAACAGACTCTGAAACACAGAGAATGAACTAGTGGTTGCCAGAGGAGAGGTGGGACAAGGGGATGAGGGATATAGGTGGAAGGGATTAAGAGAACACTTATCATGATGAACACTGAGAAATGTACAGAATTTGTGGAGTCATTATATTGTACACCTGAAACTAATGTAACACTGTATGTTAATTATACTTCAATAAAAAAATAAATGCTCTATTAGCCACTACCTTTTATTTCCTAAAATTCATTCCACTATTGGAATCTTCCAGATAAACCTTTAGCAGACACTTGTGGTTGCCTATGCAGCCTTCCTTCCTTTTACTAACAGGATTCTGATTTCCAAGGGGGATCACTATTCTTTCCCATTTTGAATGATGGACTTTCACCAATGAGTGCATTAGTCCATCAGTCAGCAAGATATTTGCTAGAGACTCTGGGAAACAGGAGTTCCCTTTATCTTTCCTGAAAATTTTATCTCTTCCCCACTTGATATGAATGAAGACAGCCATAGGATCCAGCTGCAGAGGTATCGGTGGGTCAGAAGAGTAGAGCCTAACTACCGTGGCAGTAGAACCAAAAGAATGGAGAGAGAAACTAGACATTGGTCACATCAATTTATCCTTAAATCAAGTCACATGCAAATTCCAAATCTGCTTGTTAATGGCCAAGTGACCTTGGAGAATGCCCATTAATTTTCTGGGCTCTTGTTTCCTTGTTTGTGTAATGGTGGTAATAATACACTCCTCACGGTGTTATGGAGAATGTTGCATTAGATGACAATCACCAAGTTCCAGAACAGACCTGGAATATTAAGGGCCCAGCTGATGAAGGCTGGTCCTTCCCCTAAGGAGAGAACTAGACCAGGATGATATAAGATTTGAAAATAAGATTCTTGTTTGGAGTTTGAGAAGACTCAAAGCCCTTCACTCCTGCTACTTTGTGCAGTACATCACCTCTGGAAAGGGTGGAGGTGGGGCATGCTCTGCCAAATTATTTTTTACTGTCTTATTTTCCTATCTGTTTGCATAATTCAATTTGCATTTTAATTTGCATATTAATCCCCTTTCCAAGAGCAACCTTGGACCAATATGCAATATAATGTGGGTGTTTCTTTGCGTGTGTGTGTGTGTGTGTGTGTGTGTGTGCTATAAAGTGTGCATTTACAGAGAGGGCAGCCTGGAGCCTGATAAACAGACAGCTAGAAACACAATTCCCCTAGTTACAGCCATCCTAGACCTCCTTATTTCCAATCTCTTTGACCATATATTAAGGTCCTGGTCCCACTCAGTACAGAATTGCCCAATTAATAAACACGAGAAAAGGCAGCGAGAGGGGAAAAAAGAGAAAGAGAGAGAGATATCTGTTATTAGAGGAGGTCTTCTCTTGCTGCTCAGATGTATCTGGGAAACCCAAGGACCCAGCTGGCCCCGTCTCAACAACAGCAGTAGATAAGGAAGCAACATGTCTGACCTATTTGAACATCATCCAAAAGGAAATCCTCTCCCCACCTGCAGGAAACTCCAAGACTACATCTGGCAAGGGAACACAGGCACAAAAGGCAGCTACATTTAAGGGCAGGAGGAGCATAAAATTGGCAATTTGTAGCCAGCAACATTCCTACTGCATATTTCCAGCCCCAGGGTCCCCAGCTGTAAAATGGGCTGTCCGAAATAATGGGGAGTGAGAACTAATGTCAACCTCAGGTCTGCTGCTCCCAGTACAATCCTGCAAGCATATATCCCAGACCCCACAGGAGGTGTGAAACCAGCAAGAGTACGATAAACACCCCAGTACTCCTTCCAAAACTACTCCTTTTGTTTCACAGGATCTAACCCCCTCCCCGCCTTGCAAAATCTTCTTCATCTCCCAACTTGTTGCCTCTTCTGTGATGTCTTCACAACATTAATTACCCAGGCAAACCTCTGCATCTTCTCCTCCTGGTCCCACATTGCTCTGAAAGTCCACAAGCCCCTGTAAGATCCTGATGCATTACTTCTTTCAATGCCTGTGTCCCCTGCCAGATCGATAGTCTTCAGCTGGATGTCACAGAGTCTTTCCCAAGCCACTGAATAATCAAAGTTGAGTAAGATGGAGAACCTGCACTTCAGAAGCTCACAGTCTAAAGGAGGATACAGAAGGGAAAACAGAATTACAGCTTATCTCTGGAGGGATAAGCTCTGTTGGGAAGGGGTGAGAGGTTCAGGGAGGCCTCCCAAAGAAAAGGTACCTCAAGGATTAGGATCTACTACAGCATCTGGCACAACTGCTCCCCCAGAATGCTTGCTGACTGACTGAATGAATGAATGATATCAACAACCAGTTTTTTCCATTCTCTGACTGTTCTGGACCTCAGGGACATCTTAGGAAGTTACTCACAGCCGCATTCAGCTGCTCTAGCAATAAAAATCAACTTGGAACTCTGCAAATCTATGCTGGCGTTTAGCATTTTAGATTCGAATGGAGGGTGCCAGCCATGTGGCTGAGATCAGATCTAATTCAGTGTTCATCCCGGAGATTCATTAATTATTAAAGAATGATTTTGCTTTGCTCTCTGTGAGAGCTGGAACTGGCATTATCTCCTCAAAGACCAGTGTTCAGCTCCGTCCAGCGTTAATTCATTTAATGATCCAACAAGAATATATTGACCACCTACTGTGTACGGAGCACCATTCTAAACACAGAGATAACTACAGGGAATAAGAAAGTAAAGTCTCTAATCAGATCTAGTGGGGATGAAAAGCCTCTCTTTACCTATCTGCACGTTGCAGAATCCCTTCTACAGTTAGATACTCCTAGTTGGTCAATCACAGTATTGATTGAAAATCCCAGTAGTTCCCTGCACACATGATGCAGAGCTCTCCCTACCTTAATGCCATTCTCTCTTCCCCCTCAAATGGTCTCTCTCTTCCTTGAGATTCCTCTGTGTTTCCTTGAGATTCTAGTAGAAGCTCCATGAAGACAAAGAACTTCATCTGATTCTTTGCTGCCATGTCTCCAGCACTTAGCCCCAGGCCAGGCATATTATGAGGGTTCAATAAATATTTGTTGATTGAATATATGGCATGATGGATGATAAGACGAAGGTATCTCTTTCTCCAAGAAGCCCTCTCTGATCCCAAAGCTGGACGTAAAGGCCTCTCCTGGCTGCTCCTACAGTCTCTCTGCCAGGTCCAGCAGGACATATTCTCTTTCTCTATGTTTCTGTCACCAGTGTTAGGCTGTGAGCTCCACTAGAAAAAGGCCGTGAGTGTTTCATCTATAATTCCCTGCCTCCAGCCAAGGGACGAGCCCAATGATGTGCTCAGAAAGTAAAGGATGGTTAACCCTCAACTCCTAGGAAGCTCATTGCAGACTGGCCCTTGAGCAGCTCCCAAGAACTCACACTACCAACTGAAAACTTCCTGGTACTGAAGAGCTTCTTAAGCTCAAAAATATCAGTAGGGTAGAAATTGGGAAGTGTGCTGGATTGACTGTCAGGGGCCAAAAGCCCAGTCACAGCTGTGTGCATGGGGAAAAGAGCAAATTTTAAAAGTGTTATTGTTTAATGCCATTTAAACTAAAAATTATGGGGGTGCCTGAGTAGTTCAATTGGTTAAGCGTCCAACTCTTGATTTTGGCTCAGGTCATGGTCTCAGAGTAGTGAGATCAAGCCCCTTGTAGGGCTCCACAATAAGCATGGAGCCTGCTTAAGACTCTTTTACTCTCTCTGCCTCTTTCCCAGCGCCCCCACTCACTCATGCATGCATGCTCTCTTTCTTACTCTATATTTTAAAAAAAACTAAAAATTATATTCTAACTCTGTATGCAGAAGAATCCTATGCATTCTCCAAAAGTCAATTGACATAGGCTTGGTGATAGGAAGCACAAGATAACAAGGACCATTATAACAATAGGGCACAAATGCTGTTCTATTTATCCCAGGCAGGCATTCCATTGACTCTTCCTCCTCCTAGCTTCCTACCAGGGATGGCTGAGGCCAATTCAGGCTAGTGCCAATTGTTGCTTGAGATAGCATTGTGGTCAGAATCATCATCAGTTGAGAGTGCTGTACCCAGGCTGCTCTTTTGTGATGGTGATTTTAGTCTGAGGGGACAAGAGGCAGGTTTTGCCATGGATCACCTTTATTTCCTCCCTATAATGCTGCCCCGACCCATATGTCTCAATAAGCACAGAGGTGTGCAACCTAGTATCTATCAACCTGTTGGCACATCCTCAAGTTATTCATGTAAAATATATTTGTAAGTGCATTGCCAAAGTCACAGTGTGGCTCTGGGTCAGCTCACCCAAAGCAGGACATCATTTGTCTGTCCCTCTCACTGATACCCGGCTTTATTGAGAACACAGATGGCTACAACGACCTTTCTAGCAGTAACTCCTTACTGTGCTAGAGCCAATCATTCCTGGAAGGAACATCTGGTAAACCACAGGATCTCTCTTTCCTTTATAACGTCACGCAGAATTTCATGCATTGTGGTGGAGAGCGTTAGCTCTACTCGCCAATCTGGAAATCCCCCCTAAATGATATCATGCCTAAAACAGACCAGGTTTCAATTAGAGCTAATTGCTTAATTTCTCTGTGTCTCACTTCCCCTATATATATGGAAGAGGAATAATAATACCCACCTCCTCCCAAAACTATAAAGAAGAAGGGGCAGTTCCCTTTGAACACATGATACCTCAGGGGTGTCAATCACTAAGTGGAGATTGTTCAACTTGCCCATGATAAGAATAATTATTCTCTAGTGAGAGAATTTTGTTTTGAGTGTTTAACCATGGGCTGGGAAGTGTGCTAAGTGCTTACATGTATTATTACACTTAATTTTTACAACAAAACTATGAGGGAGCTTTCATTATCATCTCCATTTTAGGGATGAGGACACAAGCTCTAAGAGGCTGAATGAAGCCCAAATCCCCATGGCTAATTATGGAGAAGGATTATGTAGGCCATCTGAATCCAAGTGGCCTGATTTCAAAGCCCAGATTCTTAGTTAATCTAGCTTGGGATAAGAAGAAAATTGGTGGATGTATGAATCAGAGAATAGGCCAGATTTTTAAAAGCTTGAGGAGGGGCATCCAGGGTGGCTCAGTGGTTTAGTGCCGCCTTCAGCCCAGGGCATGATCCTGGAGACCTGGGATCGAGTCCCATGTCAGGCTCCCTGCATAGATCCTGCTTCTCCCTCTGCCTGTGTCTCTGCCTCCCTCTCTCTCTCTTTCTCTCTCTCTCTGTCTCCTCGTGAATAAATAAATAAAATATTTTTTAAAAAAGCTTGAGGAGTTTCTCTTTCTTTAATTTTTCCTCTTAAGGAGTTTCTTTTCCCCACTGCCTTGACTTTGCACATGGATGGGAAAGTTTTGAAATTGGAAACTCCTTAGCGCTTAAGCCGTTGTCAGCCAGCACCTTGGCAGAAATGAGTTTACCCACATTGTTTGCAATTTCAACAGCTAAGATCATAGGCTAGTAGCACACTCGGCATATGGTGATCACTCAAGTAATGGTAGTTTAAAAAAAGAATAGCACCTTGACTTAGACCTAAAAGGTCTAGATCTATATCCATACTTCACCATTAAGCATGATCCCTTCTCTATGACCATTTTTTTGTCTGTAAAAGGAGCACAGTGATTTTTTGTTTGTTTGTTTTTTGTTTTTGCTCAGCCGTAAGATGCCAAAATAGGCTAAATAAATGCACTGAGGTGCATTCCAACAATGCACTTTTGTATAGATCTTAGCTTTCTGATGACTAAGAAAAGAAAACCTTCATAAAGATTTTAAAAATACAATGAAAAAAGAATAACTGAAAATGTTACCAGACTGAAGATCCCCTGAGGATTAGGACCACATTTGCCTCAATCACCAGTGTATCCTCAATGCTGAAATGGGCTTGCAGAGTATATACATTTGGAGATTAAAGGACTGTATCACCAAGAGTGTTTAATATGGTGGAAAGAGATTTCTGAGAGAAAGGTAGGTAGGGAAATTGTGAGATTAAAAAATTGTACATACAACATAAAATGTTCCATTAAAAAACACAAACACACATAGGAAAAAATTTTAAATCTGAAACATAAAGTGGTTTGCATTTAGAGAATAAGATAATGGGAAATCATTTTTCTGCTCCACTGAATGTTTTCTGAATTCTCCAAATTTTCTGCAATTATTAACTGCTAATCAGAAAATAAATAAATAAAAAATAAAACCACCCAGTGTCCAGCTTCTGGTATAATGAGGAGGTAAGTCTGAGTCTCAGCTGTGAACTGCCCCACTTTACAAAACAGTAGATTCTTAGCCCTGGGACCTACTCCTCAGCCATGGTATGAACACATGCTTGCCTTCTGCAACTGTGAAAGCCACACAACTCACTTGCCGAAAGCCCCGTGTGTCTCTTTGGTGCAGGCCAGGAGGGGGTGCATTGTCAGGATATCTCAAAACAGACAAGCCCTGCAGATGCATCCCCATACAAATTCACAGCCATGAATATTCATCAAATGAAGCCAAAATCTAAGGGACAGACCTAGCAGCACCTCATGCAGTCACTTTGTCTGTGTCTCCTTTGCCATCCTCTTCATTTTTTTGCAACTTAATAACAAACATATTTCTGAAATCCCCAACACATCTCTGATAGGGCCAAAGAGGATACAGAGAGAGGGCTCGGGGTGGATGTATGAGAAGGGAGATACAGAATTGTAGATATACTCAGGGAGAGTATAACAACTTGCAGAAATTTTGCAGAGTGATGGAATGTTTCAGGGCCCATCAGTGCATGGGGCAATGCTCATCTTTGAAGTGATGGACCCTGCCACTTGAATCCCTTCCACAAGTCTTCTCTGGTCTATGGCTCTGTCTCTGGTTGCCTATCAACTTGAGTTAGTGCCAGTGTTTTGCAGTCTATTCCTCTGCAACAGAAAACAGCCATTCTTAGGGCTGGGGGGTCATCCACAGGAATGACAATGTACAGAAAAGGAACATGACTTCTCTGTGTGTCTTTCACCACCTTGCCCTGACAGAAAGCTACAGATCTTATAATGACAACACTTCTTTTCAGTGAGTGCTGGCCCCTGAGCCTCTAAGGTATAGTCCTGCTTCTCTCCTTCTCCATCCTCACCATTCAAGTGAGAGATGCCAGCATTCCTCATGTCTCTCCTGCACTGCATGCTCCCACCCTTACCCACTATGGTTCATCCCCCACCTGCAGCCAAAGTGAGCTATCAGAAACAAGAATGAGATAATCACATTACTCTCATGCTTAAAATACCTTGATAGTTTCCCATCACGCTGAGAACAAAGTAAAAACTCTCTATGTTGGCCTGCAAAGGACTATATGACTTGACATTCCTCCCTGATATCCACTGGATTCATTTGCTTCCTTTGCTGTGTTTCAGCCACACTGTTTGTGAATGTATTCAGCTGCTTCCTCCTCAGGATCTTTACACTGATGACTCCTTCTGCCAAAAAGGCTCCCCATTCTACCTCCCACCCCTTGATCTTCTCTCCCTTGACTCCTACTAGGCTCGCTTTGCCACAAATAGGCTTCTCCCAACTACCCAGTCACTCCCGATCATGTCACACAGTCCAGCTGTCTGTATGTTTATTACCAGCTTTTATTTTTTAAAAGACTATATTTATTTTTTGAGAGAGAGAACAAGAGAGAGAGAGAGAGAGTGGGGGAGGGGCAGAGGGAGAGGGAGAAGCAGACTCCTCACTGAACAGGGAGCCTGATATGGGGCTCAATCCCAGGACCTTGGGACCTTGGGACCTGAGCCAAAAGCAGGTGCTTAACTGACTGAGCCACCCAAGCGCCCCTATTACCAGCTTTTAAATATACTGTCTTGAATTGTCTATCTTCCTCCATAAGAAAGCAAAACCCATAGAAGACCAAGGACCTGGACACCTGAATTTAAATTTGTGTCCCCAGAACCTAGGATATCACCTGGCAATGTCAATCAAAATTTCTTTATATATATATATATATAATTTATTTGAAAGAGAGAGAGAAAGAGAAAGAATGAACACAAGCCAGGGGGAGGAGCAGAGGGAGAAGCAGATTCTCTGCTGAGCAGGAAGCCCTACACAGGGCTCTATCCCAGGACCCAGGACCATGACCTGAGCCAAAGGCAGCCACTTAGCCAACTGAGCCACCCAAATGTTCCAATCAAAATTTCTTTAATGAATTCCTGAGTGAATGAATGAGTGGACAAAATTCAAGCTTAAATGCAACCCAAAACCACAGAGCTGCTATTGTTCAATCTGTTACTATGTGCAAATGCCCCTCTCACCCCAAATCTTTAAAGTGAAGAAAAACCTCTTCAAGAAAAAAAAGTGATTCTGAATCCTAGTTTTACCATTGACTATATGATTCTGGACACGCTCTCTTAAATTCTGTTCCCCAGTCTTCTCTTCTAAAGTAGAGGAAGCAGAGAAATAGAGCCACCTACCTCACAGAGCCATGGTGCTGGTTAGATGAGTAGACATGTGTCAAGTGCTTTGAACAGCACTTAGCACATGGAAGTCCTGTGCAGGTGCCCCACGTTACCACCACTATAATTCTATTCTAGCCACGTTGGCTACATTGTGTAATAGAGAAAGCCCTTAGTTCCGCCCCTGGAAATAGAGAGTAGTCTGTGCTACAAGGACCAAGTCTGAAAGCAGGTTGACAGCAAAGAGACTAGTCACTCCCATAGCTGATTGGTAATGAGGCTGGGCCAGGGGAGGGACCGTGCAAATGGACTTGAGTTGATTGATGAACAGGACAGTGCAGAGGTAGAGTTAATAGGATTTGAAGTCATAGCTAAAAATTGGCCATTTGCAACTCAAAGGAAAAGTCTTCATCAGAACACAGTCATGATAGCAAACTGATCTTGGACTTGCAGCTTCCAGAACTATGAGAAATGAATGTTTTTGTTAATAAGCTGCTCAATATGTGGTCTTTTGTTAAAGAAGCCCTAATGGACTAAGACATGAAATCTACCTTTTTCTTTCATGGGCTTATACTCTGTGTTCAAAGACAAGCGGCAGAGGGGCTTCAGATGAGGAAGACATACACCCCACATAAAATTAGAACTTTCTCTTTTCCATTCCCTTGCTCTCCTCTGTGGCTTTCCAGTCCCTCATCTTTAATGAAATACTGCCACTACTTCACTAGCTCTTACTCTGAGGCAATGTCCAACATTTCATGCACCTTTCCCCCTGACCCGTCATTTAGGCAGAACTTGTATGCTTGCTTGGGTTCAGAAATTCTTCCACTTTTCTATAATATTTGGGATATATATTAAGTAACAGGTGTTCAACATTCTTTCTGTCAAAAAAAAAAGCATTCCCTTCTAATGTTATAAAGAAAATGAGGTAACCCAGAGAACATTCTGTCCCCCTGACCATCTTCCCATTGACCCACCAATCATCAGGCAGTTGATGAGAAATGAACACAGAGAACCTAGAAACACAGAAGATAACAACCATGGACCCTCAGGGATACGTTAAGGCCTAAGATGCAACAAGAATGGAACCAGATACCTTAAAACCTGCATTTCCCTCTCTGGACTCCCAAGGGACCTCAACACTATTTCTATATGAGGATGTTCTGAAGTCAAGAATTTGTAACTCTGAGGTCTCCTGTATATAACTGGACAGAGTCTTCAACTATTAAGAAGTTAAACACAAAGAAAGTCAAAGAAGAATGAGTTCCACCAAGAACTTTCGGAAGGATGGAGACCCTGAGCCCACATCTTGACATAGACGTGTGGCAAACCACCTTTCAAAGGGTCAATGTCTCTTCAATCCAACAAATGTTAATTTGGCAAAGCAAAGATCCCTGCTCTTAAGCAAGTTACTGTCAATTTGGGGAATGAAAAAGTCCACCCAGGGGAACAAATTCAAGTGCCTTCAGGGGCTAGCAGATTTAACAATATATATCATGACCAAGGAGTTAGGGGGATGAAAACCAGATAGCCAAGCCCACTTTTAAAGGCCCTCAACTTCAGAAACATTTTCAGTTCCATGACTGACAAACATCCTCTGATTAGTGACTGTTCATAACCTCACACAGATCTCAGAATGGAGTCCCTCATCCTGGGTGCTATTGATATTTGCATCCAGATAATTCTTTGCTGTGAGGTTTTGCTTTGTTATTCATAGAATGACCAGACTCTACACACTAGATGCCAGAGGCACCTCCACAGTTGTGCAATCAAAAATGTCCCCAGACATTGCCAAATATACCCTGGGGGACAAAATTGTTCCCTCCTCTCACCACTTGAGAAAAAAGTGTGGGATGTCACCACAGCAAAGAGCAATGCAAGAGGACAGCCCCATGCTGGAAATAGCTTTACAAACAACCACATTTCATCCCCACAGCAGTCTAGTGAGGAAGGAATCATTACCCTAGACGAACAGATGAAAGAACAGAAGCAAAGCCAAGTTACAGTTGGATGCAGCAGAGGTACTACTTAAATCAAGCCCTTCAGACACAAAGCTGCATTTTTCAGCAGTCTGTCATACCTCAAGCAGGGGACGTTTCAAAGGACAGGATGGCTATGCTGACAGTCAGAGAGAGCTGGCCTTAACTTCTGTGTTTGGAAGATATCTCAGCCATTCCTTTATCCACAGCAGAGGATGGAAGAGGAGCTGGAGAGAGGCCACCACAGTTTGAGGGATGTTGTGGCCATACGGATGATAAATGACAAGGCTCTGCACTTGCGCAGTGGGAGTAGGGATATAGAAGAAGATATGAAAAATATTTGGAAGACAAAATTGGCAGGATTAGTGATTAATTGAACTAGGATTTTAAAAAATGGCGAATTCTAGAATGATTCAGCATTAGTGGCAATAATTAACATCAGCTGCTTTAACAAACAATGCAAATACCTCAGCAGCATAACAAAGTAGAGGTTATTTCTCACATACATCATAGTCCCTTTGGGTGTATGGCTGGAAGACTTCAATGTGGTGATTCAGAGATCTTGTGTCCTGTGATGTGCCATCCTCTAGGTCAGAGGTCAGCAAACTACAGCCTGTGGGCCAAATCCAACCACTGACTGTTTTATAAATAAAGGTTTATTGGAACACAGTCATGCTCATTTGTTTACATATTGTCTATGGCTGATTTCACACCACTCTAGTAGCATTGAATAATTGCAGCAGAGACCATATGGCCAACAAAGCCTAAAATATTTACTATCTAGCCCTTTTTAGGAAAACACTTCCCTGGAATTCTCTCACTGAATCCCCTTCAATCAACCAATGACTAAAAAGAACAAGTAAGAGGGATCACATGTGAGATTTTATAGCCAGCCCTGGACACTGTGCAGACCATTTCTGGGGCCACACACCTTCTGTGGACCAGGACTCAATCACATGGCTGCCCTCATGGCAAGTGAGCCTGGAAGATGTAGAGGAGTCCATGGCTGACTTCTCCACATCTTCCAGGCTCACTTGCCACATATCCATGGCCACATATCCATGGATATGCCACATATCCATGGGAAGCAAAAACTTCCCTTTGCTTGATCATCATTCTGTGGTTTCCTTAGAATGGAAGAGCCACATATTCTTGCAAAGTCCTATAAACAACCGTATCTCACTGAGACGCATTAATGACCAGCGTAAACTACTGAGCCCTGAGTTTAAACAAATGTGTTATGTTAGTTGATAATACTAGAATAAACATGACCCCAATTAATGAATTTTCTCAGAGCTGCATAGCCTTTATTAGTTCAAGTAGGGTATAAATGGAAATTCAGTTTAACTCAATAATACAAAATGTCTACTTTATACTCAGTGCTGTGCCAAGCAGAAAGAAAAATAAAGACATCCCGGATACCTGCCGGGGACCTCATCCTATGCGTGAAATGCACAAATATAGAAATAACAAAGGAAGTATTATGGCTAAGTTCAAAAAAGGTGGAGCTTTATCTTTTCATCAGCTCAGAGAAAGAATATACCATGAGGACTGGAGTGTTGAGATTTACTTCCTGGAGTAGAAGAATAAAACCCATTGTGATTTATACCTGCTTTCAATAAAAATTAAAATAAGAGTGAAGGTTGACAAAAATCCAAAAAATGCTTTATTGCTTAGAGGTCATTCTCACTAGGTGAGAATCCAGAAAAATTTGTAGCATCAGGACTAACTCATTGCCACTGTGAACCAATCCGTGATTGTGACTTGCCCTGGGACACACAGCTGGTGAGGGGACAGTAAGGCCTGAAACAAGGGTTAAATTTTTCTTTTTTCCTTTTTTTCTTTTTTTCCTTCTCCCAAATTCTAATCCAGGGCTCTTTCAACTCCACCACATTGTCATTAAAAGTAAAATAGCATTCTTTAACAGACTTATATTGTGATAACCACAGAGAGCTCACGATGTGTTCCAAAGCAAACAGCGGCCAAGAAAAACCTTTCCAACACAGACAGTGAAATTTCTACTGGCTTGAAGACGACCCAGCCAGGGGCGAGGGAAACAAAGCCACAGGCTGAACGCTCTCCCGGAAGATTGCTCCATCCAGTTCTCAGGTTGAAGGCAGCTTTGAAGTTAAAATGCAGTCTCCGGATAGGTAAAGGAAGTGGATCAGTGGGGGATGTCAGTGCCATCAAGTTCAATCAATGAGTGGGAAATATCAGAAAGGGAGACAGAACATGAAAGACTCCTAACTCTGGGAAACGAACTAGGGGTGGTGGAAGGGGAGGTGGGCGGGGGGTGGGGGTGACTGGGTGACGGGCACTGAGGTGGGCACTTGACATGATGAGCACTGAGTGTTATTCTATATGTTGGCAAATAGAATACCAATAAAAATAAATTTATTAAAAAAAGTTCAATCAATGAACTATTTTTGAAGCAATAATATTTATTAGATAAAATTTACAAATTGTAGCAAAACATACAAATGAATATTTAAATCACATATAAACAATCCACTTAGTAATAATCACAGCTAACATTTGCTTTACATTTTTTAATGGTATTTTAAAAATATATTTAGTGGGTATTCTTTTTTTTATAAATTTATTTTTTATTGGTGTTCAATTTGCCAACATATAGAATAACACCCAGTGCTCATCCCATCAAGTGCCCCCCTCAGTGCCCGTCACCCAGTCACCCCCACCCCCTGCCCACCTCCCCTTCCACCACCCCTAGTTCGTTTCCCAGAGTTAGGAGTCTCTCATGTTCAGTCTCCCTCTCTGACATTTCCCAATCAATGAATTAGACACAGAATAGTTAACCAAGAATATAGCAGCCCTTTGCAGATAGCTCCGAGGAATTCTGGCTCCTAACTAAGAGTCATGTTCTTTGATCCTGAAACTCCATCTGTTTGTCATCTTGACTCACAGGCAGCTAGGAAAGTGAGGTCCTAAATAATGGAAGATATCTGAGTATGTGACATATATGCATACACAGAGTTCTACCTTCATGAGCAGCAGGTTCTCCTAGGTCAGTGGAACAGAGAAGTGCCATGTCATGGTAGAATATAGTAGATCTGTTATGGCTCATTCGAACCAACATTTCCATAGGATGGTAGTGACAGTCACTTCTCTTTGGGGAAGCTACCCATGGAAATGGGAAACAAAAATGAAGTCCAATTTGCTTTGGTCCTAAAACAAAGTCTACACCCACAGCAGGACATATAAGCTCTTGTTGATATTGTCATAACCTGTGTCCTAGTCCCTATAAATATTCAACAAGTATTTCTTGAGTGTAGTGAATCTCAGACAAAAACCTGGCTGGAAGGAAGCTGTGAGGAAATGGAAGAAGTCTAGAACTGAAACTTGAGTATCCCAGACCCATCACTATCCATTCGTGGGACCCCAGACACATCAACAAGCATCTAGAAAGTGGAAATACTTTAGTTCTACCTCATAGAACTAAAGTCAGGGCTAAATGATAGAAAGTTGGGGGAAAATCATTGGCTAATCATGTCAAAAGTGAACCAATAAGAAGACGAAAGGAATTTTCACCACTGTACTGATCCATTGCTACAGAGCATTAGTTAAGAAAAACAGAGGATAGTATCAACCAATAGGGATAAGAGGAGGTCTTTCAGTAAGTGAGCTGGGAAAAAATTCAGATTTATATCCAAATGGTCATTTGTCCCAAAATGATGGAGAACAGAGAAATAAGAAGACCGAGACTCCACTAAAATCATGATTCTGTTTATGCCTCTGGATGCCATTTAGTCACACTGTTGTTCGTGTTTGCATTTGTTTATTAACATTTGCATTCATGCAAAAACCACACAGCTCACTCTCAAAGTTTGGCAACTCTGAAGAGGTTGGTTCCACGCTAGATGGATTTTCTCTTCCCAGCCAGTATTATTGCCTTAGAGTAGAGAGTGCTGCATCTGCCTTATTTAATAATACTACCAATGGTAATGGAAAACCCAGGTAGCAAAGGTTGTGCTAAGGATATTCCATTTATTTAAAGCTCACTGATGGCCATGAACCAGGCAGCCATTTAACTCACACTTCAGTACGCCTTCAAATTCCAACTATAAGTGACTTACTCCCTTTTATTCAACAAATATTCAATGAGATCTTCTAGGCACTGGTTTTATAGCAGTGAACATACTAAGCAAAGTCTCTGGTCTCCTATCAATTGCTACTTACTCGTAGGAGAAGAAAGACAACAGACAAAAAAAAAAAGGTAATCACATTAAACAATGAGTTTTCTGAGGAGTAGATGTGACAGATGAACTGAAAGGTTACTTAATGTTAGATAGTAGTTTAATTATTAGTCTAATTTTACCCATGAGGAAATAGAGACTCAGAGAAGTTAAACAACTTATCCAAGATCACACAGCTACACACTGACCATATGAACATAAAACAAGAAAATAGCCAGCACAACAGAATATAGTCAAGAAATACATATATTAACACCTTAGCCTTTGTCTAGTAGCCCTTAGGAAGGACAAAGGTCAGGTTTGGCTGGAATGAGTGCAGAAATCTTCATGAGGAAGAAAAAACTAAAGCTAGTCTTCAGAAGTAGGTTAGGATAGAGAAGGGATAGGGAGAGGATGGGAGAGAAGGGAAGAGGAGAGGAGAGAGGAGAGAAAAAAGAGGGAAATAAAGCAGAAGTGAGCAGAAAAAAATACGTACTTGTTGAGGACTTATTAAGTTTCGGGCACCAGGTGAAACATTTTAGATCTGGTATTTCAGTAAATACTTAAAATTTTTGAATAAACAAATAACAAAGCAAATATTTAGTCATTCTACAGACAAAAGAAACTGAGATTCAGGATAATTAAGTGACCTTCTAAGGTGACACAGTTGGTGAGTGATGACACTAGCCATTAAGCACGTAGGTAAGAATTGGAGTGCTATGTGCAAGAAAGACTAAGAAAGTGGGATGCTTGAGGCAGAAGTCCACACTGGGGATTACTAAGAACAGTAACTCAGTAGTTTAGCAAACCAATAAGAGATTGCAGAGAATAGTTGAAGGGATGAGCTGGAAATTGGAATTGGCATAGGAAACCATAGGGGGCTACAGCAGGTTTTTCGGCAAGAAAGTGAAATTCAGAACTGAAAACTGAAGCTGTCTCTGCTCTCCTCTCTCCCCTTGAAGGCATCACTTCTAAGTCCAGTTCCCCAAAGATATCCTCCTCTCCTGTTACCTTAGAGTTAGTTGTACCTCCTCTCCGCTCACTGGGTTTCTCAACAACACAGACTACGTCATTCTGGTCTCCCCATCCTCTTGGCCTTTGGCACAGGACCAGGAACAGAGTGTCCAACTCCAACTGGCAAGGCTCATTACAATCGGGTAGACCAGACTGCCCAGCAGATGATGGAAAAGATGGCACCAAGGTGGAGAGTCATAGTGACAGATCCAACCAGGAGGAGATCCACCCAAGCAGACCTGAGGCAGCACAGTCAGAGAATACTGAATCCAACACTACTAAAAGAGGGAGTCAGGTCACTGCTGTGAAGGGGGTGGGCGGTGAGACAGCAAACAATCCATTCGAAGTGTGAGTGAGGCAAAGTTGAAATAGGAGAATGAGCTGGAAGGTTAGAAGTAGAATCAAGAACAAAGTAGAACACAGGGTGAAAAGTGAGTTGGGCCAAGGGATCTGAAACTAAGACCATTGAACAATGAGATTCCTTGTGGGAGTTTTCCTTTAATGTTGCCTAGAACCAGTAACAGCAAATGTGGTGATTTAAGAACAACTCACAGGTTGGATCCCTGTTCAACACACATTGAAACAAAGATAAAAGAAAGGTAGGAAGGAAAGGATATAGGGGTGAGAACCTAGAAAAAGGAAGGAAACCAATGAGAAGGGAAAAAAGAAATAATGTATGGCACTTTCAGGAAGGGTTTGTAACAGGTCAGCAAACTGTGGCCCTCAAGCCAAATCCAGACCACTGACTGTTTTCATAAAGTTTTATTGGAACACAGCCACATGCACACACTTAAGTAGTGTTCAGGGCTGCTTTCACACTACAGTAGCAGAGTTCTCACCACAAAGACTGTCTGGCAAAAAAAAAAAAAAAAAAGAAAAAAAAAAGAAAGCCTGAAATATTAACTAACTCGCTTTTTACAGAAAAGATTTGCCAACTTCTGGCGATAGTAAGAGAGTGTTGTACTTTGACCAAGAGTGGCTAGCAATAAAACTGAAATTTATGCTTGGAGTCAGAATCTTCAGTGCCTTGCTGAAGAGTTTGAACTGTTTTTTAAAGGCAATGGGGGGATCCCTGGGTGGCGCCACGGTTTAGCGCCTGCCTTTGGCCCAGGGCACGATCCTGGAGACCCGGGATCGAATCCCACATCGGGCTCCAGGTGCATGGAGCCTGCTTTTCCCTCTGCCTGTGTCTCTGCCTCTCTCTCTCTTTCTCTGTGTGACTATCATAAATAAAAATTTTTAAAAAAATAAAGGCAATGGGAATCCATCTCAATACCCTCAAGTACAAAACTTGTCTCTTCATAAGCATAATTAAAATGCACTGTTGGGGATTTACCCCAAAGATACAGATGCAATGAAACGCCGGGACACCTGCACTCCGATGTTTATAGCAGCAATGGCCACGATAGCCAAACTGTGGAAGGAGCCTCGGTGTCCAACGAAAGATGAATGGATAAAGAAGATGTGGTTTATGTATACAATGGAATATTATTCAGCTATTAGAAATGACAAATACCCACCATTTGCTTCAACGTGGATGGAACTGGAGGGTATTATGCTGAGTGAAGTAAGTCAGTCGGAGAAGGACAAACATTATATGTTCTCATTCATTTGGGGAATATAAATAATAGTGAAAGGGAATATAAGGGAAGGGAGAAGAAATGTGTGGGAAATATCAGAAAGGGAGACAGAACGTAAAGACTGCTAACTCTGGGAAACGAACTAAGGGTGGTAGAAGGGGAGGAGGGCGGGGGGTGGGAGTGAATGGGTGACGGGCACTGGGGGTTATTCTGTATGTTAGTAAATTGAACACCAATAAAAAATAAATTTAAAAAAAAAGCCAGTCAAAGAGGGGGCACCTGTGTGGCTCAGTGGTTGAGCCTTTGGCCCAGGTCTTGATTGGGGTCCTGGGATCAAGTTCTGCATTAGGCTCCCCACAGGGAGCCTGCTTCTCCCTCTGCCTATGTCTCTGCCTCTCTCTGTGTATCTCTCATGAATAAATAAATAAAATAAAATAAAAAAGAAAAGCCAAAGAGCTCAGCCATTTTGACCAGTATGGCACTCATATAATAGGGACAGCCACCACATGTTAGTTAGCAGAGTTCCATTCTGACTTTGATTCACTAGGACTTAGATACTATATGCTGGACCAGTCTGCCATCTTTGAGAATCATATAACCTCTCTGGCCTGGTCTTCTGTGTTCTCATATCCAAAATACAGGAAATAATCCCACTCATAGGCTTATTATAAGGTACAAAGTCAGATAATAGAGCAAAAACAATTTGTTAAATAAATAAAGTATTTTGTAAACCTCAAAGATTATTCACTTGTTCACTCAAGCAAAAATGTATTGAGTGTCTCTTATTTAAAAAGTGAAATGAGTGAGGTTAAGACCCACAATCTAGAAGGGAAGGTGGCATGCAAACAACCCTGTCAAAGCACTCCATGAGTTTACATATACTGCAAAGTAGGGAGAAATCAATTCTGCTTGGAAGGAAGTGGGGCTGTCAAGAAAGTGTCAAAGGAGGGGTCTCTAATAAGGAGAAAAAAGCTCACCGTGCCAAGGAAGGAGATAAATAGCATATCCGAAGGTCCAAGGAGGTTCAATAGGAGTGGCTAGGAGCCAAATATGGATGCACACAGAAATAAGGCAGAAAGTAAGGTCAGACACAGAAGGTTTCTACATGCTATGATAAAGAACTTGGACTTGCTCTGGAAGCAGTGGGGAACCTTTGAAGAGTTTGGCACCCAGGAAGAACTTGATCAGAGTTGGGGCATGAATGGCTCAATTGATCAGGCTATTAGTTGGGTTTCCACATTTCCTGACCTTCATGAACAAGGACTCTGCACTATAGCAGTGGCCAAGATTACCACTCACAGTCATTGTCCTTGCAGCCATTGGACAAAAGCCACAGGACCAGAGACAAAAATGATAGCACATGAAAAACCCTGGACTAATCCTCCTGATGTGCCCCTGTCTCTGGGACACCTGCCTATAGACAACTCATGCCTACATCTGTGCCATGTTTCACATTCCCCAAGTTGGGATCCTCTCCAAGCACCATCCGAACAGCCAATATAGATCAAGCAGGAGAAGCGATAATCCAGTTATTCAGGAGAGGGCGGAAAGAAAAAGATAACTTCTTGATCTGGGCTTTCATAGTGGGTCAAGGTTTTTGTTGTCCTCTCACTTTCCCAAATCTCAGTGGTATCTTCTCCACCTTAGGAAAAAAAGGGTTTAAGAAGTGATTCATATAGAAAGAATTGCCATGGGAAGGATGCCACATGAGCCAGTGCCAAAATTCTGTCTTCCTGATCAGCCCCTCTGCTGGTTGGACCACTTAACCAAGGGGGACAGCTTCTTATTTTTGTTCCTGAAACCTCACAGTGTCACGAAAGGGGGAACAGGACCAGGTTCGCATTTGACATGCATAGAAGTCCAACACAGACTCACTGCCACTCAGAGGGACTCTTACCTAATCGGAAAGTATGCATCATATGGGTAGAGAGACACAGGTCTAAAACTAAATCCCTAGTCCCACTTCCCATGCGACCTTAAGCCACATGCTCAACCTTTCAAAGCTTCACTTTTGTCACCTCTACAATGAGGATCGTAATTCTTACTATCCAGCAATGTGATAAAGTGAAATTAAGTAATATATTCTAAATGCTAAGTACAGTATTTAGCATGTGCTCAACATATTTTATCTATCATTAAAATTATAGAGGCCTAGGGACACCTGGGTGGCTCAGCGGTTTAGTGCCTGCCTTTGGCCCAGGGCATGATCCTGGAGTCCCAGGATAGAGCCCCACATCAGACTCCCTGCATGGAGCCTGCTTCTCCCTCTGCCTGTATCTCTGCCTCTCTCTCTCTCTCTCTCTCTCTCTCTCTGTGTGTGTCTCGTGAATAAATAAATAAAACCTTTAAAAAAATTATAGGGGCCTCTGGGTGGCTCAGTTGGTTAAGAGTCCAGCTCTTGATTTCCACTCAGCTTGTGATCACAAGGTCCTGGGATGGAGCTCCACCTAGAGCTCCCTGCTCAGCAAGGAGTCTGCTCTGCTCTCTTTCCCTCTGCCCCTCCCCCTGCTAGCACACCTAAACTTTACCTCTCTCTCTCTAAAAGAAACAAATAAATCTTGGGACGCCTGAGTGGCTTAGTGGTCGAGTGTCTGTCTTCGGCTCAGGTCATGATCCCAGAGTCCTGGGATTGAGTACCATGTCAAGATCCCAGCAGGAAGTCTGCTTCTCCCTTTGCCTGTGTCTCTGCTTCTCTCTGTGTGTCTCTCATGAATAAATAAATAAAATCTTAAAAAATAAATAAATAAATCTAAAATAAAGAAATAAATAAAATCATACCTCCACCTGAGAGCTTCATGCATATGATAAATTCTCAGGTTCATAATTTAGCCAGGTATGATATACTTTTTTTTCCTTTTTTATTCATGAGAGACACAGAGAGAGGCAGAGACATAGGCAGAGAGAGAAGCAGGCTGCCCGCGGGGAGCTGGATGTGGGACTCCATCCCAGGACCCCGGGATCACACCCTGAGCCAAATGCAGATGCTTAACCACTGAGCCACCCAGGCATCCCTGATATACTTTTAAAAATAAAAATAAGAACCCTGCAACAGGAAAATATGAAAAGCTTGACATACTGAAAAGAATCTTTGAAGAGATAGTTATCCTATTACCATTCAAGATTTTCCACAGATTCCTTAACTGGTATATAAGAGGTGCTCAGGAAATTTTGTTGAATGGTTAGATAAATGAATAATTAATAAGGGAGATAAGCAGACTTGAAGAATATAAACCTACATAAAACAAGTTTTAATATGTGGGAAGTTTCTATATACTAGTAAGACTGCAAAATTGCCAGAGGATTCAAAGAACAACTCAGAGAAAGGGAATTTGAAATCACAGATTTTACTCATATGTGGAATTTAAGAAACAAAACAGATGACCATATGAAAGAGAGAGTGAGGAAAACCATAAAAGAGACTCTTAACTATATAGAAAAAAGTGAAGGTTTCTGGAGGGGAGGAGGTTGGGAAGATGGGTTAAATGGTAGATGGGGATTAAAGTAGATACTTTAGATGAGCAACTTTTAGATGAGCAACTGGGTATTGTTATGTAAGTGATCAATCACTAAATTCTACCCCTGAAACTAATATTACACTATCAACTAACTGGAATTTTAATAAAAACTTGGAATTAAATAATAAAAAATAAACTTAGGTGCAAAGTCACAGATAATACAACCAAAACAATGTTCAACTAAATCAAATAAACATAAAAATAGACTGAAACACTATTGTCCATCAGATTGGAAATGACTTTTAACCTGTAGCTTTCTACGATGACCTGGGTCTGGTGAAATGAGGCAGTTCACGCACATTTGGTCAGAATGCACATGTATTAACTTTTCTGGAGAGCCACTTATCCAGTACTATCAACATTTCAATGCAATAATTCTACTTTTAGAAATCTACAGTACAGAAACACCAGAGCCACAGATGAAGATTTCTCTATAGGAATGTTCATCACACTATTATTTATAGAATATCAAAAGATGAAGAGGAGAAGAAAGAAGGAGAAGGAGAGGAGGAGAATGAAAAGGAAGAGGAAGAGGAGGAAAAAAGCAAAGTGAACGTTTAGGGTAGAGGTGGAAGGATAGAAGGAAGATCCAGGGCAGCTCTATAGCAAGACAGCTCAATGAGAAATAAGCAGAGTTCAAGTGTTATACATTTTTTTGGTGTTGTTATAGGGTGTAGTAAAAAAAAATACTAAATTTAGATTTTGTTAACATAATAGGTCTGTTGAAAGAGCTAGGTAACTTGTAAAACTATAATCATACAGCTTATAGCTGCCAACAAGTAGAGAAAAAAATGAAAAGAGAAAAAGGAAGAACTGAATCAATCACAAATGAACACAGGAAAGAAAAACAATGAAAAACATAAAAGATAGGACAATTGGAAAGCACAAGATCCAATTGTAAAAATAAATCCAAATGTATCAGGGTGTTAATCTGATCCAAGTGCCACAATAAAATACCACAGGCTGGGTGGCTTAAACAATGGGAAATTATCTCTTACAGTTCTCAAAGCTTGAAGTCTAAGATCATGATGTCGGTGTGGGCAGTTCTGGTGAGAACTGTCTCCCTGGCTTGCAGTTAGCCACCTTCTTGCTGTATATTCTCATGGCCTTTCCTCAGTACATGTTCATGGAAATAAAGAAAGAGCATTTAAGTCTAATTACCTCCTTAAAGGCCCTATCTCCAATATAGTCACATAGTGGGGATTGGGGGCAGAATTAGGGCTTGAACATATTAATTTGACAGGGACATGATTCAGTTGCTTATCAAGGAAAAAGCACCTTGTTATGTATCCTCCAAAAAATAGACTGTAAACTTGTTATTTACATATATTACATTAAAATCAAGTCACTCCTTATGGGGGAAAGGTTAAAGTTTTGCTCAGCATTCACAAACAAAAAGAGTCTGAAAGGCAAAAAAAAAAAAAAAAAAAAAAAGAGAGAGAGAGAGAGAGAGGGAGAAAAGCAATTTTTTCCAATAAAAATGAGATAGAAAATGTAATTCTAAAGACATATATTTACAATGGCACTATAAAATGTAATGCATGCAATAATTAACAAAAATATGTACACTATTTATGGATATTATAAAACTTAATGGAAAGATATTAAAGAAAATGTCAACAAATGGTAAGCCATATAATATTCTAAGTAAGAATTACTATCTTAAAGATATTTATCCTCCCCAAATTGATCTATAGATTTAATATTATTTCACCAAAAATCCTAACAGTATTTTTCATAAAATTGATAAAGTAATTTTTAAATTTGTATGAAAGAGCAAAAGTCCAGGAATAACCCAGATGCTCCTGAGGGGTGGTAGAAGGGGAGGAGGGCGGGGGGTGGGAGTGAATGGGTGACGGGCACTGGGTGTTATTCTGTATGTTAGTAAATTGAACACCAATAAAAAAATAAATTAAAAAATATAAAAAAAATGTTAGAGAGAATTAACCTATGGAAAAAAAAAAACAAAGTTATGGGGCTTCCTCTGTTGGATATCAAAAAATATTAGAAAGGTATAAGAATTAAGCTAGCAAGTATTGGTGCAGAAACTAACAAAAAATAAGTAAGGAACCTGTGAACACACACACATATACACACAAAACGGAAACTTCATTACCACAGAATAGCCATGATTGATCATTGGGGAAAGGATAAACCATGGAATAAATTGTATTGGGCTATCAGTTATTCATAAATGCTAAAATGAATTTTGACCCCCGGCCAAAAAGCAGCCTACTTGAATAAAGATTTGGATTATGGACCAAACTATAATGTTTTTAGAAGCATTAATATAAGAGACTATATTTAATATTTGGGGGTAATGAAGTCTTTTTTAACAAAACACAAATATCACAAACCTTAAAAGAAAACACTGACAAATTTCACTATGTCAAAGTCCAGAATTTTCATCCAAAGGTGAAATAAAGAAATGAAAAGCTTCTGGCTGGGTGAAGATTTTTGAAACCAACCAATAAAGGCTCTGCATTTGGCATATACAGACATTTCCTACATACCAAATTATTTGAAAAAGACAAACAACCAGGTAGAAAGTGGGACAAAGTTAAAATTAAAAGTGAACAGAAGAGGACATACAAATAATCCAAAAATTTAACATGCTTAATCTGTTTGGTGGAGGGACATTTTCAATAGGGAAAGGAAAAACCCACAGTGAGTTACTATTTCACACATAATAGGTTGGTGAAAATTCAAATGGTGAATCTCACCAAGTGTTGGTGAGATTGTGAAACAACGGGACCCCAAACCCACTGCCATTAAGAGAACATGCTGGTATGGCCATTTGGGAAGTATTTTGGCACTAAAGAGTAAAATTGAGCAATACGTATATCTCAGCAACTCTATCATCAACTCTATGATCTTGTACAACAAAATTCTGATACCGTGAGCCCTAGGCCAGCCATCAACTTCCCAACCCCAACTCCTCCAAACACCCCACTCCAGCCCTGCAATCAGATTTTCCCAGTTCCACCAGAGAAAGCTCGACAAACACAGCACAAGAGCAGATGAGTAATATCTGGTGATCATTGCTTCAGTGGGTCATGCTCAACACAGACAAAGATGCCACCATGAACACAGGTCCTGTGCAGGGTCCAACATGTGGCCACTGGCATCAGAGCCTGAAATAAGAGAGGCCAGGTATGAAGTCCTAATGGGTAGGACCAATGGTACTAGCTACCTACTACTAGCTCCCAATATCGACCTACTAATACATCGATGCTGGTTCCACATCTCTGACCATTCCTCACAAGTGTCACAAACTTGTGTGTCTTTGCACTTGTGGCACCCGAGCCAGTTCCGATGAGCTGCTCATGCATTCTAACCAAGGTCCTGAACCTCCATACACATTAGAGCTAGAGCTTCATCATTTTTTAAGTGCTTGGTAAGAAACTACTTATTAGGATTTGAAATGTATTTGCACTGTGACAAGTAATTTTATTTTTTTTAATTTTTTTAAAGATTTTATTTAGTTCTTCATGAGAGACACACACACAGAGAGAGAGAGAGAGAGAGGCAGAGACACAGGCAGAGGAAGAAGCAGGCTCATGCAGGAAGCCTGACGCGGGACTCGATCCCAGGACTCTAAGGTTACGCCCTGGGCCAAAGGCAGGTGCCAAACCGCTGAGCCACCCAGGGATTCCCGACAAGTAATTTTAATACAGCATTTATCAACAAAAGTTACTAGATCCTGTCACTGTTGCAAAACTTCAGAGTTAAAAAATACAATGCTCATTTTACATCACTTACCAGTGCAAAGTTTCTCATATATAGTGACCATCAAGAATTTAAAGACAGCACTATTAAAAAATTTTATTAGAGATTATATACAGCCAATTTAGGCAGAAAGATTCATATAAAAATTTATGGAAACAAATTCACACTTATTAAAAATTTGAAAAAATTTATTTTACTTTACTTTTCTAATGATATTTATTGGTAATATGAGAGATAATGGTTTGCCCTATGTGCTCTACAAATAGTATCATCGTTTTCTAAGAGTTTCCTGACATGAAAAAGATTGAGAATCCATGCTGGAGAGGAATGATTGCACATGTGTTCCAGAACACACATTCAAGAGGGTTCTTAACAGTCCTGTTCATCAAAACAGAAGCGGAAACTCTTCCCAGCTCCCCATCACCAGGAGAATAAATGATAGGATGTCCACCCCTCTGCACCACCATGCTGCAGTAACAAGGAACACACTACAACTGTGGGCAGGAATATGGATGGATCTCAAAATCACAACTAAACATCAGATCGTCAGGGAATTATCTGGAGGTGGCAACATTACAAAGAAAAGCAATGGAATGATAAACACAAGAAGAAGGAGGGATGGGCAGGAGGAGAGGGGGCAGTCCTCTAAAGAAGCTTTGACGAGTTCCCTAAGCTCAATGGCATGTGTTTTATTATTGGAATGTTCTTTCTGATTTAAAAGTGGGTGTCATGAATTATATAATCAAATAAACAATGGATGAAAATTAGGGGCTTTTACATTTGCCTGCCATTTGGTCAAATCTTTTTTTTTAATAAATTTTTTTTTATAGGTGTTCAATTTACCAACATACAGAATAACACCCAGTGCTCATCCCGTCAAGTGCCCCCCTCGGTGCCCGTCACCCATTCACCCCCACCCTCTGCCCTCCTCCCCTTCCACCACCCCTAGTTCGTTTCCCAGAGTTAGGAGTCTTTATGTTCTGTCTCCCTTTCTGATATTTCCCACACATTTCTTCTCCCTTCCCTTATATTCCCTTTCACTATTATTTATATTCCCCAAATGAATTCTCATTCATATAATGAGACAAACATATAATGTTTGTCCTTCTCCGATTGACTTACTTCACTCAGCATTTGGTCAAATCTAAACGGAGCAGAGGACAGGAGGAGGTGGGGGAGGGTTGGCTGACTGGGAAGCAACAGAGAAGAAGCGAGAGGAAAACATGTAAACGCATGATCACATCCAAGTCCATTACCTCAGAGTAAATCCCCTAATGCCCTCTTTACTGAGTTCTGCATAAGCTCTAATCACCTCTGCCCTAGGTTCTGGGAATTTCAATTTACATGTTGATAATGACTCCTCAAAGCACCCTGCTCTGAATGGAAAATGCTCTTCTAGAAGAATAAACCTGTTACCAAATCCACTCTGCACCAAGCCATCCAAACACTCCGCCTTGGGAAAGCTGTCCTTAAAATGGAAGGAACAGCACTGAAAAGATGAATCAGGTGAAGAAATGAACTTCCAAGAGAACAGAGGAAGGGCAATTCTAATGTATAATTTACCTCACATAAACCAGTATTCTTATCTACCTCTTCTTATCACTCTACATTTCCATGATGTCTATCATCTTAGCACGAGGGCCATTAGATGGAAAATATGAGATTGGGAGAAAGCTGTTAAGTAAACGGGGCTTCCGAGAGCCTAATGAAATGTACTTTCCATACACAACAGCCCTCAGAGGGAAGAATCACCAGTTTGCAGGATGATTTATGAGTTTCCTGAAGTTAGGTCTATGCCAGATTTTTCCGTGCTGGGCAAACTCATTTAATTCTGTATTTATTAAGCGTAGGTTAATAATTTCCGACCGTTTTACATGCCAGCCATAGCATAGTGCAGGGGAAATAGAAGTGAGTACTAGCCTAAACAATGTAATTCAGCAACTGTGTGACTTTGCGCAACCCATTGACCTTAACTCCCTCTGTGTATAATTATATAAAATGCCTGACCCACTGACCTGTGGATTTGTGTGTGTGTCAAGTGGTTTGTTATATGGAAAAGTGAGCAGACAACAAAAGTTTAGACCAATTTAAATGGGAAATCATATACACTTAAATCCTGGAATCTCAAAACAAAATTTTAACATGAGTTCCTTCCCCCTTTGGAAAAACCAATGGATGATAGCCAAGGAGTAAGGACTAAGATTTTTGTGACCTGCCCCCTACCAAAGCAAGATCAGGTTTGCACTCAGACTGACTAACCAGCATGTCTGATTCTATGAGGTCAGAGCCTCAACTTTCCAAATAGAAGAGGAAAATGCAAGGAAGATGCAGAGAGGTAGGTGCTCATCCATATTCCGAGGGAGTCCAATTCTACAATTTTTTTCTCTGGAATACAATCCAGTATATAACAAAGTCCAAAATGCAGTCGAGGGAGAGGTTGAATCTGAAATATTCATTGCTAAAATATTTATAATGCAAAGAAAGAGGATGGGGAGGGAATGAATCATATCTGGAATAATCAATGAAATGGTGAACACCTGTTGTGTGCTAGACACTATCCTGGGCATTTTACATCTATTTTCTCATACAGTGTTCACACTTAACCCTATGTGTCCACCCTGACTCCCATTTTACAGAGGAGAAAACAGAAAGTCTGAGAGAATAGCGCTCAAATAACTTGTCTAAGGATATACCCCTGGACTAGCTCTACCCGACTCATTCCACTATGAATTCTTGCCAGTATTCTCCAGACTCTGGGCACAGGTGAGGGTGGGGCCCCATGTGGTTAAGTGATGTGCTGGTCATCTTCTGTTTCCCTACTCACCTCCACTCCCCCTCCTTCTCTACCTACTCTCATCCCAAGAGGCTGACCTGTGTGGCTCCCATCCATGGATTGTCCCCATCCTTCTGACTACCACATGGCAAAAGATCAGAAGATGGGAGACAATGAAGTCTGGGTATTGGGTTAAGGGCTGACTGTGTACCTCCCTGTCAGAGTCACAGCATCTGTCTGAAAATTCTATGTGTTCTGAAGCCCCTCCAACATTTCACTAGTTCAGACTGGAGGATGACACTGCCCCCACTGTACTAGGTCAAGATACTGCACTAACCCTGTGGATTTCCTACACCTCCTCAACACTTTTATATACATAGTCCCTTTATGGAACTTTCCTCAAACACAGACTTAGTGGGCCATCTGGGTCCTTGTATAGACCTTAAATGATACGAGTGACAGGGAAATCCAAACAGAAAATGGCAGAGGTCAAGGTAGAGGTGAGGTCCTAAGTGGGTACAAGGGATCTCCCGTATGGTGAGGTCCTAAGTGGGTACAAGGGATCTCCTATATGGTTCTTGGTCAGCCAAGTCAACGTCACACAGATTTATTGACCCCAAATGCTTTGGTTCAGATGGGGTATGTCACGCAAGGAGCTCACAGTCTCATCATAGACACAGAGATATCATAGACAGACAATGCAGGACTCCGATAAGTACCACAACAGTGGTAAGAAGAAAGTGCTGAGTGGGCATGGGAGAGGGAGTATCTAATTCTGCCCTGAAGCAAAGTCTTCAAAGAGGAGGTGACATTTGAGAGATGAGTCAAATTTTACAGGCAGAGAGAGTAAAAGGTCATCTAACTAGTAGGTAGCTGCAAGAGTTGACTGGCACCTGCAATCTCAGATCTAGGTAGATTCACACTAGTCTTTTCCAAGCATCTCCCAAAGGGGCATTTAAGTCACCAGACGCAGGGCGTTGACAGTGACAGCCCTGTTCTCACCCCTTCGCCCAAGACTACATGAGGCTGGTTTCCCTTCACAGTGAGACTCATTGTCCTGGCAGCCCATCCCCAGCTGGGAACAGACCCCAGCAAATGGATTTTATATAGCTTTAAGCCTTAAAGACAAGCTCTTGTCATATAACCTGTCTTAGACAAAAACCGTAGAATTCTGCCTTAATTGACACATTAAACCGTAGAGTAGCTACATGCCTCATTAATGTTCAGATATGCAAATTCCACACAGGGCAAGTCATACCACCCCTTCTTAAACACGATTCCAGACAGTGAATAAAGACTGCAAAGCCAGCTCAGTCTTCCAACACAGGCTGCTTCTTCCTCTACGTACTGGCAACTCGGTGTATGTCAAGTGCAAAGTGTTAGTCAAAGGCAGGGTCCTGGAAGCCTCTGAAATGACCAGCAAACTGACTGCCTCTAATGGATAAAAAAGAGCCACTGCTTACATGGCGGTAGGTTTCTTAAGCTGGTGTGATTCCATTCCCAAGATCCCTACTCCTGAAGCTTAAGTAAAACACTAGGGCTGGTGACCTATTTCCCAGAGAGACAGAGCCTCCTTTCCTGTGGACTTTACAGGATACAGATGCTCTCATCTGGCTACCTTGAATCCCTTAATATTTATCTGGGGAATGGCAATATTAGTCTAATGAATATGATAGGTGTCTCAGGCCAAAAGCAGGATTATGGTGCAAGGGCCATACAGATGTAGACTCCATTCCCTGACTCACCAGCTGACCTTGGGCAATCCACTTAACAAATCCATTCCTCAGTTTCTCCAACCATAAAATGAGGATAATCATAGTTCCCACCAGAGCTACTCTTTGTGAGAATCTTTGATGTCAGTTTCCACAGACAAAGGGCTGTTATAATTATCCTGGGTGCAGTAATAAGGAAGCCAAAAAGCCAGACAGATTTTTATAAGATTTCTCAGGTGCCAGTTTCCGGCTCCTGCTCAGGAGACAGCTTAGAGTACAGGCCCACTTGCTCGTGGAGAGAAGCACACTCTCATGGTGGGCAGCAGAGTGAGGCTTGAAGGATGTTTTCTCAAACATTGTAGGTTTCAGGGGTACTGTGGTTGAAGACAAGCACAGACTTCAGAGCCTGACACGTGTGCACTCACATCTCTTTTCCATTCCTTATTTTTTTCCACGACCTTGGGCAAGTCACTCAAACTTTCCGGGCCTGAATTCTTTAATCTACTACTCACCTGTTAAAAGAATCAATGAGTAGTGTATGCAAAGTGCCCACCACAATACCAGGAGCATTGTAGGCACAAAAATATTCATTCCTTTTCAAAATAGACTTTGCTTTATGAATAGTTTGAGGTTCACAGCAAAATTGAGCAGAAAATACTGAGAGTTCCCATGCACCCCTTGCCCCCACATACCCAGAGCCTCCCCAACTGTCAATTTCCCAACCAGAGTGGTACATTTTTGCAATTGATGAACGTACATTGACACATCATTATCACCCAAAGCACATAGTTGACCCTAAAGTTCACTCTTAGTATTTATTGTACATTCTATAGTTTAAGAAAATGTATGCTGATATATATCCCTCATTATAGTACAATATAGAATATTTTCACTGTCCAAAAATTTCACTGTTCTCCACCTATTTATCCGTTCTCCCCAACAACTGGAAGCCACTGATCTTTTACTTTCTTTGTAGTCTTGCCTTTTCCAGAGTAAAATAATCCAGTATATAGCCTTTCTAGATTGGCTCCTTTCACTTGGTAATATGCACTTAGGGTTTCCTATGTCTTCTTGTGGCTTGATAGCTCATTTCTTTATAATGCTGAATAATATTCTACTGTCTGGAGATACTACAGTCTACAGTCTATTTATCCATTCACCTACTGAAGGACATCTTCATTGCTTCCAACTTTTGACAAAAACTAATAAAGCTTCTATGAACATCTGTGTGCAGGTTTTGTGTAAACATATATTTTCAACTCTTTTGGATATATAGCAAAGAGCAAAATTGCTGGATCATATGATAAGAGCATGTTAAGTTTTGTAAGAAATTGCCAAACCATGTTCCAATGTGGCTGTATCATTTTGTGTCCCACCAGCAATGAATGAGAGTTCCTATTGCTCTACATCTTCATCAGCATTTGGTGTTGTCAGTGTTTGGGATTTTCACCATTCTAATAAGTATATATATGTTCTCTTTTTTGGAATCATAAATATCTCAAACAGGCTGGCAGTGATCCAAGACATAGAGAGCAGTAGTACCCCCCAAATATTAATAAACCCCCAACCTCTACAGTTTACAGGGTATTTCTCTCCATTGTTCAATACATAATGAACTGATATTTACCACACCCTCTATCTAGTCTGTCTCGATGACAATATGAATCAATTTTAGCCATAGAATCCACATCCAGAATCAGTAGGCATATTCTCACCATGCTCAAAAGCAAAAAAGTGAACAAAAGTTTAGAATTACACAGCCCCGTACTTTCCATTTATTTCATTTATAGCTACTAATCCAGTACTTACTGGACTCTCAAAAGGCTTTGACAAAAAAAGAGCAAATGATTTTGCAGAGAAATGGGACCAGAGATCCTCTAGGGCAGGGTCAGATTGGGAGTAGGCAAGGGTTGAAGCTCTTTCATTTGGAGAAAACCATATAAGCCAGGGGAGCGAGAAAGGTTTGTTCTTGGAACAGGAAGGTGAAGAAGGAGAATGGCAAAGGCTCTAGCTTGTCTAGACCAGAATTGGCTCATGACTGATACAGTCTAATTGGATTACAATCCACCTTGCTGATCAAAGAGAGTTGAGAGGAAGGATGTGTGCTGTAGTCAACACACTTTGCATAAGGACACCTGCTGACATCTCATGAAACACACTTTAATACATTTGTTACCGTGCATTGCCTTCATTAGCTTGTGGAGAATGCATTTCAGAGTTTGTTTAAATAAGGTGGAAAACAGAGTCATGTCTATTTAGTTTAACTAAAATACAGGACAATTTGAGTGGCCAGCCCATTGAAATATTTGACACTCACTCTGGTTTTTCTTTCTGCTTCTTTTCCCTCTAAAATGAGGACATGAGCAAAAGCAAACTCATAGGTCCTTGTTATTCTACCCATATATGATTCTGTCTTATGATGGGTTAAAATAATTTACCTCTCCTGACTACCCGGTTATTTTGAGTGTCATCCTAACTAGTAATTAAGATTAGCATACTATTCAAAGTCACAGAGGAAGTTTATAACATAGCTCAGATGAAAACATGGGTTTCATGCTCTTTTCCCAGGTCATTTGACACATTGAGTGATACTGGCAAAAATGAATAATAAATTATAAGAAAGGTAACTGGTTTTGACTTAGAGAGAGAGAGAGAGATAACTAAAATTCTTCTTTCCTCAGACCATGAGAGTAATTTGCCCAGCTTTATTAATGGGCATCTTCAAATCCTTACCAACTTTAATTGCCAATTAATTAAAAGATTATTGGATAAACAATAGGTTGTACTACATTGTGAAGATAACAAAATTTGCTGTCACAGTGCCTAATGAACATTCTTTACCCTATTGCCCTACGAATCTTTCAGCTCCTGGATTTCTGAAGTAAAGAAACCCAAGAGCTATTTCCTGAAAATTAGAGTTAAGTCACATCGACATTAAAAGGCTTCTGGGTCAAACTGTGTTTAGGGCCAGCCCCAGGCAATCGTAATTTAATTAAAGCAGAATAGGGAGGGAAAAAAAATAGCAGCAAGTGAAATAGTCTGAACAAAAACCTTGGTCTTAAAAATCCAATGCCTCCATCCCCAACATTTGCTATATACTTCATTTTTCTCACTTTTCTTATCTGTAAAATAGAGATAATTCATTGAACTGAAAATAACAGAGACACAAAAATAACAGTGGTCTCAACAAGGTAGAATTTTATTTCTTCAACTTGTAAAAGATCCAGAGGTAGACAGTCAAGGACTTTGGCAGCTCTGCTCTACAGAGATTTCAGACCATAGGCACCTCCTGTTGTTTTCCCTCCATGAGAGGGGTTTCTACTTCCAAGATCACCTCCAAGTCTAAGAAAGCTGCTCTAACATCAGCCTTCATACATTCAAGCCAACAGAAATAAAATTCATAGGAGGAACAAACCATCTATACCAGGTCTCTGTTGAGGAAAGTTTCTGGAAGCTTCCAAGTGACACCCCAGCTTACATCCCATTGGCCAGAATTTAGTCATATGGCCATATATATCTGCAAGGAAGGTTGGAAATTTTAGTATTGGTCTGGACAGCTATGTGTCTAGGATGGGGAGTTTTACCACTATATAAATAGTGGGGGGGGGGGGTGGAAGCTGGGGGATACCGAGCTATCTCTAACCCAAGGTATAACTCAAAGAGTTGTTATAAGAGTCTAATAAGATGATGAATGTGGAAGAGCTAGCAAAGTGCCTGGCTTATAGAAGATGTTCAATAATTTCTGGCTGAACCTGATGAACAAAAAGAGAAAATAAAGTTTCTGAGAATCTTGAACCCTCTAAAGAGTAATGAGAGTGTGCTCCCTTAGGACATGCATAGACGAAAGGATCTGAATTCCCCAGGGGCACTGATGAACCAGGTAATGACCCGTCTTTGACCTAAGCTTCTGTTCAAGTTTTCAAGAGACCAAGAAGTGCTAATTGTCTTCTGCATCTCATTCCTCCATGTCTTTGATTACACATTTTTTCTCTCCAAAATCTCCTCTTTCTCCTTCTCCACCTTGCCAAGACTCAGTCCAAATAGCACGGTCATCAAGCAGCCTTCTTAACACCCCAGGCTGGGTTAGGTGTCCTTTTTGCTGAGTTATCAGAAGTTGATGCATACTGCTGTCATAGAAGTAACTGTATTGAGATTCATAAGTTATTATAAGTTGATGTTGTCATAGCAGTAACTGTATTGAGATTCATCTGCTAATATGTCTCTGTTATTGAACTGTGAGGTCCTTGAGGGAAAAGATAAAGCCTCACACATCTTTGTATTCCCAAAACTGACCAAATCCCAGACCTCAATCCCTTATTCTCATCCAGGGAATTTGAGTACATGTTTGATGAACATTATAGGAGATTGTTGGCAAGATGACAATGTAAGGTTTTATGTACAACTTGGAAATAAAATAGATAAAAATTCTCTTCCCTGACTCCCTGATTTCTCATGGACAGAACCCAGCACATATTGGGTCCTTGGTGACTTCCTGTTCTGCCCAACTAAACAGACTGAAGATTAAAATTCATTGAGACACCAATATTCCAGAGATACTGACAAGTTTGGGAAAGACAGAAATCAAATGTAAACTCTGTATGTACACAAACTTGGATAAAGAGAGGATGGGAGAAACAAAACAAAAAAAAAATGCTTTGATGTTGTGTGTCAACTATACTCAAATTAAAAAAAGAAATTAATTACAAAAGTCAGATCTGGCTTCTTTAGGAAGTCGAAAAATTTTGGTTACCTCTAAAATTATATTACAAACAGTCAAAATTATAACAGTCAAGTAGTTATAAAATAAGAGTCATAGATTTATCCACTCCCCACTAGAATGTCTAGGGTACATCTCAGGATTAAGGCTGTTTGCAGACAGCTGATTTCAGACTATATAAATAAAAACAATGCCTAAAGGGAAAAGAAAGATATACATGGAGAGCTACTTAGAAGGCAGAGTCATGAGAACTTGGTGATCGAATAAATACAACAGAATATGGGTAAAGAAAGACATTAGGAAAACTCTAGTTTAAAATTTGAGAAAACATTAAGAAAACAAGGGAACTTTGGCTTGGGAAGAAGTCTTCATGGAGGCAGACCTATTGTTTCCATATATCAAAGACTGTATTCTATGGAAAAAAAAAAAAAAAAAAGCTGGGTTTGTTGTGTGTGATACCAAAGGTTAAAACTGGAACCGGGGTTGAAAGTTCACAAAAATTCTGCTTGAATGACATGAAGAATTTTCAGGGATCCATGGCTATTCAAAAATTAACACAAGTGTCGGCAAGAGGCAGGGAGCTTCTCTTCAAGACTGTAACTGGGGAGATGTCAGATACAGCTACTTTAGAGGCCATCTATAGATGCAGACTGCCTGCCTCTCATCTCACTTCTGGTAACATCCCAACTGTCTTTGAAGAACCACTCCTTTCCCCTCTGAGTCCATGGGAGTCGGGTGAAACTGGTTCCGCTCTGTTGCTCCCAGGCTGGTCTGGTGGCCCAAGTCTGTATGGTGAAGCGTCTCATAGAATGGCTATAAAGAGAGCATGTAATCAAAGCCAGGCAAATAAGGATCCCCCACCCCCATCTGAGTTTTTGCAGGAGTCATAGGGAAGTTTGGCTCTCTGAGCAGAGCACCTATGGTGATAGACAGAAAGCCTGGAGAGGAGGGCCAGCCAGCCACGAGCTAGGGAAAGAGATTTAGGAATGAAGACAATACACAGGAAAGCCAAGTGGAGAAGGAGAGAGACAGAGATAGAGATTCAGGAGACAAAGAGGAGAGACCAAGACAGAAGGAAAGAGAGAGATTAAGAGGGAAAGAGAAAGAAAGAGAAAGGCAAAAAGGGAGGAAGGAAAGAAAAGAGTCAGATTCAAAGAAAGAGTAACAGAGGTTGAGAGAAAGGAAGAGGAATGAGTATAGGGAGTGGAAGAGAGAGAAACCCAAAGACAGACCTGTATGTAGCTGTTCCTCAGACTGGTTGCATCTTTTTAGAGACTCAAAAAGAAAAATACCTTTTTGCTTTTAGCCAGCCAGTTTAAGACAGGCTTGTTGTCACTTGTTCCCCGCACCCCAAAGAATCCTTTCTGTGGACATTGTATAGAAAATCCAAGTATAAAATGAGAAGTGGCTCCCGACAAAAGATCAATGTCAATGAAGCTTTGAAACCAGTGTATTTTGATAACAATTAGACACTTTTAGGTTAAAAAAAATTTAAAAATAATATTTGACATGCTGTAAAGATTAAAATAAACCTGGACAATAGTGTTGGTCCTTAATGCTACCAAGAGCTTCCCAGGTATAATCTGATCCCAACCTCCGTCAGAGGGCAGAGAGAGACTGGAAGCTGGAAGTGGCAGGCCACTTGAGGCTGGTAAGGGGCAGATTTAATAATAGCAAAGGCCCTAACTGGGCACAGGGCGCAGTCACGTACACCATGCAGGTGTTCTCAATACCACACCACTATCCCAAGGCTGTGACCTCGGAGACGCCTCTGGGAGCTGAAAGTGGGAAAGGCCAGGGGAACTCACTTTCCAAGGACAAGGGAGGGGGTGAGGAGCCTCTGGGCCCCCTGGGCCAGCTCACCAGTCAATCAGCCTTTTTGATGATGTTCCCCAACAAATAACAACAATGAAGGTATCTTCTGTCATAATGGTACTTAGGGTACTTACCAAGCACCTTGTAATGCATCAGAGGGGAGCACATTTCTCTCCTGATTCTGGTGATTATTTGTAGAAGTTACAGCACTTCCTTTCAGGAATATACTAACGAAAACGGAAAGGAAAAATAGACAGTAAATATGCCCAAACCCAGAACAACAGGATTGGGGTGGGAGTGGGGGAGGAGGGGGAATACAAAATACCAAAAAGCAACATTTTAATTCTAAATGCTTTGGACCTTGCAAAGCACCCTGACATTCTGATGCGGCTCTTCCTCGCTAAAGATGTCTTTCAGTGTCTTTGAGGGCCTCCCCCAAAGATCGACAGCATACTAAATAGAACTGAAACGTTCTTTATTCCACCACTGGATCATGCTTTTAATAGGAGAGTATAATCTCATTACAAGCTCTAGTAGTCATCCAGATTACGATCTTAATTGCCAGTATAGGTAAAAGTGTAATAATATATGCTTATCCTTTTTTTTTTTTTGTAATGACATAATTAAAGAAGAACAAGAAAATTTTTTCTGTGAGCCAGTCTCCTAGGCCTCAGGCTATTACAGACTTTGCCCCACTTTTAGATGTGGTATTATGTGGTATCAATTCTTCGAAAACTATACAATATTTTAAAAACACTCTTACATTTTAAGAACATCATAGAGTGGGTCATTCTGTCCCCTCCCAAAATCTCTTTCCCTCTTTTTGGAAACAGAAGATCTATGTTCATCTGCTGACCTATCATCACTTCTTACTTACCTTGACAAAATCAGTTAACATCTCTGAGATTCAGTCTTCCTCATCCATGACATGGGACTATAAATGCCTACTACACATACACATAGACCAAGAGAGGAAAAAAAAAAGTGTAAGGCTTTTACAGTTCTAAACTATTATATCACTTTAAAATGGATTTTCATTGAGTGTTTGGTATAAATGATATGCTGAGGTGACACACGTTATTTACTTTTTACTCTTCTGATATAGAACCTCAATGGAAGAGATCTTAAAAACTCCCAAGGACCAGGTACATTCCTGTGAATTAAATAGCCATCTTCTCATGATTTCTTCTGTAAACCAGGTGTCAAGCCTCTCTGGAGGAATGGATTTGAACATGTAGCCACTAGTGATACGCTAGGAATGGAAGCCAACCTCAGAGTCTTAGGGTCCAAGACTGGAATACACACAAGCTAATGATGGTAATCAGATCAAGATGGAGGAACAAACATATGCTCAATGTAGATTATGAGAGTGAGGACCAGAAGCTGGGAATGGGTCAGAAAGAAACAAGGATCCTTCAATGAGATGAGACTTTGTGGATCTAGATTGAACAAAAAATTCCTCACGACTTGTTCAAGCTTTGGACTCTATCTGGGTGATCAAACCTTTCAATATTGAGGACATTCAGGGGAAGAAGAAAAATTTTGGGGGTCATTACTACTTCCAGTAGATCCCTAACTCAGTAGGGATCTATGAAACCCAATTAGAATTATTGCGAGAACTTTTAGTAACATATGACTTCAAGTCTCTAATTTTAACTTTTCTTGTACTTCCTTCCTTCTGACCATATATCGGCACCCAGTGCATAGTCGGGGTTGAGCAAAGCTCCATCAAAAGATGAATAAATATGAATTATATAGTTCATGTGCCATGCACTGAGCTTAGCAAGGGAAATAAGAACCTTAAAAGACAGGCATGGCCCTGCCTTCATGGAACTTATGGTCTGACCATGAAGACGGGCACTTAAAAGCAATTCTTCAAGCACTACTGTGGGTAAAGCACCAGAAATAAAGGGGAAGCAGAAGCAAATGGGAGATAATTAGCTGAAAAGGGGCTGATGGAAAAATGCAGAAGCAGGAGGAAGTGCTTGGTTAGAGACTACATCCCTGGGAGGGCAAGGGGCATGGCACATGTGATCAAGGTCCAATCCAGTCATCACACCCAAGAAATGTTTCCCCTGGAGAAGCACATGTAACCTCAGTTTAAAAAGGATGGACAAAAAGGGTGCCTAGTGGTTCAGTTGGTTAAGTATCTGCCTTCAGCTCAGGTCATGATCTCAGGGTCCTGGGATCAAGCCCTGCATTGGGCTCCCTGCTCTGTGGGGAGTCCGCTTCTCCCTCTCCCTCTGCCCTTCCCCCCACTCATGTGCGCTCTCTCTCTCTCTCTATCTCTATCTCTCTCTCTCAAATAAATAAATAAAGTCCTTTTTCTATGTAAATATGGAGCACAGCAGAGCTACCAAAAGTGGCTATGTCTGTTCGCCAGCTCCAGGGGCCTTCCTTCACAAACACTGCCTGGCCCTGCAGCCAAGATAACAGGGACTGTAGATGTGGACCAAGTTAGCCAAGGGAGATTTTTCTAGACATGGCAGGGAGTGGAGAACAGGATTGAGCTCCATCAGGGCAGGTTGTCAATGGTGGGTAGTCATGTACAAAAATCAACATGTAACATAGCTAAGATTTCCTGGACACCTACAATGTGCTTAGTGCTCTTTGAAGACATATGTATATCTTAGGAGAGAATATCCGTGTGTGTGTGTGTGTGTGTGTGTGTGTGTGTGTGTGTGTGTAGAAATATTTATTTAACCTTCATAGCAATCCTATAAGGTAGGTGCTATTTTGTCCCATTTGACAGATAAGAAAACAGAGACTCAGAAAGGTAGTGAGCTGACAAAGGTCACATAGCTAGGAACAGGGCTAGGGTACAAACCAGGAAGTCTGGGCCAGAGCCCTTAGGACCAAGAACAATCACCAAGAACCAAAGTGATGCAGCAGAGAAGGGCTACTAGAAGCATCCTTCCCCTCAGTGCTTGGAGACCAGCAGCTTTTGCTGAGGCAATTGCTCTTGGGTTTCATAGCCATTCTCTCAAGACTAATACAAAAAAAAACTATTTCTAAACCCAATAGTTCATGAAACCAGGACCGTCGATACAGTGGCTTCTGCCAATCTAGGAAGAATTGGAATAACCTACATCTCACTGAATGTTTCTGAGGAACAGCTTGGTCAGGGGCAGCTGACAGGGCCTGACAGGAGCCTCCGGCAGCATCAACACAAATAATACTTCTGAATTGGAAGTAATGTGAATCTAGTGGTGGTCAGCTGTCCCAGAAATCAAATTCAGGTCCAAAGCATCTACCCTATATTAACCTTTTATGTTTCCAAATTGCAGCCTTAATCTCTTTCCATCAGCTTACTTGTAATTGCATCAGAGACCCCACAAACCTATCATTATTCCTCTCAGAGGCCCTGAGGCAAATCATTTGTGTGCTCTCTGATTGAGTGCCCTGTTAGTTAAGTGGGGAAAGGGAAAAAGCCTTCTTCACCACAATGCTGTGAAAATTCACAAGATTCCTGCACAGTGCACTTTGAAGATATGGTACTCCCTTCAAAGAAGACATGTCCCTTGATTTTCAAGATGTCCAGGATGCATGAGGAAAGGGAAAACCAATATTTTGATTCTTGCTCATAGAAGTCTTTCATTCATTCATTCAAAAAGTAATTCTTAAAAAAAAAAGTAATTCTTGGGCACTTACCATATGCTAGGCAATATGTTTGGTGCTAAGGAGCCAATGATGAGCAGAGTACACCTTAAAGCAGCTCTCAAGCAGCTGATGATCTATTTAGAGCAATGGTGCTCTGTCCTGGCTGCATATCACAATAGGCTGGGAGACTTTTAAAAAGACCGATGTCCAGTTGGCCCCACTCCAGGCCAATTAAATAAAAATCCATAAAGTTAGGCCTCTGCCATTTGTATTTTTTAATCTCCCTAAATTATTATGATAGCTAAAGACAGTTGAGAACCACTGGGGTAGAATGAATGACTTATCCTCTCTGCCTTGGCACAGCCTTTGTTAGAACAGCATTATAATTACAGACCTTTGGCACCTGTAAGAAATCCCTTTACCATTTTTGTCTATAAGACAGTCAGGTGGTCATTTGAAGCTTCTCTAAGGCATACATTGGAACTCTTGAATTGGAAAACTGGATACAGAAATAAAGCCATCAGCTACTGACCCAGACTGGTGACCCTTTGATATCCATGATTCCATGTCCTTTGAAGGGAGGGATTAACAATCACTGTATTCTCTGTAAATAGCCAAGAAACTTAACAAATGATCAATTAATATATGAAGGTAGGAATGGACATATATATATATATATATATATATATATATATATTTTTTTTTTTTTTTTTTTTTTTTTTTACTTACCTGGATACCTTTGTCCAAGAATTCCCCTCTACAATGGTCGAGAGAATGACTCCTTCTCTCTCTCTAAATCCATGTGGTTTTCGATAGGGCTACTACCCTCAATCCCTTGGCTCCAAAAAATGTCACCTGCCCCAGATCAAGCTAATGTGTAACAAAGTATACTCTTTGCCTATAACCTACACCAAGCCAATCAATGTCCATCATCAGCCTTTTGCTGAAACAAACAGATATCATTTTTGTTCATGGTTACTCTGCTGGACATATGATAAATTGAAGTTACTGGTGGGCCTGCCAGTCATCAGCTGGGAAGAATTTGGCTGAGAATAAGGTCAATGCAGATTTCTGATGATCTGAGTTGAGTACCTGGATCCAGGTAAGCCTGAACATCTACCCTTAATCTTTTCTTTATATGAACTAATAATTTCCAGTTTTTGGCCAAAGACTTTCTGAATCATATTTCATCTCTTACAGTCAAAAGGCTTTTCACTAATAAAGTGGGTAAATAAATGAATTCTCTGCTCCTTACTCTTCAGGTAGGGAAACAGCATGGCTTCTTTCCTTGTCCTCTAAATTATTGAGAAGGTTTTGGTGGCAACCAAATTGTGTCTAGTCTAGTACAGCTTTCTCCAAAATGTACTCCACAGAACATTGCATGTTCCCACATTCAAATAAGTTGAGAGTAGAATTGTTAAAAGGTATCTTTAGTGCAAAATTTCTCAAACCTGGAGTCTATCAGTGGGAACTCTAAATCTTTCACAGGAACTGAAGTATATTGCATTTTCCCAACTTATTTAAGTACAAGCTTCTTTTTCATCCTACATCTCCTGGGACTAGAGTTTTGGAGGGAGTGGCATTCAAGCTGAACCTAAAGAATGTTCTTCCTTCTGCCTGGAACACTCTTCCCACACGCTCACTCCCAAGCCTGTCCATTTCCTATTCCACAGTCACGGAGTGTAAAATTCCATTTTCTCCAAAAACTCTTTAACAGAACCACAAATGTCACCCTCCCCCAACTCCAGAGGTTATTTATACTTATCTTTTGCTCTCTTAAGCTCTATTCTTCCTATTTTATGTTATCTATCACACAGAATGATAATTATCCAATGTTTCCCACTTATTATATGGATTATATGGAGGCCATTCTACAATATGGCTGCCAATGATCCTTACCTACGGATATTCATGCTTTTGTGAATCATCTCCCACATTTACTCATGGCTGGCTATTAAATATGGCAGAAGTAAAGATGTGTGACAGGCAAGGTTAGGTCATAAAAGGCATTGCAGCTTCTGGCATGGGTTCATGAATTACTCACTCTGGGAAGAGCCAACCACTAAGGCCATGAGGATGCTTAAACATCCTCATGGAGAAACACTAGGCCTCTGGCCAAGAGCCAGCACCAACTTGCCAGTGCCTTGAGAGTATCAACTTGGAAGTAGATCTTTCAGCCCAAGGGTAGATGTTCAGCCCAGTTAGGCCTTCAGAAGAATGAAGCTGTAGCCAACATCAGCCTGCAATCTAGTGGTAGACCACAAATGATATCTATCTAGCTATTTCCAGTTTCTGACCCACAGAAACCATGAAACTATAAGTTCATAAGGACCAAAACTGAATTGTTTGCTGTACCATAACCTCCCCAATCCACAAGCATATATCATGCACACACATAATTACACACACACGCACACACTACACAAATCCTAATTATAGCACTTAAAACAAAAAAGGCACTCAACATTTGTGAATGGATAAATAATAGATGAATGAATGTTTAAATTATAAATAAGCATGTGTACCTATATATGTCTGTAATATATATATATATATATTATGTATATATGTATATATATATATACACACACACACACACATACATATATTGTGGGAACTGGCTGATAATTTGGGTAATAATGTAAGAGAGGAGAAATATTCCTTTTAAGTTATTTAATACTTAAAGCCTTGGAAGACTGTCAAATGGAAATTTATATATCTCACTGTGACTGTAGCCCCAAAATGGGAAATTCAGAAAACCCAACTTTAGCATGAGATCTGCATAGTTTTAGACAACTGCCATATTCTCTCTGGACGTCACTCAGCCTGCTATGGTAGAAAATATGAGTTAGACTAAGGTATTTTCAAAGACTATGTCAGCTCTAACTTTCAAAGACCCCAAGATAGCAAGCTTGGTGGAGGTCTCATACCAACAGCAGGAATGGAAGTCAGCTTGGCTAGCACAGGGTCCTTTTGTGACACAGCCATGGAAGGAAGCCCGAGTCACCTGCTGATGTTTTATCCTCTTCTGTCCATCTTCCACTGTCCTTTGTCTTGGACGGGGTAGCACTAATGGGACCCCAGGTTGCAGTGAGCGGGTAAAGGTGTTATCAGAACAGTTGTCAAATATCTGTAGCACACCATGCTCCCAGGATTTTGTCTTGGAGTGGTGTGGGTCCTTGGCCATGGAGGTGATGGTGGTGGTGTCACCTAAAGCCTTTGGAGCCCCGTGTCTCAGAGTCAGTCCTCAAAAAACAGCTCCTGCCAATGGTCTCACATAGTCAACTCTTAACAGATACAACAGCTGCTTTCTAAGAACATAGTGTAGCTTTTAGGCATTCTGCCTAGAAATTCTTTTTCACTGAATTCCTGGAAGAGGCTGCTTGATTTTCTCCACACCCAAGACTCAGAGGAGCCTAGCAGGCCAGAAAGCCAAGAAAAGCCACACACTGCACCTGAGGAAATTATGTCTGCTCAACCCAGGCTTCTGGGGGGAGTAAGAAAGCTGTTCTGTGAGTGTGAGTGTGAGTGTGAGCAAGGAAGGAGAGACTGTAATTCTAGTTTTATGGCATATTGGGTAGTACAATGGTGATTAGAGTTGCAAATAAATGTGTAATGAGTATTTAACATGTATCAGGCATGTGACATGTGAGTCTCCTTTATTCCAATGAATCCTGAAGGTCATGCATATTTTTTATCCACTGTATGATTCACAGAACATTGGATAGGAGTACACAGAAGAGTCTTGTCCCAATCTAAGCCTTCCTCAACCACCAGGCTATCTTGCTTCCTAAACAAAGTCATTGAGGGTATGTGTTGTGAGCTTGTGGTGCAGAGAAAAGGGTAGAAAAATAAATACATTTTAGAGTAGGGTTATTGATGACCCATGGGCCAAATCCAATCCACCACCTGAATTCATAAATAAAATCTTACTGGAGCACTGGCAAGTTTATTCATTCCATTTCCAATGGTTGCTTCCACACTACCATACTCGAATGGTATATATGGTCTGTATGGCTCACCCAAAGTCTGTTTACCATCTTGCTCTTTAGAGAAAAAGTTGATCAGCTCCTGTAAGGCTGTGGTAATATAGGTAATATAACTGTAGGTCCCAGGCTAGACAGTTATAAATAAAATTTCTAATTAGCTTTACTTAAATACTGAAAAGAATTGGAAAATTGGCCAAATACTACTCACAATTAAATGTCCATTTACAGAACAAATTGTACCAAATTTGTTCTTATATTCTGAAAGTCACTAAGAGAGCTAAAGCCATCAGTAAAATAAGACCAGACCTTAAGTGTAGGACCACTCTGTGTAAAGTTGGCTGTCTGAGCGATTAAATCCCACACCATCCTCTGAAGGGCTCAGGGGCATATTGGCTCAAAAGAGTTGTCCCCCTACAAGGTTTCGTGTGACAGCTGGAGCCACCACTCAGACAAGAGAAAATAGTGATGAGCCTAAACAAGTGGTAGCCTTTCCCATAGTCTCCACCATTCCTAATTCTTTCCACTAGCTCCCAAACCCAGAGCACAAGGCACCCCATTAAGAATTATTTAGCTCAGAGAGCAAAGGGAGGGAGGATGTCCCCACAGAAATTTAGGAACTACTGAAGAACCTCAGAGATCAGTGTAATTCAGCAGAAACGAAGCGTTAAGAAGGTAAGTGACTTCCCCATGGGCCACAGAAGTTATCATTCAAGCCCCAGTGTCTCTCTCAGGTCTTACTGCAAACATGAATCTGAGCAGGGATGTTTGTAGGCAAATGAGAAACTTCTTCTCCCCAGTGCTTTGATGTCTGCCATAAAAGGACAATATGGGCTTGAATCAGTGTTTCCCAAGTTTTAGGCATTTCTGGAGCACCTTTACAATTTTACAGGTTTCTGAATGGGACACTGCACCATTGGCTTCCAATATTTAATTCAATCACATACCTTAATTTCACAAACATGGAAAATCAGTATCAGGTTTCCCTAAATAGAAAAAACTATGTAAAAAAAAAAAAAGAAAAAGAAAAAGAAAAAACTATGTAAATACAACAATGGTGTTAAATTCCAGGTAGATCACATTGCTCACCCAAATTCTGATCCAGAACCCTCCTCTCCCTTCCTTTAGAAAGAATGGAGCAAACGTCAGAAAGGTCTAAAGGAGTAACACCAAACTGAGCATCTCCTCAGAAGGAACAGAAGAGAATTAAAAAGAGAACAACTTTCTCACAGCCTCATACCATTAGCAGTATTCTCCCCAGACATTTGGGAAACACTGAAACCAGACAGTCTGATTTCATGAGAAGTACAAAGCCAGCCAAAGAGTTTGGGAGAGGGAGTAGACCATCAGAAGGAAAGATTCCCTTCCTAAAATGGATTACATCCTCCAGTTTCTTGGTTGGAATCTCATGCACAGCCAGTGGAAACAGCGTGGCAATGTATGACATGAATGACTGCATGTCTTTGGGTGGGTTATATAATACACTCTCTAAGCACATTTCCTCATCTAGTAAAAAAAAAAAAAAAAAAGAAAGAAGAAAAAAAAGAGTGACAGGAGGAATTAACAGTAGCTACCCTGCAGAATCCCGTAGCTAGCATATGAAAAAGTGCCTGGTGTATAGTTGGCACCCTGAGCCTTCCCAGCCAGAATTGATTCTCCTGTTTTGGACTTTCTGTTTTTGAACTTTCCTTACCTGGTCTCTAAAGCACACCAAATGAAGTGTGTTCTAATTTTGGAAATGAGTTAACTGTTTTCTGAGATAAGCAAGAACAGCCTTCTCTTCTCTGTAAGTTCCATGAGATGACCCACTATGGAACTGAGTTCCACAGTAGGGTGTGAGAGTCCCTACCACTGCCAACCACCACATAGTGACCCCCTCACAGAATCCTCAGGGGCTGAAAGAGTATGCCATCTATAATACCAAGCATAGCCCCAGGGAATATACATTCTACATGATTGAATACTCAAGATCACCTTTAAGGTGGAAATTTTATTCTCATTTTAGCGATGGCAAAACCAAGGCCAGAGAGATTAAGTAATATACTCAAGGTCATAGGGTTAGTAAGTGGACAGGATTTGAAGAGAAGCGTGTTTGATGACATAGTCCTCTTCTTTCTTCTCTTCCATTTAATACCTGAATTTTGTCTCCATAATTTCAGTTGTCCTGCCAGAGATCAAGCTTCTGCTTCCTGACTAATGAGAATAATTGGTCCCTGTCCTTCTCAGCACATCCTTTCATGTGTCTTCTACAGTATGAATACTTCATGTGGCTCAGCCTTCTCTGTACATCACCAGATCCTCTTTCCCAACCTCCTCACATAAATTCAGCCCTGTCACCTTTTCTCACTCTCTGCTGCCTCCTTTTAACTGGTTCCAATCTCTCAGTGTCTGCTCATTAGTGGGCTGTTGGGGACCAAAGGCCTTCTGTCGGGAGACCCCAAAGGCACATCGGCATTGGGTTGAGTAATTACCCAGTGCATCGTGAAAGAGTTCCTTACCCATCCCGGCAATAGGAAGGTGCCAACTAGAGATTCAGGGTGACAAGAGTGGGCAAGTGGGCAAAGAAGGAGAGTGTCACTCACTCCACAGTGGCAAGAAAAGTAGACAGAGGTAAGTTGGCTTATGAACAAGTGTGAAAATGGAACTCAAAACCATGTCAACAGAAGTATTTAATCCCGAGTCACCTTAGGGCATGTCCTAAGCAAAAGAACCAGTAGAATGGAGATATAAATTAGAAGAGAGGTGCCTGGGTGGCTCAACTGGTTGAGTGTCTGACTCTTGATTTCAGCTAGGGTCGTGATCTCAGGGTGGTGGGATCAAGCACTGCATTGGGCTTTGCACTCAGCGGGGAGCCTCCTTGGAATTTTCTCTCTCCCTCTCTCTCTGTACACCCCTCTAAAATAAATAAAGAAATTTCAAAGAAGAAAAAAAAGACAGGTCTCTTCCTTCAAAGGATCCACTATCCAGCACCCCACATCCAATATGGGAGCCACTTGCCATGGATGGTTATGAGTACTTGAAATGAGGCTAGTTGAAACTGAAATGTGCTATATAAATGCACACTACATTTTGAAGACTTAGTATGGAGGAAAATACTAAAAATATCACACCAGTAATTTTTTTACATTGATAACTGGTTGAACTGATAATATTATTAATATACAAAGTTAAATAAAATACATTATTAAAAGTAATTCCATGAGGAGAGCCTGGGTGGCTCAGTTAAGCATCTGCCTTTGGCTCTGGTCATGATCCCGGAGTCCTGGGATTGAGCCCCACATTGGACTCCCTGCTCAGCGGGAAGTCTACTTCTCCCTCTCCTTCTGCCCCTCCCCCCCCCAATCATACTCTCTGTCTCTGTAAAATAGATAAATAAAATCTTTTTTTTTAAAGTAATTTTGTGTATTTCTTTTCAACGTTTTTTTTTTTTCATATGAGGCTGCTAGAAAATCTAAAATGACATGTGTGGCCCTTGTCATATTTCTGTTGAATAATACCGGTCAACTCAGTGAAGCAGGCACAGAGATGACATACACGTCAAATTACGACACTTGTTTAACTAGACGCAGTTCCCTATTGGTGAGTGGACAGCTTTTCCAAGTGGGGGAAACACCGCCATCATTTCTTTACACAATTCACATCGTTTCCACAACATTCATTTCCTACCAATTTCTTTTCCATTTTTCTTACTATTGATCTTATGTATGTCTCCATCAGAGGATAGGTTCAGTACACATGACATTGTCTTCCACCTTGCGGTCACCCAGCACCACTCCCAGAAGTTACTACAGTTCTAGCATGCAAGAAACGACTGTAGCAGTAGATGAATCCAACACATATTTACCTAGACCCATTTCACAGGAACCATTTCAATCTAAATGGTAGACAAAGGCTCTTGATTGGAGTGCAGAAACAAAAGACACCTGGAGATCCTCAAAGAGAGGGTGGAGAATCTATTACTACTACACAAGCAGGGTCTCAGCTGGATGCTTAGCATGTGAAATCTGACATACACTTTAAAGAACTCTATAAAAAAAAGTACACTCCTATTTTACAGATGAGGAAACGGAGACCCTAGAGTTACGTAACTGCCTTAAATTTGCACAGTTAATAAGAGGGCAGTGCTGGCAGCAGAGATCGTGTCTGCATGTGTTCAAAGCTCACAGCTTTTCCTTTATGGGCACCCCCACACAAAGATTTCAGCTTCAACTTTGGAAAGTATTGCTGACTTTTCTACAAGCAATTTTTCTGAGCACTTGAGGAAAGATATGTAAATACCTATGCCTCTCCAAAGGAGGAAAATCCACAGAGACACAGGCCACATGATTTTGTTCCCTCTGGGCCCAGCTGCTGAGAGTAGCTTCCTTTGTGGCTCCAAATTGTGTCTTATCCCACAGGTTCACAGTGTGTAGACTCCCAGACCCATAACCTAACACTTGGAAACCAGCCAGTGGAGGAGGGAGGGAAAGAATATTTTCGCAATTGCTAAAGAGCTATTCCTGGAGCTAGGGAGTGTTGACACCAGGCTGTCAGAGAGAGAACAGAGAAGGACTCTAATTTGGAAACATTTTACACTGTGTACTTGACAACGTATACTAGGTGGCAAAAAACAGCGAGGGAGGCTCAGACTGGGTAACTGAATATGGGCTGGCTTATTGTCAGCCTTAACATATACTAGGTGACAAAAAAGCAGTGACAGTGGCTCAGATTGGATAACCAAATATGGGCTGGCTCATTGGTGGCCTTGTTAGTGCAATAACTCCAACTTTCAAAAGGTAAAGTGGGATATTGGTAGCTGGGGTCAAATCCAGCTTTGCCACTTATTAGCCACATGACTTTGAATAAATCAAGCTCCTTGTACTTCATTCTCTCACCTATAAAATGAGAACAATAATAATCCTTGTCTCATGAAATCATTATGAGACTTAATTCAAGTCAAATATATAATATACTTTCAACAATATAAGTGGTAGCTACAATTATTATAATGATTCTGAGTGGGCTATCCCAGAGGTAGCTCTGTTCCAGCATTCTCAAAAATAGGGTAAAACTAGGTAATACTACCCAAAAGGACATTCTTTTCCCACCGATGCATGGAAGTGGTGAGGTTTTCTTCATTTGTTTACAGCTAGCAGGGAAAGAAGTAGAAAATGTTGGTAGAGAGGAGAAAGACAATGGCAGGCATAAAGACATTAGAAATGAAAGGGAAAAAGTTATAAGAATGTAAAGTTTACATAGGATGGGCTCTCACCTTATCAATGTGAGTTTGACCACAAGCTTTTCCCATTTTTGTGATTCTAGATTATTTCCTCCCCTATTCACATGGCTTTGAAATGATGCATCCAGTAGGGTTTTATTAAGTAATAATTACAAAGCTCTAATAGCATGTTATTAGGGATGGGGCTAAGTGCCCAACAGAGCTCTTGAAAAGATCGAAAGGGCCAAGTTACCTTGAGTTGATGGAACTCTAGTCTAGGGGGTGGTGTGGTAGTGTGAACTATATGAAATGTTCAGTGGGTTCTTTAAGAATCCTGAAGGTGATTCAATCCATCATCAACATGAGACTGAAATAGGGTGTCAGGAACAACCGTTTCTGGAGCTATTTCTCTCTCTCCCTAATATGTCAGAAAGAACTCAGACATAAAGCTCAGGGCAATTGCAGAGTCAGAAAACAAATTTCAGACTGATGATGCTTTGACCATGAGCTGTGGCTACATACACACAACATGTGCATTGAAAAGTGATTCTCTAATACAGTAATTGTATATGACATCTCAATTGTTTCTAGCACTTGTGAGGAAGATAAACAAAAGAAGGAGTACCCCCAAAGAACCACTTTCATGATTTTTACTTCCAAGTATGCTTCTACTTCTACTGTGTGATTAGTGTCTGATGGCCAAATGGGAATTTCTTAAATGAAGCACCACCACCACCACCACTCATCACAGCGTGATCATAAAACCTTCAGGTTCATTGTTGAAATGAAGCTAAGGCACTTAATCTTGCTAGAAGATTGGTGGACTAGGCCTGGACCTCCAACGTGTACCTATTCTTTCCTTCTCTGATAGCTGCAAATACACAAAATAAGCAATTATAGGTATAATCACAGGCTCTGTAGACAACTCTGAGGTCTAAGTCCCAGCTCCATTATCCCATAACTGTCACCCTGGGCAACATACTCTCAGAGCCTGCATGTCCTCTTTCAGAAATTTCCCAACCAGCTGCTGACCAGTACCATGTCCTCCCTGCAGGGAAGAGCCAAGGACAGCACTTGGCTGTCGAATTCAGGATGGATGGGATCCATTTTTCCTTCCTTCATTCAGTAAATATTTATTATGCCCCTATGTGTACATTTAACTGTGCTGTGAAACAAATCTCCGAAACCTTTGGGACCTAAAATTCTGACCATTAGTTCACAGTTCTGTAGGTCAGCAATTTTGGCTGAGGGGCTCAGCATGGTAGCTCTTCTCACCTCTACTGAGCTTCCTCATGGGTTTGCAGTCAGCTGTAGGTGACTGTCACATGTAGATGGCTGTCACTTACGGTGTCTTGATTCTGGTCCATGGATCTCATGCTCCATATGCTCTTGTTTCCTTCAGCAGGCTAGGCCAACCAAATTCTCACAGCAAAGTCAGGTTGTAAACACAAGGAAGCCTAACTGAGCACGAAGAATGAATGGAAGCATACCAGGGCTCTTGGGGCCTAAGCTTGAAACTGGCACATTAGGCCTGACCTCATTAACTTTACAGCCTCCTGGAGGGGAGGAACTTACACACTTGAAATGCATTGGGATGAATCGGGGATCCTAAAACCCTCAGAAATATTGAGTGGGTGGGTGTTCCCACTTGTTCAGCCACTCTATCATCTGAAACCCTCCCTTTATGGAATGGATGGGGGCAATGTGTTAGAATAATCTCAGGCCATAAATAAGAACAAAAGTTTTTATTTTTTTCTATATTCAGAAGCTAGATTTGAATCTCAGCTCCACCACGCCATAGCTGTGTGAGCCAGGACAAGTTATTTAATGTCTTTGGGTATTGTTTCCTCCTTTGCAACATGGAGAAAATATATGCTACCTGTTTAACTTTGGGCGAGTCACTTGCATATACTAAACACAGTTTCTTCATCTTCGAATGAGGTATTAACTTCATTCTCTCACTAAAAAGTCCATGAGATGATGTGACAACTGGGTATAAGGCCTGGCACTTAGAAAGTGATTTTTAGAAAATAATCGACTTTATTTTTTCAAAGCACATTAAGGCTCACAGCATGGTTGTGAGGCAGGTACAAAGTTTTCATATAATCCTGCCCCATTTACATATAGCCTCCCCGTTGTCAACGGCTCACACCAGAGTGGACATTAGATACAACTGCATTGACACAACATTGCATTGACACAACATTGACACAACATCATCACCCAAAGCCTATAGTTTACATCAGGGTTCACTCTCGCTGTTGTTCATTGTATGGATTTTGAAAAACCTATTTTGAAAAACCTATTATGACATATATCCCTCATTATAATTTCGCACAGAACAGTTTCACTGCCCTAAAAATCTTCTGTGCTCTACCTTTTCATCTCCTCTCCTTTACCCCTTGAAACCACTGATAATTTTTTATTTTCTCCATAGTTTTGTCTCCCCAGAATGTCATATAGTTGGAGTCATACACTATGTGGCCTTCTCAGATTGGTTTCTTTCACTTGGTGATATGAATTTCCTGGGCTTTTTGTGACTTAATGGGTCATTTCTTTTGAATACTCAATACTGTACTGTTGTCTGGATGTACCACAGCTTCTTTATTCATCCACCTATTGAAGGACATCTTGGTGGCTTCCAAGTTCTGGTAATAATGAATAAAACTGCCATCAACATCCATGTCCTCCATCCAGGTTTTTGTGTGGACATAAATTTTCAACTCCTCTGTATAAACACCAAGGAGCACAGTTGCTATATCATACCACAAGAGTATATTTAGTTTTGTAAGGAACTGCCAAAGTAGCTGTATCATTTTGTGTTCCCACCAGCAATGAATGAGCACTCCTGTTACCCCAAATCTCAACATCCTCACTGGCATTTGGTATTGTCAATGTTCTTGATTTTGATTATTCTAATAGTAGTAGTACCTCATCATTGTTCTAATTAGCAACTCCCTGAAGACATATAATGCCTATAAAGCATCTTTTCATGCTAATTTGACATCTGTATCTCTTCTTTGGGCACAAATCTTTTGTCTTATATTTTAATCTGGCTGCTTACTTTCTTATTGCTGCATTTTAAGAGCTCTTTGCATATTTTGGATACCAACCTTTTATCAGATATGTCTTTTTCAAATATTTTCTCTCACTCTATGGCTTGTCTTCTCATTCTCTTGAGAAACTACTATTTTTTATAGCCTGAATTCCTTGGCCTGGCAACCCATAGTCTGATCTTCCACTATTTGTCAACTCTCTTTCCCTCAGGTTTATTTTCCTGCCACAGGCTTGAATCTTCTACCCACACAGAACTACCAAAAGTTCTCCACTGACCTCAGGCTCTGGGATGCCCATGTGCCTCTTCTCAAAGGGCCCTTTCTGCATGCAAAGACCCCTCTGCCATTGCCCCTTTTGCCCACACTCCTTGCTCCTCCAAAACATGGCTCAAACTCTACCCTCTGTGAAGTGTCTTCACAACCCTGGAGAGGGGTCTGCTTTCCCTTGAGCCTCCACTGTCCCCTGTATAGATTTCTCTTGGTCAATACTCAGAAGCTATTTATTGTGATCCTACTGAGCTCTGAGCTGTATATAAGAATGACAATAGTTTTTCCCATGTGCTTATACCTCTTCTAGACACTGTCTTTGAGGACATAACCCTAGTATATCAACAGGTACCACTGGGCCTGGCACACAGTACACATTTGGCAAATTTTGATGAGTGGACTGAATAAACTGGGTAAATGAATGATCACTTAATTCTTCTTTGAGTCCAATCTGTGTGGAAGAAGTGGTAAATATGATTGAATTGTGATTCAGTTCCAGTTTTCCAATCACCCTCAAAACCATGCTCCTTTCCCTTATGCAGATCATTGTATTAGGTTCCTATTCCTGATATAACTAATTACCATAAATTTACTGGCTTAAAAACCACAGAAATTTATTATCTTATGACTCTGGAGGTAGAAATCCAAAATGGGTTTCCTGAGCTAAAATCAAAGCTTCAGTGGGACTCTGCTCCTTTTAGACTCTAGGGAAGAATGCCTTTTGCTTCCCTACCTTTCCAGTTTCTAGAAGCTGTCTGCATTCTTTGGCTCATGGCCACATCCTCTGTCTTCAAAACCCGCAAAGTAGCATTTTCCAATCTCTTTTTGTCCCTCTGTCTCTGCTATCACATAGGTTTCAATCAGACCCTAACACTCCTGCCTCCTTCTTATGAGGACCCTGTGATTATTGAGGCACAAACAATGATCCAGAATAATCTCCCCTTCTCAAGAGCCTTATATTAACCACATCCGCAAACTCCCTTTTTTCTATGTGACGTTGCATACTTATAGATTATAGGGATTAAGACGGTCACATCTTCGTGGGACCATTACTCTACCTACTACAATTACGTATTACAACCCAGGAGATAAATGAGATCATCCAGGGAGAATGTTTTGAGCCAAGAGAAGAGAAGTAAGACAAAACACAGAATTTAGAGGGAGCATCCAAATGGAAAGTCAGCAAAAGAAGGGAAACATCGCTGCAGAGAGCTAGGAACAGAAGCAGGTAGAAGGACTGTCCCAGAAGCTTTAAAAGAGGGGATTTCCAGACTCTGGAGCCACAGAGCCAAATGCTCAGAACTTGGGAGAGGGCATAGGGACTCCATGCCATGTGGGAGACCACGGGAACCCTAGCGAGAGGGAGGTTTGGACAGTGTAGGGGGACGGTGACACAGTGGAAGCCACCTGGCAAAGTCTGGCTGAGCCCAGGCCCTCTGCTCACAGGAAACCCCAGCACTACCTCTTTCGTCAGCCAGCCCCTGAATACTGTGAACTCAGCTTATTGGAACACAAAGAGCCTGCAGCTGTCACTTGGATATAATTTGAAAAGTCAGGAGTTAGCCTTTGGAAAAGTTGCTTCAGACAGCAAGAATATTTTAGCTCAGGGAGAAATATATTCATCTGATGAAAGGGGTGGGGACCAGGGACAGGACGAAAGCAAGATTCCCTTGGTACCTGCTGAAGCCTCTCTGCCCGTTTTATTTTATGTGGCATTGCTGCCACTTTTTGACACTAATGGCGTGACTGTTCAATGAATATTTAATCGTGACAGGGTTCTCTTCTCTGTCACACCTCCACTCCCCTAGGTCAACCCTTTCTAAAGTAATAACTCTTCTCATCAAACACCAAAATCGGCATCTCCATGCTGGGTCTGTGGCAGAGACTTCGGGTTCTGAGCGATAGGTGGCTGGTTAGGCAGCAAGGGATGACTCCTAAAGATGTCAATCGATGCTGGCCTAGATTACCCCAGGGAGGATCGTTAAACCCCAGAAGCCATTTGGCAGTTCTATTAAGGCACCTGCACGCAGGGGCCGCTGCCAACAGACTCGTCTCAATTAGGCTCACGCACAGTGATTTCTCCCTGCTGCGCTCACTGACGCGCGGGGATGTTAGGGAAAAGCATGAGCCCCCGCAGAGTGATGGAGAGAGGAAGGAGATTTGGGGGATTTCTGGGGAAATCTTGCCTCCTTCTGCGCTGAGGTGGGAGAGAGGAATGCACACATCCTTCTTTAGAAAGGCGGGAAGGGCCACTGACGATAGGCACTAGCATCGTTCTTACCCAGGGGCACTCCATGCCACATCCACCCAGAGACATTGGGTTACTTTCATCCCATTTGTAGGTATGTGGAAATGGAGGCTTAGCTAGTTTAGGTAAAGTCCCCAGGGTCCTAAGGATGATGAGGGGCAGTGCCAATGTTCAAGGTTTAATCCGCATCTGACTCCCAGATTGATGTGGGTACTTAGCATAATCCATTACGTCTTGCAGAGTCAGACTGAAGATCCAGAAGCCCAAGGCTCTGTCCCGTCTTGCTTGTCATTTGATCTGACCAACTGTCCACTCTCTCACCAGGCAAGCAGAGGACCAGGCACAACGGGCAAGTTTCTTCTTCTCTCTGAACCACTAGCTTTTCATCTGGACAATGGTGATAAAAGCACCATCACGATTCCCTAGGTCCCATTCCATCTCCTTGAAAGAAGACAAGCACTGTACATTTATGCCAGGTATACTGAGAGGGAGCACATGCTGTGTGTGCCAGACTGTGTGTGGCGCACCGGTGGTCCGGAGTACAGATCAGATGCTCAGTACCATAGACACACAGCAGTACTGCTAACCCTACTAAGTGCTTTTCCTTTGCCTGCTACTGGGCTCCTTGCTTTGCACGCATTATCTCATTTAATAGATAGGCGTGTATGTGTGTGTGAGAGAGACAGAGACAGAGAAAGAAGAAGGGTACATTTCTGGCAGGCTAAGTGCAGAAACAAACATACCGAAGTAGAAATGGGCAATGCATATATAGGGGACTGAATACATTTAGAACATTATTTCACTTCTTTGCTTAACAAATATTTATTGATATCATCTGTGTGTCAAGCACTGTGCTAGGCAGAAGGGAAGTGGCCATGAGCCAGATATGGCCCAGGAGAGAGACTGATATCAAATACATTGATATCACAATAACTGTGATAGAATTACAAACTTGATAAGCAAAGACACAAGATCAGAAGAGATGCAAGGATCTCACCCTGTCTGGGAGGTCAGCAAGAGCTTCTCTGAAATGGAGTATCTGAGCACATTAATGAGTAGAAAAGTAGAGTTCTCTCCTCCTGGATATAGGGTAAATGTTAATTCAACAGTGAGCTCCTCAGGGAGGTAAATCTTGGTCTCAAGCCACCCCAGCATTGGGATGGAATCAAAGGCAGGAACTAGCCTGCAGCTTCATTAGCAGCCAGAAGACATGGCATCAATCAAATGAGACTCTAAGGTTGGGACTAGAAATCTCAGGCAAGAGCCAAGAACACGGGCCTCCAGGAGGCTGCCAGGCTCCCTGGAAGAAGCACTATGCATTTGGGAAGCTCCAGCACCTTTTCCAGACACTGTAACCACAATGGATGTTTAACATGCATTATCTCATCTGGGCCCCACAACAAACACAGAGAGGTAGGAGTGGCCAGAAATAAGCAAACCTAACCCAGAAGGGAACTGGGAGAGGGCTTGTTTGAAGGAGCTCAGCTCCTGGGATTAGATGGGGGACTTCCCATCCTCAGACAAGACCCTATGTAGACGGTGGTCACTGAGCAAGACCAGATGGAAACTCATCTGCTACTTAGCTTTCAGTAAATAATAACCCTATAAAGAATGCTTGCATAGCGTTTCATTTTTATTTCCTAAAGCATCACACCTTCCATGATCTCATTGGAGCATCTCAACAAACTTACTTAAAAAAAAAAAAAAAAGAAAAGAAAAAACACAAAACACACACGCATGACTCCAAGACATCATTTGCTCAGAGCTGTGCAGGTGAAACAATGGAGAAACCAAATCACAAATTCGAGTGTTCTTCCATAGAATTCTTTGCTCTCTTTCATATCCCACGCCATACCATCCCTCAATCAAATATTTACTGAGCAGCTCCAACGTGCAAGCATTATTCCAGGTACTGGAGCTGTGATTCTTATGAGGAATTGACAGAGAGCAAAGAATCTGACAGAGTCCTAAACCACGTAGTCAGGGCTCTAATCTCGGTGGGAGCAAAGTGCTGAAGGTTGGGATCCTCAGAGGAAGCAGCAACAAAGTCTGAGGGAAGGGGTTCAGGGAAATGGAAGGGGAGGGCTCCCTAAAGGAGCTGGCATTTGGCTAAAGTGAGCTGGACAAATATTTAAGGCAAAAGAAACAAGGGCACAGACAATCCAGGAAACATGAGTGGGTGCAGGTGAGAAATGAGAGGAGGCTGGGAAGGAAGGAGCTGGCCTGCCCAGCAGCAAAGGGAAGCCACAGAAATATTTTCAGAAGGCACATTCTGCCTTAAGGTTTGAGGACACTGGCCCTGTGAACTTAATAAAGAGTGGGGAAAGACCCTGAAAACTGGGGATACCTGGGTGGCTCAGTGGTTGAGCATCTGCCTTTGGCTCAGGGCATGATCCCGGTCCCAGGATCTAGTCCCACGTCAGGCTCCCTTCAGGGCGCCTGCTTCTCCTCTGTCTATGTCTCTGCCTCTTTCTGTGTGTCTCTCATGAATAAATAAATAAAATCTTTTTTAAAAAAAGAGCCTGAAAACTGAAAACTCATGGAAATTGTGATGGTGACTGTGCAGAAGAGATGTTGCAGGACACCTGGGTGGCTCAGTCAGTTAAGCATCTGTCTTCAGCTCAGGTGATGATCCCGAGGTCCTGGGATTGAGTCCAGCATGGGCTCCCTGCTCGGGAGGGGGGTATGCTTCTCTGTCTGCCCCTCCCCCAACTCATGCTCTCTCTCTCTCTCTCTCAAATAAATAAATAAATAAATAAATAAATAAATAAATAAATAAAATATTTTTAAAGAGAAGAGATGTTGCTTCTGAGGAAATCCAACAGCTATAATCAGCAGAACTGAGCGACTTATTGGATGAAGTTATGAGAGACAAAGTAAAGGATGACACCAAGTCTTCTACTTTGAGATGCTGGGGAAACAACAGAGCCATTGAGAGAACCCCTACTTCTTCAACACACACACACACACACACACACACTCTACAAAAATACAAGACAAATGGGAACATACTTGCATGTTAGCAGTACTTAGCCTTGAATGACAAAAACACTAGAATTTTCCAAATGTTCTAAAATGAGCATGTATGATGATGAGAAGCCTGATGCAGGACTCCATGTCAGGACCCCGGGATCACGACCTGATCCAAAAGCAGACGCTCAACCCCTGGGCCACCCAGATATCCCACCCAGGGCCACCCAGATATCCCAATAATAGTTACATTTTAAACAGCTTCTACATTATCATGATTTGTGAGGTTAGGACATCATTAACCCCATTTTACAGGAGAAAAACAGGCTCAGAGAAGTGAAGTGACCATCTCTATGACACACATCTATTAAGCAGATTTGAGACTGGATCTGTTTGATTTCCCAAGCTGAGCTTTGACTGAATACCAATACTGCCACTGAAAGAACACAAAAGTTGCTCAGGGAGGTCTGAAACATCAATATGTCTGGAGATCTTTTACAGGCAGGTTACATTTTGGACTTGTATCTTGGCAAGAAATGCCTCATTGGAGGAGTGGATTCAGGAATCCTCTCCACAATGATGAGACGAAGAGACCATCCAGGGATAACACATATACTGAGAAGAGAAGGAAACTGCCAAAGACCACCGAGTGAGGATAAAGGTGGTGGGGGAGACACAAGCAACCTGGAAGCCAAGGGAGAACAGAATTTCAGTGAACTGAGAAGAATCAGGTGGAAAAAAAGTGGCCTTTGGGTGGAGTCTTATGCTAAGGCTGGAGGAGAACATCCAACAGCATAAGCCCAGACTGCACCTGGTCAAAATAGGGAATATGGAAAGTCCTTTCAAGAATGTGATTGAGGCTCCACAATAGCCAAACCGTGGAAGGAGCCTCGGTGTCCATTGAAAAGATATTCATCTTTCGATAAAGAACATGTGGTCTATGTATACAACGGAATATTCTTCAGCCATTAGAAATGACAAATACCCACTATTTGCTTTGACGTGGAGGGACCTGGAGGGTATTATGCTGAGTGAAGTAAGTCAATCGGAAAAGGACAAACATTATATGGTCTCATTCATTTGGGGAATATAAAAATTAGTGAAAGGGAATAAAGGGAAAGGAGAGAAAATGAGTGAAAATATCAGTGAGGGTGACAAAACATGAGAAACACCTAACTCTGGGAAATGAACAAGGGGTAATGGAAGGGGAAGTGGGCGGGAGGTTGGGGTGACTTGGGTGATGGGCAATGAGGGGGCACTTGGCGGGATGAGCACTGGGTGCACTGGGTGATATGCTAGATGTTGGCAAATTGAACTCCAATAAAAAAAATAAAATAAATTAAAAAAGAATGTGATTGCGGGATGCCCGGGTGGCTCAGTGGTTGAGCATCTTCTTCAGCTCAGGACATGATCCAGAAGTCCTAGGATCGAGTCCTTTATCAGGCTCCCTATGGGGAGCCTGCTTCTCCCTCTGCCTATGTCTCTGCTTCTCTGTGTGTGTCTCTCATGAATAAATAAATAAAATCTTTATTAAAAAAAAGAATGGGATTGATAAAGAATAGGTGAGGAAAAGATTAGTAGGTCATCACAATGGTGGTGACAAGAGAAGGGTTTTTCCCCTTGGAGAAGGCTTGACTGGGCTTGTAAGGCTGAGTAAGCAAGACAGAAGAGTCAGGAAAGAGAATGGGAAAATCCAAAGAATAATTCCTCAACAAAGTGGAGAAAGGCAAAACCCATGCACAGGGGAGGGGTTTCTCTGAAGTGCTTCTCAAGTGTAATCGTGATTCCAGTTATTGATTCCCTTGCTATAAAATAGACCCCTCCAAATGTAAAGTGTAGTGGGCAACCATTTCATTAGGATCCCTGCTTCTGTGGGTCAGAAACTGGGACAGGCCACAGCAGAGATGGCTTACCTCTGCCCCAGCGTGCATGGAGCCCCATCAGGGAGGACCCCAATAGCTAAGGGTGACTCCAATGCCTGGGACTAGAATCACTTGGGGGCTTTTTCCCACATGTGGCTGGTGCCTGGGCTGGGATGGTTTGAAGGCTGGGCTCAGCCAAGACAGGAATGCTGTATCTCCATGTTCTTTGGCCTTCACACAGGATGGTGGCAGGGTCCTGAAAGGGAGTAATAATCCTCTAGGTATCATTGCTCCTGTTTTTCTGAAAACAAAAAGCAAACAAACAAAAACCCAAAGTTCAAGGAAGGCTAAGCCACTTTCTCAGTCTCACAGAGCTTTACATCATGATCTCAATTTCATTTCAAAAATACAACCACACCACATAGAGGGAAAAAGTCTGGAAGTACACACTCTAAAGTCTCAGAAGTAGTTGTCTTTGAGCGGTGATGTTTATCTTCCATTACATTAGATGTATGTTTTGTTTTCATTTTTCAGCAATGATTATGCATTACTCATATATCAAAAATATTTTCTTAATAAACCATTTTCAAAGCAGCTCAACAACACCTTGGACTTGGCTGACTTCAGGACTAACCCAGGGTGACATCCCCTGGATGGAAACACAAACCAGCCTCTGCCAGGCACGTATCAAGGACTTCATACTTGGCACCACCTTGTCTGAGAGGTGAGGTTCCCACACTGTGGGACTGAATCAGACATCATGCAGGTCAGAGAAACCAATGCTGGCTGAGAAGGTCCCGTGCGTGCTCCATCACAGGTGGGCACAAAGAGGCCAAGATGTCACTAAGCATCATGCCTTGTCAGTGAACATACAGAAACGGGACCAAACACCTGCGTGCCTTTTTTTTTTTTTTTTTTGACATAACAAATGTGATTCTGGGCAAAGGTCCTTTCCAGCTTCTGAAATTCCTCCAGAATTTTCGCAAACCAACTCAGACCTGAAGCATGTAAAGGGCATCTTGACACACAACAGCATCTCCCATTAAATCATGCACCCAGCTTATACAGTTTTAAGTTCGGGTTTTCATTCAATGAAATGGAAATGGAAGAATTTTGTGCAAATGGGAGTTTTGAAATGGCAGGTTTTGAACTGGCTTTCAATGAAACATAAACAAAATGTAGGTTCAAATTCAACTAGCCCTTCCTGAGGGCAGCAGCTGGCCCTGTGCCTAGTTCATTGCCATGCATATGCACTGCTGCCTTCTCCCCGGGCACCCTGCCTCCTCTGCTGCCTCTAAGAGGTGACAGCATAGAGGCTCGGGACCAGTCCTCCACTTAGCTGCCTGCAACAGGAGGAAAAAGAAGATGAAAAACCAGACCAGATCACCTCAAAGACCCTTGCAACCCCAAAGTTTTGTGTTTCTTCAAGTCCCAGATGCAAACATGTCTCTTGTTACATCAGAGCCGCCCTTCATCTGTCATCAGACAGCCACACACCCACAAATTACCCATTGAGAGACATACAAACACACCTCCATGCACACATCCTGAGCCCACACCCCTGCAGCAAACAGCCCCACCCAGGCTCATGCCCCAGGAGAAGCCACCTGTGCCCATGAGACCCCAGCAGTCCCCACCAGTTGCTCTTCTCAGATCTCTCAAGGTAGTTTAAGAGATGTGTTTTTCTTGCTGAAATGCTCTTCCCACAGAAAAGAGTCTGAAGCTGCCTCCTCTCTTGCCCTCCCACTATCTGGAATTTAAACCTATTTATTGCAATTGCCTAGTTACCTGTGTACACGTTCCTCTAAACTGCAAATCCCACAAGGAAAAGAGCTGTGCATCATTTATCGAGTGTTGTACCTCTGGCAACTAGCTCTGAGCTGGGTATAAAGTTGCTGTGTGCTGGTTGTCTTTGTCATCATCCTGGATCCACATGTTCTCACACACTCCCACTGAGAACCCGGGTCGGGGCCCCCGTCCCTTCGATCTGGGAAGGTAGAGGCCACTCTTATTATCCCTAGTTTAAAGAAAGAACACCAAGGCTCAGAGATGTGAAGCCTTGTTCAGGGTCACTCAGACAGCTGGTGGCAAAACCACTAAGATCCCATCATTGACATCATCTCCTTACTGTCCTGGGATGAGTGAAGGAAAGTCATTGCATGTGCCTTTCCAGGGTGGGAGGGCCCTCCATAACTCTGGGGATATCCTGTTTCCTACCCAAAGGCAATGAGGGTGCATATGTGTGACATTGAGGGAGAAGTAGAAAAAAATAAACACCTTCTATCGCAAGGGTTCGCAAAGTACAGCCTATGGGTCAAATCCAGCTTGTATTTATGGACATTTTATTGAGATGTGGTCACACTCATCCATTGAGATATTGACTATTTTTGCACACCATGGCTGAGTTAAGTGATTGTGACAGAGATCCTATGGCTCACAAAGCCTGAAGTATTTACTATCTGATCTTTACAGAAAGTTTGATACATATTCTAAAGGCCCAGGGTAACAGGTTGCTGACATCCTCTCAAGGGCACTATCAGCCTTGTTATACCACCTGATTTAGGGTGACCAACTTATCCCAGTTTGCCCTGGGCTTTCCTGAGTTTTTTCAGGGAACTTCCTGCCCATTCCTGGGCAAATCAGGACAGTTGGTCATGATAGTTCTAGATCATGCAACGCAGACTCTCAGCAAGGGTACAGCCCTGCCCCACATGAAAAGGCCCCAAGCATAGCACCATAGATGCCAGTGGGGAATCAGATTCCCTGAGCATAGGAAAGTACTTCCTCCTCTGCAGAGCTGACTCAAGGCAAGGTCGTCCTGTTAATGAGCTTAATTGGATTTTGCCAGCTGGGCCGTGAGCTCATTGCCCTTGTCAATCCTCTGCCTTCAAGTGCCAAGAAAAATTCCTAGAGGAAATGATAGTGACACCTTGTCTGGGCCCGAGCCTTTTGCGTCCCCCTCCCACCCTGGGAAGGCACACGCAGTGACTTGCCCTCACCCATCCCAGGACAGTAAGATCATGTCAATGATGGAATCTTCTTGGGAGGTTGCATGTTAACACTGAAATAAGCCTTGGGTCTTTTCTTTTTCTTTTTTTTAAATTTCCCAACCATTAAGTTCCATGCTTTTGAGTGTGTATGATGGGAAAGGGGTAGGTGTGGGTGATGTGTATATATACCTTCTGTGCAAGTTTTTCTTCAGCAACATGAACTTTCAGAAATCTAATAGTCAATTCACGTGTCCCCTCAGCTTAGGGATTTTCTTCTCAATGTGCAGAGGGCCTAAGTACATGAGGTTGTATAGACAAGCCAATGTTAGCCTAATACTGGACATGACACTAATGAGCCAGGTAGGAGCTGACCCTGGGAGGGAAGTAGAGCCCAGATGTACCTCTCCCAGTACAGTTACCAGCGAGTGGCCAGAGCCATATGAGCGGGGCCTAGAACAGTGTTGTCACCTTCCTTCCATGGATTCTCAAAGGACAGGCTCAGCTTCTGCAGCCCCAGTGGCAGGAGAGGGGAAAACAACTAGAACAAGGGTAGGAAACTATGGTCTCCAGGCCAAATCTGGACCATAATCTGTTTTGGTACAGCCCACAAGCTAAGAACGGTTCATACACTTTTTTTTTTTTAAGATCTATTTCTTTATTTTAGAGTGACAGAGAGAGAAAGCAGAGGAAGAGGCAGAGGGAGAGAGAATCTCAAACAGACTCCACCCAGTGTGGAGCCTGACATGGGGCTTGATCCAACAACCCTGAGATCATGACCTGAGCCGAAATCAAGATCTGGATGCTTAAACAACTGAGCGACCCACATGTCCCTGGTTTTTACCTTTTTAAATGGTCAAAAAAATTAAAAGAATAATATAATTTTGTTACATGCAAAAATCATATGAAATTTGAAATCCATCGGTAAAGTGCTCCTGGAAGGGGTCAAATTCATTTGTGTTTGTTTTGTCTGTGGTGCCTTTCACTTTGCAGATGAGTAAACTGAGGCCCAGAGAGATGAAATAAATGATCCCAACATCACAAGGTGTGGAAAGAGGCAAAGCTGAGATTTGAAGTCCAGCAACAATATTATAAATCCTACAAGCCATTATCTTGAAGGAGGCAAAGAAGTATGGTGCTGGGTTGGTGGGTGGGTGGGGACAGAAATTTAGATGAACAATATGAACACAGGCCTGAGACTCACCCAGCATTCATCTGTGAGCAAGGGCTGGCTACAGCTGTGTATACAAACAGAAGAGGACAACTAAATACAAGCAAAAGGGACATTGAAAAATACCAAAGGCCCATCTTTTTATAGAAGGGGAAACAGAGGACATTAGAGAATTTGCCCAAGCTTATCTAGGTGGTCAGAACAGGATATAGAGACTACCGCTTCATCAACCCCAAGAGACATGGGATGGGTGTGTGCCACAAGAGATGGAGGCAGAAGGCAATTCACTAGTGGTCAAGAGTCCCAGCTGGCAGATTCCAGTTCCACAGGTGGCCCCAGGCAAGGCTGGATGTCGTCTGTGAGTCAGAGGCCAACCAGAGACTTAATACACTTACCCTTACTTCCCCAGAGTTCCAGAAAACAAAAGAAATGAGTGTTTGAACAATTTAACAACCTATGTGAAAGAAATCATACTTAGAAAACTGTGATCCTTTGGAAAATGAAAGAAAATGTCATGAGAAAGACCCAACATCAGAGGCTGATATTTGCAGTTGGAATATGAGCCCCAGTTACTGACTTCCTCCGTGCTGGCTGCTTGGCCTCTTCCTGGCTCTACCAGAGAATCAGAGACGGGCACATAGACCAGAGGACCACACGCAGAAGTCTCCAGGCCCAGACCGAGCACCTGTGGCGTGTTGGGCTGTCTGCATGTGCTATCATTGCTGATCCTAATGGTAGGCAGCACAATTCCCATTTTACTCATGAAGAAACTGAACTAAGGCTTAGGGCGATGAAGTAATCACCAAAAGTGGACAGAATGAACCAGGAGCCAGATACTTCCGCAATTAGAGGAGGGTTACGCTGGGTAAACTGACAAAAAAGGCTTCTTTCTCCTCCACTAACTGGATTCCTCTTACCTGGCTGCTACAGCCAAACCTTGCCTCCCTGGCAGGATGTCTTACGTCTAGTTATGAAGGCTGAAACCAGATTATTGGTGGGAGGCTGCAGCCTTGAGAAATTTATGCTCAACAGACACAGAGGAAAGTGCCACAATTGCCATTAGATGGTCCAGATTCCCTCCTCGGGGTCAAATGCCACCACAAATGTCTTTGTGATACAGGCTTGAGGAGCTGATAATGCAAACCTTAACAACCCGGGCAGGGCACTTTTCATCTCCCTGTGGGCGACGACACTCATCTCAGGATGAAATGGGCCGCGAGGGAAGGGTTTGCGAGTCGACTCACAACTCCAAAGGCTCCCGAAAGATAAGCCCACACCCTGTGCAAAGTTATGACAGGAAGCCCCACCAGGCCCTTGTGATAAGCTCTCCGGGCCCATGGCTGGGGACTGACAATTGTTTGGCAAAGGGGTGGTGTCCACTGCTTCAACCGTGACTTTGGACCAGAGAGTTCTAACAGACAGACGTGCCTCAGGCCAGTAACAGCACTGTATCTGGTGTTAGGGCCTGGCTGAGATTACTTCAAGAGAGAAATATATGCTATTAAGCCCCTACTTGGTGTGAGTGACAGTCTAGTGGCAGGTGACAGCCCTGGATACATATCAAAGAGATGAGGGGACACATGCTGAATTGGCTGTAGTTGACTTTAGGGTTGGGGAGTGGTATTATAACCAGGCTTCCACTGAGCTTCAGCTCCAGGTCTTCCAATTCTATATAACAAATGACTCCCTGCTACTCCCAGATATCTGGCCATGTGTTTAACTGCTCAGAAAACTGGCAGCCATGCATCTACCAGAACAATCTGTGGAATCCTGTTTTATCCGCTTTTGGGGAAGCAGTTACACTGGCCATCTACTGAGAGACACACTAAAGATGCTGGCATCTTGGACTGGGGGAATCCACCCTGCCCATTTCTACAATGCTGCCCTACCTGATGTCTAGCGCTTTGTTCCATGCCCCAAGAGGACCACACGGCCAGGAGTTGCCACACAGATATATAGGATGCTGTTTCCTGTCCCTGGGCCTTTGCACATGCTGTGCTCTCTGCCCAGAACTCTGCTTCCCTGCTCGTTCCCCTGTCACCCCCTCCTGCTCCTCCATGACATGGCTGAGATCATCTCTGTGCTGACCTTTCCTTGAGCCTCCATGGTGAGCTTGTACCCTTCTTCTGTGCTCTCAAAGCTCCCCACCATGAGCTCTGTCAGCACTTATCCTGGGAAACATAACTGCTTGCAGGTCAGTCTTCACCACCAGCCAAGCTCACGGAGAACAAAGGCCTTGTCTTCATCATCTCTACAGCTGTACAGAAGCCACTTGGCCACAAGAAGTGTCTCATAAATGCCTACTTCATTAGGCAGTGTGAAGAAAGGAGCTGAAAATGACATATCAGATAAAGGGCTAGTTTCCAAGATCTATAAAGAACTTATCAAACTCAACACCAAAGAAACAAACAATCCAATCATGAAATGGGCAAAAGACATGAACAGAAATCTCACAGAGGAAGACATACACATGGCCAACAAGCACATGAGAAAATGCTCCACATCACTGGCCATCAGGGAAATACAAATCAAAACCACAGTGAGATACCACCTCACCCCAGTGAGAATGGGGAAAATTAACAAGGCAGGAAACCACAAATGTTGGAGCGGATGTGGAGAAAGGGGAATCCTCTTGCACTGTTGGTGGGAATGGGAACTGGTGCTCTGGGAACTCTGGAAAACTGTGTGGAGGTTCCTCAAAGAGTTAAAAAGAGACCTGCCCTACAACCCAGCAATTGCACTGCTGGGGATTTACCCCAAAGATTCAGATGCAATGAAACGCCGGGACACCTGCACCCCGATGTTTCTAGCAGCAATGTCCACAATAGTGAAACTGTGGAAGGAGCCTCGGTGTCCATCGAAAGATGAATGGATAAAGAAGATGTGGTTTGTGTATACAATGGAATATTACTCAGCTATTAGAAACGACAAATACCCACCATTTGCTTCAACGTGGATGGAACTGGAGGGTATTATGCTGAGTGAAGTAAGTCAATCGGAGAAGGACAAACATTATATGGTCTCATTCATTTGGGGAATATAAAAAATAGTGAAAGGGAATAAAGGGGAAAGGAGAGAAAATAAGTGGGAAATATCAGAGAGGGAGACAGAACATCCTAACTCTGGGAAACAAACAAGGGGTGATGGAAAGGGAGGTGGGCGGGGGGTTGGGGTGACTGGGTGATGGGCAGGCACTGAGGGGGGCACTTGATGGGATGAGCACTGGGTGTTATGCTATATGTTGGCAAAGCGAACTTCAATAAAAAATATACAAAAAAAAAAAAAGGAAGGAGCAGAAACTACAGATCAGATGGAGAGCCACCCCTTTTAGAAATCTCTTCATTTACTCATCTGGCAAATGTTTTTGCATACCTGAGGGGGCAGGGACCACGGTGAAGAGCAAAGTGGGCCTTCTCCCTGCCCTCAGGGAGTTTATGTGCAGGTGAACCAAACAGGCAGCGGCACAGCTATTTCACTGGCATCGTGATCACGACCAGCAAAGAAGAGGGCCAGGAATAAGGTGAAGCAAATGAGACGCTCACCTAGAGTACAAAATTTAAGAAAGTGCCAAAAAAAAAAAAAAAAAAAAAAGCAAAAAGAGACTTTAAGGGAACATTTTTTCAAATCAAAATGAGGGCAAAAATGTGTATGATGAACAAAATACCCAAAATTTAAACATTGAAAAATTTTGAAGTAGGTAGGTGTATTAAAACTCACATCATTTTATGTTTGTTTTTTCTTCTTTTCTTTTTTTTTCTTTTCTTTTTTTTTTTTTTTTTTTTTTTTTTTGAGAGAGAGAGAGAGACCCTGTACTTGTGGGTAAGCAGGGGAGAAGGTGCAAAGGGGCAGAGGGAGAATCTTAAGCAGGCTCTACCCTCAGCACGGAACCCAACACAGGGCTCCATCCCACGACCCTGAGAGCATGACCTGAATGGAATTCAAGTCAGACGCTTAACTGACTGAGCCACCCAGGTGCCCCTACTTTTTCTTATTTCAAAACAGAATTTATTGTTGTTTTTACTTCAATAATTCAGAAATCATTCAAGATCTCCACTTGCTCACACGAAATTGCCAAATGTGGCAATCCTCTCTAATGACAGTAAGATAAGCAAAGCCATAGACGCTGAAAATATGATGGAGGGTTTGCTTCCACTAAACCCAGGAGCACACGTTTTCCCTCTGGCCTCAGGAATTAACGTGGCTCAGCACGGAATAGGTCTTTAGTAAAGATTTGTTATTTTGTTCATCACGGATTTTTTTTGCATTAATTTTGATATTTTAAAATATCGAATTAGAGTATTATTTATCTCGGTTACTGAGAGGATTTGGGGCGGGGGCACTCCCTTGTATTTTGCACCCAAAGCAAGTACCTCACCCATTTTCCCCTGATCCCAGCCTTGCCAGAGATCAGAGGAGAGGAGCTCATCCTAGGCTGGGGGTTCAGGAAAGCTCCCCCACTGTTGGAACAGTGAGCCTGAAGCCTGTAAGGGGTATAAGGGTTTGAGGGCTGGAGAGAGTCCTGCCTACAGTTCAGCCCTGAGCTGGGAAGAGTCTTAGCAAAGCATAAGAATAAGAATGGCAAACATATATAAGCCTAATATATGCACAGGCAGGCATTATTACCCACATCTTCAAGCTTAAACTAGCACCTGGGTTAAGCTACTTGTTCAAAGTCACACAGCCATGAAGTGATAGAGACAGAATGCGAACCCAGGCAACCTCACGCCCACTGCATCCTGGAAATCCTCTACTCTCTCACTCAGAAAAAAAGTTACTTTGGCTGGAGTGCAGTGAGCTACCAGGAGGCTGGCATGAGAGGAGAATAGTGAGACACGGTGCCAGACGGTCGAGCCTTGGGAAGGTCCCCGCAGGAACCTCGGTGCCACGCTAAAGCCCTCACTGTCATCTCTACAGGTGTCTTGTGCCTTCAGCTTGGAAATCTGGAAACATTTGGCTCAAGCGGTCCCTGGAAAGAAATAGAAGAGGTGCATTTTAATATAATTTACTTTAATTCAAATGAGGGGGTCTCAGCCAAGCCAGAGTGGGTTCCACACATTGGTGATGGGTGCCCCACCCACGCAGCCAGGCGACAGGGACCTGCCACACGCAGGAACCTCAGCGTCTTCCGTCACTGACCCCCTTCCCAGCACTTTCACTGCATGTGGTGATGTAGAGGGTGATGTCGAGGACACAGATTCTGGCGTCAGACTGTGTGTTCAGTCTTGACTTTGTGACCCCGGGTATTACCTCCAACCTCAAAACCTCAGTTTCTCACCTTTGAGATGAGGTATCATGACAGAACTGGCTTAGCTGGTCACAAACTCACTCTCGTCCTCTGGCACACAGCTAGACCGTATTCACAGCCACCTGGTCATTAGGTGTGGCTGTGACTAAGTATTGGCCAATCGAATGTGGGAAGGAGCATCGGGGACCACTTCCAGGCCTGACTCACACACCCCCCTTCACCATCCTCCTTGCTCTCTCTCTTGCCCAGGCTGTTAGCAGGATGGTTCACCCAGGGGGACTCTCGAAGCTCTGTGTCAAACAGAAAGCCTCCGTCAAATCCCTAATTAACTGCATGCGGCAGGGAGCCCCTGTCTTGAGCCACGTTCCCTCTTTCCTCGGAGCAGGGCCTGAGACAGAGCCTGGAGGCAATGTGAGCTTTTGAAAACGGGTCTCAGGGAAAGGGAGTGGGGAAGAGCAAGCTGGGCCTGGGAGGGGAGCTAGTTTCAGCAGGGGACTAGCCTTGGCCTGACCCCCTCCAGAGTGCTCCGGGGCATGATCTGTACCACACGAGCTGGTCCCACCTGAAGGCAAGGAGTGGGGTGGTAGCCTTTGTACCTGTCATCAACTGCAGACCACTGCCAGCACCCAGGACATGGGGAATATAAACCCCCTCGTGGGCAAGGATGCTGCTTCTCTCCTCACCACATCATCCAGCAGAAGTCAATTTTCTGGAAAGGGGAGTCAGCTGTGAGTCACTAGCAATCCACACAGCAACTGGACACGGAGTGCGGCGCCCGTAGCATCCACTCCAGTGCCCCTCAGCCTCCCACTCAGGAATTTGGGGACCTTATGTGAATAACAAGTGAGCTTGTTCTTTGTTAAACCCCTACAATTTCCAGGCTTCTGTGCAACACCAATAACACACATTAGAAATAATCTACCTCGGGATGTCTGGGTGGCTCAGCAGTGAGCATCTGCCTTCAGCCCAGGGCGTGATCCCAGGATCCGGGATTGAGTCCCACATCGGGCTCCTTGCAGGAAGCCTGCTACTCCTCTGCCTGTGTCTCTGCCCCTCTCTCTCTCTGTGTGTGTCTCCCATGAATAAATAAATAAAATGTTAAAAAAAAAAAAAGGAAAAGAAATATCTACCTCATTGAGCTGCATGATGATTAAATGAGATGCTATCTGATTGTGGTGATTAGTACCTCTGGTTATGCATATGCCTAAATTCATCAAATTATATGCATTCGATGTATGCTGCTTTCTTGGATATCAGTTGTACTGCCAATAAAGCTTTAAAAAATCTTCTGGCTAGATGATGATCAGAAAAAAAATTATAATTCATGAAAGCTTTCATTTAAAAAAAAATACTTAAAGCTACATATTGAAAGGGATACCATGTGCCTAGGAAAATAGACCCAAAGCAGTCAAGATGGTAACATGTTCTAATAAATCTGTCTTTCAAGAAAAATAAAATAAGTTGGCCACCTCCCACAAAAATGAGGTGCCACGCTCAAATTGCTTAACACATGGTGTGTGCTCAAGGGCTGTTAGCTGTCATTAGTGATGATTTCTCTGTGGCAGCTACTGGAAATGCAGAAATACGCACTCTGCCCTGCTCTGGTGAACCTCATGGTCTTGGGAGCAGAAGACAGACGGAAACAGACGATTATTACAGAAATACAGAGAGGGCCGTGTCTGAATTATGTGCAGGGGAGCTCACATCTGAATCTACCTAGGGATGGAATAAAATGCTTCAAGGTGGAAGTAAAGCTTGAGCTGACTTTTCAAGGATAAGCAGGGGCTCTTGGGCAGACAAAGGGGAGCAAACATTCCCAGAGGAGGAGCCATGCATTTCTTTTTTTTTTCCAGAGATAATAATATATTTTATTTGCTAACATTTTGATTGAGACACAACATACATGAGTATAAAAAGGACACTAATTGTAAATGTATGTAGTTCAGCAGATATGTACTTATTTATTTATTTATTTATTTTTAATTTTTTTTATTGGAGTTCAATTTGCCAACATATAGCATAACACCCAGTGCTCATCCCGCCAAGTGCCCCCCTCAGTGCCCATCACCCAGTGTGACTGAGCCATGCATTTCCGATTATACTGGGCACTTCCCTCCGAGCTCCAGGGCTCCCTGTAGTATTTCCACAAGTATTGGTGTTGCCTGCTGTATTGGTCCAGACTTTGGAGTCCCAACTGCCTCTTGGCTGGATGATCCGGGACAAGTCAGGAAGCTTCTTGAGCTGCAGTTGTCATGGGGAAGGATGGCACCCGCCTCTCAAGCTGGGGTTTAATTCCAGGACTGGGCAGCACAATGCCTGGCCAGAGTAGATGAGAGATTAATGTCAGCCCCTCCTCCTCCTTCCCTGCATCCCTTTCCCTTTCTGCACCCCCCCCCCACCGCCACCACCCCAGGACTTCCTGCTTAGTACCTGCCTCAGTAGCTTCTTTTTTTTTTTTTTTTTTTTTTTTCCTCAGTAGCTTCTTAGTCACACATAAGCTCCTACTTCCTTAAACTGCACCCAAGCTACCCAAACCAGAGCAGGAGCTCCAGCTCTGTGCCAGGCACTCCGCATCAGCAGCCCCCCTAGCTCTCTCACCAGCCGCTGCTCACAGCCCAGCCTCTTCTCCCCTCCCCCTCCCCTCCCCACCTGCCTGCCCCATTCATCTACAGAGGTTTGGGGAAGCACTCACGTGTCAGATACAGAGTGGGTTCCAAGCCTCTGGTGACCTGCCCTATTTTTAGTCATCTGTCAGCCTCCTGCATGCCTTGCCCAAGGTCCCTGGCTGCCAGGCTTTTTCAACGGGAACAGGGACATGGCTGGATACAAATAAGATTCGAACTCTGAGTCCCCTCTACCTAAATATTTGCAACTCCAGCCAGTGATTCTAATAGTCCAAGCTTTATGTTTGTGGACTCCTTTCCTCTTCCCCACTCCCCAAACCATTCACTTTCCATCCCTGTTTTTGGTTCACCACCAGGAGCCATCATTTCCATTTCCCTGTAAACCAGCAGGGAAAAGCTTCTCCTCTCCAAATATAAAGGTAGGGGAGCAGGGAGGGGGGGTGGTACCATATTGGGCAATTCAGCAGGACCAGGGAAAACTGACAAAAGGATGCATCACACAGGAAAGAAGATTTAAGACTTTAAAGATAAAAATTTGCCAAGAACCTAGGAGTTGGGTCTTAGACATTGTTTCAACTCATAGAGTCTGATGGCCCTGGCTGAAAGCAGGGGAGCTGGGCTCTGGCATCACTGAACCCAAAGTACAATAGCCAAGCAATGCTGTTCCCCAAAGCACAAGTGAGCAAGCCCTGGCCCTGGAGTGCATGCCAGACCTCAGTCCAGTTACCCAGTTTCTCCCTGAGCCTCACTTCCCTCATCTGCAAAATGGGATTGCCAATGATGCCTCCCTCACAGTGATACAGTGGTCCTTGGGTCGGACCATTTACGAAGATGCTTCTCTCTGAGCGCTGCTCAGCTCACCATCAGTACTCACTAAAGAGTTGTTACTATTATTTTCAGTTTTTAAAGATTTACTTTTAAAAATTATTTGTTTATTTTAGAGGGGGGCTGGGGAGCAGAGCAGGGGGAGGGGCAGAGGGAAAGGGAGAGAGAGAATCTCAAGTAGATTCCACAATGAGCATGGAGCCAGACTCAGGTCTCAATCTCGCAACCCTGGGATCACAACTTGAGCCAAAATTAAGAGCTGGACACTTAACCGACTGAGCCCCCCAGGCATCCCTATTATTTTCAGTTTGATAACTCATCTGCACAACAATCCCATGAACTCCCTCCAAAATTCAGGAGCAGCTGAAAGGTAAGATCAGTTTCTTATTTCTTTGCAGCCCTAGCACCTAGCATCGTAACACCCACTCACTGCTGGCTGAAGATGAAAAGGCAGCTGGTGTCATCCCTACTTTATAGATCATGACAGTCCAGCTCTGAGGGATAAGACAACCCAGTTTGTCTGTCTCCAGTCTCTCCCTTCTCTAAGCAATGGCTATCCTCGGCTGCCTTGTTTACAGAAATGATGAGGAACGACAGATAAGGTCAGTAGGGTCATCACAGGTATCTGTCTGAGGGGTGAAGAGGGCTTAGTTTGTTCACATTACAGAACAGGCCCAGGCAGGTGCCTCCTGGTACCTCGCCAGCATACAGAGTTGCCCTGGTTTATGGCCCTAACCTTTTGGAATTTCTAGGCTTGTGGTTTATCTATTTGTTCATCCACTCATTCATTAATTTATTCATTCATTCATTCAGGATGGATTGCAAACCTTGGCACGGAGGAAGCAAAAAATTAAAAAGAAACACAAGGCTCTGCCTTCTGGAAGCTCACAGTTTACCAACAGATATGGGCTTATCCATTTATCCATAAATAATCCTGGTGTAAAGTCACGTGGGTTTTAAAGGAGATTCGCCCAAGATCCTGCTGGGAGATGATAGAGCAGGAGGTCTTCATTACCTTGAAAGCAAGAAGGGGATCAGAGAGGATTTCCTCCAGGAGGAAAGGCTAGAGCTGGGAGGGACTTCGCTGGGTGAACAGAAGGGAAAAGTTGTCCCCAGCAGCGAGAATAAAAGAATAAAATAAAAGCCCCCCAGGAGGCGGGGCTGAGCAGAACCACCAGTGGCTGTGGATGGCTGGCTTCTAGGGAAAAGGCTCAGAGTAACGAGCCTGGAGAAGGCAGCAGGAACCAGGCTGAGCAAGCCTCATGGGCAGTTTGCTCCATCCCAAAGACAATGGTAGACCATGGAAGAATCCAAAGCAAGCCCATGATATAATCAAACTTGTGTTTTAGGAACAGGGTGTACATTTCTGATTTACACGTGAACCTACTCAAATGAGGGCATACTGTCTCCTTCTTCTTCCTCTCAACAATATTTGTCAGCTTTTTGTATTCCAGAACCAAGCATAAGCGTTGCTCTCCCCTGCCTTTCTGGCTGCACCTTCCCTGCTTTCTCAGTAGGACTCTCTCTTTTTGACTTTCCAAGCATGATGTCTCCCAAGCTTCCGCCAAAAGCCAATGTGTTCATTTTCTTTCCACTTTATCCCCTGGGGCGCTCATCTATATCTGAAGCTTCAACATTTGAGCGCCTTGAGGGTGAACTCTGGCCCCAAATCTCCAATAGGGTCTTATAAATGAAAAGCAGATCGCCATAATTCTGCTTAATTACTGGAATTATATTGGCCAATGTTATAAAGGCTTTCTAGAAGACCAGATTTCTAGATCTACAAGAGAGTTTAGCGAAGTCCTGTTGTATGCTAAGATAGCCACAAGTGTATCAGAGTACCAAACAAAGAAGTAAAAAGTAGCATCTATAGATAAAATTTCACATATCAGAGAGAGTTTAGCCCTCTTTAGCAGGTGTTTACTGGGAGACTATTCAATATCCAAACCTGTGCTGGGTAATGCAGAAAACACAACGGCAGTCTTCAACCCTGTTCTTTCTTCAAAGTACTTCCACCTCAGTGGGAACAGCACAGAGGACAAGCAGACATCATGACCAAGAGTTCAAGCTTTGGGCATCCCAGCTCCTTACAAGCATGATCTTGGGGAAGTGATTTCACCTCTCTCCGTGTCAGTCTCCATCTCTAAAATGGAACCATAATGCATCCCTTACAGACTTGCCACGAGGATCCAATGTAATAAAACCATCAAGTATAGTGTCTGGCATGTTATAAAGGAGCCACTGTAGGAAAGCGTGTGGTAGCGCCTCAAAAAAGTTAAACATGGAGTTATCAGTTACCATATGACCAATAATTCCACTCCTGGGTGTATACCCCCCAAAAATAGAAATATATGTATGCACACAAAGACTTGGATGTGAACATTTATTGCCACATTATTCATAACAGCCAAAAGGTGGGCCAGCCATCCATCAATGGATGAACGGATGAACAGTTGTGGTATACCCATATTGTGGAACAGTATTTAGCCATAACAAGGAAGAAAGTGTTCGTATATTCTGTAATGTGGATGAAACTTGAAAACATTAGGCTAAATGCAAAAAGCCAGACACAAATGGTCACATGTTGTGAGATTCCATTAATTTGACATATCCAAAATAGGTAAATCCATAGAGACAGAACACAGACTGAGGGTTACCAGGGATCAGGGAAGAATGAATGAGGAACAAATGCTCAATCAATGAGTCCAGGGTATCCTTTTTGAGTGATTAGAATGTTCTAGATAGAGATGGTGGCTGCACAATGTTGTGAATGTAGTAAATATCACTGGATTTTTCACTCTAAAAATGGTTAATTTTATGCTATATAAATTTCACTTCAATTGTCAATAAAAAATCAGGTTTCACCTTTTCCTGAGCCAATCATGACCAACAGGTTGGCTTGAAATTAGCCACAAAAGACCATAGTGCCAGCCAGGCATGAGCCTGGGCACCTCTATAGCCCTCGGATCCAGGGGAAAACAGGAGACTGTCGCTACCCCATGGAGCTCATGAACAGTCACGAATGCTCTTGGGAGCATTGGGCTCTGGAGCCTGGTTCTCCGCATGTACATCCTGTGCCCACCTCCTACAATCTCTGTGCAAAACATTCAAGACCTCTGGCCCTGTTTCCTCACCAGTGAAATGCAAATAATAGTAATGCCAACCACAGATATGTGAAAATTACAGGGGGTGGATACTTTTCCTGTGGCTGCCCCAACAAATTACCACAAACTGGGGGGCTCAGGATAACAGATTTTATTCCCTCACAATCTAGAAACCAGAAGTGTGAAATCAAGGTATCAGCAGGGCCATACTCCTTCCAGAAGCCAAGGGAAAGAAGCCCTCCTCACCACTCCAGTTTCAGCTGGCTCCAGGCCCACCTCCTCTAGTGGCTATATCCCAGCCTCGGCCTGCTCATGACCTTCTCTTGCCTCTCTCTCTCTCTCTCTCTCTCTTTTTCCATTTAACACATGTTTATTAGATGCCTATATACGAAAGCTTAGGGTGGGTGCTGAGGGGGATCTTGCCTCCCTCTTATAAGCACACTTGTCACTGGATTTAGGGCCCATTTGGGTAATTGAGGATGATCTCATCTTGACATTCTTACCTTAATTATATCAGCAAAGTCCCTTTTTCCAAATAAGGTCACATTCACAGGTGCTGGAAATTACAACATCAACATATTTACTGGGGGACCACCACTCAGCCCACTATGAGGGATAATACACATGAAGTGCTTTTTTAACACTTAGTAAATATCACATATTTCATCATTATTGTCATCACTGTCGCAGTTACTAGCTAGAACCTATCTCAGGCTCTCTTAGGAACAGTAGGACAAACCAATTAAAATCTTCAACACATGAGAGCTCCTTCCAGGCCACAAAAACTCTTCCTCCTTCATTAGGAGTCTTGATTTCTTCCAATGTTCCTTTCCCTTGACCCCCTTTCTAAGTGAATTCTCACAGGGCTTTGTGGCTCTTCTCCCTCATCCATAACCATGGAAAGACTCTCATTTCTGGGTCCCACTCACTACTCTGATATTAGACCTGGGATTCTGTTCCTGTTTCAGCCCTTGGGCCCCATAGTCTAGACTACCTGCATGCCTTTATGGAGCAGCCCCTCATTTTCATCTTCCCCATCCCTTCCATTCAGGCTTTCTTCCCAGCTGCTGCTGGGGGACCAGCTTGCCTCCAGTCCTTAACTAGGGAGTTCATAAAAATCTAAAGCCCAGGCTGTACCCCTAAGCCAATTGAATCAGAATTTCCTGGGAGCATGGGACACTGGAGTCACTCAGCGGTTGGGCGGCTGCCTTCAGCTCAGGTCGTGATCCAGGGATCCAGGATTGGGTCTCACATTGCGCTCCTGCGAAGAGCCTGCTTCTCCCTTTGCCTGTGTCCCTGCCTCTCTGTCTCTCTGTCTCTCTGTCTCTCTCTCTCATGAATAAATAAATAAATCTTTAAAAAAAAAAAAAAAGAATTTCCTAAGAGTAGAACACAGTCATTCAACCCCATAGCATAAATACTCAAGAATGGCATTGCCAGATCCCCAAGCATGTGAAATTCCCAAGATCATGCATGGGGTTCCTTTCACTGTGCAGGCATTATAAGGAAAATGCTGTGCTTACTGGGAAGTCCTGGACCAGAAAAACATAATGACAATAGTCTGGGTTTTGGTGATAGATTTGGGACCAAATCTTACTACTGACTAAGCTGTGTGGTCTTGGCCATGTCCCTTAACCTCTAAAGCTCTGGATTGTTGTGTTGAAAATGGAAATAGTAATGTTTACTTCAGAACTGGGGTGCATGGTGATGGATATTCACATCTTGCAGAGTGTCTGGACCATAATAGGAACAATCAAAAGCCCTCTTCCTTCCCTTCTTCCTGGAATCTGCAGAAAGTTTAAACCCAATTGCAGACACTGAGACTGTACCTTCTACAAGTGCCCTGTTAGGCCTGGAAAGGAATGGATTGTAGAGGATAGACTCCTTAACATGTGTTCATTAAATGAAGGGTAATTCCAGAAATCTACTCCTGGGTTATTAGAATAAGGTGGGGGGAAAGGTGGAGCTGATTTGGTCATGGTTATCAGACACTTGGTGGTCACTTGCCTGGGTTAACACAGGACAGCACACAGAGACGTGGCCGCAGGACAGCATACAAAAGCTTGTAGCTACAGATGTTCTGTTGAGCTCCTTGGCTAAATCTTCCATCTTCCTGCCAAAGCAGAGAACCCAGAGGCTCTGGTTCCAAGCAGCTTGAACTTCCCCGGGAGCCCCAAAGTCGCTGCTCCTGATCACTCAACGTTTTCTAGGTTGTCCCTACAAAGTGGCAGGCAAACTCCTCCGAAAAACGAGAAACCAGAACCCACTAGGCTGGGAATTGAATTCAGACTCTCTGCCCTTTGCCTCCCATTGAGTGCCCATGGAATCCTGCTGCACAAACAAAAACTCAAACTGAAAGCTCTTTCCTTGCTCTTCCCATCTTCTCATACCATTTGCAAATACCCTGTTGTAGTCTTTTCCCTGTGATAGTAAATTCAGAGATATCTTTGCTATCTTTTTCCATCCTTTTCCCCCCATCTCTTTTCCCGAGTGCCCAGGACAATATCTGATACATTTATCCAATCATTTATTCAATAAATATTTATGGAGCACCTGCTATGTGCTAGACACAGTGCTTTACACTGTGCATGCTCAGAGATTGGCACACAGAAGACAATCCACTAAATAATTATTGAATTGAATTAAACTTATTTAGAACACACCCATACCAAAAAACTGGTTTGCAGAGAATATGTTAGCCCGATTCCTATGGGCCATAACATTCTCCTATGTCTTGAGCAAAATTGTAATTCCATAGGAAAGCCAATATCGATACTTTAAGTCTTCACTGTGAAAGGAATCTTAGAGCTCATGTACGACACTGGATTCCAGCTCTGGATCCCCAGGTGATTCCAATGTACCACCAGAGTTGAAAACATTCATCTAGTCCAACCTCTCACCAAAAAAAAACCCATGTCCCTGCTATAGCACCCCATTGTGTTTTTAATAAAATTCCCAACCATTTTGCCATGGTCTATAATGCCCTACCTGATATGGTCCTTGCCTGACTTCACCCCTCTGCTCACTATGCCCAGCCACATGGGCCTCTCTCCATCGCTGAGAGCACCAATTGGGGTCTTTAGCCTTGCTGGCCCTTCTGGTCATGTAGGACTTCCTCAAAGTTTATCCCATCAGAGACACCCTCTCTGAGCATGCAATATGAAGTACAATCCACTCAACTCTCCACACACACACACACACACATTCTTGTACATCCCTTTGTTTGTGCTAGGACACCCATCACTAACTACAACTATCTTTGTATCTTTGTCTTCAATTCTTTCCTGACTATCTCCACCACCAGAAAGAAAACTTCAGGAAAGCAAGGACCTTGTGTGTCTTATTCACCACAGCATCCATGTGCCTAGGACATAGAAGATGTTTGTAAGAACTAGTTGAATGAATGAATCAATCAACAAATCATTCATTGAACTGGAACCTCTACCTGCACACTTCCAGAGAGAGGGAATATCTTTCTCCCTCCCAAGGCGGCCTCATTCCATTATTGGTCAGTTGAGATTGTTAGAAAATTATTTCCAACACCAAACTGGTGCCCTCGTCCCCTCACTTCCTGCCACTGTCTCTATTCTCACTCCCTACAACTACCCCAAACAAGGCCGGTCCTCCTGCCCCAAGACAGGCCTTCAAATATTTGGAGACTATTAAGTTTCCTCGCGGCTTTCTGTCATCCAGGTGAACAGCTTCCGGTAGATGTCTTCCAGAAACACAGCCGTGTTTGCCTTCAATGACTGTGCCCATAAAACACTTCAGCTTCCTGAATCTGTAAACGGAAATATGTTTTTATTTTCCAGAACAGCTGCCTAGATACTGCCAAGGTGGGGCCTTCATTTGCATTTTCCCCATCTGTGAGCTGTCACTGGTAAGTTCTGAGTGTCCTCTTCAGAGGTCCCTGAAAAATATATTCCTGGCCATTATCGATTTCTATTGAGAAGTTCTTAGAGTCGGGCTGTCTGGGTGGCTCAGCAGTTTAGTGCCTGCCTTTGGCCCAGGGCATGATCCTGGAGTCCTGGGATCGAGTCCTACATCGGGCTCCCTGCATAGACCCTGCTTCTCCCTCTGCCTGTGTCTCTGCCTCTCTCTCTCTCTGTGTGTCTCTCATGAATAAATAAATAAAATCTTTTAAAAGAGAGAGAGAGAGAAAGAAGTTCTTAGAGTCTTCTTAAAGAAAAAAAAATTTAAAGAAGTATGGGAGAGGAAATCCCTACAGGAGCCCACTGCTGTGTGGGTGTAAGGGAAGGGGGCATAGAATTAATCTTTCTTCGAACTCTACTTTATCTTCTCCACCATGCTTCCCCCATCATCATTTCCAAAATAATCGCATACACCACCACCACCACCCACCAGCACCTTTTATCCTGTTCCAGTGCTTTGTTTTCCTTATAGCACATGGTCCTATTTACTTACTTGGTCATTTGTTTATTGTTCCTCTGACTAGAATGTAAGCTGTATGAAGACAGAGACCTCACCTGCCTTATGAAGCGTGGTATCACCAGAGCAAAAATGATGGCTAGTGCCATGTCAGTGCTTGATAGCCAGTGAGAAAATGATTAAAACGATGAATAACTGCTTGTGAGATATCGGACAAATCAGATCCTCAGTTTCCACTTCTGTAGAATGGGGAGAGAAGATGGTAATCCCCTCCTTACCAGACAATTGTAAAAATCAACTCAATGTCTGTGGAAGTTTGTCACCAGCTGTGACTCCACCAAAGGTTATGGTGTCATACACACACACAGGACTGCATTTATAAGCAGCAAAAGTCAGCGGCTGCCCCTTGATTGTAATTTGAAGGGTCTGCTTGCCCTAAAAGAGTCTCTTTTATTGTTTTACTATCTGAAAATTCCACCATTAGACATTCCTTTCAGTAAAGGCATCGTGTTTCCACTAACAGAGAAATGCTTCCCTCCATCTGAAGATGGGAGGGTAGAGATAAGGGAGAAGATAGCTTGCTTTCTCTTCCTCACAGCTCTTTTCCTTTCAGCCCCTGAGTCTTGCTAATTTTTACAACACTTCAGATGCATGAGCCTGGATTACTTTCAGTGCCAACTATTTTTAAAATGGAGGGATAAACTTCACTATCAATGGCCTATCTTTCCAGCTTGGCTTAGGACTTCGGAGGCATTTTCCATCTGGACCTCAGTTCTGTCACAACTCACATTCCATAGGAGAAGAACCTCATTGTCAAGTGTTTCCTGTCTTGCCAAAAAAAAAAAAAAACCTGGAATCCAAAGATGAGACTCCAGTCAAGGCTTTGGCCCAGAAAGGTCCAGCAGGATTATCACTGTCTGGAAGCAGAGGCAGGGGATTCCTTGTGCCTTCAGGAGTGGCAGGAAGAAGTCACCTTGGGGGAAGCCTTTTGCCAACTCCCCACAGTGATGCCTACACTCTAGCCAAACCAACTGCCTGCCCTTCCCGATGGCCTTCTTCCCACTCCCACATTCCAATCTTGGTGCTGGCTGTTCCCCAAAATCCAGTCAATTATTTAACAAGCAGGGCCTTAGCTCCTGCTCTGAGCTGGGGTACACATGATCTCTGTCCTCTAAGACCTCAGAACCAAGTAAGGACACCAGAAGAAAGGGGCAAGCCAGATGCAGAGTGACAATTCCAGGACTCTCGGGTGCTCAGAGGAGGAACATAGAGGGAGAGCATTTAATAAGATCTCAGAAGGCTTGAGGATACTTTTGAAAGGAGGAGGTAAATTGAAGCTTAAAAAGTAAGTGTGAGTTAGTCCAGGATAGAAGGGACGAAGAGCACCACAACTTCAAGGAACAGAATATGCAAAATGAGAGATGGGCACCTTCAGGAAAGTGGAGGAGGTTTGGCCAGAAAGAAGAATTGTGAGGCAGTAGCCAAGAAGGACCTGGAACAGCAAGTGGGGTGAGCTGATGAAAGCCTCACAAGTTGTGCTGAGGGGGGATGGGTTTATCTCATAGAATGTCATATTCCTTAAGACACTGAAAGATTTTGGGGATCCCTGGGTGGCTCATCGGTTTAGCGCCTGCCTTCGATCCAGGGCATGGTCCTGGAGTCCCGGGATTGAGTCCCGGGATTGAGTCCCAGGATCAAGTCCCACATCGGGCTACCTGCATGGAGCCTGCCTCTCCCTCTGCCTGTGTCTCTGCCTCGTGTGTGTGTGTGTGTGTGTGTGTGTCATGAATAAATAAATAAAGTCTTAAAAAAAAGACACTGAAAGATCTTTAAATGATCAGGGTTGCATTCAGATAAATTACTACAGCTTTAGTTTGGAAGATGGATCCTGGGGAAGGAGGCTTGATAGAAGAGTGGAGGACAAATAAGAAACTGGCAAAACCCATCCAAATGGTGGCGACACATGAAATAAGGCCAGGGAATGGGAAGCTCAGTTGGGGGCATATTGAGTCCCAGGGCTTTGGAGTCATGTGGACCTTGGTCTTTATCTTGGCAGTTCTCTGCCTACTTATGTGACCCTGGCAAGGCAACAAGCTTTCAACCCAGTCACTTTATCTGGAAAAAGAAGATAACAATGCCCAGCATGCCAGGTTGTGAAGATTTACTATAAATGTAAATGTCCAGTGCAGGGCCAGGCACACAGTAGGTCTTCAAAGGGCAACGGATTTATGTTTGTCTCTATGATTGAGGAAGGATGAACTGTATGAAACTTGGAATGCTCTATTTCCTCCTCACCAGGTAGAGAACAACTTATTAAACACATCACTGTTTTAATAAGGAGAAAAAGCAACAAGATCATGAACAACCGTCAACCTACAGGTACTCAGTGGATGCTTTCTGCATGCCTAGCCCTGCACTAGAAAATGCAGAGACAAAAAAGAATGCAGTAAAGTGTTGGATGCAATACTTACCTCAAGACATTTCCCATCTGGATGGGGAAATAAATGAGAAACCCATGAGATCCTTAAAGAACAATAGCTCTTTTCATTTCTTATCTTAGAAGACTTCTTTACAGCTTTTGTCCCTAGTGACCTTGCACTCCTTTCCTGAAACGCACTTCACCCTGAATTGCCAGCTCACCACTCTCTATGCTGATGGATTTTTTTTTTCCATTCTCTTTTCTTGGTTCTTCTTCCATCTGCCTTTAACTGTCAGTGCTCCCTAGGGCTCTCGGGTCCTCTTGTTTTCTCACTGCCCACAGCTTCCAATTTAGGGATCCAAGTAAGTTTGGCTTCATGGACCTCTGTACTGAGCTTACGGCTGAGCTGCCCCCCACCCCGCCCCATCTTTCAAGCACCTGGGTTTCCCTTGCACACGCGAGACATCTTCAAGGCTGAACCCATTGTTTTGTCCTTAAATCTGCTCCTCCTTCAGGCCATGATTTATGATTTTACCATCCACTCAGCTGTCCGAGTTCTGTTATCCAAGTGATAGATAGCATAGTGATTAAAATCGCACATGCTAGAACTGGGCTATCTGGGTTCTGGTTCCAGTTCTCCTCCTGATTTGCTCTGTGACATACAAATTACTAAACACCTCAATCCCTCAATATCCTCATCCATAAAATGGGTACTTTAGTAGTACCTACCTTATAGAGATATTGGGAAGGATGAAATGAGTGACTACTTAGGTAAAGTGTATCAAAACATGTACACCCATTGCAAGCGATAAAGGTTTGCATTTATTACTATTACCTCGGATTCCTCCTCTTCCCTCAAATCTCTGTAAATGATTTGCCCTCAATTCCTACAAACTTCTCTTGCTTAGATTCTCACTTCTCCACTCCAGGTGCTGCTCTCTGTGTGCGGGCCTTCATCATTTATAGCAAGAGGTCTCAAAGCAGCTGCCCCTCATTCTACAGCACCTACCCAGAGAAGGGGCCCAGGCTGGAGGCCTGGGTATCATCTGTGTGGTGCTCATGAAGCTAATGCCAAGACCTTCTCATTCTCAGATTCTCTGGTTTTGGAGCCCTGGTGTCCAATTCAGGTTAGTATGGGTTAGTGTAAGGTCAGAAAAGGTTTCCACCTCTACACTCATTCACCCCCAAAGTTCCTCCCCTGTTGATATTCTTTCTACTTTGCTTTCCTGTCTTCAGCCCTTCCTTATTCCCTGGTCCCTTTCAGTCTCAAGACAGGAGGGGAAAAGAAAGGAACATGACCTTTGACTCCCACTTTGCTCTCCCCTAGGACTCCTCCTCCTGGATTGATAAGGGTGAGAACATTCAAGCCACAGATAAGACCTCAGCTCCCAGGTCCTGTCCCTCCACTCCCTCCGGCTCAGCTTTGAAGTTCCCAAAACCCTGCCTCTGTGACCTGATTGTGTTATCTTCACAGCCAGGGTGAGAGAACAGAGAATGACTTTATGGTTTCCTGTAAGCAGCTGCCCCCAAAATCATGATTTCTTATAAGAGGAACAAAAGGAAGTGAGAGAGTTGGGAGGGAGTGAAGCCCAGCAGTTTCACAGCCATTAGAGTGCTGTTCTACACAGAGTGGAGGCCCCTTGTGGGTTTACAAAATGAAAAGGAGAGGCACTTAGCAGGTACTTGATTCAAGTTTAGAGCAGTGGTTCCCAAACGGGAGTGACCCTACTCTCCAGGAAACATGTGGCGAAATCTGGAGACATCTCTTACTGTTACAGCTTGGAGAATGTGGGTGCTATTAGCATCTAATAGGTAGAGCCAGAAGAATTCTCCTAAACATCCTGTGATGCATGCTATGCCACCCACAACAAAGACTTATCTGGCCCAAAATGCCAATAGTACTGAGGTTCAGACCCTGGTTTAGAGAATGGAAGGAAAAAGAGAGGGAAAGAGAGAAAGATCCTTCTGCTACTTTTGTTCTGCTACTTTTTAATCTTCAAGTATCTATGCTACTAAGATGTCTCAGATCCCATTCTGATTCAGAAAAGGGATAAGTGTTGGAAAGTGGTAGGAGAGTAGTATCTATGTATTTCCTGTTTCACAAGAACTGATACACACATTCATGGTTCCCAGAGACCTTATTGCGTCTTGGCTCTGTCTGGTAACTGGCCACATTTGGGCATGTCATCTCAGTTGCCCTTTCTGCACAAGGGAGGCAAGGAGCCAAGGACTCCTAGGAGGTACTGAGTTCTCTAGTTCCAGGGCAGAGTGGGTGCTACTGGCAGCAAGAACTGGAGGACCTCACAGTGGGGCGGCTAGGTGAGACAGAGACTATGCAAGGCCTCAAGGAGAAGAACCTGAGCCAGACCCAGGACAGGAAAGGGTGGGTCTGATTTAACATTGAGAAGGCAAAGAGGTCTACTTAAGTAGAGAAAACCACAGAAGCAAAGATTTGGAACAGAGATGAAAGGTCTGCCTGAGACACTGCTGATGTTCACAAATCCTGCCTCTTTTCCCCTAAGAAAAGGAGGTGAGTGGACAAAGTCAAACAGGGGCCATAGTCAGGTCACCTGACAGCTACCATAATTACAGACAGAGCCTTGCAGCCCTTGGGAGCCCCTCGGGATGGGAAAGCTGTGGGTAAGCTCCAGGACCATCTCCTTCAGTGATCTGCCACATTTCCAGGTATGAGAACCTTTTCAACATAACTTCCTCATAATTTTATTCTTATTCCTATCACCAATTTACTGGTACATCATAGCAAAAATTTTCCTAAATCCTGTAAAGTGTAAATGATTGTGTGCTTTTGTCATCATACTGCCCATGTGTTGTTTTTCCTTTCTTTCTTTTAGGGACTTTTTTTAACAAAACTTTAAGGTTTATAGCAAAATTGAGAGGAAGGTACAGAAATTTCCCACATCCCCCTTGTCCCCACATATGCACAGATTCCCCTATTATCAATGTCCCACACCAGACTGGTACACCCGTTACGATCAATGAACCTACGTGGACACATCATTATCACCCAGACTCTGTAGTTCACATCAGGGTTCATTTTTGGTGTTGTACATTCTTTGGGTTTAGACAAATGTATAATGATGTGTATCCATCATTGTAGTATCATATAGAGTACTTTCACTGCACTAAAAATCCTCTGTGCCTCACCTATCCATCCCTCCCTCTCCCCAGCTCCTGGTAACCCCCAATCATTTACTGTTTCCATAGTTTTGCTTATTCAAGAATGACGTATCCTTGGAATCATACAGCATGTAGTCTTTTCAGATCGGCTTCTCTCTTCGTATTATGCACTTAAGCTGCCTATATGTCTCTTCATGTCTTGATAGTGCATTTATTTTTAGCACTGAGTGATATTCCATTCTATTATCTATAATATTAACATAGATAATATTCTATTCACCTACTTACTGAAGCACATCTTGGTTATTTCTAGTTTGGACAATCATGAATAAAGCTACTATAAACATCCATGTGCAGTTTCTTACAGACCTAACTTTCCATCTATGTGCTTTTGAGAAATGGCCATATATGTGTGAGGCACCTTGTGCTGTGGTGTCTGAGCAATGCTCAGAGGAGGAAATGATGGCTGGGTTTCCTGGAGAGAACTGCCCCCTCCACCCCAGATTCTTGGCTGCTAATAAATAGTAGCTATTTTTAAAAAAATCATGTTTCAGATCATTCAAACCAGGCTTCAAGAGGGAATGTGACATCTAGACACCCATAGTTCTTTACTGACAGGCTCCAAAGGAGAATCCTGGGTCCTGCCTACCAACTGATTCTACCCACCTCCTGTCCCCACTCCTTCCAGATACCCTGGTTTAAAAGTCACTCCCTAGACTAGGGGCATGCCTCAGCCAGTCAGAACAACCCAGAAATGTGGCTAAGTTGAGTCCCACTACTGAGTGTTGTTAAAGGAGAATCACCTTCCTTCTCTGACATATAAGTCCCTAGAAGGAACCTACCACTCAGGCAGTGGAGCATAATGATAAAGGCCTGAAGTCAGATTCCGTCCTTCACTTGACAAATATTTTGGAAGATCTATCTGTGTCTGTCAGACACCATTCTAAAAACCAGGTGTTGTGGAGAGCAGAGTAGCTCACAATACCCAAGCTCCTGGCTGCCGCTGACCAGCTGAGTGACCTTGAAATATGGTTCAACGTCTCTTGAGTTTCAGCTTATTTATCTGTGAAATGGGATTTTTGTTAAGTATCTGCCCTAGAGAAGAACTGAGATAATGTCTGGATATTTCTCTGCCAATCCAGGCAAATAGTGAGCATGCAATACAAGTTAGCTACCAACAATAAGAGATGAAAGGAACTAGGACTGTACAGGTGGAGATTTATGTTACAACTCTGAGACAAATGGATTGTAAGGCCATTAAATGACACCAAGAGTAAAAATAGGTGCATCTTTTAATGTAAATGTTTGGCACCCACCAATGCAATGGCACCCATCTCCCATCTCTTAACCTCCATGCAATGGCTTCAAAGAGAAAAATCATCCTTTCACCAGAGGCTGACCTACCCTTTCCTTTGCTTATCAAATAGTCATCAGTAGCAAGTGTACCTTCCATCCATTAAAATCCCACATATCTCTGAGATGGTTACAGCGGTCAAGACACCTGAGCTTCTGTAACCCCATCTTGGAGTCCAGTCCCCTCCAAAACCAAGCTCTTAGCTTCAGCATTTATAGGCACACCTACAAAGGGACTGAGATTTAACAAGAAGCTTCTATATCTTTGACCTTTACAATTGTTTGTGTTTTAAATTCACAGTATTTTTCAAGAGCTTAAACAAAGAAAAAACCTTTCTTCTATTGATTCAGCAGTGAGTCTTCTAAGGCCTAGGCTAATGGAACACTCAGAAGCTTCTTCATGAGATAAAGGTTACCTCTTTTCTGCTTGAGATTCTTCTATTCAGAGAGAAGTCATCCTCTGTGGATTCTAAATAACTATGAAGGTCATAAAGAATCAATGGGGCCTTCATAAACTTGTGGGGTTTTTTGTCTTGGCAGTAAGACCCATTGAGACAATGGGCTTGAATTTCACCTAAAGATTTCAGTCATTAGTCTGGCCAAAGATTTCAGTCACTGTGTTGAGGTACAGTCAACACCTGATCAGTGGACCTTAGAAAGCCATGGGGGAGTCCCTACCATGTCCTTGGGGTGCAGGCATCCTTGATGGCAATGAACACTTATGGCTCAGTGCAAAACCAGATCACAGATGCAGGAAATAAGAGCCATGCTCTTTGTATCCAGAGGAGGTAGAGGGACAGTCAGCATATCCCCAAAGGAAAGTTTAAGGGGGACATGAGGTGAGCCTTTGGGGAATGAGTACAGAAATCCAGAAGCTCTCTGAATCCTAACACCATGAAAGCAAAGATAGCCCTAAATCCAGAAAGTTCCCCAGGTACTGTGATTAACAAACCCACATTTTCAAGGCACTAGTGGCTTTCATTGTCTTTGAAGTTCCTCTGTACCTCCAGGTCATGTCTAAATTCCTCAGACTGGCTGTGGAAATCCTTCAGAAGTTGACCCAAATCTAGGGAACCTATCGTGATGGCAAAAGTAAAGACTCAAGATTAAAGTACCTGGAGCAGGAGGAGCCACATGGGAGGTCTGGCCCTGGTATTTCACAGCTCTGAGTGCTCAGGCAAGTTTCAGGCTGCAGTCCTATGAGGCAGGCCTTACACTTATGGGAGAGAAAAGAGACTAGTGGCCCAGGGTGATCAGGTGACTTTGAGGATTTAAGGGATAGTCAAAGGCACACGGGGTCTAAAACAGGAGTCCCTAAACCCTGTGCTCGTTCTCCTGTGGCACACCAGCCCCTTCCCTCTTCAGAGGCAAGACTCTGAGAGGTGTTTTTGTAGCTTTTGCACTTCTGAAAGTTTCCACTAATTAATATCTCGAGCTTTCCTTGCACTGTGCTTAGATATTGCTTCCCTTTTTTAATCCATCCATTGTCCACATTTTGCTCATTAAATGCCCTTCAGAGAGACAATGCAAAATGATCTTCCTTAGATAATATTCACCTTTTGTCCTCTCCTGAGAATGTTCATTTATTCTGTCCATTTCACTTTTTTTTCCTTCTTCTTGGCCACAACCCGACCTCAACTTACAGAAGCTAGACATTTTCATCAAATAATTATCTATCAGCTAAACAGGCTAAAAAATTATATATATATATATATGTATATATATATATATATACACACATATATATATACACATATACATATATATAATTTTTTCTTATATATTTTATTTTTTATTGGAGTTCAATTTGCCAACATACGGTGCCCGTCATCCATTCACCCCATCCCCCCGCCCACCTCTCCTTCCACCAACCCTTGTTCGTTTCCCAGAGTTAGGAGTCTCTCATGTTTGGCACCCTCTCTAATTTTTCCCACTCATTTTCTCTCCTTTCCCCTATAATCCTTTTCACTATTTTTTATATTCCCCAAATGAATAAAACCATATAATGATTGTCCTTCTCCAATTGACTTACTTCACTCAGCATAATACCCTCCAGTTCCATCCACGTCAAAGCAAATGGTGGGTATTCATCATTTCTAATGGCTGAGTAATATTCCATGGTATATATAGGCCACATCTTCTTTATCCATTCATCTTTCGATGGACACCGAGGCTCCTTCCAGTTTGGCTATTGTGGGCATTGCTACTATAAACACTGGGGTGTAGGTGTCCTGGCGTTTCACTGCATCTGTATCTTTGGAGTAAATACCCAGCAGTGCAATTGCTGGGTCGTAGGGCAAGTCTATTTTTAACTCTTTGAGGAACCTCCACACGGTTTTCCAGAGTGGCTGCACCAGTTCACAGTCCCACCAACAGTGTAAGAGGGTTCCCTTTTCTCCGCATCCTCTCCAACATTTGTGGTTTCCTGTCTTGTTAATTTTCCCCATTCTCACTGGTATGAGGTGGTATCTCATTGTGGTTTTGATTTGTATTTCCCTGATGGCCAGTGATGCGGAGCATTTTCTCATGTGCTTGTTGGCCATGTGTATGTCTTCTTTAGTGAAATTTCTGTTCATGTCTTTTGCCCATTTCATGATTGGATTGTTTGTTTCTTTGCTGTTGAGTTTAATAAGTTCTCTATAGATCTTGGATACTAGCCCTTTATCTGATATGTCATTTATAAATATCTTCTCTCATTCTGTAAGTTGTCTTTGAGTTTTGTTGACTGTTTCTTTTGCTGTGCAGAAGCTTTTTATCTTAAGTCCCAATAGTTCATTTTCCTTCTGTTTACTGTGACTTCATAGATGTATCTTGCAAGAAGTTGCTGTGGCCAAGTTCAAAAAGGGTGTTGCCTATGTTCTCCTTTAGGATTTTGGTGGATTCTTGTCTCACATTTAGATCTTTCATCCATTTTTAGTTTATCTTTGTGTATGGTGTAAGAGTATGGTCCAGTTTAATTCGTCTGCACATGGCTGTCCAATTTTCCCAGCACCATTTATAGAAGAGACTGTCCTTTTTCCAGTGGATAGTCTCTCCTCCTTTGCCAAATATTGTTGACCATGGAGTTGAGGGCCCATTTCTGGGTACAATAATGAGGAAAACAAACTCAGATGTTCTCCTTTTCGAAGACAGAGAGCAACCTCTTTCACCTCTGCTATAAAAACTTATTACTAGACAGCTCTCCAGAGGCAAAGGAAACAAAAGCAAAAATGAGCTATTGGGACTTCATCAAGATAAAAGCCTCTACACAGCAAAGGAAACAATTGACAAACCTAAAAGAATACCTACAGAATGAAAGAAGATATTTGGAAATGACATATCTGATAAGAGGCTAGTATCCAAAATCTATAAAGAACTTACCTTACCAAACCCTCAACACCAGAAAAACAAATATCCAGTTAAAAAATAGGCAAAAGATATGAACAAACATTTTTCCAAAGACATACACATGGCCAACAGACCCATGGAAAGCTGCTTAACAGCACTGATCATCAGGGAAATACCAACCAAAACCATGGTAAGATACCAACTCACACTTGTCAGAATGGCTAAAATTAGCAACACAGGAAACAGGTGTTGGCAAGGATGTGGGGAAAGGAGAACCCTTTTACACTGTTGGTGGGAATGCAAGCTGGTGCAGCCACTCTGGAAAACAGTGTGGCATTTCCTCAAAAGGTTAAAAATAAAAGTACCCTACAATCTGGCAAATGCTCTACTAGGTATTTGCCCAAAGAATACAAATATAAAGATTTGAAAGGGTACATGCACCCAAAGTTCATAGTAGCACTGTCAACAAATGTCCATCGACTGATGAATGGAAAAATATGTGGTATATGTATACAACCGAATATTACTCAGCCATCAAAAAGAATGTGTCTACAGAGAGGGGCTTCAGCAGGACCACATGGAGAGCTGCCCACTGAATCCTCACACTGAATAGTTACAGGATAGAAAAAAAAACAAGCTTTTCTTGCATTAAAGTGCTAAGATTTAGAGGGTGTTTGCTAAGCAGCTAGATAAAATGATTCAACCAGATTAGTCTTTGAAGAAGAAGAGAACATTATTATTTTTTTAATTTCAAGTTTTATTTAAATTCTATTTAGCTAACATATATGGTAAAATTGGTTTTAGGTGTAGAATTTAGTGATTCACCACTTACATATAACATCCAGTGCTCCTCACAAGTGCCCTCCTTAGTACCTATCACTCATTTAGCCCATCCCCTACCCACTTCCCTCCACCAACCCTCAGTTTGTTTTCTATAGATAATAGTCTTTTATGGTTTGGTTCCCTCTCTCTCTTTTTCACTTCCCCTATGTTCTTCTGTTTTGTTTCTTAAATGCCACATAATATCATATAGTATTTGTCTTTCTCTGACTTATTTCACTTAGCACAATACAGTCTAGCTCCATCCACATCACTGCAAATGGCAAGATTTCATTTTTTGATGGCTTAGTAATATTCCATGCATATATATATATATATATATATATATATATATATATATATATATATACCACTTCTTTTTCTATTTATCTGTTGATGGACTTTTGGTCTCTCTCCAAAGTTTGGCTATTGTTGCCAATGCTGCTATAAACTTCAGGTACATGTACCGCTTCAAATCTTATCTTTTTTGAGCATCTGGCCTTTGATTTTGGCTCAGGTGATGATCTCAGTGTCCTGGGATGAAGCCCTGCATCAGGATCTGTGCTCAGCCAGGAGTCTGCTTGAGATTCCTTCTCTCCCCCCTCTTCCTTGTCTCTCCCTCACACATCTCTTTCTCTCTAAAATAAGTAAATAAATATTTTTAAATCAATTGCTGACACTTAGAAATACAGATGGCAAGCATCAGGCCATCCAGATCTAATTCATGAGGCCAGGATGGATGGCAAAGCACAAGGGCTGGACACCTTTGAGGCAGGTTGGAAGAATAGCTCCCAGAGGTTTGGTGGAGCCACTGGACAGAGTGATAAATTCAAGTCCCTCCAGTGGAGCCTCAGAGCTTTAAATAGACCCATTGCACAATTAGCTAATAACAACAAAGATAATACTATATCAGTAATATCTACTGTGGGGTGCACTGAGAGTGTGTTGGGCACTATAGGTGACCCAACTTAATCCTTATCACAATCCAACAGAATGGCTACTTCAATTACCAGTTTAATAAAAATATAGAAAACAAGACATGGAGGTATTAAATGACTTGCCCAAGGTCATGCAGCTAGCAGTAGTAGAACCTGAATTCCTAAGTCCATGCTCACAATCATTCTGCCATATTACACATATTAGAGGGGTGGAAGGTAAACTGGAGGCCACGATAAAGATATGAACTGAGGGTGGCATGAGCAACAACCAAAATGGAAAGGATATTGAGCTCTGGAAGTAGCATACTCAGCTCTAGTCTTTGTTAGCTAAGTGACCTTCATCAAATTTCTTCATGTTCCTGTCTTTTAGTTTGCTCAGTCATAAACTGGGGATAATAATACCAACTACTTCCTGGAGTTATTGTAAGGGATCTATGAGCTAACAATGCACAAAGCACTTAGAACATTATCTGGCACTTGGGAAGTACTATTTTAGCTACTATGGTTATTAAGGTGGGTGAGCCAGGCTGTGTGTTTGAGACTCCCTTTCTGAGTGCCAAGACTAGATGGCCTCCCTGGGAGCTTCAAGGAGCCACGGTGAACTAGAAGTCAACAGTAAGGGTTGGCAAATGCATGGATTTCCCTCTTCTAATAGGGTTTCAAATCAGAAACATTCTAAGCATAAGAAACAAAGATTTTGAGGTCTCTGGTGATAGTCTGATAGCAATAAGAAGAATTGCAATCTCGAAAAATGTTGCAGTGGTGGCTCCACAGAAGGTTGAAGAATGTACCTTCAGAGAGCCATCAACGAATCCATGTGGTCATCATCTACTGGCCTGGCCAGGGCTTTAGATTAGCCATCAGCTTTCCTAAAAAAAGCATGCTTGTCCAGACAGGCAACTCAAAACTAGGAAACAAAGCAATATGTGGAACGATTGACAAAATAACATTATTTGTTAACGTAGGAAGGGGGGGACAAACTTATATGTTGAGGAATCAATGTGAAGTCCTTCCAATATATTTTTTAATTTTAGGCTGAGAGAGATATAGATGAGAGGACTTAGCAGTTTTCATTGAGGAAGAGGAAGAAGGAGAAAGAGAGAGAGGAGGAAGAAAAGGAAGAAGAGAAGGGAGAGAGGAGGAGGAGAAAGAAAAGGAGGATTGGAGTTCAAGTGCATTGTCAACCATGAGAAACAGAAGCTCTAAAACTAAACAAATCCTGATATTTATCAAGCATACATGACCTTAACAAGGAGGCAGAGAGAGACCTGAGTCCTGAAACAATCAGGTGGGGACCAAAGTGCCCTGTTTAATTTTGAGCAGTGCTTACATGAGGGAAACTAGTAACAAGAAGACTCAGCTGCATTTAGGAGAGGGGACAGGATCTCAAAATCATGTCACAGCTGAAGCAATTGATGGGAGGAATTATTTTCCTTGGGGAACTGAATCCAAAAGGGACCAGGCCAATTATCTTCAAAATTTAAAGGGCTGTCATGAAGACAGTGATTCATCTAGTACTCTGTGGCCCCTAATGCACAGTTAGGATCAAAAAATAGAAGTGACAAGGTGGATGTTTCAATTCAAAATATGAGAATAAAGAAACTGAGCCATTAAAAGGGGTGGAAGATGGGCTTCTTAGTGGTGGTAAAATATTTGGAGATGTTTCAGGATCTGCAGGGCCATCATAGAGAGTTACATAGGTCACCTCTCAGATTGCTTTCAAATCTGAGATTCCATCATCCTTTGACATGGTGACAAGGGCTCTTCCCAATAGGCAGCGATAATAACTATTAGCATTTATAAAGCTTTTTGCAGTTGACAGGTGTCTTTCATATACATTATCTAAAAGAACACTCTGTACAGACCATTGCAAAGAAGAATCGTTTCATTGATTAACTTATTTACTCACTCAACAGATTGCTTTTGCATGCCTGCTACATTCCAGTCACTGTTCCAGCTGCAGACAATAGAGTTGTTCAAAAATAAAGCAATCCCTCTCTCAGGGGGTTTATAATACAATGTCTGGAAATAACTAATAAATGTATACATCAGATTCTGTTAACCTCCACGAATAAAACCAAAGCCATGGAAAAAGGTAGAGGAAATGTAAATGCATATTACTAAGTAAAAAAAGCCAGTCTGAAAGGCTACATACTGTATAATTCCAAATACATGACATCCTGGGTAAGGCAAAACTATGTAGACCATAAAAAGATAGAGGCTTTCAGGGTTAGGGGTCAGAGACCAATGAATAGGCAGAGCTGTGAGGATTTTTAGGATCGTGAAACTACTCCATATGCTACTATGATGGTGGATACATGTCCTCATACATTTGTGAAAACTCAAAGAATATAGTACATGAAGAGTGAACCCTAATGTAAACTTGGACTTTGGGTGATAATGATGTGTCAGTGAGGGTTCATCAATTGTAATAAATGTACACAGTGGGGAGAGGAGGGTTGATAATGTGAGAGGGTGGGAAATCTCTGTGTCTTCCTCTTAATTTTACCATAAATCTAAAACTACTCTGAAATGATAGATAGATGATACTTGAATAGACAAGTAGATGGATGAATGGATAGATAGATAGATAGATAGATAGATAGATAGATAGATAATAGATAGATAATAGATGATAGATAGATAGATGATAGATAAATAGATGATAGATGATAGATAGATAGATGATAGATAGATAGATAGATAGATAGATAGATAGATAGATAGAGCAGGAAAAGGAGACTGAGCATGACAGAAAATTCTTTCTGTCTCAGGTGAGTATTCATGGAGGCTTCCCTGACAGAGGGACTTTGAAGCGGAGATATGAATATCATTAGAAATAAACGAACCACACAGAAATGGGAGGGAAGAGCATTCCAGGTGGAGAAAACAGTGTCTGCACTGCCTAAGGAATGGCCAGAGCAGCATGTGCTAGAGCAGTAAGAGCGGGAAAGAACCTGAGTGATGAGCTCAGAGGTGCAGCAGGGAGTCAGGGTGCTCATCAACCTTGTGAGCCACTGTAAGAAATTTGGATTTTGCTCTGAATGTGATGAGAAGCTACTGGAAGCTTTTGAGCTGAGTACGATATTCTGATGTGTATTTTTAAACTATTACCCACAGAATAGACCACCAAGGAACACAAATGGAAACGGGAAGAGTTAGGAGACCACCACAGTGGATGAGATGAGAGAGGAAGGTAGTTCAGACCTGGTGCAGACAGCAAAGGTACGAGAAGTGTCATAATCTTCCTGTATTTTAAAGGTAGAATCATCAGCATTTGCTAATGGCTCCTGTGTGGAGAGGAGAGACATCAAGGATACCTCTAGATTGCTTCATTGATCACTCACTGATCATTAAGTGAATAGTCATTTACTAATAAAGGGAGATGGGGGTAGACACAGTCTTGGTCTTGGGAAAGACTAGGAGTTCAGTGTTGATCACATTATGTTCCATATACCAACTGGGCAAAAGTCCGAGGTCTGTTGGGGAGATCTGGGTTTCAGATAATACTTCGGAATCACTGGCTTACAGATGATGTTGTAAAATGTGCAGTCTTTTGGAAATAGGGAAAAGAACAAAGGCAGAGAGTTTTGCTGGGGCCCTCCAACATTTAAGGATCTTAGAAGGTGAGGCTAGGAGGACTTACTGAGCAAGACTGGGAATAGCCAGCAAAGTGGAGGAGGCCCACAGGAGAGGGAGGCTCTTGCCACCAAGTGTGGGAGTGTTTCCTCAAGGAGAGGACAATCAATTGTGCAGGTGATGCATGGGTGGCAAAGTGAGGCTGAGGCTAAGGCTAAGGATGCTGAACCAATGACTAGATTTAGCAACAGGGAGGCCACTGGTGATCTTGATAGAAGTTGGACTTAGTGGAGTCTGGTGGCCAAGGCCTGCTAAGAAGCCATTGAGAAGAAGTGGGAAGAGAGGAAATGCTGACAGTAAGTCCAGACAACTCTTTTGAGAATTTTTCTATAACTTTTTATAGGGAAATGGGGTGGTTGCTGGTAAGTGTCCAAAGTCAAGGACAAACTCCAATGTCTTTTAATACTATTTTCCAAAGACAACACTTGTGGAAAAGAAATGTTAATTTCTGAGAGCTAGAAATAATCTATTGATTGATCCATGCTGACTATTTAATTATCTAAGGGTCTAGAGTAATGAGACACTTGCTGGATGTGACACACTGGACTGCCCATGGTTACAAAGACCAAAGAGGCCATGTTAAAAGTATCCCATGCTGAGGTAGGCACAACACCAATTATCTACAATACTCCCGAAGAGGAAGGTAGGGACCTAATTTTTTTTTAATGGAGCAAATATATAGGACAAGGAAAATACCAAAATTAAAATTTTGGAAACCTTACAAATCATTGTTTAAAGAGAAACAATCTCCTCAGTGATTGCCAGTTTTAATCAGACAAAGGTTGGATTCATGAATTTAAGAACCTCCTTTAAATTTACCTCTATTAACTCATTTAAGCCACACAACAGCCCAGGGATGTAGATAACTATTGCCCCTTACATATGCTGTGTAACAAATAACCCCAAATGTAGGGACAAGACAACAACTGTTTTATGATGCAAACAAAATCTATGGGTCAGGACACACATGGGGCACAGTGTGGGAAGGCTCTTCTCTGCTTGTGATGTCTGGAGCTTCATTTGGGAAGAATTGAATGGCTAGGGGCAATTGGAAGGACTGGAGCTACAATCATCTGCAAGCTTATTTTTTTTAAGATTTTATTTATTTATTCATGAGAGACACAGACAGAGAGGCAGAGACATACGCAGAGGGAGAAGACGGATCCCTGCAGGGAGCCTGATGTGGGACTCAATCCCAGGACCCCGGGATCACAACCTGAGCCAAAGGCTCAACCACTGAGCCACCCCGGTGCTCCCATCTGCAGCCTTCTTCATTCACATGTCTGGCTCCTGGGCAAGAACAGCTCAGAGGCTATTGACCAGAGGCCTCTACACAGTGTCCTCCTCATGGTAGTTGCCTTTTTATACACATCTTAGAGCCCTGTGAACAGATATTCCAACAAGTGAGGCAGAAGCTATGTGACCTCTTACAACCCCACCTCAGAAGTCACAGGGTCACTTCCGCTGTACTGTGTTGCTCAAGGATTCACAACGCCATCCAAATTCAAGGACATGGGACACAGACCTCTCCAAGAACTTGCAGCCACTTTTCAAAACCACCACCATCTATTTTTCAGAGGGAAGAAGATTAACATAGGGTGGTTAAGTCACTCACCCGAGGTCATACAACTGGATGGTGAAAGTTTAGCTTGGCTTCTTCACAACCACGCCTCCTTGAGCATCTTTCATAAAGTACAATCCCCCTGCACTCCCCAACACTTATCCCAACTGCATGGCTTCACCGTCTCTGTAGCGCCAATCACCCCTGACTGGACCCAGGAGCATGGGGACTTTGTCTTGTTCATTCTCACATTCCTATACCCTAGGAGGGTGCCCAGCATGCAACAGCTCCAAAAAATTGTCAAATGAAAACAAAATCCTGTTTATTTGGCCAATACCAAACATTTAAAGAAACTTTAAAATCCTCAGGTTAAATTTTTAAAAATAGGCTCTGCTCAACTACAAGCCTTAAAGATGGAAATTTGAAGCCCTTCAAACACTCTCAACAGCTTGTACAGACTCTCGGATTTATTTCAAAGAAGCATTAGCTGGGTTTTGCTCTTACAACATTGTTTGAAAGGCTGCATACTTGGGCATGTGCATTAGGGTGATATAGGAAAACAAAAGCCACCAAAATAAAAATACCACTTTTCCTAAATCCACTTCATAAGAACCTGCTCTTCTGTCTCTACCTGCTCAGATCATTTGCTGAGATTCTTCATCTCTCGTCCCTCCTCTTTCCAGCACAAACCCCCTCTCTCCCCTACTCATATCCTTGGCCGTAGCCTTTCCCAACTCCTCAGCATCGCCTCACCCCTATCCCATATCATGTTGCCTTGTGTCTCTGTCACTTTTATGGAAATGTGTTTTCCTCCACTTTTGTTCTCCTGGCTTAAATTAAGCATAATCTACAGTGGGCTGAATGGTGTCCCTCCAAAATATCCACTCCTAATCCCTGGAATTTGTGAATATTTCCTTATATGGTAAAATACTTGCAGATGTGATAAAATTAGGGATTTGGAGATGAAGAGGTTATCATGGATTATCTGTGTGGATCCCGAATCCCTTGACAAGTAATCTTATAAGAGAGAAGCACGGAGGGCAGCTCGGGTGGCTCAGCGGTTTAGTGTCGCCTTCAGCCCAGAACGTGATCCTGGAGACCCGGGATCAAGTCCCATGTCGGGCTCCCTGCATGGAGCCTGCTTCTCTCTCTGCCTGTGTCTCTGCCTCTCTCTCTCTGTGTCTCTCATGAATAAATAAATAATCTTTAAAAAAAAAAAAAAGAGAGAGAGAGAGAGAAGCAGGGAAAAGAGGTCCAGAGAGGGGAGGAGGCCATGTGACCAGAGAGGCAGAGATGGGAGCGATGCAGCCACAAGTAAAAACAAAAACAGGGATCCCTGGGTGGCGCAGCGGTTTGGCGCCTGCCTTTGGCCCAGGGCGCGATCCTGGAGACCCGGGATCGAATCCCACATCGGGCTCCCAGCTCATGGAGCCTGCTTCTCCCTCTGCCTGTGTCTCTGCCTCTCTCTCTCTCTCTGTAACTATCATAAATAAATAAAAAAAATTTAAAAACAAAAACAAACACACAAAAACCACCTGCTGGCCACAACCAGAAGCTGGAAGAGGCAAGAAGGATCCACCCCTGGAGCCTCCAGAAGAGCTCAGCCCTCACAACACATTGATTTCAGCTCAGTGCAACTGATTTCCAACTTCTGGCCTCCAGAACTGTAAGAGAATAAATTTCTATTGTTTTAAGCCACCAAGTTTGTGCTGATTTATTAAAGCCAGTGATGGAAACTAACAAGAAAGTCTGCCCTAACCTCCTTTTTATTCCAAGCCTCTGCTAGGTGGTTTCAGCTGCAATGCATGCTCCCTTCCAGAACTCTCCCACCAGGGGATGCCGACCCACTTACCTCCAGGGGACAATAAGTAACATCAATGTGTGAAGTGTCTGGGTGGAAACAGTACAAACCGAGGGCACTTGTCCCTGCAAAGCCAAAAAAAGTTAGGAACCACAGTAGAAAGTGGAGCAAAGACTAAGCAAGTTAACTTACTAAAGAGGATATGCAACTGACCAGTAGGCATATGAAGAGATGCTCAGACACATTAGTAATCAGGAAAAAGTAAAATGAAATGGATGATACTGAAGCTGGAAAACACGAGTTGGTGGGACTCAGAGGGTTTAGGAACATCCACACCTGACTAGTTAGTGGCAGTGAAATACTGCAGCTGTTCTGGAAGGTGGAATCAGATACACGTGCAACCATAAGACCCAGCCCTCCTGCTCCTGGTTGTGTTTCCCCAAAGGATTCCTCCCACGGGTCCATCAGGGGAACATGGCTTGCTTTGATTATCACAGCAGATGGCAGAGAATGGAAGCTTCTGTGTGGCCATCATTGGAGACAGGAATGGTACCACACAGTGGACACTCACCCCAACATATTTAGCTAATAGTAGTCAGAAGCTGTCACACACACACACACACACACACACACACCAGTGCTCTAGATCTGAAAACCCCAGGCTGAATCCAAAAGCAAGATACAAAATAAGATCTCTAAAATAACACCATTTATGTAAATTAAACTGTGTGCACACAAAGCACTATATATCACACCAGAACACCTACAAACAGAAAGATAAATGTCAACTACATGAGAATGTTGCCTATGAGGAGGGGAGGATGGGCATCAGAGGGGAAAATAAATAAAAAGATAAATAGATGCAAGCATAAATGAGCAGGGCTTTGCAGGGACCCATGGTGTGAGGATGGCAGCATGCAATTAACTGAGGAGTTTAATTGACTCAACTGTCTGCATCTAAGGATCAGATGAAAAGAAAAACTAGCACCCACTCTGGTGATTTTCGGGGAGAAAGACCTCCAATTCTTTGACTCCTTCCACTGATACAGCAGAAACGATGGGACTCCGGGGGCCAGGCCCTAAAATGAATCTCTCCTCCCAGAATGCTCTCCTGAGAACCCAGCCACCAGGTGAGAAGATTGGAAGCTCAGCCACTTGGAGAAGCTGAGTGGAGATGCTGGGCCAATGGTTCCAGCTGAGCCCTACCTGCAAGGGTACAACACAGAGTAAAAAGCCATGTTGGAAGTGAGCTCCCCGACCACAGCTCCACCAGCCCCCAACTGTTGGAGTTAGCTCCAGACAGTCTTCCCAGCTCAGACCCCAGATATCGGGAAAACAAGCCATCCTTCTGTGTCCTATTTCAATTCCTGACCCACACAATCTGTGAGCATAATAAGATGGTTGTTTTACGGCACTATGATTGGGGGCAACTGGTCACTAAGCTATTGGCAAATAAAACATACCCTATCTAAGGGCCAACGACAACTTGGCTCCCACCCTTTTCTCGGTGGAATGGCTGTCTACATGAGCCAGATACTCTGATTTTTGCAAAGGGACTGGGAAATCCAGATTTTTCTTCTGATTTTTCAGTTTTATTAATTATTTAAAAAATTGTTCTAAAATACAGCAGAGGACGAAGGACTCCCACCTGCAATTCCCGAGTGGCCCATGAGTCACCCATTTCCAAACTCTTAAACCGTAATTAAGTGCTGTCTGTCATTCTCCAAAGGTCTGTGAGCTCACATGTTTATGTCTGTGTCCCTCATACGTTCACAGCCCAAAGATGAGGCCCCCAGCCAGGGACTGGATCTTGGGGCTCTGGTTTAGGTCAGCAGATGGCAGATAACTAGCTGCCCAGCCCAAGTTTCACAGCACTTCCCTTAACTGCCAAATGGGGGCACCAATAACACCCTTAGCTGCTCTACGGGCTGCAGTGAGGCTGGATTCAAACAAGCATATGCATAAGGAAGCAATTTGTGAAGGACGGAAAGGTAGGTACAAGTAATGGGCTACATGGTGGCCCTCCAAAAGGAATGTCCATGTCCTAATCCCCAGAACCAGTGAATATGACCTTAATTGGATAAAGGATTTTTGTAGATATCTAATGACAAGTGTCATTATGAAAGACACATAGAAGGAGACAGGTGCACACAGAGAAAAAGACTGCGTGAGGCTGAAGGTAGAGATTGCAGTGATGTAGCCACAAGCCAAGGAATGACAGGAACCACCAGAAATTGGATGAGACAAGCTCCCCTGGAGCCCCTTGAGGAATCAGGGCCCTCTCAGCACCTTGATTTCAGACTTCTGGGCTCCAGAGTATGAGAATACATTTCTGTTGTTTTGAGCCACTTGGTTTATGGTGATTTGTTACATCATCCCTACGAAACTTAGTACATAAGCAGAATTATCATGGCCTCACTATTGATTCCTTTAAGCAGTGTACCATGTCGGTCATGAGGCTGGCCACTCTGGTTCAAAGGGACTCCTCACTGAAGTCACCCATCTGGCCACTAATCAGCAATGCCTTGTGAAATCACATCTATTCTGGGATGAATTACTCCAATCTGCTTCTCACCATGCACTAAAGCTGAAGCTCTCCAGGACTGCTTCCTCTTCTGTAAAGTGGGGGTGATAGGGATGGCCCATCAAGGAGCTGTGGCAGAAGAGGGTTTAACATGGGATCATGCATGCAAATCACCCAGTGCAGTGGCTTTACAAACTCTGGATATTGTTAGTGTGATGAGGGTAGGGGTGACAACCCTGCCCCACTATGTAAGAGCCGTGGGCCCCTAAGGTCAGTACCACACAAGCCTCCTGAGTGGTCTCCCCAGTTCTGATCCACCATTCTCCATGGGGAGGCCTGCACTGAAAAATTCTAATCTGACCATGTTTGATTAAGGGAATCCATCTCATCTTCTCTGAGAAGGAGAATGCATGTTGTGGTGACCCCTCTTTCTCTTTAATTGGGCCTTCTAAGATTATCAAAAGACATGATATATGTTCTCCTTAAAGGAAAAAAAATCACTGATTTTGTTAGTCCTCTGCTTAATGTCATTTGTCTCAGTGTGATACACAGTAACTCATGCGACCTCCCTCAACTCACCTCTTTCATCTCAATTCCCAAACCATTACCTCCCCCTATGAAGCCTTCCCTGATTCCTTTGTCTCACTTGAATGAGCCCTACCATTGTCCGTTTATCCTCTTCTCTGTGTTACCCTCCCCCCAGTACATGCATGCCCTACACAGCATAGAATCTGAAGCCCCAGGTGAGGCCACTAGACCACCTATGTTAAAATTCCAGGACCATGACTTACTAGTTGTGATCTGATCTTTCTGGGGCCTCCATCCCCTTGTCTATACAATCTGAATTGTTATAAATCTCAAATGAGCTGATTCTTGTTAAGTATCAAACATGATGCATGGAACATTGTAAGCAACTAAAACTGCCACTGTTGTTCCTCAAAGAACTCTAGGAATGCAAGTATGATGACCTCTTTATTTTGCTCTCCAGACATCCACAGAAAACTGATAAAGACAATCCGTGATTAGATGCATGAATCACAGAAGCCCAGACTTGGGAAGAACCGAGATAATTTGGTCCCACTCACTTTTAACCACAATAGGACAATATCACTGTGGCTTGGGGTGGAAGCCAGAGAGTTCTGTCTATGTGACATAAGGATCCAGAACAAAACAAAACACATTGCAAACTCCATCCTCACAACATCCTTGAGAAACAGTCATGAGGCAAGGACTCAGAGCCCCAATTTCTAGATGAGGGAACTGAGCCACGGGGTGGTGTGGCCAGCCACATGTCACATGGCCATAATCTCCTCCATGCTGTCAGTCAACAACCTCAAGACCGGGAAGTTGTTTGGGTCACAAAGACTGTTCCTGTGGGAAATGACTATGAGGTGACAACATGAGCTTATGGGAAGTAGAGTGAGGAGGTCATGTTCAGGTTGTACTGTTGTTCTCATTGAACCCTGTCCATGGTGAACACTTGTTTTCCTTAATTCCAGAAGATCCTTGTGATGAGAACAGTCAGTGAAGCATCTGGGGAGGCAACACAGCCTCATGGGATGTACAGAGGTTTTGAAATCTGATGGCTCAAGGCTGAGCCCCCCACCCTGCCTGTCATTAGATACAAGGACTCATAGACAGATCCTATGCTCTAAGAGCTCCATCTTCAGCAGCAAGATGGGGACAATGGTAATGCCTCCCTTAGGGGGGTTATCATCAGGATCTTAGTGATGTGTGTGGAGGACTTGATACATGCTAGGCACTCTATAAATAGCTACTATTGCTATGATTGGAGCTATTTGGGAAACCAGAAATGTGAACTCCCCAGAAGCAGGTAGAAAGTGTTGGGAAAGGCTGGCTTTAGTAAAAGAGAGGTGGTGCCCATTAGAAATAAATCTTTGTTGAGCAATCTGCTATGTGCCAAGCACGGGCCAGCACCCCACAGACATGTCTCATCTCTGTATCCTCCACCCACACACAGGGCCTAGAAATTGTTCAACAAAGTTTGGTTATTTATATTATGAATTCAAGATCTGAGTGAAAGAATGGATAAGCAAATGCATTTAATCCTCGCAGCACCACCAAACAAATATCATCATTTTCACCTTATAAATTCAATAAGTAGAAGCCTTGGGCAGGGAAACCACTTCTCCAAAGTCTTATGGTTAATAAGTAGACAGATCAGGCAACCATCTAAGGCCTCTTTTGCAAAGTGATTTCAGCTAAAACTGAAAAGATGAGGCTGCAGCTAAGGCAAGATTACAGGGGAGAGAATTCCCCTGTAAGGAAACATTGTGTGAAGGCCATGAAATGAGGCAGGGACTGGCATGTTGGAGGATCAGAGAAAACTAGTATGGCCTAAGCACAGGGACTGTGGCCTCAGATGAGCTCAGGGAGTAAGGTAGGGTCAGAGCAAGTAGGACATTTTGGTATTCAGTCACGGCTTTGAATTTTATTCTAGCCACAAGGATAAGACCTTAAAACATTTTCAGCAGAAGAGGAACATGATTCCAGTTTCATCCTGGTGTGGTTTAGAGAATGGCCAGGAAGAGAGGATAGGAGGAGAATCCAGGAGGCTTTCGCAGCAGAAACCCAGACAAGAGCTAAAGTGCTGGTGCCATGTTGAAGACAGTAGAGATGGAGGAAAATGAACATGCTGGAGACATAGACCATAAATGGGTGTGAGGGATTAAGGAAAACTCAAGTAAAATTCAGTCTTCTGCCTGGAGGTAAACCTAAGACTTCAAAGGCTAGATAAAAATCAAGTGGCGGGGGGGGTGGGGGGGCAGCCCCTGTGACCCAGCAGTATAGTGCCGCCTTCAACCCGAGGTGTGATCCAGGAGGCCCGGGATGAGTACCACGTCAGGCTCCCTGCATGGAGCCTGCTTCTCCCTCTGCCTGTGTCTCTGCCTCTCTCTCTCTCTCTCTCTCTCTCTCTCTCTGTGTGTGTGTGTGTGTCATGAATAAATAAATAAAATCTTAAAAAAAAAAAAGAAAAAGAAAATCAGGTGGGGGAAGACCAAGCATTTAGATTCAGCACTGTGAGGTGGAAGGACTATGAGATATCCGAGCACAGGTGTCCAGAGGAGACATCAGGGCTGGCTAGAGACCTGCCTTAGAAAGTCCTTCACTTAGGAGTGGTATTGTGGGAATGTAGAAAATCACATTGGCTTGGAGAAAACGGCAAAGTTCAATACAGCATGAGAATCACACCAAGTGCTAAGGAATATTTAGAAGCTGGGAGGAGGAGAAAGAGGACAAGAAAATGTAATTAACAACTGAGGATGAAAATCAAGAAGATTTGGGATGTTTCAGAAACCGGAGACAAAACTGGCATGGACTCAAAGTGCACAGAAGTCTAGAATTAGGAGGTCAGATCAATTCATTTAACTACCTTGTTTTCATATGGGAATCTGCAGCCCAGATAAGGGAAGTGGCTTGCCCAATATCACACAACCAGATAATCTCAGAAGAACTTTCTAACAATGAGAACTATTGCCCAGTAGTGACATAGTCTCTCTCCTCACATAGTGGATTCCTTGCTGTTGACAGATGTGAAGAGAGGACAGTCCTGTGTATAGTGAGGATGAAAGTGAGTATGGTGATAGACGATATTTCTCTCAGCTCTAAGGACTCAGGTACAACCAGAACACATAGTATCTCAGATTCCAGTGCTCTCTGTCACTGACACATGAATGAAAACATCAAGATCCATAAATGCAAATAAGTGACCATGTCAATGAACAATAGAATATTTGGACAAAAAGCACATATAGCAGATATTTCTTGCTGATGCTTTGTAATGATGGCAGGAAAGCGACCAAATGTATTAACAGGCCTCTGTCTCATCCTCCACTCTGTGGAGGAAACTTCTGTGTCTTTGTCACAACCCAAAAGTATCAAGAGCTTCAAGATGGATGATTCTACATCTCCAATGTCACATGAATTCACGATGTGAATGCCAGACCCCAGTACCCTGGGAGTCAAAAGTCTATCCTCCCCACCAGGATTCATGGGCCAGGGTCTCCATGCAGTCATGTGTGGGACAGAGCCTTTTGTAAACATGATCTTCATAACTTCCCTATGAGACAGCTGAGTGAGGCAACCTGCCCCAACGCTCAAAAGGAAGCACAGAAAGATAAGGCCATTGAGAGAGCACCCAGTGGTAAACCAAAACAAACCTTCAGAACATTTGAAGGAAAGGCTAAGTACCTCTTTCACTTTTCTTCTGTCATCTCTTCTCGGACCTTCCTCCTGCCTTTCCCTTTCTCCCATTCCTTCCTTTCTCTTTCCTGCCCTCTCTTCTCCAAAGCCTACCTGCTCATATCATCTGGTCACTCTGTTTAGTCCCAGAGGCTAGGAGTGCTACAGTTTCATACATGGCAAGGGTCATATAGTCCCTAGAACATAAAATAAGGAGGTAAAGGTGGGTACAGATTAAGATAAAGTTTTAATTGTACAGAGGGTAGAAAAAGTAGAATGAAATCCCATAGAGGTTACCCAAAGTAACAATATGGGTGAGGAAGACTAGGGAACTAAAGAAGAGTTACAGGACAGAGTAAGACAGACATCTGGTCAAGAGCCAAGAGGAGAAATGTCAGGTGACACTGAGGCCCAGCTCAGTGACAATGCTCTGAAATTGTAGTGGCACCAATCGGCACAGTGGTGTGACTTGCTCCAACAGTGTCCAGAAGCCATGGTACAGGAGGAAAGGCTGTAGGACTGACCAGATTTGGCATTTGGTTGAATGGTTGGCAGACACAGAGGAAGCAAAGGCATTGTGGTAAGAGGATCCTTCTGATGATCCACCAAGTGGTCAAGGCTGGGTAGGGAAGCAGTGAAGCTGGGAGCTGCTGATTGACCAGGTGAAGATGGAGGGGAAAGCATGAAGGGGCAAGACATCCAGAGGCCAGAATCAAAGTGGAACATGCTGAACTGGAAGTTCCAGAGATGGAGCCATCAGTGTTGGCAATAGACAAGGTGTGACTCTGGGGTTGGGCGGTTGGCTGAGGTAGAGCTGAGGGGAAGGTCACTGGAGTTGACAAGGTCAGGGAATGAAGAAGCAGCAATGCAGGGTTCCCAAGGGCAATGAGGTCAGTTGTGATGATGAAAAACACGAGGTGAAGGAAAAGACTCTGAGTCAGTACCAATGTCTCCAGCAAATGGTGAGGACGGGACCCCAGCATGGGATGAGCCTCCAAGGGGAAGGCAGGGTGATAGGAGGAAGGAGCACAAAAGTTTAACATGGTGGTGGGGACTAGAAGGAAGCCAGTCCACTACTGTGAATCCACCCCTTCATAGGAGCTGTGGCACCTTCAGGAGCACTGCAGAGGGAGCAGGTTCTCACGAGAAAGCCATAACTTCTCTAAGGCAGGAGGAGCATTTGCTGAGCAGGCGAGATACAGAATAGTAAGCAGGGGTGAAAGATTTATGAGAATGAAGGGGAATACAGAATTCACAGAAAACTCGTATTTTGAACTCATCTTAATGAGAGATGTACAGATATTATGTGTTTCTTTATCGTATACTATTGATGGAGTATTCTTGCCAAAAAATTGAAAGCAAAACCCAAATGTCTATCAAGAAGTGAATGGATAAACACAATATGGTATATCCATACAATGAAGTTCTGGTTCCTGTTACAATGTGGATAAACCTTAAAAACATTATGCTAAATGAAATGAGCCAGACACAAAAGGACAAGTACTATACATTCCACTTACATGAAGTCCACTTATATGCCAAGAATAGGCAAATTTAAAGCAACAAAAAATCCAAAAGTTACCAGGTAGGGAATGGGGTACAGGGAAAAGGGGAGTTATTGTTTAATGGATGTAGAGTTTCTGTTTGGAATGATGAAGACATTCAAGAGATGGATGGTAGTGATGATTGCACAACATTGCAGATGGATTTAGGGCTAGTGAGCTGTATATTTTAAGATTAGAATGGTAAATTTTATATGTATTTTATCACAATGAAAAACACATTTAAAATAATGAAAACCAGGGGAGCCTGGATGGCACCCTCAGCTAACTCTCTAACTCCTGGTTTCAGCTTAGGCCATGATCTCAGGGTCATGAGATCAAGCCCTGCATCAGGCTCCATGCTCAGTGCAGAGTCTGCTTAAGACTCTCTCCCCCCTGCACTGAGGTGGGCACTTGACGGGATGACCACTGAGTGTTATTCTGTATGTTGACAAATTGAACCCCAATAAAAAATAAATTTATTTTTAAAAAAAAGACTCTCTCCGCCCTCTCCCTCTCCCTCTGCCCCTCCCCTCTGCTCTCTCTCTCTCTCAAATAAATTTAAAAATAAATATTTAAAAATTAAAATCAAATAAAACAATCAAAACCAAATCTTACCATATCATTGGATTCTATGCCCAAGTTATAGGAAAATCAGGAGACAAAGTAACGTGTTAAATGACACCACTGAGTTGCAATATAAAAATACATAATTTAAGAAACTCAACAATAAGCGGCCTGTTTTCTCAACAAACAACAAAAATTCAAGGCAGAAGGGGAGAAATAAAGAGGAAACTTATTAACTAAAAGAGACTTGAAAACATATCCACATGAAATCCTAACTTGAGCAAAGCAATTGTGATAATTTGGATACTGGCTGGATATTTGATAATATCAAGGGAGTACTGTTAATTTGTTTTGGCGTAATAATGATCTTGCAAGTAAATTTTTAAAAGTCTTTATCTGGAATCCCTGGGTGGCGCAGCGGTTTGGCGCCTGCCTTTGGCCCAGGGCGCGATCCTGGAGATCCAGGATCGAATCCCACGTCAGGCTCCCAGTGCATGGAGCCTGCTTCTCCCTCTGCCTATGTCTCTGCCTCTCTCTCTCTCTCTCTCTCTCTCTCTCTCTGTGACTATCATTAAAAAAAAAAAAAACCTTAAAAAAAATAAAAATGAAAGTCTTTATCTTTTAGAGACACATACTGGAATACAGGTGAACTGGCATGATATCTAGCACTGGCTTTAAAACAACTGGGGTGGACAGCCCGGGTTGCTGAGCGGTTTAGTGCCGCCTTCCGCCCAGGGCGTGATCCTGAAGACCCAGGATAGGGTCCCATGTCGGGCTCCCTGCATGGAGCCTGCTTCTCCCTCTGCCTGTGTCTCTGCCTCTCTCTCTCTCATAAATAAATAAAATATTTTTAAAAAATAAAAATAAATAAAACAACTGGGGAGACAGAGATGCAATGTCGTTTGTGAATGGGAGTCTTCACAAAACAGGGTTGTCCATGAGTTGTAACTGGTAAAGTGAATAGTGGTGATGGTTTCACACAGGCTCATTATGCTATTAGTCTCTCTACTTTTGAATAAGCTAGAAGTCATCCAGAACAAAAGTTGGTTGAAAATGAAGTTTTATGGGATAAGACCAACAAAAAGATATTTTAATGGACATAAAAGTAAATCCTACATTTTTTTAGCTCAGAATGGGGAAGTGAGAGCAGGTGTCAAGAATTCATGTGAGAATGGTCTAGGGATTTAGTTGGCCTTATGAGCCAGCAAAGCGAGGCATCAGCTATAAAAGTCAATCCTGCTGTTAGCCAAGACCCCCAGAGGATCTTCTGTGTCTAGGTTTGCTAAGGAATATCTGGAGTGCTGTGCTCGGCTCTGGACCCCCGGACTTAGAGGGGACACTGTCAAACTGTAAGCTACTCACTGCCATGTTCAGGCTGGAAAAGAGAAGGCTCAGTTAAGAACACATAAGGACATAGCACTGGAGATTTCAGAGAGGCAGCTTTTGGCTAAATATAGGGATTTTTCTCCCCATAGGCAAGTAGCATGGGACATGGAAGAGCTTTTTAACATTTTCCACTCTATCATCCCAAAACACAGAGGGGAATAAATATATCCCCTGAGGTAACAGCCCAGACTAGAAATGTCTCAGATATTTGTCTCATCTTTAAAAGTCATGTGAATTTGTGTTATGTGCAAAAATACCTGAAGCTGTCAAAGACAATGATCTAGAAGCATATACTTATCCTGGGGCTTCCCCTGCCTCTAGCGCAGTATCCTAGATTAGAGTGTAAAAGGAGACTCATATCATGGTGAGACC